>NC_141100.1:28494264-29144264 GCF_041138505.1 Cibotium barometz
TGGATTCTATGACAAGACAAGGGGATGTTATCCTACACTTATTTGCTGGAGCAAGAGATTTGGCCAAGGTATACAGACATGTTGGGAGAAATGTTTCTTGTGTTGAGCCCGATATTAAAATGGTGGAATATACCTTGTTGGCAACATGCTCAGTTGTAGAAATCTTCTTTGATGAAAAAATATACAACACTTTTGTGAATTATTTTATAGTTAAAGTGAGTATTTATGTGTGTGTGAGAGAGAGTGAGCCATCCAGTTATATGAATGTTCAGCATGAAATAGGTTTGTGAAAGGTTGTGAAGCAAGGAACATAAATGTAATATCTATGTAACAAGAGAGGGAGACATCATGAGAGAGAGAGAGAGAGAGAGAGAGAGAGAGAGAGAGAGAGAGGGGGGGGGGGGGTGTAAAGGAATTTTGAGTGGTGAGATAACATGAGAGAGAGAGAGGGAGCGAGGGAGAAGGAGAGACTGAGAGAGAGGGATAAAGAATGAGAGAGAGAGAGAGAGAGAGAGAGAGAGAGAGAGAGAGAGAGAGAGAGAGCCCGCGGATGTACGGTGGTGTGGCAGGGGGAGAGAAAGGGAGGGGGAGAGAAAGGGACAAGGATAGATAGAGGGAGAAAGAGCATGAGAGAGAGAGAGAGAGAGAGAGAGAGAGAGGGGTGGAAAGGAATTTTGAGTGGTGAGATAACATGAGAGAGAGAGGGAGGGAGGGAGAAGGAGAGACTGAGAGAGAGGGATAAAGAATGATAGAAAGAGAGAGAGAGAGAGAGAGAGAGAGAGAGCCCGCGGATATACGGTGGTGGCAGGGCGAGAGAAAGGGACAAGGATAGAGAGAGGGAGAAAGAGCATGAGCAGAGAGAGAGAGAGAGAGAGAGAGAGAGAGAGAGAGAGAGATTTGTTAGAAATAGGGTTGCAGAAATATGCGTGCACACACACACACACACACACACACACACACACAATGGAGAAGCTCAAGGGATACACAATGATATGCTAGATAGATAATGAATGTGTGTTGTACAAAGAAGATAAGTATACCCCAAGATGAGTGTATACTAGCACGGGGGGAATAATTCAAGTCCCAACATATTACCAAGGTATGAACTTTCAACTTTTGAGTTATTATAGTAGTATGCATTCTTTCATATTTCTCAAATGTATGTGTAAATTAGTTCTAGATAATAAAAAGAAGGAACACCCATGCAAGTAGAACTAGCCAGTGGAAAGTTTCTCTTCTCTTCACTCACCACCATGAGACATATAATTCAGTTTCTCTTAGATGGGAATTCTACTAATGTAAGTTCATGGTGTTTTCCCTAGGAGTTATGATGGCATCCTTGGTATGGATTGGCTCACCCAAGAATTAGATATATCCAATGCCATAAAGGAACCATCTCCTTCTTGGATCCTCTCAAGGAAATAAACTCCAAGGTATCGGAACCTCTAGGTCTCTCACTATAGCTAGTGAAAGCCTCCCAATTACTAAAGGGATTCACACAGAATAGAGGAACCTTGCAATAATCTAAGCATCAACCTTGGATGTGGCCTTAGCCTCGGCCCATTTGGTCATATAATCCATAGCCACTTTAATATATTGTGCTTGCATGCTTTTAGCTATAATATAATCCATAGCCACTACAATATATCATGCTTTTAGCTAAAAGTCTAATGGGTCTTACAAAATACATAGCCACTACAATATATCGTGCTTTTACCTGCAAGTCTAATGGGTCTAACAAAATCCATTCCTCAACATTTAGCAAATGGACTGACACATTATTGGTTATAAAGGCATTTCGTCTTTTTGTTGTGGTATTGTGAAGTATTGGCACTTGTCACATATTTTGACATATTCCATGGCATCTCCAAAGAGTGTCAGCCCCACCACAATGGCAAAGAGGAAGATCTAGGAGGATTGAGTAATCTAAAAACGAGCAAAGATCTTCGTTCTGCTTGAACATTATCTTTGTTTGGGTTTGGCTGCTCTGGGACTCTGACCATGATTTTGCTTCAAAGGGAGGGGGTTTGGAGACATTCCTTGGGATAAAAGATCTCTTTGTATGGGCAGAAGATGGCTGCGACATTTTGTTTGGAAAAGTCTTACAAAATCTTTGGCCACAAGCACAACTTCTGAGATTAATGTGGGTTCTGCATTCTTAACTAGATGATCAAGTCACTTGTGGAGCTTTTAGACAAACCGATTTAGATGAGCAGCCTCATCCATTACACGGGCAAATCAAAAAATATTTGCAAAAGTGTGATGGTACTATTCAATTCACCTAGATTCTTTCCTTTGCCTTTGAATGGACCAAGTTGAGCTTTATGAAGCGCCTCCTTGACATCGTTGTCAAGGGGTCCAGGATGGTGTCGATTTTGACTCATGATCCTAGAATAAATTAAGACTAGATCGGTACACATGAAGTTACCTTGGCAAAATCAAATTATTTTTTTCTTGGTGTGTACAAAATTCTATGGGTTCCTGTATGTAAAAACCATTCTTAAGCTACCTATGGAATGCATACAAATCCAAAAGTAATCTTTGAGTCATACAAGCCACATAATGTCACGAGCTTTAGAAGTCAACAAGCTCTCTTAGAATCCTAATTTTCTTAAGGATGATAATTTTATAATTGTGTAACAACCACCTAAGCTCTGTGATTTCTTGGCAAAATTCACTACTATTATCAGAAACGATATCTATATCCACGCGTTATCTATATCCACGATCCAATATTAATCTAATAGATCTATGATTTATAACTTTTGACAAACTATTATATTTTGATTTAGTATCCCCTAGAGGAATCTCAATTACACAAGATGGGAAATCCTCATCCTAGAATTGAGACCACTAGGAGTGTTTATGTCCTTGAAATAGTTCTCTTTCACCGATGTATATTTGTAGAAGGTTTTGGAAGCGACCCTTTCTTGTTCATACCACCTTATCGCATCTTTGATAGGAGAACTATTATCCTTAGATGACATGGTTCCTGCATTTGATAATTGAACGTCTAAATTTCTAAAAGAATTCCCAAATCAATACTAGAAAGCCAAAAAACGATATCTTTTTTATTTTGTTATACAAGGGTCTGCCAACTCAGGACATCATTATATCACTTTGGTTTTATAGGCACATTGGATCTTTTAGTATACACTTAATATATCTTTCTTTCTTTCTCTCTTTCCCTCTCTCGATTAGGCAGGAACTCTCTTTCTCTCGATTAGGCAGGAACTCTCTCTCTCTCTCTCTCTCTCTCTCTCTCTCTCTCTCTCTCTCTCTCTCTCTCTCTCTCTCTGGTATAACTAACAAGAATATTTCAAAATTTTACTTCATGTAAAAGAATGGATTGACTAATCTTCAATCATGATTCTTAAGGGTGACATAAATGACAAATGTTTTAATATCTTTTATTTGTTTTACATTTTTAATGGTCAATTTTTTCATGCATGCTTTCTTTAATAATATAAACTTTGGAATAGATCTCTCTCTCTCTCTCTCTCTCTCTCTCTCTCTCTCTCTCTCTCTCTCTCTCTCTCTCTCTCTCTCTCTTTGCTTCCATGGGCCACTATCATTGCGACTCACTTAGACAACACCATATTATAGTCTGAAACTTGCATTGCATTCCAAATCTTATTTATAGATCACAACATTACATGGCAAACTCTGGCCAAGATGTTGAACACACAACTATCATTGCTACTTCACAAAGACACCATAGAGAGAAGCAACTTCTGTTATATTTCAAATAAAAATAGCAATACTATAGCATATTATGACAAACACCTGTGATTATGTTGAACACATGCAACACTATATGAAAGCATTTTAGGCCTCAACTATCATCTTCGCCTTCTCCAGCTACCCTAAATTTGCAGGTGGCAACTTCAACTCGAAGAGGAGCCTCCTTTTCCTCTTCAATGATGCCAAAAACTTTCCATATCCCAATGGCTGTTTTCTGCTTTCACCTCTAGCATGTTCTTGCTAGCAAGGTCTATCGCTTTCTCTATTGGGAGCTTCTTATAGAGCTCCTACACTTTAGATGTTGTTGTCCATGCTTCCATAAGGGCATCCAAACTAGGTTCCTTTTCTTTGAGATGCATGACAAATTGAAGATGAAGGATTAAGATGCTTGCAAACATAGTAGTATTAGAGGGATTGATGGATGAAGCCATGATAAAAGAGTTTACAAAGAGCCTATTGCAATATGAAGCTATAAGGAGAGAGTGGGGTGGGGATGTGTGCCTAGAAGAAGAGTATTGGAACATGGCAATCTCCACTATACTTATAACTTCTTAGAAATAAAAATTACTATTTTAAGCATATAAATAACTATTTAAAGCACAAATGTAATTATTTTAAGTTCTTGCTCTCTCTCTCTCTCTCTCTCTCTCTCTCTCTCTCTCTCTCTCTCTCTCTCTCTCTCTCTCTCGCTCGTGTCGTTGAGATCTCTTTGCAATTGCTCCATCTCTCTCAATTGTCAATTTAATTACCTAAACGGTGACAGAAGAAGCTATAAACGATGACATTGACATAATTTGAGTGTAGAACAATAATGTCTAAAAATAATATATTTCTTTCATTATAAGCTAGTGAAATACGTCAGTACAGTTGCCGCAGGTGCTGGAGGAAGAAGGAAGGTGGTATGGGGTAGCGAGCTCTACCAAATGGTGCAGGTGTGGGTGGGAATAGCTGCCTTGCAAGTTCAGGCCATGGTGCCCATGATGAGGGCATTGTAAAAGAACACACGGGGGATATATGTGGCATGACATGTCGATATTAGGGTTCCCTTGGAACGCCAGGTGGTCATGACGAGACACTTGACTGTGTTGGGCTCATGGGTACTGGGAGGAGTGGAGGATATGGCTAAGGAACTGCTAATCATCATCATGATCATCATCCTTGGACTCGATTGATGTTGGTGTCTTGATTGTGGACAATGGAGCGCACCTTGTTTGTTGATTTCTTACCCTTTTTCTTCTTGGGTGTCGATTTCTTACCCTTTTTCTTCTTGGGTGTTGGTTTCTTACCCTTTTTCTTCTTGTTGATTTCTGCTCGGCAAGCACCAGGCTTCTTGCCCTTCTTAGCTACTGCATTCAACCAACATTGGAACTTTAAATTCCCAAAAAACAAGCTTCATACTTCATACAAATGATCTATTGTACATAATGAAACGTGCTCTGAAATTTATCTGCCTCCTCTGGAGGAAACTCCTCCTTTGGGTAGTCTATCCACCATCATGGGCAAAGTATCCGTGTGTCCTTGCCCTGAAGCTCGTTGACCCACTCTTTGGGGTACAATCCTAACTCCTCTGTCTCAGATAGCACCCATGCGTGTGAAGGGTGCTCAGGAATATATACCCGATCACCCACACTACTTCTCCACCACCTAATATAGAAACATTAAAGAAGTCTAAGAAACCAATATAATAAGAATAACAACTTCTCGACCACGTAAGGTAAAAAAATAAAAGAGGTGTGCTACTACATACATGTATAAGAGGCATCGTGCTGTGCACGGGGCAAGTGTGGTTATTAGTCAGGATCCAAGGTGGCACGTATTTTCCCTTTCCACCTTACGAACACCTTCTCAAAATGAATCTTCCTGTAAGATTTCAGGGCATCTGTGATACCTATTCCAGACTCCACTGTGACTCTCATGCATGCCGGCTACACCGGGTAAGCCCATCTATAACTTCGCATACAATTGTAGTGTGTACTCGGTCAATTGGAACCAGTACACGTGATGATGGATCCATACGAAGAACGCTCTATCGGATGGTGGAATCTAGGCATCCCTCATAGCGAACTCGCCACCAGCCAATATGTCAAGGAGCCTACATTTCCTGCATTGTGAACATGCGTTATGTTTCTACCTACATAATTTAAAGAAATGTGAGAGTTAGAGATCTTACTCTCCATTTGGGATATGTGCTCGAGCAATCTTTGCTAGCTTAGGAGTAGTGAATTTACTAGCCTTTTCACCCTACCCCTGGTACAAGATCACTTTAAAAAAAAATTCTTTTCCACAGTCGGGGTTGACAATTTATGCTAGCTCATGTCTCCTTTTAGATAGTGCCTTCATCTCCTTTAGGGCATCATTGTAGTTCTTGTTTAACATTTCTACATTCAAAAGGTATTCTCTACTCCTTGCTCAGGCAAGCCATTGATCTTGGCTTGGTATGTGGCATCGAACTTTGACTGCAATGCTTTTATGTTTAAGAAACATATTTTAATATCAAAACATGGCTTTACTATGGTTTGAGAAAGAGGTGCACACATACCTTGAAAAATAATTGTGGCAGGAGTGCCATGGGAAGCTTCAACCACTTTGATCTATTAGGTCCTTGATGAGTAATAGCTTTTCGGGCCCATGCACGATCAGCGTCATTGAAGTTTAACAATAAGGATTGTGGATTGGCAAGACCCACACACTGCATCATAAATATATCATGTGCTGATATGTTCTCGACATATGAATGATAGTGACCCTGGAAATTTTACATGCATATAAAACAAAGTAAATGATGACATATACAATTTTTGTTCATTTGATACACAAAAAAACAATGTACAATCCACTTACTTGTTGATCATGCATAGCACTAACAAGAACTTTGCCTCCTCCTCCGTAAGGAATCGGACCACTCTACAATTTCACCTTGGGAATCTTTCTTTCTTTCAACTCGATTGGTTTTTGCCCACTCTTGCCAAGCTTTAAGTCGATGGTTGCCATCCCAAACAACAAAAATCTTCCAACCATGTGTTGTCAACCTTCCATCTCCTCTAGGATCATGTCAAACTCACCTGACAACGATAGGTTGTGAGCTGCACATCAATAGTCGAATGAAATGGGCTCTTTGCCACGGAATCCCTCAGAGACAATGAATACCGCCATTGTCGATTGGTATATGATCTCCTCCATGCTTTTAATTAACTTCTTGATGGAATCCTCATTCGTATGGATTGTCGGGTTTGCAAAAGGAGGCGACAAAGTGGCACTCTAGGAAGACGGTTATGATTATCGACCAACTGGTCCTCCACCCAATTTGTGGAGATGTGTTGATCAACACATTGGCCGAAACTCTCTTTATAGAATTCTCTTCTTCAACAATCGTGGCACTACTGCTGGCCACATAATTGTTAGCGGTGAGTGTTGATGAACAACTAGTCCCCAGAGTCAACTGCAATTGAGAGGTGTTCGTTACCTTGCTTGATGTGGCCACTTGTGATATGCCCACATCTTGTGATAGTGCGAACACCTCTCAATTGCAATTGAGAGGTGTTCGTTACCTTGCTTGATGTGGCCACTTGTGATATGCCCACGTCTTGTGATAGTGCGATCTCATCTTGATTTCTAGTGAATCCCTTGATTGCAAACAAGTTCGGGGAGGCATTTTGGCTTGAAAGTTAGATGCTTAAAAGATGCCGCCTTGAAAAATTCAACATAAGCTTTTTCAACCATATTCTTTCTTTTTTTGGGATTAAATTTTAAATATGATTACTAATTAATATACGTCCTTTGTTTATTGATATGCAACCATAATTAAGAAAAGTACTTAAATTAGTCCCTAATCATGATTAATTATTGATCCAAGGCATCCATTCTATCAAATAGGATGTGATGCATTGCATTAAATATGCATAGAATTTCTTAATATTTAGTAATTATTAATCACAAGAAGAATACCTCAAGAATTTGAATGATTGAATCAACTTGGGTTGTGGAATGTGTTATTGTAGTTTAGAGAACCTTTAATCCATCACTCCTTGCTCCTTGCTCCTTATACTCCTTATACTCCACGAGGGCACATGAGGGAGGAGAGAGGGGTGAGTTGAGGGAGGAGAGGGGGGTGCGAGGGTGCATTGAGAGAGGAGACCGGGCGAGTTGAGGAAGGAGAGGGGGCATGAGGGTGAGTTGAGGGAGGAGAGGGGGGTGTGAGGGTGCTTTGAGAGAGGAGAGGGGGGCGCGAGGGCACGTTGAAAGAGGACAGGGGGCAAGTTGAGGGAGGAGAGGGGGACTTGAGCAAGGAGAGGGGGGAGCTTGCGCACGGAGGGCTCACAAAGGGCTTTGTGAGCCATCCATTGGATAGCCAAAACACATGCTGCGTGGTATGTGCTATGTGCCACACACGCAGCACTTGCCATGTGGCATGGCCTGCGTGCCACAGCGCAAGTGCAATGGCTTGCATGCCCACAGGCCACACGATAGCACATGCCATGTGGCATGGCCTACATGCCACAATGCAAGTGGCATGGGCTGCATGCAACAGGCCACGTGGTGTGGCATGTGGCATGCAGGCCACACAAATAGCCACAAGAGGGCTTTTCTTCACACCCTCCTCTCCTCACCCTTTTGCCTCCTCTCCTCCCTTAATGCACCCTCACGCCCCCCCCCCCCCCTCAATCTCTACAGTTTATCATGAGTGCTTTTGTCATGGCCACACCATCGCTAGCAGAGCTAACCATAGAGTGCATTATCTTGCAAAGGATACATGGCACTTGATGAGATGCACAAGAAGGACAAATGATCTGGACTTGTACCAAGCTAGAGAGATTATAGGGAGCTTATTATGGTAATTAAAGCAAATAATCAAAGCAAAGGAGAACGACCTTTGCAACGAGCTTAGCAGGCACATCAAAGGCACTAACTCACAGGACAAGGCAAATGGTGTCCAACGTGCTAGGGGTAGATCACAATGCTGGGGCAAGGAATGTACAAATGTATGTGGCCAAAGAAATCGTAATGTCAGCACAAGTGCAAGAAGGTGGTTCCAAGAATTTCATTGGGGAATAAGAGTTCATCAACATTGCAGAGGAGATGGGACCACCCATGAAGATAATTGGTAGGCTAATCTGGTTGGGCAATTATGTTTTTGTAAAAGAGTAATTAAAATCTAGATAAGTAAAGTGTGAAATTTGAACAATTTAATTTTTAGGTTTCGGAGGTCAACAATCACTAAGGGCCTTCAAAGGAGATCTTTGGCTTGGATGCACTTCTGAAGCTGAAGCGAGAGTGCACTTACGTCTTTTTCCATGGAAGCAGGTTCTCGAGTCAAGGGTCCTTAGGTGAGAAGTGCTATGTTTTCAAGATTTCCACCATTGGACCTGATTCAGGTTGGATTTGGTGAATCGAATGTGACGAACCACGGCTTTGGCGACGTGCAACATGTGTGGATATAGTTTGACCACACTCGACAAACATCAGATTGGATGACCATGGCTTGTCATGTGTATGATCCAAGATAGCATATTACCAAGGTAGAGTATTAAGGTAGTTAGAGCTAGTCAATTGTGTTACCTCATAAATTACTAGAGTTTTCACGCAACATGCAAGATCTTCTAACGATTACGACATGTGAAGTGAATGAGGAGGATATGGAGGCTCAATGTCTGTTCTGGGAATGCATTAATAAAGTGATAGCCAACCATGGTTATGAAAGGACATATTTCTTTAGTTTCATGGTAGATGAGGCTTAGGCTAATTGGAATGCAGTTCGACATGTGTTTCGACATGTGTTCAATGGTGGAAAAAATAACGTCCTAATGGATAAGGAGAGGTCTTGCCTATTTCATTGAGAGCAGAGCATGGTTGTCCAAACAACAAAGTATGTGTGTGTTACGTCTCAAGGAGAGAACAAAGAAATGTGTGAGAAGTGGCGCATGGCTCCTACCAGTGAAGCTGCATCATTGGAGGCTTGATTGATACGTCAATGGTGGTGCAATGGTCATGTGATGGATAGGAATATGTCAATAAGCTGGTGGGAGGTGCGCATAGCACATTAGGGTTCAGTCATGTGACAACAATAGAGAGAAGAATATCCCAAGAATAAACCTAGCAGAAAGCAAGCATAAAAGTTGGTTGGAAGGGGAAGGATATAGACACAAGATTTCTTTATACCAAAGCAAGCATGGAAGTTCTGGTAGGGGAAGGATATAGATGGAAGATTTCTCTTTACAATGCATGTACTAGCGATATGACAAATGCAATTTCACAAAGTGCAAAGGCAATCTCTTACTCTCTCAAGGCAAACACATAGGGAGAGGATCAACCACAAAGGCAATCTCTTGCTCTCAAAGGAGAGGACCAAGCTTGGAGAAACTAAAATAATGGTACTCTACAAGCCCAAAGGAGTTAATCAAGCAATTGAAGGAACACCCATGTATAAGGCACCTACCCCTCTCACCGGTGAGACAAAGAAAGTGCACATCACAAAAGAGACCACCCGCGTTGTGGTCATTGATATTGATGATGAGGCCACGCATCGACCAAAGTATAAGGAACACCCATCTATAGGAGGGTGCCTACCCTTTGTCATCAATGACAAAGAAAGTGTACTTCACAAGAGACCACCCGCTGTGGTCATTGATATTAATAATGAGGTTCTTGAAATATACAAGTGAATAGGGTGTGTGCAGGAACAAGCCCTTGGCTAGAGGCTATAAAAGAGAATCTGTAAATGTGAGAGAACCTGTGAAAAGGTGAGAAGCATCTATAAATGTGAGAGAACTTGTGAAAAGGTGAGAAGCATCTATTGGGAGAGAATAAAGGGTAGCATGAGGAGATTTAGGAGGTGTGGAGATATTCTGAGAGAGGTGGAGAAAATCAAGCAAAAGAGGTGGAGTGAATCAAGGAGAAATCAGTGGGATTGGATGCTTGGATGTAAACTCTATAAATTGAGGCATTGGCCTAATGAGAATTTGCTGGTTTTTTATTATCCATGCCTACATTAAGTTGTCATCACTAATCCCATCTTAAAACTCTCTCTGTTAAAATGATGTTGATTCTAGCATTTGATCCACCATAGCTCATCACATTGCTGCAAATTCAACATGGTATCAGAGCCTAGCCTAGAACCCATTAATTTGTGAGCCCATTATCTTGCTAATTACTTGGCTAATTAGGATTAGTAGATAATTAATATTTTTACCTCTTTTTCAACAAACCCTCTGTACCCCTAGCTAGTGGAGGAGCTCTATCTCCCATCATACATCAAATTAGCTCAAGCCACTTTAGGCAAACATAGCTAACACACTTGTGCTCTAGGCCATCCAAACAGAAGGTCAAACCGTCGCGCACAGCTGGAGATTTTTGCTAATTTACAGGTGGTATTTTTATGAGGAGAAATTGAGATATCTACTTCACCAGATGCAATGGGTCTGATTCCTCTTGGCCCTAGGGGTTTTCAAGGGTGCTCTACAAGCTGGTGAAGACAGAATTTGATTTGATCAAGTCTACAGTGAGATCCAAGCTCTTCATCAAATCTGCGGGCGGGTGACTTTAGTAAAACAGAGATTAAGCATTCAATGTTTGGTCAAATCTTGTGTTTCTTGGCTTAATCCTCTACTAGACTGATTGCTATTAATGGCCTTGAAAGAATTTGAGCTCATTTGAACTCTAAGGCCTCAAATCTGGGCTCCCCGCATACTCTGTTTTTTGCACACAAAATAGAGGATTAATTTGCTAATCACTATCAGTGATTAATCAGTACTAATGTTTACTTTTTGGTACAATTGAGGGTTCAAATTAACCATTAGGTATCTGATACAGATCCCTTTAACTTCAGATTGCAATTCGGAGATGGTTTGATACTCCAACCATTCCATACAAATTGGTTACCCTTGGTTTAATGTAATTTCTGGTGATTTTATGCTGATAAATCTGTTGTAATCATCTCCTAAACACCAGATTGAGTTGTAAAAGGGTAGACAGTGCCCTTGAATCTTGAAATTGGATCAAGAGGTAAGACCTCCTTCACATTATCATGAGTACAGTACAAGAGATAGCCAAATTTAATGGGGATTAGTTTTACACATGGCAGACAAAAACCATGTATCTGCTCATGAGGAAAAATCTGTGGGGGCTAGTTGAGGGAAGAGATGAATGCCCAGAGGTGAGAGGGGAAAATGAGTGGAAGAGCACGAATGAAAAAGAATTGGGACTTATCGCACTCAGTTTAAATGATGAAATCATTCATCACATCACAGGGATACAATGGGCAAGAGATGCATGGGATGAACTCAATAAATTATTTGGCACACAAGCCAAAAATTCAAAGATAAATCTATTAATGAAATTCTACAAATTGGATATAAAGGAAAGTGAACCTTTAATCACACACTTGAACAGATTTGAAAGCATTAAGCAACAACTGGTAGCTATTGTTTGTTAAGTCAGGCGATCACACCGACAACACCTCTTCTTTATCTTGTGTGTGGAAACATCCAATAGGGCAGCCTCAACAAATGAATGTCTTGAACTGTCATGTGTGAATGCTGCATTGAAACTATTTCAATACACAAAGCTATAATCTATGCATGGTACAAGAAACATATAACAACTCTATACCTCTTTTGATTTCTTCCATCCAAGCGTGTAAGCGGTGGTTTTGCCATCCCAAACATAAAACACTTTTTGTGCTAAGAACTCTCACTCTATCCCTTTGATTTGATCCTCAACAAACTCTTGGTTTTTCCTTTCCCATATCTCATCCCATAGACCTTTGTTGCTTTCCATTATTTCATGTGTCAGAAGCAAAGCAGTTGCGATAGAACATATGAATGTTCCTTTTGTGTGAACTTACCATGGTTAAACTAAACACATAGCTTCGTGCACTGTGCATTGACCCAATGGATGGATGGATTCAATACCAAGAAGCAAAGTGGAATGTTAACCACACTTGTTAACATCATTTTAACGTGTGGTTACACTTCTTGTAACTCATTATTATGTAACCACACTAAGCACTTCATGTAGCTTACGACTAGTGTAATGTTGGTTATAGGAATACACCTATGTGTACATAGAGCTAGGAAATTAGTTTTGGGCCCCCAATTGTTAAATGGGCGGCGAGCCATTGTAATAAGGGATCTCATGTATATAAGTGACTTATGAAATATGAAAAGGGACAATCACATTATCACAATTAAGTTTTACCTTCTCTCTCTCTTCCACTCTTGTGTGGCTATGGTGGTAGGCTTGTGTTTGTTGATGCTTGCTTGCTTGCTTGATTGTGGTTGTGTGCATGTAGGTGATGGTTCTTGTCTTGCTTCCTCTTCTCCCTCTTCGTGTTTTCTTCTTGAGATTACTCTTGCACACACAAAGGCATGGAGTAGAGGTTGAGCTCTCCATAGCTCCCTTCCTCTATGCTCTCTACCTAGCTTGTGTAAGCTATGTTTCAGTGACACAAGTGAAGGTGGAGTGAGACCCTAGTGGCCTCACATAGGGGAGTTAACACTAGTGGCCTCACATAGGGGAGTTAACCCTCATAAGGGTTGGCTATTTGTTAGTTCCCGAATCAACCCTTGGATGGTCTTCCTTCTCTTCTTCTTTCCCTCTCTTGTGCAAGGTAGCATGTTGATTTGGTTAACATCTTTGGCGCTGCTGTCGGGGGATAGGCATTTAGCTTAGGATCCTCCATACTCTATCACTTGCTAGAGTCATTGCATAGCCCAGTTGTAATGTGAATCCACTGGTATTTGTATGTTTGTTTGTTTGTTTGATCTTTTTTTTTCTCAACAATGGAGTTCAATGGAGCATGAGGAGCTTGGGAATCTTAATTGAAAGCGAGAGTTCATGAATTTTTGTTTCCTTCAACATTTGTTAAAACTTGCATAAGTAGCTTAATCCCTTAATTAGGTTTCGTTAAGCATTCTAGGTATCATTGGGTAGCTTGAGGTTAGCTCAAGCCACTCACAAAAAGAAAACACAAAAAATCAACAAGCAAAACCCAAAATCTCAGAAATCTCAGGAGGAGGTTTAGTGCATTTTTTGGCTCTACCTATGTTCTAAGAAGCGTACGCCTGTTCACTTCTCAAAGCCACGGGTGTTTGTTCCTTAGCCACAACTATTCCTTCCTTGTGGGCACAGATCTTTCCAAATCTACTTCATAAATATGAGCAGTGTGCATTCAAAGAGAATAAAGTGCATTTATAAAGTGCATAAAGAGCATTGAAGAGGGGTACAAAAGGGGTACAACTGTACAGTCAAGAGAATATTAGGGGATGGCTGTCAAAAGACATTTCGTCTCCCTGTTGCGCATTAGGAGATCTATCTGACCCAACAAATGTACACCCGTTCCTTCACCAACGTACACCCATTCCTTCAAGAGAATGCCCATACCAGCTGCCTAGCCACGTCCGTGTCTTCCTCAGGCGTACGTCCATTCCTTGCTCAAAGTACGCCTGTTCCTTGCTCAACGAACGCTTCTTACTCAACGAATGCCCATTCTTTCTAGAAGAGAATGGCCATTCCTTCTAGAAGAGAACGCTCGTTCCTTGCTCAGCGAACGTTTCTTACTCAGCAAACGTCCGCTTCTTACCTAGCGTACGACCATACCTTCACAAAAAGAAAAATTGTTGAGAGGAGGATTCAGCACTCCCACTTCCCTCATTCATGCACGTACACTCAGGGAGATTGGTGCAAAATAACCCTCTATTCAATAACGTTGACCCTTTAGATGCCCCCTTGCTTTTGTAAGATTAGACCCTTTGGTCAACATAGCATGGAGCCAAATGGTGTTAGTCCTTGACAGCACGAGCGAGGAGCATCCTAGCACGTGACGCACTACCCCTAACCTAGAGATAGGATGATTGGTGGCCTAGTGCATGGACAAACCACCTACTTTAGAGCAAGACCCAGAGTCCCCCCCACACATTCCCAAAGAATTCTGGCTTCAAGGCTCAAAAACTTTATCCTGGGAAACACACAATCAGACGATCCATATCCCAGGGACAAGGGCATGGAACACCAACTAGAGTGGGAGGCCACATGACCCCTAGATTGCAAGTTGGAAATAGGACAAAGAGAGGGTATCCTAACCCAGACTAATCCACTAGTTTGGGGGGCCATGCCAACCACATTGGAATGACCGATTCATACCAAGACTATAGGCCTATGCCAAAACTAGGTCAGGAGCCCACTCTCTAGGGTCTAGAAATGTCCTACCAAAGACATAGAGCCTACCCTGCACAATCCTATCAACCCACGGCACCAATGTACCAACAGTACCAACCTCACGAGATATACCATGGATACCATATGGGACCCTATAATGCACAAACCGGTTCTCCTTTGAGACAAGGACCCCCAATGGTATATTATTCGCCCACCCTAGCTCCCCCGCCTATCTTACCCCAACCCACACCAACCCAAGCTATGGCAGGATTGACTCTTAAAATGTTCAGGATAGCCATGGAAATAGGGAGGGAGTAGCCGCCATAATAACACTACTAGCACCAGTTCAGCTGGCACAACGGCCAAGACAAGAGAGAAACAATCCAGCCCACATTTCCAAGTTAATCACCAAGTTTGATGGAATTGGGGACCCCATACCACATTTAGAAATGTTCAATCATATCTTTGAGGCATTTAGCCTCATGGATGACCAAGTTAAGGTGAGTGCTTTTGGCCTCACCATAGATGGCAAAGCCGAGTAGTGGTTTCGATCACTGAAGGTAGAGGATAAGGCCACCTTTGAAGCCTTGAAAAAGAGGCTTTCAAAGTGGGATACTCACGGAAAGGAACCCGATGGAGCCCAATCAAACAGCTACACAACGTAAAATAGAGGGATGGGAAATTCATCCGAGACTATATCAATCTGGTGAGATACCTCCACTCTCGCTGTAAACGACAAGACAAGTTCTCTGATGAAAGGTTGATTGGGAGGTTCCTCTGTTGAGAGATATAGTCGCTGTGTTGTGTGTATGTGGGAAAGCACCCTAGAAGTGCAAGATATTGTGGTTGGTAAGATAAGAATGCCACATGTAATATTGTATAGTGTGTGAGTTTTGACCAAAAGAGTGGAAAAGGAGTTGCCACAAGGATGATGATATGTAAAGTGGGATAAGGCTAGAAGGCCTATATCATTGTATGGTTCATTGGTGATATGCAATAGAGATCTTGTGTTAAGTGTGCAATCTCTCTCTCTCTCTCTCTCTCTCTCTCTCTCTCTCTCTCTAGTCATGGAGTTTTTAGTGTGGTATAACCCACCTTAATCTTATGTTTTATTCTTGTGTCTATCACCATGATCAATCCTATATTAGGATTGTTAATATGGTATCAGAGATTGGGTGGGCTCTTGGTCATAGTGAATATTTATGTATAGTTTTCTTGTTTATGAGGTTATTTGATTAAGCATTATTTTCAATTATTATGAAAAAAAATAACACACTTATTGTCATTAGTATTGCATTTTGAGAGAGATTATTCTCATGGAGATTATGGTGCTGCCCATGGAAGCTGAAAAGGGAGGTTTCAGTAAAGTATGAAGGCTATGGAGTCTTCGGTGTCATCAACGAGATGCTGCCAAAGAGATTTGTGAAGGTATTTTGGTGATTGGTGTTTGAGCATGGAAGAATGCTGGTATTTGGAAAAGGGTTGCTATTTTGGTATGTGTGAATCCCTTGGTACCTTGCAATTTGGCAAGGATGTGTGCATGCTTGTTCATGTGAAAACAAGCAATTATGGGCTAGTTGGAGCTCAAGGAGTGGAGCTAATTGTGCTCAATTATTTGCTCATGAAAGATGAGCTGGTTGTAGATACTATTGGAGCATTCTTTTTTTGGTTTATGCACCTATGGTTTTGTTTGAGAGACCATGTGAAGGAGCACCCTTGGAATCTATTACATGTCAAGAGAGAAGGAACATGCAAGTTGGAGAGTGCTTCAATGGGAAGAAGCACTATGTTACTACAAAATGTTGGTTGTGATGTTTTTTGATACTCATAAATGGGTGAGCATATGGTGAATGCTTTATGCTTCATGGAAGGAAGCATAAAGGAGTGCACAAAATGGGTTCATGTTAGAAGGTTGGAAAGTAAGCATGAAGAAGAGAGAATGCCCTCAATTTGAATAGCAAAATGAAGAAGCCATAAGATGGCTTTGAAGGCTCGTAAAGCCGCCTTGTCCATGAAAGGTGCATAAACCAAAAAAATGAATGCTCCAATAGCATCTACAACCAGCTCATCTTTCATGAGCAAATCATTGAGCACAATCAGCTCCACTCCTTGAGCTCCAACTAGCCCATAATTGCTTGTTTTCACCTAATGAGAATGCAACCAAGGTTTTGAAGGTACTAGCTAGGTTAGAGCATCAAAGAGATGCAAAGAGTTTAAAGCTTGCAGGTAGAAGGACATCAGGTATGGCACACTGTTGATGAGAGAGAATTACATCCAAGCAGAGGTACAAGAGGGTGGTTACCAGAAGAGAGAGGCCCAGCATCAAATGGATCTTGAGAAAAGAATGCTAGAGCATAATAGCAGTAATGAAGAAACAACTATGGTGTTACCTCCACTGCAACATGACTAGAAGGCAAGCAACGAACAGCAAGCACTGAGCAGCAAGCAACGAACAGCCAGTGAATAGTAAGTGATTATACAGTATTGGTGATGGTAAACTAGAAGCAATGGACTCAACACACATTCAATTGATGAAGAAAATAGTGCAAAAGAGGCTATTCCCTGCACATAGGAATGGGGCTGGCTGATGACCACACGGCAGGCCACAAAGCTGGCATAGTAGTAGAAGGGTTGGCATTGAAAGCACGCATCGGCGTAGAAGAAAGCTGCAGCACAATGATAACAAACCAGCCGTAGTAGCAGAGTTTGAAGAAGAAGAAAATCAAAGTAAAGAAACAATAAAATGGCATAGAAGAAGTCAACAATACGTGGATAGCACAGATAAGGAGTTTTATAGAGGTAGCTGAGCAAGATTATGAGAAGGAGAGCCAAATGACGAAGAAGACCAAAGAAGCGCATGTGCAATGAATGGCCAGCAGTAGGATAGAATCCGTGCCCAAGGGACTTTAATTTGTTAAAGAACTCTTTAATTAAGATTTCAATAAGACACCAAAAAATGTTTAAAAATAACAAATTTCTTTGAGGCTTGTTCATAGGTGTTGAATACCTAATGTAATTGTCCTTAAAAATATGTTCACACACACATGAGGATCCGCTACTTGACTTTGGCCAAAAGACTTTGTAATTTTTATTCTCACGCACAATTGATGATGGGTAACCGTACTCGAGCATGCGTGCTCAAAATGAGAAATTTTTTGTAATCACCCATTGCTATGTGGGTTACCCTGCCAGAGGTGTGCATGAGCGATGCACATGTGAGATACATGCGCATAGGTTAATCACCCATTGCTATGTGGGTTACCCTGCCACAGGTGTGCATGAGCGATGCACGTGTGAGATACATGCGCATGGGTTGTTCTCCACCCGAACTTCTATATTCAAATTGGACTCAGTGGTTCCGCTGTGAGCGAGTCGGCTCAAAATGGACTCGGTGTCTAAGATGTGGTAGACACGCATACACATGTTCGATTGGCTAACACTCCAATTTTGCATTGAGGAGGAGTGTCGAGAGAGAGACGAGTTGCATTTGGCAATGCTGCATTGGTATTATGGATGATAGATGAGTTGTGGAACACCTCAATCAAGAGGGGGTGTTGAGAGATGTAATCGTGGTGTTGTGTGTATGTGGGAAAGCACCCTAGAGGTGCAAGATATTGTGGTAAGATAAGAATGCCACATGTAATATTGTATGGTGTGTGAGTGTTAACCAAAAGAGTGGAAAAGGATTTGCCATATGGATGATGATGTGTAAAGCGGGATAAGGCTAGAAGGCCTATATCATTGTATGGTTCATTGGTGATATGCAATTTAAATCTTGTGTTGAGTGTGCAATCTCTCTCTCTCTCTCTCTCTCTCTCTCTCTCTCTCTCTCTCTCTCTCGTGTCATGGAGTTTTTAGTGTGGTATAACCCACCTTAATCTTGTGTCTATCACTATGATCAATCCCATATTAGGATTGTTAACATCCTCAAGATGTACCCTTGCACAACTTCTTATACGCTCCACACCTCCTTTGAGAAATGTTGCAGTGCTATGGACTTTGAGGATAATTTCAAGGGAAATCGTTCCCAAGAATTGCATGAGGGAACATTCGAGGCATCTTTCAAAACCTCCAGCACAAGATCCAAAGGGAAAGGGAAGGACTCCTCCTCAAGACAACAGGTCGAACAGTTGGCTGCAACCTTGTAATAAATGACCCAACCTTAGAGAACATGACAAGGACGGGATCGAGTCGACCAACCCCATATTTACCCAAGGAGGGAGTTACTATGGTGCCCGAGTTGTCGAGCTGACCATACTAGCACGGAGTGTCCACATTTGACACCCCATCCCACTCTCTTGCACTTATTTTGCCAAAGATGGGGAAATCATGAAATTGTAAATTGTTGTCATCAAAGAGCTGTTGGTGGTAAACCCTAGACAACCGCTCCATGAAGTGGCTCAAAGAGGAATTTTTAGGGTATCTGAAGTGCCCTTATCACCCCCTGTACTACCACCACAGCCCCCACTACCTTGAATCACCCATGTTTGTCAGTTAACCTTGACTAAGATCTTCAAAGAGGGTGATGAGAGGGAAATTGTTGAAGGGACCACCTTCGAGCCCTTTGAATCAAACAGTCCACCCTTGCAGATCTTAAGTCTGTATGTGATGGAGGGAGACCAGATGCATCGTGTATACATAATAGCAACCCCAACTTGATGGGGATAAGACTTGAATAACATGGCCAAATGACCACCCATGCAATGCTATCATTGTGCAGGGCCACCTCACCGAGTGGCTGAGTGTCCAGTCAAAAAAGGAATGACTAGTACTCCTGTGAGTACCTCCACCTTAACTCGCTTATGCACAGGGTGCGGAATAGACCATATTTAAAAGGATTGTCCACTAAGAACAAGCACAATGGGGAAACACAAGAAGATAATCCTAGCACCAGCATTAATTTGCTAAGTGTGCAGATGACTTCATCCATACAGTCCCTCTTAATGCAGTTACCAAAATGCAAAGTAGAAGAAGGGCCGCAGCTCACACTGCGACAGCTAAGGTGTCGACCTCGCAAAATCAAGGATACCCCGAACACACAACAGTTCTATCCAATAAGGAAGTCCCGGAACAAACACTCTTAGCAAAGGAACTCACAAAAGAAGAAGGCCACAAAGATAGGCAAGGGGGATAGCTGCGTGGTCATAAAGAGTGGGTCCGAGGACAGAATGACCACACCAATGAGTCAACCTCCTCATCCGAAGGATAGAAAGTACTGCCTTCAGCCCCTCTCATTAAAGGACAGATAGACCCCAAAAAACTGCCTCCAAAATTTAGCCGAATATCCTAACCCCATTAAAGAGAAGGAAAGGCTAAAGGTGGCTCAAGAGTTGGTCAAGGAGGACTGTCAAGCTCAATTAGAGGATGAGCCTCAAACAACATATCTTGAAGCATGTCTCCTGATCTCTGACACAAGAATGATTAAGGAAGCTCAAGAACATAACAGAGGTTTCCATGACCAAGCACCCTCTAAGAGAACCCCTCAAGTAGTAGCACCACCAACTATAGATACCCCCCTCTAGGGAAACCTGGTTGCAGAGTATCTCAAAAACCTAGGAGATGATTGCCCAAAAAGAACAGAATTGGAAGTCTAGGTTTTGATACCCTACACCTGCAAGAGCCTAAACAACACGGACAAGGGTGATCCAACTCAGGAAACTGCATCCGTTCCCTAGAGACATTGTTAGTCTCTTCTCCTTCCTATCTTCTCAAATCCAATCTCCATTGGCACCTTACTCCAAGGTAGCCCACGCTTATGGAAAGATTTAAAGGATTAGATGGAAGGATGCCTAGGAGCAGGAATGCAAGAGCCCGCACAGTAGAACTAAAAAGCTCTAACGAGAAAGATGAGGATGAATTCATAGACCCCCGTGGAATCATTGGTGCCACCACTGTTAGAGTCAACAAACTAGGGCAATGTTTTGAAGGAGATGAACTCAAGACAGTACTAACCATAACCTTCAATGGCCTTCAAGTCACCGCCATCCTAGATGGAGGAGCGGGAGTGAGCATTGTTACTAAACAATGCTTGGAGAAATGGGGAGCACCTACATGACATAGCTTTACTTGTGAAACTTGCCGATGGAGCCACCGCAAGGCCCATAGGCCTCCTTGTTATGTGCACATTATATGTGCATATACTAGGAGGCTAACCCACATTAGACTTGTGAGCATGGGAGCATGGGAACAAGCTCTAGTGGAGCATGGGTTAGGACTAACTTTAAGGGTTAAGGTTAGGGTCAGGCATCCAAGGGTCACACATGGGAAATGGAGAGTCAAGAGTCACTCGAGAGCCCTCCTATATAATAGGGGCATGGGGCACACTCAAGGGATGTTCTCTTGTGTAGAGGATTGTATCTACATTCTTGCCATTTCACTATAGAGCTGAGTGCTGTTGTATTGGAGTTATACCTCTTGGTGGTATGGGACACTAAGGTTAAGGTATGAGGTACTCCATTATATTTCATGTGCAACCCTTGGGCTCGGGGGTGATTGGGTGGTAGAGTTTATGCCTGATTTATGTATGTTTATGCATGTTGATTATCTAGAGATATCTTAGAGTTTTAACAGTGGTATCAGAGCAATTTCTAGTTAATTGTTGTTGTTTCTACTTTCTTATTTCAATTTTTAGCATTTTGTTAAAGTAAATTTTGATATTTACTAAATAAAATGTTATTTTATTAGTTTGTTTTGGTGATTTTCCACGTGGATCATTGATATGGTGATTGGAACGCGTGTTACTACTACTCAATGGACGAATCGATGTTGCGGGGGAATTTCGTGAGTTTAATGCTATTTTTTCCCTATTTTTTATGGTTTAAAATAAGCATTAATGGAAATTTTTTACCAAATATCACATATTTTATTGTGGATATTTTTTGTAGAAAGGATTCCCTAAATTTCTAAAAAATTTAGGAATTTTTTCTTAATTTTTTAGAAATTTTTTGAGTATTTTTATGGTTAAAAATGTATTTTTAATGCATTTTGCAGGTTTTCCGTGGGTATGTTTTCGATTTTCTACCAATTTTTTTTGCTGAAAAGCAATGTGGGGTAGTCAATTGATGCATGGGTTCTCTCCCATGTGCATAAAGTTCTTCTCTTCCCCAAAATCTAAATTTTTATCTTCTCTTCCCCAAAATCTAAATTTTTATCTTCTATTTCTCTCTCGTGCGTGTGAACGCATTTTAATAGGATAATTTGATTAAATATTAATCATAATTAAACTTAATTATGATTAATACATGATTAATCAAATCTTAATCATCCATCTCTAATCTCTAACAGAGAAGAGAAGGAGAGGGGAGAGAGAGAAAGTATTAGAGAAGGTGGAGAGAAGAGAAGAGAGAGAAGAGCTATCTCTCCCTCTCAATTCTGTTCGGCGCACAGTCGTTTGAGACAGGGGGGGCCGCGGGCGAAATTCGCCCCCCCCCCTTATAATTTTTTTTAAAAGCTTATAAGCTTTTTTTAAAAGTTTTTTTAAAAAAATATATTTAAAATATATATATTTTTTCAAGTTATTTTCAATTGGAAAAAGCTTGGAAAAAGAGAAAAAATCTAGAAAAAATATATTATTTCTCTGAAATTTTTATTCTTTCTTTTGGAATTTTTTTTCCTTGAACCTTTTGGCTTTCCGCATTCTCGGGAAATCTTTTGACTTTCCAAATTTCGAAAAATCTTTTGACCTTCCGAATTCCGGAAAATCTTTTGGCCTTTCGGATTCCGAAAACTTTTGACCTTTCATATTCCATTGTTTTTGTCTTTTCATTTTCCCGAAACTGTTGGCTTTCCGTATTCCGGGAAAACCATTCAAATTTCGAAATTTTTTTGACTGTTCGTATTCTAAATGCGTTCAGGGTAAATTAAATTTTTTAAAAAATTCTTAAAAATTAGTGAAAAATTAGACAAAGGATATTTTAATTTTTTGGAATATTTGGGGTTGGTGATTGGCATGTGGTATGTCCATTCGGGCAGCCGTGACCGTTCAAATTCTTTTAAAGTTCTATTTTTAGCCCACAAAATTAAGAAATCCATTAAATTTTTTTAAATTTTCATTGGATTTGAGAATTGTCGGGCGAAATTGGAAATTTCGTGGCCGATGGGATTCTCATGAGAAATTAGAAATATTCTAGAAATTATTTTTAGAGATCCTAGAAATTGGTATTTTTTAAATATCATGGTATTTTAGCAAAATTACTTGCTAAAAATTTTCTAGAAAATTATAGGTTTGGAGTGCCATAAGATGGGTTTTGGTGGTTTTCAAAATTAACATATTTTGAGGCCCTAGAAAATTAGGAAAAATTAGAAAAAAATCATGGTAATTCTTTTTTCTCGAGAACTCTTATTTTTTAGGGATATTTGGTGTTATAGTACGTTTTTTATGTACTCACACTAAACAAATGCGGGTTATTTACATATTATTAATGCGAGCATGCCTTGTATTAATACTTTATTCATTTGGATTGATTCTAGACGATGTTTTCATGATTTTTTAGCCAATGTCTAGCCACCAAATGCTAATTAAAGCATTTTTCTTATGTGCAGTTGTTTCTAGTGAATTAATCTGCTAGAACTTTTGGTCAAGAGAGGAGTCAAGAGAAAGGTGAAGAAAAGTTTAATCCATATTCGTAGAGAACTCATTTACCATGGCTCATATTGACTTCTCGGTCAATGAAAATGTCGATGACATGAGTGATCATCCTAACTCTAGCACATGGAAGATCTTAAGTTCCATGAAGAAGAAGAGGAGGCGGTAGCAAAGAGCGAATTTTTGGAGGTGACACAACGTCTCGAGGCTACTATAACAAAGTGCCATGATGAGATGGAATCACTTAAGGTGCAGATTTTAACTCCGCAGAAAGCTCTTCTAGCCACCTCATCTACAACTACCAAAGCAGTTGCTCCGTCTTTTGCACCAAAGGTGTATGGCGGAGAGAAGAAGGAGAAGACACAAGGATGTGTGGATGCCTAGCTTAACAGGTGGAATACACACTTTGCTTTTCACCCTTTCACTGATGTGCAAAAATTGCAAATGGCACAGGGTTTATTAAGGAAAAAGCTTTGACCTGGTGGAAGGATCTAAAACAAGATTCTATTCCCACTACTTGGCTAGGATTTGAAGTTGCATTCAAGAAGGAATTTGTCCAACCAGAGGATGAATTCGAAGTTATTGCCAAGTTGGTTAAAAATAGCACGACTAATCAGTCTTTTGATAACTATGTGCAAAAGTTTAGACAGTTGGCTGCTAAAGCCAAGTCTGATGATCATACTTTGTGTGGTATTTTCATCAATGGTTTGTCTCGTGATTTATCAATACGAGATGAAGAAGTGCAAAGTTAAAACGGCTGAGGATGCTATTTAGGCTGCTCAGGTTTTTCATAATACAATGGTTGGCACCAATTCATCAAAACCAACGTCAAGTGAAAAGAAACCCACGTTCACTTATTCAAACAGTGGACAAAAAAAGAAATTGGTTTTCACACCAAAACAAAAAAATGGTGACAATTCCAACAAAAAACCAAAGTTTGTAAGGAAAAACTCACATACTTTAAGTGCAAAGAGAAAGGGCATACAAAGAAATTTTATCCTTTGAATGAAGCTACAACAACTTCGGCACCTGGTCAAAAGACAGCACCAAAAAAGTTTATTCCAAGGAAATCTGTACACTTACAGAACTTCAAGGTAAATTCTCTGAAGTTAATGTTTCGCATCTTGAAGGAACCCAATGTTCAGATTGTACTTTCAATAAAGACATTTATGGTCCAAACAAATTATTTCGTGTTTATGGATCAGTGAAAGGACATCAGGTTCATATTTTGTTTGATCCTGGTAGTACTCACAATTTTATTGACACATCGTACCTTGGCTTTAGTTAGAAGGAAATTTTATTGACCAAAAATGAAAGATTTTATTTAGAGTTATGTGGTCCGATGTCATCAATGTCAGATAAACAAGGATAAACGCCGTAAATCTGCTGGGTTATTACATCCTTTGGATATTCTGTCTAATAAGTGAGAAAGTATTTCCATGGATTTCATTACGGGACTTCCACATACCATTAGGGGTCACGATGCCATTTGGGTAGTCGTGGATAGATTGACAAAGATGGTGAGGTTTTCACCCACAAAAACAACAGTTAAAGCTTCAGAATTGGCATACCAATTTGTCGAGCAGCTGTTTAGACTATATGGTCTACCTTCTGATATTATGAGCGATTGGGACTCTAAGTTCACGGCTAATTTTTGGCAGGAAGTTTTCAAGAAATTGGAAACAACTTTAAGTATGAGTTCCTCTGATCATCCGCAGTCTGATGGGCAACAGAGTGGGTGAATCAGGTTGTAGAGGATATGCTTCGTGCATATGTCTCTAGAAAACCATCAAATTGGAAAAAGTATCTTCCACTGATGGAATTTGCCTATAACAGTTCTAAACATATAGCTACTACAGGTTTTAGTCCGTTCATGCTTATGTGTATAGGTATCAACCCAGAGCACTTGTTGATGTTGGTCTTAAGGACATTGAGCTTGATGCATCGAGTGATTTCTTACATGATATGCAAGAAATGCTAATTGAAGCTCAGGATTCTATCAGGAGTGCTCAGGATAGAGCACGGTTTTATGCTGATAGAGGATGCTCATCTCGGTCTTTTGAACCAGGAGCGTTGGTTTATTTAAAAGTTCCTAAAGACTCTTAGACTTTATCAACGGGAAAATGCTCAAAATTATCTCCTAGATATTGTGGTCCATTTCAAGTTATACGTCGAATTGGCACGATTGCGTATGAATTAAAACTGCCTCCACATGTTAGAGTTCATCCAATCTTTCATGTTAGTAGATTGAAAGAGTAGATTGAAAGAGAAGTTGGGAGGTGAGGATAACACAATCACTCCTTAAGAACTCATTGAAGTCGAAGATTTATCTTATGCTCCACACAAACTTGAAAAGGTACTTGAATTCAGGGAAAGGAAACTTCGTAGTCGACTAATCCCTAAGGTTAAAATTTTGTGGAAAGATAGGGAAATAGAGGATTCGACTTGGGAGTCGATTGAGAATGTTCAGTGCAGATTTCCTTCTTTTCATTGTAAGAGTGCAATGTTTTGAGAGAGGGAAAGTATATTATGTGCACATTATATGTGCATATACTAGGAGGCTAACCCACATTAGGCTTGTGAGCATGGGAGCATGGGAACAAGCTCTAGTGGAGCATGGGTTAGGACTAACCTTAAGGGTTAAGGTTAGGGTCAGGCATCCAAGGGTCACACATGGAAAATGGAGAGTCAAGAGTCACTTGAGGGTCCTCCTATATAATAGGGGCATGGGACACACTCACGGGATGTTCTCTTGTGTAGAGGATTGTATCTACATTCTTGCCATTTCACTATAGAGCTGAGTGCTATTGTATTGGAGTTATACCTCTTGGTGGTATGGGACACTAAGGTTATGGTATGTGGTACTCCATTATATTTCATGTGTACAACCCTTGGGCTCGGGGGTGGTTGGGTGGTGGTAGAGTTTATGTATGATTTATGCATGTTGATTATCCAGAGAGATCTTAGGGTTTTAACACTCCTGAGAGATTTGAAGATCAAGATCCTCATCAGGAACAAATTTCGACACACCTTCATGATGCTGATGAACTTCGGCCAACAACCTATTTCGTATGATTGCATCCTAGGACATCCCTTCATGTGAGAGAGACCAAAATGATCCATGTGACTCTGACACGGTTCATATCTATATCCGAAAGAAAGACCAAATGATAAAGGTCAACCTCCTGTGCACTTGGAAAGTTCATCCCATGAGTGGCCGACCAAAGGATTTGGTAACAAACAACCTGATCCAGTAAGAACCTCATGCGCCAAGTCAGTAGCCATAGAGTCCACAGTCTCATGAAGAACAACCACAAGGTTGAGCACAAGTTGATGTATTATACCAAACTTTGTTATGGGACGCAGTCTCTGATCCGGCCATAGTGGCCCGCCTGGAGCAAATACGAGGGAAATATGAAAGCTCAGGATAAAAACTGCAATAGTTTGGCTAGGGGAGAGAGAAAAGTGAGTGAAATGAAAGTGGTGGGTCCTTTTTATAGATTTCAAGGAAAGGAATAGTCATGGCTTCAAGAAGGTACTAAACAGAGTGAACGGTCATGGCTTCATGAGGGAATGGCCGTGTCTTAGCCTTTCACAAGAGAACGGCTATGTCTTAAGAGCGTACGATTGGTGATAAGGGAATGGCCGTTCATTCATGAGGGAATGGACATGTCCTAGGAGCATGCGGCCGTGGCTAAATAAAGTGAATGGCCATGGCTTCATGAAGGAACGACTGTGTCTTAGCCTTTGATGAGAGAACGACCGTGTCTTGCCTTTGACAAGAGAACGGTCATGTCCTAAGAGCATGTCATGAGGGAACGACCATGTCTTCAAGAGGGAACGATCGTGTCTTAAGAGGGTATGGTCGTGGCTAAACAGGTGACAAAGGAATAGCCATAGCTTGGCATTTTACAAGGGAACGGCCATTCCTTCATGAGGGAACGGCCGTCCTTAGGAGCGTACGGCCGTGGCCAAACTAAGTGAACGGCCATGTCTTCGTGAAGGAACGGTCGGGTATTTAGGAAGGAACGACCGTGTCCTCAGAGATATTTTTTTTTGGGCACCCTGTAAACAGGTTTTGTACCCTAGGGATATATCCAGTGCCCCAGTGCAGTTTTGTATTAACTCCTTGCCTGCTGGCAAGAGTGAGGTGGTGGTGGTGGCTTCAATGAGGTTTTGGCAAGGTTGATAGCTCCATCGGGAGCTTGGAGACTTCATTGGAGGGAGAAACTAGGTAAAGGGGGGTTGGAGAAGCAAGGGATTGAGTGGGGGTGCACTGAGGGAGTCGGATGATAAGGGGTGGTGGAGTAGCTGATGTTGAAGGTTCATCACTGTCAGGGACCGTGGATGGGGGTTGTTGGGCATGGCGCCCTCCTGAAGTTTTGCTTTCCCCTCATCCCGCGCGGTAGTAGTGGTGGTAGCAATGGAGGCTATCTTGGGCTTCCATTCAAATTTTTGTGGTTGTAGAATCACGGGAGGAGAGGTATACCACAGTTGTTGTAGAATCACGGGAGGAGAGGTATACCACAGTTGTTGCGGGACGACCCAAATTTTCCAATTTCCTTCATAGAAGTGCTGAGTTTGTAGTAAAGGCTTAGGGATCCATCTATGAGTAGTTGCAGGGCGAGGCTGAGGTTGGCGATGATGGTTAGGCCTCGTGAAAGGTTTGCACCTAGGGTTCTCTTGTATCTTGTGGGATTGTGGCTATCTAATTGGAGGTTGGCGAGAGGTATGCGGAGTTGGCTTTGCCGGGGCATGAGTTGAGGAAGTGGATCTTTGAGGAATCCACAGAAGTGTTGCACCCGCATAATAGCCTTGGCCAGCAAGGAGCTTCTTGGGAACCTTGGTGTGAGGGTTCTTGCATTGTGTGTCTTGGGGCCAAATTTGTACTTGGGGTGGGTTAGTCTTATTTTAGTTGGGTTATTAGTGGTAGTGGCTTCTTTGATGTGGGCTTGGGCAACCTACTGCAACACTTGGTGTTGATAAGGTTTGGTGAGGCAATTGGGTGTTCACTATGGGGAGGGGCCTCTTTTTGGTGGGTGGCATAGTTTTGTGTTTGTTGGAGAGAAGAGTGATGGTGGTTAGTGGAAGGGAGTGATTGACCTAGGGTGGGTGATTGGATGACAAGGTTTCTTCATCTGTCATCCGGACTGTAACTTGGCCAAAGCCTAGTTGCAGGAGGGTTCTGTCCTTGCATCCCAATCAATTTGACATCAGTTGTGTCCCATCCATCCATGCCCTAGAAGGATCTCTTCGTTCATTATTCCTGTAGGTATCACATAAAACTTCCCTTTTGACGGGTTATTGCCAATGTGAAACAGAGTTATGAGTGTGCATAGACATTCGACCAATTGTGAGGCAACAATAGTGACTAGGCCAGGGTGTTCATTAATGTTGGCCTTCTGAGGGAGTGCTATGTGTCATAGGACATCAGATTTTGATTATCTCATGTATCAACGAGAGCCAAATTTTGTGTGAAACTTGTCAGGGTGGTCGTTTCTAACCACAACCACGTGAGTTTCACCTCCCATTCCTATTCTTCGAGGTTCACTACTTTGGCCATGTTTACCATGATGCTTTTGTCCCTAAGTTTTGCTTGCCGCTCTTTTTCTTCACGGCCGTTTCTTTCATTTCTTCATGCTATTTCTTTCACTATTTTTTGGCATGAATGAACCTTAATGTGGTTTTGGTGAGTGGGCCATAGTAGCATTTTAGTTTGCTACCATTGAAATATCCCTCCATCTTGATGTCGTTGAGTGTTTCTATGTGCAGTGCGCCTTGCAGGGTTATTTCAGTGACTAGGAAAGGTCCTAAGCCTTTGAATTTAAGTTTCTTTTTGTGGTTTTAAGTTGGTTGTCAAACCATTGTTTATGCCTTAGCTTTTTCACCATCATATTGTACACGGTTAGAAGGAGTGTTTCATTAAGCCTTTCAAGTTTGAAAAGGCAATAGCCTAGGATATTTCTCGTGAGTTTCTCTTGTACTACAATTCTTAAGCTGGGTACTAAGAACTCCATAGGAAGAGACACATCCCTGTGAAGGGGTGTGGCTCTTGAATCAATGGTTATGTCCTTAGGACTTAGGGGTGTGTCTTTAATGAATAGGCATGTTCTTTGTACGACTTCATCCGAACCTACTCCATCTACTACCGCTGAGTCTCCTTGCCAGCTCCGAGCTAAATTAGGGAGGGGGTATGTTAACCACACTGGTTAACATTTTTTTAAGCATGGTTACGCTTCTTGTACTCATTATTATGTAACCGCATGCGCACTTCATGTAAAAGATATATGGGATAACCAAGCTTACACCTTGTGTAATGTTGATCACAAGAATAAGCCTAGGTGTACATAGAGCTAGGAAATTAGTTTTGGGCCCCCAATCATTAAATGGGATGTTGGCCATTGTAAAAAGTGAGCTCATGTATATAAGTGACTTATGAAATATGAAAGGGAAAATCCCATTATCACAATTCGATTTTTCCTTCTCTCTCTCTTTCACTCTCTTGTGGCTATGGTTGTAGGCTTGTGTTTCTTGATGCTTGCTTACTTGATTGTGGTTGTGTGCATCTAGATGATGGTTCTTGTCTTGCTTCCTCTTCTCCCTCTTCTTATCTTCTTCTTGAGATCACTCTTGCACACACAAAGGCATGGAGTAGACGTTGAGCTCTCCATAGCTCCCTTCCTCTTTCCTCTCTACCTAGCTTGTGGAAGCTCCATTTGAGTGACACAAGTGGAGATGGAGTGAGCCCCTAGTGGCCTCGCGTAGGGGAGTTAACCCTCATAAAGGGTTGGCTATTTTTTAGTTCCTAAACCGACCCTTGCATGGTCTTCCTTCTCTTCTTCTATCCCTCTCTTGTGCAAGGTAGCATGTTGATTTGGTTAACATGGAATTAATGAAGTAGGCGTGCTTTTTTTAATCTAAAAAAAACGATAAGATTAAATAGTCTTTTTGACTAGAGACTTTCCAATTCATATATTCACCTATTGAGAGCATGACATACCGTCAATCTATCCAAGACCTCTTGGAGCATGTCGACATGTAGTTCGTTACCATAGTTGATAACGAAAGCATCTCGCTGCTCATCTTCGTTTTTCTCGTCCTCACTCACCACTATTTGAGTAGTACTCTCGCTGGATTTTGATATGCTTTTTAATTTCACTTGTATAGCTTCTGCCCTCCACTTTTTAATTTCACTTGTACAGCTTATGCCTCCACTTGTGCATCTTTCCCTTTTCCACTGCCTTTTGGCTTCTTGCAAACCTTCTCTATGTAGTCATTGTTGTTGTCATCTTCTTTCCTTTGCTTGCCTTACATGTAATTTGTTACCATAGTTGATAACGAAAGCATCTCGCTGCTCATCTTCATTTTTCTCGTCCCCCCTCACTCACCACTATTTGAGTAGTACTCTCGCTGGATTTTGATATGCTTTTTAATTTCACTTGTATAGCTTCTGCCTCCACTTGTATAGCTTCTGCCCTCCACTTTTTAATTTCACTTGTACAGCTTATGCCTCCACTTGTGCATCTTTCCCTTTTCCACTGCCTTTTGGCTTCTTGTTGCAAACCTTCTCTATGTAGTCATTGTCATTGTCATCTTCTTTCCTTTGCTTGCCTTACTTTGTAGATGTCGTCTGGCACCTTCATTGTGTAGTCCTCATCATTATCTTGCTATCTCTTTCTTCTCTATCTCTCACTCTTGTTGTTTCTTTCTTCTCTCTCTCTCTTGCTTGTTATCTTGATTGCAAGAACCTTTTGTGATTGTTGAGAGAGGAATTTCGGATGTGCTGTGTATGAGTGTCTACTCGAGATGTATGTATTGTACTCGCATCTCCTTTAACATGTTTGCTTTGAGTTAATAGTCAAAACAAACTCAAAGTATACTTACCAAGTTAACATTTTTCCATATTACAACTGAGTTCACAACATGATGTAATATATACATGGTGCCTTGGTCAATTGGATACCATGATGCAGGATTTTAGGATACCAAGATCTTCTTCTTAGTGGTGTAGATAATAGTGATAGATCTACTAGATATGATCTCACTTAGATGTATTTACTTTCAATAATGTTCTCGCCCCAGCAGTAGCTATAGATGTAGTCTAGATAGTTGAATATAGTTTTATTTTTTAAGCTTCCTGAGCCACCTTAGTTGATGTAGCCCCAGCACTAGAATGTAACTATACACTTACCTTGTGTCGACGGAGGTGGTCGATGTAGTATGAAACCAATACAATCAATCGGCTCAAGCAGGTGATTAATATATAAAGGCCATGCACCTAGTAAAAACGATAAGCTAATCATGATGATGCAGAGAGATCTAGAAGAATAAAGATGATGAAAAGGAAAGAAGGAGTTGGAGTCAAGGGTATGGGGCGGCATATTCTTTTTTAGGGAGGAAGGAAGGTAGAATAGTCTTCTTTTTGTGGTTTAATATAAAAACAAATTCTAGCTGAGGAATGCAAAGGAGAATGGGGGGTTGTGGTTTGGTAATGGGTGTGTGTGTGTGTGTGCGCGCGCGCGCGCGCACATGCGCATGCACTTTGTGGAGTTTTTGGTTTTTTTTGGGGGGGGGGGGGGGGGGGGGGGGGGGGGGGGGGGGGGATGATCGATGAAGGAATTGCTTAAAGACCATTGAAGATAGCATGATCAAATATTTCATCTCGAAACAAGTAGAATTGATAAACATCTCCTCTAGAATGGGTTCATCAAAATTTGGATAAAGGAAGTATGTATCTTAATCAGGTTTTAGAAAGATTCAACATGACGGAGTGTAAGACCGTCTTGACTCCACTAAAACTGAATCAAAATATTGAAATCTTTCATGCACAAATGAAGTGTCGATAGTAATCTTTTCATACAAGTTACGATAAGTCAAATGTTTGACAATTACACATCCTAACATAACTCATGTCTTGACAACCATAAGTGAACATATGGCTAATATAAAAGATCGCATTAGAGAAAAGGAAATTGTGTACTCAAGATTCTATGATGCAGTTCAAACAATTTGTAATGTTGATAATAGGGAAATAAAAATCCACGTGTATTTTCTCTTGGCTTCAAATCTATTTCATGATGAAAAAGCAAATTCTAGGAATATATAGCTTTTCCATCTATTGAAATGAGGAAAATCCAACCAAGAATGTCATGTGTAAACGTGTCAGGTAAAGAGGTTACTTGGTGAAATCTAGAAAGATCAATTAACGAAGTTGTATTCAACTCGTAAAGAACCCTATTTTTAGGCAAGAACAGATCCATTCTCAGTTCGTCCATGAAAAATTTAAAAAAAATAAGTAAATTAACTATTGTTCCACAGGACAAGAAGTAACAACTATTCTCACAAAGCACCTTCAAAAACTCTATATGTGATGCTAATTGTTCAATGTATCTCTTAATTGTTGAATCCATTCCATCCTATTCAAGTCTTGCCTTGGTGATGCAAGGGAAGAGAGAGAGAGAGAGAGAGAGAGAGAGGGGGTATGGAGGTCATGAAGCGTACAAAAATTATCATGAAGATACCTAAACATTGCATACTCTAAGCACTTTAGCTAGATAAGTTTCATGATAGGTCCTTAGACATGAAAAGCTTAAGAATAATAATGACAAGCAAACACAACAGGAACTGTTTTGCAAAACAAACAAACTACTCGTACTAGTGAGGGTGCCACTTGCCAAATCTTTGATGCCATCTAAGGCTAGAGTCAATGCTGTAATGATGTATTGGGTGAGCAAGCTACCAATCTGTTTAACCATTTTCAAGCTAGTAATCAGTTCAAGTTTTTCAAGGTACATCAAACACAAAAAAATGATTTCTTCGCATCAGTCTTAGCCAATCCCAAATAGTTTGTGCTTACAACAAAAAGCATTTCCTCTGAACATGCACTGCATGCTTCACTCTTCTATAGCTCTGTTTACAGAGCTCCACACCCACTTGTAAACACGCCACGACAAGTCATGAGCTGAATGATGTTTTTGATTTTCATACAAGCTAGTAATATAACCGCCAAATGATGTATAGTAAAACCAGAATGGCTTATGCCTTCAATGCTCAAAACCATTTACCCTGCCTGGGGAGCTTCAAATTTTTAGGCCACTACAAAAGATCTCAATATCAATGAACAAAATTCTTAACCACTATATTTGAGTGCTGCCTGAGAATTCAGCTAAGGTTCAGTTTATCCAGTAGTTGGCGCCAACGAGGAGGTTCTTCATCAAAAATGTAAGTCAATGGAGATACAAGAACCCCACTTCCTCCAACCTGGCATCAAAACAACCGACAAGACATCTTTAACTGTCAATGGAGGTTCTTCGGGTTTTTACAGAGATCTCTCCCACCAATCGGATGGGCAGGTGAGCAGAGAGATGAAACTAGTGACAGAAGCATTCTCCTTAACGAGTTTACTGGACACATTTTGCGCCATGTAAACCCCGGCTCGTAGAACAACACAATCAGATGGGCAGGCACCCATGAGGGATCACTAAGTGAGATCTCCCCTTTTAATGAGCGTGGTTGTACATAGATTTGCCGACGGAGTTGTAGCCCAAGTGGTTAAAGGTTGAAGGTCTCACCCAGGACCGAGGGGTCCTAGGTTAAGCCTCCCCAAGGGCTACCCGAAGACACCACTGTCAACAAACAGGTTACTAGACTGCCTACGGATGGGGGACTCTCTACCCGCCTACATGCGGGGAAATATTCACTGATGCAGGATCTCTTACTCCAAAAAAAGAAAAGAAAAAAAAAACAAGTAACTCAAAGGCTGTGCAGCTGCAGATATACCTTTCTTAATTGTTTAACTGCATCATAGAGACGGTTTTTGGCCACACAGATGACAATAGCATAATACTCCTCCTGCAATGTCCCATTTGCTCCACTAAAAACCGGACTGATGGTTGGTCCCTGCACCGGAAAGAAAACACCAAAATTGTTGGGGGGAAAAAAAAAGAGAACATAGTGGCTACATGCACATGCAAGATTAAAAACAAAACAAAACCTGCAATCCATGGAAATCGGTTCCCTTCAAGATGCGCTCGGCAACCTCTACACTTGACTTCCCACGCATGTTAGCTATAACCTGCATACAAGCATAAATAAACTCTATTAGATAAATTTCTCAGGGACTTCAAAACTACTAAAAAAATAAAATTTTACCGTAAATTGACCCCTTGCCCGAAGATGAGCCTCCAATCTCTCTAATATTTCATGAGTCGTCTGTAATGCCATCTCCCTATGAAGCAACGCACGCTTGCTTGCAACTAGAACACCCTGCACAATCCTCCCACGGAACCTTTTTAATTATTTTGAGATATACTACATATTTAGAAAATGCAAACACAAATAATACATAAAGAACTTCCAAGGACCTGGCTTTTCAGAACTAAGCCCCCATCAATCTGCTTCAAATTATTTTCACGTAAGGTAGTGCCACTGCTCACAAGGTCCAGGATGGCATCGGCTGTACCCATCTGCCACCAGAAATGTGATCATTAAACAATGCTTGAACTGAATGACAAAAAACATCCTGTGAAAAGCCAAAAGAATAAGTTTTGAACCTTCCCTAAAGACCAATTCACTACACACCATGGATAACACATAATCCATCCTATGAAACACAAATATGGAAAATGAGAAAGTAATAAGAATAAAATCATGCATGCATAATCCTAGCTCCTCCCGAGTGTCATATGCATGTATTATATCTACTGGGGGAACACTAGGGGGGGTTTAGCATACTATTTCAGGTCACCGTAGCCCTATTGATAGGGAAACATAGGCTATAAATGAAGTGAGGATAGGTATGCACAAGGGAAATAACCTTCAACTGTACCAATGAAGAGCAGCTAGACATCAGTGATGAGGCAGAAGTCCTACAACCGGAATAGATCGTCCTGCACCGATGCATAGATTACAAGCAGCGGTAATTTTTAACCAAGTTCAAGGACCAAGGAACACAAGAGGCTATGTGCACTGTGGTTGGACAAGGATTTCTTCAAGGAGTACCAACAGTTGTTATCTCATCACTCCAAGGACTTCCATCGCGAAGACTCCGCTGTCATCGACTCTACTTGCAATTGGTAAGCTTTTGTGCCTAAATATGAAAGCAAGTAGCAAGAGGGAGAAACCCGATTACAAGATCACATACCCTGTGTAGTGTTCTCTTGTCCTACGTGCTCTCTTGCAGATTACTGCTACCATGTGTTGGTGGAACAATAGAGAGCAAATGGTAGGGAACATGGGCACTTGAGAGGGTAGTGTGGATTGCAAGTCTGGCTTCTAATAGGCCCTAAAAGGCAATAATACAAATGTCTACAAAGAATGGGTATTTTAAAATACACTCTGCAAAAACGAAAGCTTCCTACCGCAGGAGCAGCTTCCAAGGCTCCATCTGCCGTCAGCAATTGCACATGTTTGAGACCAATTTTTTGAATGAATTGTTTCCCTAGCTGCAAAACCATGTCACATCAAAATCTACCATTGATCTTAACAGAAAGTGCTGAAAATATAGCATAAAAACGCACATATGTGTAGCCTGTGACAATTCGCAAGGGCCTTCCCGCAGACCATTGTGGCATTGCTGCCAGTTCAGCTATGGAGGAAACATTTGCGAATATTCCATACGTCGGGACCTGCACATTGTCATCACAAGGTTTATTGACGTTCTCCAGCTACAGTTGAAATTATGGTTGGATCTAGAAGGCAATACTTACACCAATAGCCAAGTGGCATTCTCCAAACTCAAGAGCATCATGCACGATAATCAGATCATCATCTCCCTGGTGATGTACAGTACGAGATAAGAGCATTAATCACATGAGTTACTTAGCTCTTCAATCCAACAATCCTGAGCTACTTCTCTGCAAATTCCCTAAACTTAGGATTCTACGCAAATGACTCACCTGACCATACTCACACACCATGTCATAGCCCACAATTCCCAAATCCACATCACCTGCCCTGATCTTCCGTACCACATCTGAAGCACGTTGGAACCAAACTTCCAAGCCCGGCAGCTGCACATAGCAATCTAGAATATATATGATATATTTGTGCATGTTGGCACTTAGTACAGGTAAATAAAACTACTCTGGGACTATGTAAAAATTTGAAGGTCGTGAACGTTACACTTGGAATATCTGCGATATATTGCCGCGGATTAGGCTTATGAACTGAGAGTTGGCAGTCCTGAAAAAAGGAACTAAAACCCTATGTAAGCCAGATAATTGCAACAACAAAAAATCACAAGTTTAGTGCACTAACCTTTTATGAACAACCCTACTTTAAAGACCTAGTGGCCTAGACATGGATACACACTATCACGTGCATCCCACACTTGGATGCCACATGGCCATAACTGTACAGCAAGTCCCACACGAGGTCAGTGCGTATGTCCACCTCTGGAATGATGTAGAGGTGTACCAAGCATTTCTTAGGCCTCCAGCCAGATGCGCAGGAACCAAGGTAGGGTCAAGAGATGGAGCCTGTAGGGGTCTGTCTCAGGGACAGCCATGGAAGGGCTGTCCAAGAGACACCTAGGGTTTAGGCCAGCCACCACCCATTAATTGAAAATTCACTTGGGACAGCCTTGTTGGACCCCAGAAGTATGGTCAGCCAGTTATGCACCCTGTCGGCCAGCACAAATTTCTCACGTGTGGGAAAGCGCACGTTCAATGCTGATAACATCTCACAAATCTGCAAGTGCTGAAGTCCAAGGGCTGTAGACAAGTCAGGTGAAGGGCCAAAACAAGCTGGAAAGGTATAGATCAAGGGTCTTCAGGCTGGACGATACGTCAATAACTCAGCCAAGGGAGCTCTCCAAGTCAAGTCAGTTCAGTCCAGGCTATTTACAGCCAGAATACTGTCATTCTATTCATTCAATAAAGAAAATATGCCATACGTGGTGGGAGCCCTTCAGAGGATTTTCAGGATGCAATACTGTGTATTTGTCTCCTCTCTCTCTCTCTCTCTCTCTCTCTCTCTCTCTCTCTTATCTTCTCTACATTGTGCTATTCATCTAGAAGAACCAAGGGCTGAAAGTATTTATCAAAGTATAATCCTCATATGTAAGCTTCCGCATGTTACAGTGGTATCAGAGCTTTGCCTTTTGGTGAAGAAATTCAGCTAAGAAAAAAAGAACGAAAACTTTTTCACTTGTGTGGTTGGTTTATAGATGCCGGTAGCACTCCCCATTCCAGTGTGACTCCTGTCCCTCGAAAGACGGTCCTCCGAAAGCGACTGGAAACATCTCCCACACACACAGTGGATGGTTTATTTGCGGTCCAAGAAAAACTTAACCACCCCCCCTATGGCTAACTCTGACAATGAGAGAGAACACCAGATCCTGGAAGAGATTGTCACTCCGACAGCGATGACATCAGAAAGTCATGTTTCTAGTGGAGATATGCAAGCAATGTTCTAGTAATTTATGTGTATCATAACCCAACAGGGGGAACAATTGCTTGAGCAAAAGGCTTTGTTTCAGACCTCGGAGAAGCAGCTACCTCTTCAGGATTCCTCGTCACCCACCCCCCCCCCCCCTTCTCCTCTCGTTAGTTCTCACCCAGATCCCTTCCCAAATCTCTACCTCGCCTAACTCCGTTGCGGAGTTACCACAACAGTCCTGTGTTTTACATGCCTTACAGGTTCTGGAGTTTGAGCTTCGGACCCAGGCAGCAACTCACACGACCGCACAGGAGGAACAAAGACAACATGTGGAGCCCGAGCGTTTCCTTGCAACTCTCGACACAAGGGCAGTACCGGGGTCACGGGAAGACGAATTTTAGTAAGTATAATGGTAAACTCGATCCCACATCTTTGTATACTTGGATTCATCAATTTGAGGCTTACTTTGCTGCTGATAGAAAGTCACATGAGAAAAATGTTGTGTTAGCTAGCTACTACATAGAAGGGAGATATCTTGGTGGACCAATTGGGCGAAATTCAGGGTTGCTGCTTGTAACATGCAGAGGCTTCCGGGGAGATCGGTAACTTCAATGCTCAGAAATCAGCACATTTTTCGCGACGGAATTAACGCACAAAACTGAATGAAGATGTGCAGAAAATAGAGAGAGAGAGAGAGAGAGAGAGAGGGAGAGAGGAGAGGACACAGTATTGGGTCCCGAATACCCTCTCTAGGTCCCCCACCACGAATGGTGTATTTGCTTTATTAGAATGATGTAAATCTGAAAGAAAATACAGGAAAACTTCACCTTTCTTGGCTGAGATAACTCGGCCCTTGACCTGCAGTCCTTCACTCCTTTGCGTTAGCAAGCCCTTGGCTGTCTTGGCCCTTTGGTTGCTTTAGCTCTTGTTGAATTATGAGATAACACAATGGATTGTGGGCTCATCTATTTATACTACCAAATAACAGCAGTCGGCCAGCTATTATCCAATCGGCTGGCAGAAATTCAGCCCACGACTGATAATTAGCAATAAATGCTGAAATAAATCAAATAAAAGCTGCGCATCACTCCCTTGATGGCTGGGCACTAGGCACTTGATTCCTAACAGATCTGTGCACTGTCTGAATGTTGTTTGGAGCCTGGGCAGCCTGTATGGGCTGCCCCATACTTGCCCTTACCGTCTCCTAGAGCTGGATAACCAGTTGGTTATCCTTGCAAGAGCCCTGGGACTGTCCTAAAGCACTCCTATGGCCCTCCCATGGCTGGTGGGTATAGCCGAGGCCTTCCTGGCCCTCATGGGGGTGGTTTACCCTGTCCCCATGCCCACACAAGGACTTGGGGTAGCCCTATGGGCTGGCCCCTTTTCCTAAAAGCAAACCCTAACTACCTACACAATGATCTAGCATCGAGTACCCTACCAGATACACAGAATCATTGACATCATTCCAGAGGAAGACTCACAGCGCGAACTGGCAGCACTGTTTCATGTGCAGGACAGTGCACACCTGACCTTGGACTCATGTGCAGGACAATGCACACCTGACCTCGGACGACTAGGATGGATCGCTGGCTGACTCGTCCCGGACTGGGCTCACATGGGACCAATTTACCATCTTAGGTCCTGCACCTTCTGTACAGATATGTCTACATGGCTTTCAAGTGCCGGATGCACATGACATCCCCTTCTGCTTAGCTTGACGAAAGCCACATAGCCTCCAAATAATCCGTCAATAATGCCGGATAGTCTTCGAAAAACTCTTTGTCAAGCCATATCGCTTCGTGGGTCCCTCGATCATGAAACTTCGTGAGGAACTGTCTTTGTCTTCGGCCTAAGCCATGCTTGGAACGGTGCAGAAGGATCTGTTCTGGAACCATAACTTCCGCTTCATCATACAACAATATCTGGTTCCGCCTCGTCTTTAACTTCTAAAGGAATCGGACCTGCATATGGCTTTAACCAACTGACGTGAAATACATCGTGCATAGTCCAACTCGGAGGTAGCTTTAACTGCATAGACACCTCATTAATCTTCTTCTGGATGGGAAAAGGTCCGAAGCTCCTGAAAGACAACTTTGGGCATCGCTTGCCCAGCTGTTTCAACCTTTGCTTCTTAATCCGAAGATAAACCCAATCCCCTTCCGAAAACTTTATATCCCTTCGGTCTTTATTGGCCTGTCGAGTATAGGCCTCTTGCGCTTTAGCCAACCTGTCTTTTACTGACTCTAAAATCTCCTGGTAAGACTCCGTCACTCTGTTCGCTTCAGGTACTGTAGACGAGGTCCTAGTCAAAAACGACTGGAAGGTCTTCCAAACGCTGCCTCATATGGAGTCCTAACCAATAGCTGAAGAAAAGAATCATTCAAAACAGCTTGAACTAAAGGCAAATAAGATTCCCACTTACCTTGCTGATCGTGGACATAACACTTCAGCACATCAAAGACCAACTGGTTGTATATCTCTGTCTGGCCGTCCGTCTGTGGGTGGAATGTATTAGAAAAATTCAATTTAGTACCAAAGTTATCAAACAATGCCCTCCAAAAATGACTGGTAAACTTGGCATCTCGGTCTGACACTATAGTCCTAGAAATCCCGCCAATCGGGTACCAATGCCGAATGAACGACTGGGCAACATCCTCCGCAGTCACATTGGCCCTGCAAGGAATAAGCATAACAAATTTGCTAAATCTATCAACAATAGTTAAGCACTACGTATTACGCTTACTCGGACTGGGAGGCAGATTCGTGACAAAGTCCATTGAAATATCTTGGAAAGGACCCTCAAGAATTGGAAAGGGCTGTAACAACCCTATCTTCTTTCCACGAGAAGCTTTCACCTTTTCACAAATATCACAGCGTTGTACATATGTAAACACATCTCGCCTCATCTTTGGCCAATAATATTGCCGTTCCAAATTCTCCAAAGTCGAATTCATGCCCCTATGACCACCAGTAATGGCGTCATGGACATCATGGAGAAGAGCTGTCCTGAACGACTTCATGACACACAATCGGCCTTTGTAGAAAAGCCAACCATCGCGTATCAGAAAGTGGCATGATCCTGTGGCAACCAATGCATGTTCCCACTGTGTACCGAATTCCTCGGAATCCGCATACATGTGCTTCATGTCATCTAGTCCTATACCAACAAGATCGAGTCTAGTGGTCTGAATCGAAGTCACTTGTCTCTTCCTGCTCAAAGCATCGGCCACTGGATTGGCCTTTCTTGGAAGGTACTCAATCATACCACCGAATTGCTAGAATATCTAGCTCCAGCGGTGTTGTCGGTCACTCCATTGTGCACTTGGCATTGTCTGAATCCAGCAGAATGCCTGATGGTCAGTGCGAACCTCAAAGTCACGGCCATAAAGAAAATGTTTCCAATGTTTCAAGACCTAAATAACTGCTAAGAGTTCACGATCGTAGACTGAGTAATTTTTCTCTGCGGCGGACAGTAACTTACGAGACATGTAAGCTACTGGATGACCATTCTATTGTAACACACCTCCAATTGCGATGTTACTCGCATCGGTGATCACCTGAAATGGCTCGTTCCACGAGGCAAGTGCTAAACAAGGAGCTTCTGATAAAGCCACCTTGAGGTTCTTGAATGCCTCCAACGCTCGTGGAGTCATTCGAATCCGTTGCCTTCTTGTCTTCACACCCTTTAGCAGATCGGTGAGATCCACCGAGAGGTCAGAAAACTTGTCTATGTGGGTGAAGTATGACTAGCATAAACCCACAAAGGATCTGATGTCATATGTCGTTTGAGGTATTACCCAATTGACAATCTCGGCCACTTTAGCCAGATCAAGTCGAATGCCTTTGGCACTAATTATGTATCCCAAGTAATGCACCTGGAACAGATCAAATTCCGACTTCTTTTCATTGACGTAGAGCTCGTTACTTTCCAGCAACTTAAGGACTTTCTCCACATCAATGTCATGCTGCTCAACCGTAGCTGAAAATACCAGTATGTCATCCAGAAATATGAACACACACTTTCCAATCAAATCCCTGAAAACACGCATCATCATGCGGTTAAATGTAGTTGGGGCGTTTGTCAAGCCAAATGGCATGACCATAAATTCATAGTGGGCCCGTTCCATACGGAAGGCTGTCTTGGAGATGTCCCCCTCCACAATCCTCACCTGGTGGTACCCATTCTTTAAGTCAAGTTTCGAGAACACCTTTGCTCCATTCAGCCTCTCAAGAATATAATCAATTCGAGGCATCGGGAAACTACTCTTGATAGTCAGCTTATTGAGTACACGATAATCGACACACAATCGAGAAGACCCATCTTTCTTCTTAACAAATAAGATCGGTGCTGCAAATGGCGACACGCTGGGGCGGATGAAGCCAGATTGCAACAATTCTTGGAGTTGGCGGTCCAACTCCGATTCCATTGCCTTGGAAAGGCGATATGGAAACTTGCTCGGGGGTTCCGAGCCTGGGAGAAGGTCAATCTTGTGGTCCTCCGGTCTGGACGGGGGAAGCTGGGGAGGGAGACTGTCCCGAAGAAAAATCTTATGGAACTTTTCATGGAGAGCCGAGTACTTCTCGGAAGCACTGGCCACTGTTTGGGCTGTTTGGATGTATATTATCGCACAATGTGCGCCTTTCCTAACTGGTCGCTTAGCCTGCAAGTGGCTAATGAGCGGAAAGTTCGGAATTCCTGGCTCACACTTAATGGTCACTGGGACGTTTGACACATTCCGATTAATTTAGAGCGTGTGCTTATCCCACTTGACATCAGGAAGAAACTTGTGAAATCACTGAATGCCCAAAATTATTCTACTCCTACAAGAGGGATAACCATAAAATCACGCACAAATTCTATGGCCTGAATAACTAATTTAGCACCTAGAGCTTCATACTTGACGCTCGTTGTCATGCCTTTGCTAAAACCCTCAACCCGTTTGTCCACCGAAGTCAGGACGAAACGGACACGCCTAGTGGCCTGTTTCGTGACCACATCCTCCATGCTGCCGCTACCAAACAAGACAACGCCTCTCTAGCCACCTATGTAGCCAAAGGACTTGAGCAATTCGTTGCGCTCATACTCCTGATCATGGACACCCTTCTGCTTATCTTGGAGTTCCCGGCTAATAATTGCTCCAACTGAAGCACCGAGATTTGAAGAACTAGGGGCAGCCATTGGGGTCTGTGTGGGAGTTGGGCTAACCACGGAAGCTATGGAGGCAGCAGCGGCAGGCTTTGGAGGCTTCTTAGGACACTCCCGAGAAGTATGTCCTTTTGTATGACAAAAGAAACATCTACCCTCCTTAGGACACTCCCGAGAAGTATGTCCTTTTGTATGACAAAAGAAACATCTACCCTCCTTCTTGTACTGAGAGAGCTCCTCGGCACTCAACTTGCCACCTGTCTTGCCTACCTCCGCTTTCTGGTCTGGAGTAAGCTTAGACGCATTGTTCGAGTTCTTGGAGCTAGAGGCTACCGTGCTCTGTCCTGGGTAAGACCCTGTCTGGTTCTGGCCTTTTCTTCCCGAGGCGGTAGCTTTGGAAGAAGCCAACTGGGAAGTCTTGGGCTTGCCACCATTATGCTTCATTTCTGCACTCTGCGCAAGCGAGAGTGCGTCTTCAAAGGTGGCTGGCCTAAAAATACGCACCTCCCACTGGATTTGTGCGTCAAGGCAATACAAAAACTGCTCTTTCTTCTCCGAATCAGATAAGCCTAATTGCAAACATAAAGTCGAAATTCTATTGGCAAACTGAAGTACTGTTGCGCGCTCCCCTGAACTCGTCTTCGAGTCGCTCAAGGTAGTGGGTCGGTAGAAACCACTGCTTAAGGTCGCGGACAAGCTCGTCCCACACATAAGCTGCCATACCTAATCTGGTGTGGGCATGAGCCCACTGAGTCCACCAAGGAATGGCCTCACCTTCCAAGTACCAACTAGCTAAGATCACTCTGTCAGTATCTGTCTTTCTAACTGCGGCAAAGAAAGCTTCAAACTGATGCAACCATGAATAGAGAGTTGTGGGATCGAGTTTACCATTATACTTATTGAAGTTCATTGTCTCATGAAAATGATTGGAGGGCGCCGCTGGTGTCAATCTGGCATCCAAAGCTGCAAGGTAACGCTCGTGTTTCACACGTCGCATGGCTTCGTCTTCACGTTGTCAGATCTCCAATGCACGCATCTGCAACTCAAGCAAAGAGCTCGGTTGCGCACGAGAGGGTCCCTGTGTCGAGGATCTGGAATCTAGGATACAGAAGGAGAGAAAGGAGATGGAAAACGCGATGCTGGAGAACGAGTACACTCTTCCAGAGCCAAAATCTGCGCCTTCTGCTCTTCCAACTTGGTTATCTGGTCTGTGATTGCTCGCATCATCTGCTGGAACATATCTGTAACACTCAAAGCCTCGTACCCTAGTTGGGCTGCCTGGTGCACTCTGTCCCATGGTTCTCGGTCTCTCTCGTCGAAGCTCGCCATAGCAGGAAAACGCACTTCCTTTCCAGAGCACAATTTGACCATCCACTGTGTGTGTGGGAGACGTCCGCCGGAGGCTTCCGGAGGCTGAAAACCAACCATCCTTCGAGGGACAGGAGTCACTCCGAAAGGGGTAGTCCACCAGCGTCTGAAAACCAACCACACGAGCAAGAAAAAATTCTGGTTTCTTTGCTGAATCTTTGCACTTGAAGTAGGCTCTGATACCACTGTAATATGCGAAAGTTTCGGGGGAGATCGGTAACTTCAATGCTCAGAAATCAGCACACTTTTCACGACGGAATTAACGCACAAAACTGAATGAAGATGTGCAGAAGAGAGAGAGAGAGAGAGAGAGAGAGAGAGAGAGGGAGGAGGGGACACAGTATTGGGTCCCGAATACCCTCTGTAGGGCCCCCACCACGAATGGTGTATTTGCTTTATTAGAATGATGTAAATCTGAAAGAAAATACAGGAAAACTTCACCTTTCCTGGTTGAGATAACTCGGCCCTTGACCTGCAATCCTTCACCCCTTTGCATTAGCAAGCCCTTGGCTGTCTTGGCCCTTTGGTTGCTTTAGCTCTTGGTGAATTATGAGATAACACAATGGATTGTGGGCTCATCTATTTATACTACCAAATAACAGCAGTCGGCCAGCTATTATCCAGTCGGCTAGCAGAAATTCAGCCCACGACTGATAATTAGCAATAAATGCTGAAATAAATCAAATAAAAGCTGCGCATCACTCCCTTGATGGCTGGGCACTAGGCACTTGATTCCTAACAGATCTGTGCACTGTCTGAATGCTGTTTGGAGCCTGGGCAGCCTGTATGGGCTGCCCCATACTTGCCCTTACAGTCTCCTAGGGCTGGATAACCAGTTGGTTATCCCCTGGGACTGTCCTAAAGCACTCCTATGGCCCTCCCATGGCTGGTGGGTACAGCCAGGGCCTTCCTAGCCCTCATGGGGGTGGTTTACCCTGTCCCCATGCCCACACAAGGACTTGGGGTAGCCCTATGGGCTGGCCCCTTTTCCTAAAAGCAAACCCTAACTACCTACACAATGATCTGGCATCCAATACCCTACCAGACACACAGAATCACTGACATCATTCCAAAGGGAGACTCACAGCGCGGACTGGCACTGTTTCATGTGCAGGACAGTGCACACCTGACCTTGGACTCATGTGCAGGACAATGCACACCTAACCTCGGACGACTGGGATGGATCCCTGGCTGACTCGTCCCGGACTGGGCTCACATGGGACCAGTTTACCATCCCAAGTCATGCACCTTCTGTACAAATATGTCTACATGGCATCCAAGTGCGGGATGCACGTGACACTGCCTATGCATGGGACTAGTTTGTTCACTGATCTCAAGAAGAGAGAACTTGGTGGACTCATTTGACCCAATTTGGGGTTATTGCCTATGGAGGGGCCCAATTTGTCACCGATCTCAAGAAGCAATTTCTACCACCTCATTATCTTGGGCAGCTCAAGGATCAGTTCAGGGGATTGCGCCAAAATGTGCAACCAGTCCTCGAATTTGCCAATAAGGTCACTCATCTGGCTTTATAGTTGCAAAAATCAGAGGAGGACAAGAAAGGGCAATTCCTTTATGATTTAGACACGCAAATCCAATGGGATGTGCGTATGTTTGAACCACCGATCTTCGAATGGGTACTAGCGCTTGCACAAGGTGCCGAGATGAAGTACAACAGTGGAAAGCCCAAGACTTCCAAGCCCACAACGCGAACCAAGCGGGCTCTTCCCTAGGATAGAGCAAGAGAGCCTTTGGCTCCAAGAACTCGACTAATGCGCCGAAACAAACTCTATACCAGAAAGCGCAAGCAAACAAGACCGGTGGTAGCCTCAACCAGGATGAGCAAAACCAATACCCAAAGGCTGCTCTCTCTCTCTCTCTCTCTCTCTCTCTCTCTCTCTCTCTCTCTCGCTGCCCATGAAGTATACCGCCTATTGGGGACTGTTTTGAAGGCTTCCATCGCAAAGAAATATTGAAGGCAACGGTATTTGATCATTGCATTATGCTTTTCAGCCATTGGGCATTCGTCCTTTTAATTGGTTATATATGGACAAAACTTGAGCATGTATTTGATCCATTCGGCACTTTGATATTGCCATGGGGTATTACATCTCAGCCATATTGGCTTATGGATAGCTTTATGGGCTTATGATTCAGCCATATGGGTTCATGGACAGCTTTATGGGCTTATGATTCAACCATATGGGTTATGGACAACTGTGTGGATTATTGGAGAAGCTATGTTGGCCTGCTTAGCTTATAGACACAATGACATGAACATAATTTCCATCCGGGGTTGTCCAAAAATAGTCTTAGAAATGTATGTCTTCTTTCAGCCCTGAACACCACTGAGAACATGCTGATGCAAAACGCAGACAGAAGGGAGAGTAGAGAGAGACAGAGAGAGAGAGAGAGAGATGCTGGAAATTCAGTATATTCCTATGGTACAAAAAGGTACCTAACTCTGCAGCCCTAGGTTGCCTTCATACAAAAGGTGAACATCACCCAAAATCTTGTCCTATACTTGGACCCTAAGGACCCAACTCATAATGAGTTGAATGACTCCTACAGAGAGCATATGCACCTATTTATAGACCTTGGGACATGTGGAGAACTGGCCAACTGCTGGTCGGCCAGCCTTCTTGGCATATTCTTCATAAATGCTGGTCGAGCGGGCTTGTCCCCATTAACGATGAAGCGCTTGTTGCAGCCGCCATGATCTGGTACAGCCGACTGGTCCTGTAAGCAACCAACAGCACCCCTTCCTTGTTTTCCATGCCTTGCTCCAAGTCCATCACTGCCAAACAGCCTGATGCTCCAACTTCTGGTTCTCACACTCTTTTTCTGGCTGCCCTCTTTTCTGGACTAGCTTCAGTAAATGTCCATGGCATTTCATGCACGTGACATCCCCCTCTACTAAACTTGATGATGGGATTCCAACTTTTCCCTTGGATGAGTGTCATCATCCCAATCTTTTCCCGAAGTCCCTCTGTCATCCATCCATCTCTGACAACCCTTTTCTCTGAAAGCCCGGCCCGGTCTCCAAAACCACTCTAACTCTGAATAATATCTATGCATCTATTCCCTCCAATCCCCAATCCATTCCTGCCCAGACTCTGAACACTGTCTTGGTCTTCATTCCTGAGAAATGAGTCTGGCACTCACATCACCCCTTGGAGGATAATCCTCCCTTGGGACCATTGCCCGAGAACCTATCTGGCTCACAGGGCTGCCATCCCCTCTGGCTTTGTGGAACACCACCAACAAACCTCCTGAGAGCTCTTCCCGATTCTGTGTTCCTTGCCTTGGGCTTCGTATCCATGTGCTTTCTTGTACCTTGGACCTGTACACCATCATATGGAACTGAATCGGTGTTTAGCTTTGTTGAGCCTAATGCTCTGATACCAATGTAACACGCGGAAGCTCTGAGAGTCTTCTTTCAGCCCTAAACACCACTGAGAACATGCTGATGCAAAACGCAGACAGAAGGGAGGGTAGAGAGAGAGAGAGATGTGCTAGAAATTCAATATATTCCTATGGTACAAAAAGGTACCTGACTCTGCAGCCCTAGGTTGCCTTCATACAAAAGGTGAACATCACCCAAAATCTTGTCCTATACTTGGACCCTAAGGACCCAACTCATAATGAGTTGAATGACTCCTACAATGAGCATATGCGTCTATTTATAGGCCTTGGGACATGTGGAGAACTGGCCGACTACTGGTCGACTAGCCTTCTTGGCATATTCTTCATAAACGCTGGTCGGGCAGGCCTGTTCCCATTAACGATGAAGCGCTTGCTGCAGCCGCCATGATCTGGTTCAGCCGACTGGTCCTGTAAGCAGCCGACAACACCCCTTCCTTCTTTTCCATGCCTTGCTCCAAGTCCATCACTGCCAAACAGCACCTAATGCTCCAACTTCTGGTTCTCACACTCTTTTCTGGCTGCCCCTTTTCTGGACTAGCTTCAGTAAATGTCCATGGCATTTCATGCACATGACACGTGTTGGAATCCACCAAATCCCTTCATATTGAGAAATGTCCGGGCTAGTGACAATTGGATGCCACAAGACCATGTCATGTGTGGATACAAGATGGTTGGCTTTTCTACAAAAGTCAACCGTAGTCTTTAAGCAGTTTAGGGCAATGATTCTCCATGACACCCATGAAGCCATCATTGATGGCCGTAGGGGCTTGAACTCAACATTGGAGAAATGAAGCACAAGTAAGTGGATTTTGATGAATTTGGTACTCAGTGGAAACATGCACTAGACGCCACAAGACCATTCTTGATATGGGATGGTTAGCTTTTCTACAAAAGTTGACTCTGTGTCTTGAAGCACTGTAGGATAACGATTCTCCACGATGCCCGTGATGCCATCATGGGTGGCCACAAGGGCATGATCTCAACATTGGAGATACTCAAACTCAACATTGGAGATAATCAAGAGGCAATTCTACTGGCCCAGAATGAGGCGGGACGTGTTCACGTATCTGCAACATTATCCTTTTGGTCAAAAAGTGAAAGCATTGCATGGGAATAAAACGGATTTGCTACACCCATTGCCCATTCACCATGGCCCTTTCCAAGATATCTCTATGGATTTGGTGACAAATCTACCTCCCAATCCAGGTAAGCGTAACACACAGAGTTTGACCATTGTTGATTATTTTAGCAAATTCATTATACTTATTCCTTGCACGGCTGATGTGACTGCCGAAGATGTTGCAAAACTGTTTATCCGGTATTTGTACCTAGTAGGTGGCATACCTAGGACCATTGTATTAGATCACGATGCCAAGTTTACCAATCATTTTTGGAGGACATTGTTTGATCATTTTGGTACTAAGTTGAATTTTTCCAATGCATTCCACCAACAAACGGACAGCCAGACTAAGATTTACAATTGATTGGAGTTCAGCATGTTGAAGTGCTATGTCCACGATCAACAAGATAAGTGGAAACAATTTTTGCCTTTGGTTCAAGCCGTTTTGAATGACTCCTTTTCTTCAACTGATGCCACGACTCCATATGGTCACAGGTCAATAGGTGGTGTCCAAGCCCCCACGCACTTAAAGCCAGGGTCTTTCCATTGAAAATAATATTGGTTTCTCCTAAGACAGAAAAGCGTTGGAATCTAGAAGAAGGTCCCTGCCAATTCAGTCATGACCTCCTCTCAAAATAACCCTTACAAGAGTTTCCCTTGTAATAATCTTTGGAAACCTTTCCCATGCAATTCTTTATGTGATACTTAAAAGAACTAAGCAAAGCTCATCCCAAACTTGACCATATGTTTGAAAAGATCCTTCTATTAGTAAAAAGTGGAGTATACGTTTAGGAAAAAGGATACATTTAGAAAAAAGGGAAGGGATCCCTCCATGGCTGGCCACTCTAAGAGAGGAGTACATCTTGGGAGTGAGTGGATGGGGGATGTACCCGCCATCTGCTCAAGTGAGCAAGGGTCCAAGGCTCCACGTACTGTGTACATAGGAAGGTGGCACAGCGTGACTGCATGCTCTCAGAGTTACTTGAGGTGGCCTCCCATGTTGGAGTTGAAATTCACCACCCTCTCTCCTCGCTGCCACGTCAGCAATGATTATCCCACATTCAGGGATTCGGCCTTCACAGCCCTCCTATATGGGGCACTTCGTCCCATGATCTCCCTCATCCCCCACTTATGGTGGACAACGGAATCAGGGGTGGGGAGACCACCATCAGCCAGACCAGGCCTCTGTCCTTTCCGCATCACTCGCGGTTCTCTTGGGCGGCTCTTCCACCTTTCTTTCATGGTATCAGAGCCTGTTCAGCTCTTGGGTTCCGTTCCTGCTCGGCATCGTTCGGGCGCTGATGCTCGGCATTGGTTGGGTGTCTAGTGTTGCGTTGAAATTCACCACCCTCTCTCCTCGCTGCCACATCAGCAAAGATTATCCCACATTCAGGGATTCGGCCTTCACAGCCCTCCTTTATGGGGCACTTTGCCCCATGGTCTGCCTCATCCCCGGACCCCCACTTATGGTGGACAACGAGACCAGGGGTGGGGAGACCATCATCGGCCAGGCTAGGCCTCCGTCCTTTCCGCATCATTGGCGGTTCTCCTAGGCAGCTCTTCCGCGTTTCTTTATGTGAATGAGATCTATCCAACTGAAGTGAATGGTCTCCGCAAGCGGGGTGACTGCCCTCAATGGCCTCACTGCACAGCAGTGAGCACCCCCAAGATATATGCTGGCTGCGATGCTGCTAATGAGCTCCCACTGCCGAGCCATTGAAGCTGCCACAGTAGTAGTAGCGAAAATCCTGAAATCAGTGCGCAGAATCACGAGACCCTCACCAACTCCTTATAAAGGAGTGCTGGTCCCACACCTGCTCCCCATGCAATGATCACCCAGGAGACCACACAAAAGGACCCCAGGTCCAAAGTGAACAGGAACATGTTCAGCCACCAAACCTGCTAGTCCCAAAAGCAAGGACGCTGAGACTGCTAGGGAGAACTTGACTGTATGTTGGGATGGGCTATAGTGCAAAAGCTAAACTTCAGGTTACCGTACTAAGGAACGTAACTGAGCAGAGCCTGCCAATCAAAATCTATAGTCTGCAAGATAGATATGTATAGATAGGGGGATCCAGCTCCTTTGGGTCGTCTTGGCAACTCAAGCAAGTATGGAGAGGAGGATCCAACTCAAAAGGAGGCTAAGGTGTGACTTCAAAGGATTACATCAGCACCCTATCAAGCAGTGGGTCAAAGCCACCCTCCTCCCCAAAGGAGCCTCACCAAATCAAATCTCATGGAAGAGAGGAGGGCCCCCTAACACCTTATGAAGGGCACCCTAAGGCCATCTTGGCAATCAACTAAACTATGAACAGAGGATCAAGGCCACCCTCCTTCAGAAAGAGCCCTCAGCCTCAACAATCAGATCTGTCGGATCGGTGGAGGGCCCACGCTCCTTATGGAGCCACCATAAGGCCACCTTGGCCACCCGCTAAACTGCCACCAGGGGAGTAACCTGCTCCTTGAAATAGGGCAACCATGTTACCATGTCCATCCATGGACTATAAATGGCAAGTTTTCCCATCAATTGATACACCCATTTGATAAGGAGGCGTCTGGGAACAGCGAGACATATTTTGTTATCAAACTAGGGTTACCTCCCGTTTCATAGCTCATGGAGGAACATTGGCCCACTTGACTAGCAAGCTAATCCCTTATCCATAGGCAATGGAAAAAAAAGATGCGAACTGGCAGTCTATCCACAGCCAATGGGCCACCACGACACACAGTCACACTCCGTTTTCCTGCTGGCAGGCTAACCCTATCTAGCCCATCTGCCCAATTGAATCCCACGGCCCATTGGCTTGATCCATTGGTATGACAAATATGGACTCCGTTTGACCAATCTCCTGTGCACGACCACAAGGGACCCATGTAACTGATACCCCATGGTAGCCCATGACCCCAGTTCGCTGGTCCTCTACCCATAACTCATTTGCAACCCAGGAGGAAGGGCCCTATCTGACCACCCTGCTATCCATAGCCAAGATGGGCCATGGGCACATGCTACACGTCCATTGTCTGTTACACATCTATGGCTCCGTGTCACCAATCTCGACCGAACAAGGGTCCATAAGACTGAATGACTGATGCCGCTATCCACAGCCGACGGGCAGCCAAGGTGGATCTAATTTGACCACTCCCTACCCCATAACCCATGGGAGTGGGACCATTTGTCAGTTCCCTATCCATATCAGTCGTCTGATCCCCGATCACGTAACCCTTGGGAAGCCAAGATGGACCCATTTGACTGGTAAGGACCAGAACCCACGAACCCATTTGACTAAACCAATATGGACAACCATTTGTCCAAGCTTACTGACGTCAATACAGCTTGCAAAATTCTCAGAAACGGATACAAAGGTTGAATGAGGAAAAGACAGATGGTACCTTCAGCAAACCGAGCGTGTCTTCCGCCATCCTGCCTTTGCTGGGAAGGGCCAGGCGTACAACCGAGCGGTCGTTTTTCTGCGGTCCCGGGTTATCACCTGCTTCGGTGACCAGTCTGCATCAGTGTGCAGCCCCCAAGTCACACCCAAAGAGAAAGCTTGGCCGAAACCCTAGAAAGCAAAACAGAAAACCCTATAGAAAATCGGAGCACAAGGTGAAGGAGTGCAAAACCTGCATTAGTGGCCTGGGGCTGGGCGATGGTAGAGGTGGAGGAGCATCTCAGGAGGGGGAAGCCTCGCCAACGTTGAGCAAGAAAGGGGGGGGAGCGGCAGCGTTGCAATGCTAAACCCTGAGAGGAGGAAAAAGAAAAGCAAGGCCGAAAACCAAGGTTTTGCTGAAGCTCGGACACGGACCAAGCATTCTGCTGGGCCATCGCTCGAATTGCCAGAGGCTGGGGAGGGGGAGACTCGGGAGCACAATTGCTTAGGAAAGGCGAGCTCAGGCCTTATGATATGCCAGGTATTATACTTGCCCCCGGAATCCTTGATTTGAACTTTTTGCCATTTTTCAAAGGTCCAATGTCCATTGCATGTTTTCCATCAATTCCGTGTGCCCCTAGAGTTCCACAATTCTCAAGCTCTCATACTTTTGGATATAAAATCACTTATTCCCAAAAACTAAATTACTATCTAAGTCTTGGGAGCTTATATCTCTCTAGAGATTAGACAGCGCTTATCCTAATACAACAATTTTATTCGTCTTTTTCAAGAATATCGAACAACCTTAAACTTGGCTTCACAGAAATCAAAAAACACCTTTATTAATAAAGATATCTGAGATACCGCATTGAAATTTCCCAAGATGGCCTAGATTCAATTCTCTCTCACTACACTTGTAAGTTGTTGTATAAACATGGGGGCAGGGGTAGGACTTTCCTAGGCTGTATGCGTAACAATCTCCCATTTTTATTTTTAAAAAAACTAATGTGCATAGGCTAATGGTATGTCCCTAGGTGGTAAAGCTTTGGAGTTTTCTTGTATTGATGTCAAGTCAATTCTTTATGTCACCACATTTGTAAGAGAGGGAAGTGCCCCCCACAATGAACCTCACTAAGGATACAAGCTTCACTAAGGTGATTGTTCCCTTAGAATTAATCATGCAAGTCCCACTAAAAAGGATCCATTAAGGTACAAATGCATGGTTTTGATAAAAGCCAAGCATGGAACTCATGGGGCATCATTAGCTAAAGTTAAAATGCATTAACTCATTATTTTAGCAAGGAGCAATAAGGAAGACCAATCATGGAGCTTGTGGTCGTTGGATAGTGCTCTAGTCTCTTTAATTTTCTCCTCCATAGGCATCACTATGCAATCAATGGGAGTGACCGGTATGGCTCAATAAAAGGTAATTTGCAATTGTTCAATGTCACTAAAGAATTAGGTAAAGGTTGAAGGTGGTTGTGCATTACATTTTTTTTGTAGTATACTTTCACCTTTCATACAAAAACCAAGATAGCTAGCAAACTTTGCAAGAATCCCAAGACATTCAATGAGTAAGATATAGCATGTGAATCTCTCTCTCTCTCTCTCTCTCTCTCTCTCTCTCACACACACACACACACACGCGCACGCACGCACGCATACACACACACACCCACCCACCCACCCTCTCTCTCTCTCTCTCTCTCTCTCTCTCTCTCTCTCTCTCTCTCTCTCTCTCTCTCTCTCTCTCTCTCTCTCTCTCTCTCACACACACACACACACGCACACACACGCACGCAAGCACGCATACACACACACACCCACCCACCCACCATAAGTGCTTTATTCCATCATTCTTATAGATTTTGGATGCACTCTTTCAGATGGTGACATACATGCATCCCCTTCACACCTTAGATAAACATATATTCCCTGAATATTCCTTGAGCATAAACATGATAGAGCGTGGTATGCAAGAAACACTCATTATTTCCTCATGCAAGGGCTTCACACACCACTTGCCACCCTTCTCATACAAGCTGGATGCTTCCACAAGGGCTTCACATGGACCACTTGCTAGCCTAGATTCACCCTCCCTTCACCTTACCCATCGGGAAGTTAACCATATTATCCATATCTAGTCTCTTGCGAGGGTTGCATCTCATGTGGAGATAGTTGGTTCTAGGAATATTGTCCCACATTATCTCTCCTTCCTTTTGCTTGAGGTTATAGATTTGTGCAATAGGGCTTCATCTAGCTCCACACTGGATAAGAGTCCCACAATGAATGTGCACCTTAAGACCTTATAGCTGGCCTTTTCAAGTGGGTTTAGAGACCTTATAGCTGGCCTTTTCAAGTGGGTTTAGAGGCCTAACCACTGGCTTGCTTTGCCTTTAAGGCAAAGTTCGGAATGAACATATCTTAGTGGGATCACTAATCCTTCTCCTGACCTCAAAAATTTAATTGAACTTCTCTAGTTACAGAATCAGATCTCCAATTCCATCAAATTTGACCATCATCCTTGAGGTATGGATTAGCTTTGTTTTACTCAACTCTAAGCCTCTTAGTGTTATGTTTGTGGAAACAACGAAAAGAAAAAGGAAAGACAAGATGAAGGGGAGAAGACTTGTGTAAGGAGAAGCTCGATGGGCATGATGGAGAAGGTGAATCAAGCATGAAAGATGCATTGATTGCCTTGGAGAGCAACATCAAGAAGCTAATTTAACACTTGGAAACAAAAAGAGGAGAAGTTGGAGAGCATATACTTTTACACACAGCCACATGAAGAGAAGGATCTACATCAACATCATTCACATGGGATCAAGTTGCCATCAAAGGAAGCCACTATGGTGGGGGGTCAAAGCTTTTGTAATATTTAATGCAAAGAATCTAGTTGTGATATTTTCATGAGGGGTTTTATTGATGAGGATGCATTTAGTATAAGTGATTAGTGTAAGTGAGGGGTTGATCATGGATACTTTTCTAAATCATTGTTATGAACTTGGTAGGCATGAGTCCAGAATCATTAATAAGTTTCTCACAAAGTGTTGTAAACAATGGCAGCCCCATATGAAAAGAGTAGCCTACTTGTGGTTGATCTAACATGAGTCTATAACCATTAATGCTTTTCTCCAAATTGTTGTAAACAATGGCACCCCCATATGAGAAGAGTAGCCTACTTGTGGTTGATCTAACATGAGTCTATAACCATTAATGCTTTTCTCTAAATTGTTGTAAACAATGGCACCCCCATATGAGAAGAGTAGCCCATTTGGTCCAACATTCTTTTCACATGAGAGTCCAACTTCCATAGCTTGTGATACACATGTATGGAGAGTAAATTGCATCTTGCCATGATCTTCAAGGAAACCTTCTCACCAAAAGACTTGTTACCCTAGAGCAACTAAGTGAGCAAAGAGTGCATTATTTCAATGCAAGCAATAGTTTTGACAACCAACTAAAGGATAAAAACACGAAAGAAGATGCCATGGTATTTATGTATAATACTCGTGTACATGGTTAAAAATAGCAAAAGGAAACTTAAGTATAGAGGCCTAGGTCCCTTTCAAGTCACAAAAATCACTCCTAAAGGAGCAGTTAGGATAGAGACCTTGGATGGGATTGAGATGGAGGATATTTCAATAATGGTAGCAAACTAAAATGCCACTACTTGTGCGGACATCTTGGCTAAGACTCTCAACGAAGATATACTCTACTAAATCCACAAGAAACAAGACTAGAGACCTTAGATGGAGGATATTTCAATGGTCACAAACTAAATGCCATTGTAGACATCTCACCCTAGACATACTTTACTAAGGAACCAAGGAGGTTGTAGAGCTAAAAGTGTAAAATCTCCGTGCACAAAGTCGACCTTCAAGGTGTGACAAAAATAGAAAGAAAAAGAAACCACTATGAAACCTACTTGTCTTAAGCTAGAGTTTCCCTAGAAAGACCATGTGGATAGTCTATGTTGATACCAAGGCTAGTAATAACTTATTATCTTGGGAGATGTGGACCTTCACTCGGCCACCCCTCCTCAACAACTACCATCACCATGGTAAATAATTGTCTATCCTTAACCATTTATTGTTTTGAAACTAAGTCTTACATTGGAACTAAGCTTGTTTATTGCATATTCTATATAACTATAGCATGCACAATGGTGGAAGAAATCATCCTCCTTTTAGAAGGGGATACCACTAATTGCACAATCAATTCACAATAGAACCATAATGTTCGAGCTCCCCACAAGAGCAATTATTGTACCCTTGTTGGACAAGAACACCTTGAACCTTTTAACATCTCATGCCTTGTCTTCCAAATACATGTTAACTCCTAAAACTCAACAAACTCCTCTCCTTGGCTTGCCAACTTCCCCTTCAAATTGTTTACAATAATCTAAAAACTTGCCCATAGAGATGAAGCCCACCTCTAAAACACAAAGGAGGCTCCCAAACCAATACAAGATGACAAAAAGTACCATGGCTAGCCAAGGAATCTATGATGCCAAAATTAAGATCTAGCAACCACATGTCACCAAAGAAACCCAACCTAAGTCAAAGCAGGACACAAAGAACACCAAAGTCAAACCCCTATTATGAAACCCCCATTGGATCATCCCAACAACGTTCTTAGTAGCCCAAGGCCACTATGAAGGAAATCCTCACATTTGGGTTCCTAAAATCTAAAATGGATTGAAGACCAAAAGCTGTGCCTTTAATACCACCCCCAAAGCTCAACCAGGTCTGAAGAGCAAAAAAAAGCGACAATCTCGACTAAGCCTCAATAAGCAATACTTCTCTCAAAGAAATTGGAAGGTCTCCCAAGCATCATGCATTAAGAGAGGCAGATCTTTTTATATGACCCCTACCTCATCATTTTAATCTAAATGTATAGTAGAAGGCTTATTCTAAAGGATAGTGACTTACTCGGGCCCTCTCCTATAATTTTCCCTACGTTAGGCTATCCTAGTACTAGCTCCACGAAACTTAAAAAATCATTTCCATCAAGAAATAAATTATGTAAATCCTAAATTAAACATGACAATGCCAGTGGGCTATATATATTTTCCTTTCCTTATGTTCCCAGATTCATCGGTTGAGCCTAGCATCATCCAATTACCACAAGTCTAGTGGTCTACATCCAACCACTCAAGCTATGGATTCAGTGTCATGTTAGGTACTCACCCACCCTGTTACTTTTGCTTTCACACCTTAAGTACATATACATCTATCTAAAACAATGCCTTTCTTTAATTCACGTTTATTTAAAATCAACGTCTATAACATAAACTTAACAATAAATTTAACATCATGATCATTATCCACATAATCTTCCTCATTTCCATCATCATATATGCACAATGAAATTCTCATGACCAATTCATTTAGGTCCTCACATTATGCCATGTACTTTAGACCTCTCATTTTACCGCTCAATGCTCTAGGCTTCTTGAGGATTACCCTTGTCTAGTTCCAATTTTATAATGGGTAGATCAATGAGGAATCAACTCTTCACACATTAATTCTTGGGACTAGAACCTTTAACGGAGTCATGCACATCTCTCCCTCTAAGCAGGCAATTGGGGTCATGGGATTACACTAGAGCATGCCCACCTCTGAGCCACTTCTTCTAGCTAGGCCTTAGCATAGGGAGCATAGTTTCCTCAAGAGGCCGCTTTGATGCTCCTTGCCCAGTTGTTCCGAGAGGACACTCTTTATCACTCTTCTAGAGGAACGTCACTACCTTGGAAGATGGCCGCATGGAGTTGAGAGTGACACTCACATGGTAGCTTCATTCTGGCATCGACACCCCATCTAGTGCACTGAACTCAATTATGTCACATGCCAAGATCCCAATGCATCACATCTCACAGAGGCCCACATGGCTCCCAATGCCTTCCTAGCGATTGCATCAATCAATGCATTCAACAACCAATATAAAACAATCTTTTTCAATTAACTTTGGCATCATACAAATCAAGAGAGAGCCATATATACATCATTAGGATTTATTCAATTACGAATTTCCTAGCACCACATCACACATAAGCCCATACGGCTCGCAATGCCTTCCTAGAGATTGAATCAATCATTGTTTTCAATAAATAATATATAAAAATATTTTTGAATTAACTTTGGCATCATACAAATCAAGATAAAGTCATATATACGTCATCAAGATTCATTCGGTTAGAACTTTCCTAGAATTATGAACACATCTCACGTCCTTCTCTCACAAGGACTTCTCATATAATGTCTATAACCATAAAACATTCACAGCCAAGGTTTCTCTTGTCAGATTTTTGTCATTTTTTAACCCAACATCTTGGTGGGTTAAGTTTAGGTCAAGATCCTAAATCTAGTGTAGTCATTATTTCACTGGTATTTATAATCGTAATCTTTCTAAGCACGTCTATTTTAAACTCTCTAAGGACAATTTCCTTGATTAGTTAGCCAATTAACCATCAGTTTTACGAGATCTAAATTAACTTCCCTTTTCTTTAGGGATTTTTTTGATTAATCTTGACTACGGTGGCAAGGAGCCATTCCTTAAGCTCGGGTTAAGTATTTATTTTAATTTTCCTATTTTCCCAAGGGTTTCTTTGTTAAGAAAGTGGAATCATGGTAAGTCTAGTCTACTCCTCAAGAAATGGCAAGGAGCCATTCCTTAAGTTGGGTTCAGTATTTATTTTAATTTTCCTATTTTCCCAATGGTTTCTTTGTTAAGCAAGTGGAATCGTGCTAAGTCTAGGAGGCTCAAAATAATCAAGAAAATCCATAATGATAATTAGCACACTAATGTAAAGTAGACAAGATAGGCACACTCAACCAATCTCTATTGCAATGTGTTGTTAACCACACACAATGAAAGGCTTCTAATATAGATAACCTCTAGCCCAATCTCCTTTACGTGTGTCATGCCATGTGGCAATCCCTTTTCCACATTCTTTCATGTGTCTCTCTGTTAAGGTTCTTCGTTGTTTCTTGTACCATGGCCTTGAACAGAGAGGTATAGTCAATGTGGTTGGGGGTTGCTAGAGATATATATATGAATCATATTACTCATATCCTTAACTAGGACTCTAGCTGGTGTTGGTTGGAGGGTACCCTTAGCCAATGACGAGGCTTTGGATGATGGATCCCCTATCTCTTAGTTCGAGTGGACGACTTTTACATCTTGATCTTGTAAGTTATCCCCGCTAAGTCTATTGCCTCATGGTAGCACTCATCAAAGATGATGTGCATGGACCTATAGATATGGCCGTGAAGCCTCTTGCTCATAAGACCGATCTCATGAGGGATAGATCATTGTCTTTTGTGGTGTTGCATCTCATGTGGAGATACTTGGTTCTAGCAATGTAGTCTTGCACAGTTTCTCCCTCCTCTTGCTTGAGGTTATAGATCTACACGATGGGGCTCCATCTGGCTCTATTGGGTGAGAATCCCACTATGAATGCATGTCTCAAGACCTCATAGTTTGCCTTTTCAAGTGGTTTTAGTAACCTAAACCATTGAAATTTTCCTTCAAGGCAAATTCAAATGAGTAAATCTCGGTGGGATCATAAAATCCATCCCATAGCCTCACAAATTTGATCGACCTTCTCTAGGTACTTTATGGGATCTCCACTTCCATCAAATTTAGTCATCATCCTTGATATGTGGATTGCCCAACTTTGAACCTCTAGGTGCTATGTTGGTTGTAACCCCCCTTTCTATTCCAAATGCCATCCTCAGCATGTCTTCTGCATATTCATGTAGTGATGAAATGTAAGGAGCTAGTTGCATGAAACCTTACATCTTAGGATATGTGATCTCTTACCCTATGGGGTTGGGTTGTGTGGTTTCCAATGGGACTTGACCTCTATCAGCCTAGCCTTAAGGGTGCAAGCTTATAAATGAAACCTTGTATTTTAGGATACGTAATCTCTTGCCCTATGTAGTTAGGTTATGCGGTTTCCAATGGCAGCTACCCTCTATTAGCCTAGTCTTAAAGGTGGTTCGAGCTCACCGTTGTACGAATGAGGTTATGTTCTATGAATGCTCGAATGGCTTCCTTTGTGATAAGGTAGTTTCTAGCATTGGCTCCTCTCCTCCCTATGTTTGATGTTCCTCATCCAAACAAAGAAAATTTTTTAACTTGGTTCTATGAAAAAGGCGCTTCTATAATGGACTTATGTGGAGAGAAGGACTCTAGCATGCGTTGTGTGCGTACTTGTTGTACTATGGAATATTTGTCCTTGGTGGTAACGCAAAAGAGACATGTCCCATTTGTTGTGAAATTGTGGTTGTTGGGTTGTTTAATGGTCATGGTCGACTTGGGATAAACCTAGTTCAGGATTGAAACCAAATGTTTGAAATATTGTGGCATTGGACATAGTTTGATTCATGTGGGAACAAACCTTGAGATTATAGGTCCTATTCCCGCTCCTTTATTGGAACTGTGCCCAAAAAGAGGGCAGTTGGGGATGCCTTCTTTGTAAAATTTAAGGCATTTACAAAGGCAATTGGTGAATCCGGAGTTCAGAGACCCATGGTGGTAGCTCTTGTTTCTAGGGGTTTCACTAGTCCTCCGCTCTCAACGTATGTGTTTTGTTAGTTCATTTCCTCCCAAAGCTCCTCACTTGAGGTGGATTTGAAGGAGTATAGTCTTCTTAATAGGGGAGCACTCTATTGAGTACTGGTCATTGAAGGCTTCGTAGGGCTCAAGGAGGTCTAGTTTGATGCATTACAATTGATTGTATCATCATTTCCAACAATTAGTCTAGATCGAGTTCACATCATGTAGGTTTGAAAATGGTGTCATACAAAAAAAAAAAGAAGTCAATTTTATTTTTTTGTTTTGTTCACGTCTCTAGATTAATGCCTATAGACTCATGTCTATAGGCTCACATCTGCCTGCTCTACAGGTTCATATATCTGTGCTCATGTTTACACGTTCATGTCTGTAGGCTCACGTGTCTAGCAGGTTCATATCTCTAGACTCACATCTCTAGGCTAACATATGCATGTTCACATGTCCAAGTTCACATATGTAAGCTCATACCTTTTTTGTATGAACTCACTTCACGTACTTCCCTCGTATGAAAGGACCTACATATGGCATGGAAATCTAGGAACTCGGTCTATGATAGGGTTGGTGTGCAATTATTAGGTAATAAGTGTAAATTCCTCAAAGGACAATAAATTTTCTTGGAATTTAATTGTATGACATGAAAATCCTCCAAGGAAATGGGTAAGTGTGTCCATATGAGTATACCTGCCTCTAGACACATCTTCATGCTCATGTCTATAGGTTCACAAGTTCGGACTCACGACTCACATGGCTAGACATGACTCACGTATCCAAGTTCATGTCTATAGGCTCACGTGTCCAGACTCGTGTCTTTTTGTGTGAGATTGTGGGCTCACGTCTCCTAACCGAGTTGACTTATATACAAGTGACTAGCTTTCACACTAGTTTGGCCAAACTAAAAAATGGTCCGACCTCTATTAGTAGTGAAGCAACTATGTATAGTAAGTCCGTAGACTTTTCCTAGTTGACAAGTGTAGGGTAAGGCCGTTTTATATGGTACAATGCTGTCTTACAAAAGTTAAGTGCCTGTTTGAGGAGGTAAGATGGCAAAGTTAGTTAGCCAACAATACGGAACATGCACTTTAGATGTGTAAGCAAATACTTGAATTTATATCAGCAATGAGACTGTCATAAGCTTGAGGATTCTCCATTTTACTCCATTGAGGAGTCTTGCTCTTTTACAGAAGTAGAGAAGTAATGGGTGTAAAGAAGATTGGTTGGTCCTCTCTCTAATTTCCCCTAGTAAGGTTTTGAAACCATGGTTATAATAAGCAAGGAGGCTATCTTGCCTTGAGTGCATTTGCAACTACATTCTCCTTCCGTGTCCTATGTTCTTGATTTTAAAATCAAACTCTTGGAGAGTCTTCATCCATCTTTTCTCGTGCTTATTTGGGATCATCTTGAGTAAAAATCCATTTCAGACTTTTGTAGTCATTAATGTGAATTTTTGTCCTAGAAGATAACTTCAAAAAATGTACCAAAATATGGTAACTTAAGAACATGGTTGGGCACCAAGGCAACTTTTAGTTTGTCAAAGGCACTTTGACATAAGGGGGTCCATTGAAATGGGGTATTCTTCTTTAGAAGGAAAGTTAATGGAGATTTTATCTTTGCATACAATGGTATGAAGATTTGATACCATCTAGTCAATCCTAAAAATCTCGTAACTTCTTATACTATCTTAGGTTCCGGCCAACCTATGGCTGCATGAATCTTGGCCGGATCCACAAATAGGGCATCCTTGGATACTATATATCCCACTATATATCCCAAGTATTCCACATGGTTGATAAAGAAAGTACACTTACTCTTTTTGACAAAGAGTTTCCTTAGGATTTCTTGGACTTAATTGTGCACACGCATCTCGTTATCAAAAGAATTATCAAAGGAGACAAGGACAAAATCATTGAAGTGATCTTTGAAGATTTCTTACATGAGGCAGTTGGATGTGGTAGGAGCATTTGCTAATGAGAATGTTTATGGAATGAGCATGAGTGAGCGAGTAGATTAGGTCAATAACTGACCAGTGTGTGAGCAAGAAAGATGGCACTAATGAGATTTTTTACTAAAATGCCTATCTTTTTTGATAAGAAATTTTATAGATCATGTAACATTCAAAATATACCAAGGGTAATATTGAGGTAAGAACAAGTAACATTATAGTGCTAGTAAGGAAAATCTAAAACAAATTACATTTAATGATAAAGTCAAAAAGTTCACATAGAGATGCCTATATTCATATTTCTACCATCAAGAAACATAGAGATGCCTATATTCATATTTCTACCATCAAGAAACAATGATATACCACGTCTTCTTGGTCAACCCAAAAAGAGTACAACATCAAAAGAGGCAATGGAAGTTTAGCCTAGTATGAAGTAGTAGGGTAGCTCCTTATAAATTTTGTGAGTGTCACGTAGGCTGTAACGCTTGACGGGCAGACCGGATGGCCGAGGACGTGGCCATCCGGGGTTCAGTGGGAGAGGATACCCATGCGGAGTCATGGGCAGCCAGGCTAGTGTGGACGGTAGGCCACACACTATATAGCCTGGGGCATGAGGGGCAAACCTCATTCTTCCTCTGTGGCTGCGTGGTGAGCCAGAGGCTGTCCCCTCCTGTGGTAGCACCCGTAGTGGCGCTATGGTGATCTAACATTGGTATCAGAGCTTGGCATCGAGATCGCGAGTGGTGTGCAAAGCGGGCCTAGCCATTTAATGATTGGCTCTCAATCAAATTTGGGAGGATAACCTTATCCCAAAGGTCCTACAGCAAGAAGTCGTGGAGAAGAAGAGGTTGGCCATAGCTGGAAGGTTTCCTCTATTTTCTCTCTCTCTCTCTCTCCCTTGCACACACTCAAGCTCTCCATTGTAGGTAAGCAATTTCTGTGTTTTTTTTGCTTTGGAGCTTGTTAATTTGTGTTTAATTCTTTGTAAGAGAAGAAGTCGACTGTGTAAGGGCGGTTGTCTGGTGCTGTCGACCGTGTGGGAATCTGGTCGACTGTGTAATAGCCCACTGTGTGTGGGGGGAAGACGGCCAGCCAGAGGGATTTGGGGTGGGAATCTGGACGCTTGGCGCAGCTGTGCAGAACCGGTTACTCGCACACACTGTGGCGCGCTTGTCTCCCAGCCTGGCACCGGGGTAGCCAGCCAGCAGGCCAGTGCCGGTGGTGGCGGCCAGCCCCTAGGTAGCCAGCCAGGCTAGCGCAGCCTGCGGCCAGCCAGGCCAGTGCCGACGGGGCACGAACACCTCTCTCTCGGCAATGGAGGGATAATCCAGGGTGGTTCAGGGATAATCCCGGTAGTGGAGGGATAATCCAGGGTGGTTCACGCACAAGCTCCCATGGGGAATAATTTTTTTTAATGCGTTGTAGGCACCTTTCTCTCGGATCGGAGCATCCTGGAGTAGCGACGCTTGTAGAGGCTCGCAGCGCAACACAAATCGATAGTCGATGACAATCGCAGGCGACCATAAGGGAGGTGACTATTCTTTCTCCACTGCTCATTTTATTAGCGTTTTTTTTGTAATTTCTGAGTTCTCACATTTTTATTTGGGTGCAAGAATTAAAATATGTCTGCTAGGCGTAGTGTGTCCCCACCGCCTTCTACTTCTCTAGGGTTTTTAGGTCTCTTGTCCTCGGTCTCGCGGGTTTGACCCCGATGACTGAATTGTCAGGCCGTATACGCCCGATCGTTGTCTGGTCTGGAGTGCGCTCGTCGATCACACGTGATCCGCCCCAGCGCCCTCCTTGTCTATTGACCCCACCTTAGGACCCAGCGAGCTCGCAGCAGTGGTCGCAGCAGATGATCCCTTTCTGGCCGATGAGCCAGATGACATGAACACCGACGTCACCAAAAGAGGACCGAGGAGGACCTCTTGGAATATGACGACAATGATTATGACCTTTTGGACCCTGTTGACGTCCTGACAGAGACAGAGCTCTCTAGTGGACTTTTTGAATATCTTAATGCAAAACTGAACAATATAGGTAAAGTCCAAGCTGACTTAGTCACGATGCTACAGAGCATTTCCACACGGTTAGACGCACTGACAGTCGCCTCGGCTAGTACTCTGACTCCTCGTGATAGACGAGCTCCTGCAGCACGGGTGAGCGTAGTCTCGCCAGTGATTGCAGGAGTACAGGCCGATGCGCCTGTGGGGCTGTCCGTATAGAGACAGCTTCGTTCGTTATTGAAAGACTTGAAGCCGCCTAGTTTTGGTGGCGACGAGGAGAAGGAGAGAAACAAGGACTCGGTCAACATGTTTCTAGGAAAGTGGTTAGACTTACACGCGCTGTGATAGCAGCCTAGCCGGGTGCCCGTAGGAGGCTAGCCTCTCATTAACCGGCAAAGTCTATAAGTGGTGGATGAGTTTGACAACTCGTCCTGCCACTTGGACCGTAGATGAAACTATAGATGATGTTTGCGTAGACAAACAAGGAAAACAAAATAGCCTTTGAGACGAGACCCATTGTTTGAAAACCGTGTTTGACATGCATGCGATTCAAACAAGAAAAAATCCAAGACGAAAGAGACATTAAAGAAAAAGTACAGATACTTTAATGAATTTATTAGAGAAATTTCAAGATGTTTTTCGTGATGATTTGCCAGATAGCTTACTACCATCTAGAGAAGTAGACCATGGCATTGAAAAAGGCAAGATCAAAACCTATAAGCAAACCTGCTTATAGGTTAAGCCACTCTTCGAGGCACAGGAGGTGGAAAAACAATTGATGACTGAATATTTGAACAAAGGCTTCATTCGGCCTAGTTCAAGTCCGTGGGCATCGCCTATTCTTCTGGTAAAGAAGAAAGACAGATCTATGCGGATGTGCATAGACTATAGGGCTCTTAATCAGATAACAATTAAGAAGAACAAGTATCCGATGCCACGCATGGATAAGTTGTTTGATCAACTCTATAGATCGAGATACTTTACAAAAGTAGACCTGAGATCAGGGTATCATCAGGTTAGAATTAAAGTAGAAGATGTTGCGAAGACAACATTTAGGACCCGTTTCGGGCATTTTGAATTTTTGGTTATGCCATTTGGGCTAACCAATGCTCCAGCGACGTTTATGATGCTGATGCACAGCATTTTACGTCCATATCTGGAAAAATTCATAGTAGCTTTCCTAGATGATATTCTTGTGTACAGTAAGACACAGAAAGAACACATAGAGCATTTGCGTTTAGTGTTCGAGTTGTTGCGAGAGCACAAACTATTTGTAAAGAAGAGCAAATGTGAATTTTTTGAAACAGAAATTCACTACCTTGGCCATATTATATCCGCTGATGGTATGCGGATGGAGCCAGAAAAAGTAGAGGCTATTCTTAAATGGCCAGTGCCGAAGAATCTCGAGGAACTGCAGATTTTTCTTGGCATGTCGAGGTTCTACCGACAGTATGTGAAGGACTACGCGAAGATCGTAGTCCTGTTGTGACTGACCAGTTACGTCAAAAACTAAAAACATTAGTTGGGGGGAAGCCCAACAGAAGAGCTTTGATAAGCTCAAGGTGACCGTAGCACTTGCACCTGTTTTGACTATTGTCGATCCAAATGAGCCGTTTGTCTTGGAAACAGACGCTAGTGATGAGGCCATTGGGGCCGTACTTATGCAAAGGGGACACCCAATTGCATTTGAGAGTAAAAAGTTAGATCATGCGCAGCGTAATTACTCGGCTTACGACGACGAGCAAGAGTTACTAGCGATAGTGCATGCACTGAAAAAGTGGAGACACTATTTATATGGTGCTTCTTTTGAGGTCCGGATGGACCATGAAAGTCTGAAATGGCTTTCAAGTCAAAGTGAACTGAAGGGTAGAATAGCTCGTTGTGCGGAGATTCTATAGGAGTTTGACCTTCAGATACGTTACCAGAAAGGTAAGTATAACGTGGTGGCAGATGCACTTAGTCGCATGCCACCACAGATTAATGAACTTAGTTTCACACTCTTCAAGAATGATTTCTTGGAGTCACTATGTGGTTTATGTGAGCATGATCTATCTTTTACAGAGGTCTGGCGCACTGTACACGTATGCACTTCTTTACAAACGCGACCACCTCCCTCATTGGCATGGATTGCTAGTCCAGAGAGACTGGCCAAAGGTGCAACGGGAAGGGAAGGGAGAGTTAGTCCAGAGAGACTAGCCGTGTCTTCCGGGTATAGTTTGGAGCCGGAGAGGACGTAGGCCCTTCATCACCTTTGACTGCCATGGCTTCAAAGGGGGGTGATAAACTTCGTCGGGGGGAGAAATATGCTATTTACTCCATTGACGACGGGTACTTACTCTACAAGGGTAGAGTATGTGTACCAACTATTGGTGACTTTCGGGCCCAAATTCTTAAAGAAAGTCATGATAGTCCAAGTGCGGGTTATCCTAGGATTCAAAAGACCTATGCACTAGTAAAAAGACAGTTTTATTGGCCTAGTTTGTTTAAGGACGTCCAGACTTATGTGCTGAAATGCAATAAGTGCCAGGTCAATAAACACGAACGTCTTAAGGTTGGAGGTCTACTCCATCCGCTTGAGATTCCTCATGGGAAATGGGAAAGCATTTCCATGGATTTCATTACCTTACCCAAGACGAGTCCAAGTGCGGGTCATCCCGGGATTCAGAAGACCTATGCACTAGTAAAAGACAGTTTTATTGGCCTAGTTTGTTTAAGGACGTCCAGACTTATGTGCTGAAATGCAATAAGTGCCAGGTCAATAAACACGAACATCTTAAGATTGGAGGTCTACTCCATCCACTTGAGATTCCTCATGGGAAATGGGAAAGCATTTCCATGGATTTCATTACCGGTTTACCCAAGACAAGTCGAAGGAATGACTCGGTGTGGGTGGTAGTGGATAGGTTAACTAAAATGGCAAAGTTTATCGCCACGAAGAAAACTGTTAAAACGCCAGAGTTGGCAAAACTCTTTATGGAACATCTCTGCAAGCTATATGGCCTCCCCGCGGATATAGTGTCGGCGGATAGAGATAGAAAGTTCAATAGTCATTTTTGGAGGGAAGTCTTCAAAAAGTTGGATACTACTCTGAGTATGAGTACGGCAGATCATCCGGAGTCTGATGGTCAAACTGAAAGAGTTAACCAAATTCTAGAGGATACATTGCGTTTTTATGTTAGTAAGAAGCAATCTAATTGGGAAGAGTACTTGCCCTTATTATTGGAGTTTGCCTATAACAGCTCCAAACACTCAGCGCGACTAGATTTACACCATTCATGTTAATGTATGGATTTACACCATTCATGTTAATGTATGGATTCCAGCCGAGATCTCTGATGGCTGTAGGCCTAGAAAAGGAGAAGATTCAATCTGTCAAGGATTTCCTTGAAGATATGAATGATATGCTTAGAGTCGCACGTGAGAGCATTCGCAGGATTGCGCTAAAACTTATGCGGATAAAGGACGTAGAAAGGTGACCTTTGCACAAGGTGACTTTGTATTCCTCAAGGTTCCTGCACAGTCTGAAACCATAAAAATGGAAAAGTGTGATAAACTTTCTCCGAGATATTGTGGTCCTTTTAAAATACTTAAGAAGATTGGGGACGTAGCATATAAACTTGAGTTACTGGAGAGTTCTCAAGTCCATCCTATCTTCCATGTTAGTAAATTGAAGAAATCGGTTCACGGGTTAGAGAACGCAGTTTCTCCAGAGATTTTGGTGGACTTGATAGAGCCACCAAAGATACCACATGAACCTGAAAAGATTCTAAGGTATCGTGACAGACAAACCCGACATAAAGTGTACCAGGAGGTACTTGTTAAGTGGACAGACAGGGATGAGGAGGCAGCTACTTGTTTGGGAACGCCGTAGTGCAATTTCCACCAAAAGGTTTCCCCATATTATTTTTGAGGACGAAAACTCTTCTTAAGGAGGGAGTAATGTCATGTAGGCTGTAACGCCTGTGACCGACGGCGGTAGACCGGATGGCCGAGGACGTGGCCATCCGAGGGATCCGGGGGAGAGGATGCCCATGCGGAGTCATGGGCGGCCAGGCTAGTGTGGACGGCAGGCCACACACTATATAGCCTGGGGGATGAGGGGCAATCCTCATTCTTCCTCTGTGGCTGGCCAGAGGCCGTCCCCTCCTGTGGTAGCACTCGTAGTGGCGCTACGGTGATCTAACAGTGAGCATATCCTTCAAAACATGTTGAGCAATTTTTGCTTATTGGATGTGCTTATGGTATTCACATATTGCCTAAGCACCATCAAAAACACAAAATATATATGTTTCAAGCAAGATATGTCTTCATGTTATTTACCCTTTCCATAAATGCACCACATGAACATGAGGGCTCCTTCTGTGTTACCACTTCAAATGGTGGCAACTCCTTCTCATCAGCATCCTTTGTTTTTACACAGAACATTTATTTGACACCAACTTTGTATATAGCACCACCAACAATCTATGTTTTCATGTTAAAGTCTTGCTGAATCCGTTCAAATACTACTTTAAGTATACCTCTTTTATAAGGAAACGGATGGCTTTCTGTCCCAGAAGGACACCATCACCATGTGAAGTTGCGGATGTTGGGAGATCCTCCAGCAAAATACCAATATTAAAACTTGTGAATAAGCTTTTGTTCTTCCCCAATTTTCAAGGATGTGCCCTTTGAATAGGCCATACATTAAGAACATTAGGGGGTGGATGTAAAACCATTGTTTGAATCTTCCATGTATATCTAACATAGTATTATAAAAATAGCACATCTTATATTTTTTCCATTGTGATAATTAATAATCACTTGAAAAACATAGAGCTACATCCCCCTAAAGTTGTACATCACATTTATGACCCTTTGCCCAATGATGGCACTTTACCTTGCTTGTCTTTGGAATTCTCATGATAGCCCATTTAGTGTCATGAATTTTTGTCTCCATTTCTACTAGTTGTTTATTTGTGTCATGCTCCTCCAAGTCTATTTCTACATCCTCTGCCTTCACAAAGTCTACCCAGTCTACTGTCACAGAGATAAGTTTAGGTCTATGACTACAATTAGCAGCATTTTCCTCTTCTCCTTAGTGAAGAGGCCTCTTTGCTCTAATAGTCTTCTTCTCCCCCTTAAATTTGATCCAATACATAAACATTGGAGTTCCCATGATTGTATCACTAACTATTCGTAAAGTGGATGCAAGTGATTAGTCTTCTGCCTTGGCAAAGTTCTATCTATTATTAGCATTTGAAGATCAGGACCACTACTAATGTTTTTTTCCCTCCATGAAAGCTAGTTATCGAGCATATTGCAAGATTGCATTAATTATATATGTGACACAAGCATCATAGAGGTTAATTTTGTGCTTATAATTTTCTCTTACTATGCAACTCCCATGCTTTGATTTAGATAAATTAGTCCTAGGCACCAATTCATTGATTGTGGAATTCCCAGCTTGCACACACATGACTCTTAGGTCTTGACATGATCTTATTTTGAGAAGAAAACAAAAACAAAGAACCTTTATGTATCCGTACAATGAAGTTTCCCCAGTGGATGTTAATCCCATTTTGGATTAACAAAGATGCTCCTCCATTTGAGGACATTAATAAGTGTTATGTAAAGGCACTATAAAGGTAGTACATTATGAGACACTGGCCAGCCAAGGCTTTAGTTAGTAAGTTTTGGTCACCCAAGTATGAATAAAGGCTAGTTGTATAAAATGCATTTTTTCATAATGGAAACATATAATCCTCCCTCTTTTGTGCTATGAGAGCTCTTGCTTTGTCTTGTGAGAGAGATAGAGAGAGTGTACTCTAGTGCATGTTTCTCTTCTATGCATGTGTGTGGGAGAGTGAGAGGAAGATTGCCTTGCATTTTGGTGTGAGCGACTTTGGGGTGACATCGTGGAGGTGGAGATTGGAGGAGTGGAGCTTCCAAAAGTGATATTGGATAGCCTCATGGGATGTGAGCTCAAAGCATTAGTAAGTACCCCCGCAACAATAGTTGTTGTCTATTGCTTCTTCTGCCGACTATGGATGTGTGGAGTTCCCTCTTGGGAGGTGTGGTAGCCCACAACATTTTTGGCATTGTTGTCAAGGAAACAACCATTGTTTCTTCCATTCTCTCAGAGCTCTAGCTCCCATTATGCAAGATTCACTATTGCCTTTGCATTCTACAGGTGCATTGTGAAAAATAGTGTGGATAAGTTTTGTGTGGAAGAGAATAAATTAGAGTAGTTGAGAAAAATTGTGTGTTTGGAATGTGGGCGAGTACTTGGTATTGCCTAGAGGAAAGCTACATTGGGATTTACTTTCAATTTTGTTGTTTTTGACACCAATTTTGCTACCGTGAGCTAGTAGTGGTGACACATGCTTTGTTCTGTTTTTTTTCCAAAAAATCACGGAAATTATAAAAACGAGGAGCCATTGGTTGTTTTGGTGACTTGCATTGCATTCCAATTACTAGGCACAACCTTTGTGGATCTTTTGGGCAAGGAAATCACACTCCAATTCAATCAAAACATCATTATGTCGACTCGACTGTGGACTCGACTGTTAAACATGTAAAAGTGCAAGAATGCGTTTCACGGCGTGAAACATAGTTCATGACGTGAAACACTATCCGCCACCATTAACGCTGAAAATTTCAGGATTACCTTACTAAAGTTAGGGCATCTTATCCTGACACGTCTAACATAAAGAAACAGAAAATCTTATCTCATGAAAGAGCAGTCAAATAGTTCACGGCTTGAAACATATTCTATTTCACGACATGAAACACAGACTGCTACTTTACGACGTGAACTGTAGTCCGCTATCTCACGGAGACCTACTAGTTCATGGATTAAGGATTGTCAGAATAGAGTTAAGAGAGGACCATCTTTGCACTATAAGAGTCTTCGCGATTAAGGATTGTCAGACTAGAGTTAAGAGAGGACCATCTTTGCACTATAAGAGTCTTCGCGACTTGGACTAATGCAATTCTAAACTAAATTTTCAAAGCGTGAAACACAAGTAGTTCACGATATGAAACACAATTCATGACATGAGACATAAACTTTTATTTCACGATGTGAAACGTAGTCTGCTATTTCATGGATATCTACCATTTCATGAGACGAGAAGAGTCAGTTTGACAGAAAACCAAGCGTAACGGTTGGAGTAGTGATTTAGCCTGTTGAATCATATTCTCATGCACTTGAGGTCAAGGAAACTCATTGGAGACAACTTTGTCGCCACCGCTGTGTGACGACAGTGCATCAAATCACACAGGTTCTTCCTACCAAAAAAGTGTTGGTTCAGGCCGCTTGGCGAAAGCACTCAATTGAGTGTTGCAACTTGGAGGAATCTCACCACCATAGAAACCAATAGTGAAGAATCCATGGAAGAAGACTAAGATTCTATAGCTTTGGAGAAGAAAAACTAGCTTCTCCTGCGAAGTCAAGCGAAATCTTTGATATGGCTAGGGGATTTTTTAGTCTGTAGCAGCACGACACGGAAGATGAAGTGTAATCTGTGGGTACACGCTCGTTAACAAGCGTGGGAAATGGTCTAAGATTGGACTTACCAACCCAAACAGCCCTAACTTCTAGCCCCAAGAATGCTAACACAGTGAGGATTAGTGGAATGATTCCTAGGGTTAGGAGGGACAACGAAAATGCTGCCCAGACGGGTCAACCCTTCTTCCCCACATTGGGGGAAGTGGACATTGACATGAAATTGGCTGAAGCCGAGTGCCAATTGCGACTACTAGGCTTAAAAAGGCAAGAGCTTGATACACAAAGAATGATGGCAGAATAGAGGGAAATTGATAATTTGAATTTGTTTCGACCACGTGCTAAGGAACCCGAAACATCTAGAAATGCTACTGATAACATGTGGATGGGAATGACAGAAGGTGAAATACCAACCTTAGAACCCATAAACAAGGAACCCAACGCTGAGGAAGTCCTCAAAACACAAAGAAGAAGTAGACAATCTACCTAGGGCATCTACAAGAGGAGAGGATCGGCTCTATATGAGAGAGGATATACATGAAATGATCAATGATTTCACATTCTTGCAGAGCATGGAACTTCTAATTCAACAAAGGTGAGATGAGGCCGCTAATGATGAGCCAAGTGTGGTGACGAGGATGTGCTTGGACCTAGCCATAGATCCAAATTGAATAGAAGAACCTATGCAGGAAGAGGACGAGGTCTAGGTAGGGGGTTGCTCCTCGAAGGCCAATTGTGGATCCAAATTGAATAGAAGAACCTATGCAGGAAGAGGACGAGGTCTAGGTAGGGGGTTGCTCCTCGAAGGCCAATTGTGGATCCCAATGTAGATCTAAATGTAGTCACAAGGATGAATCTATTTAGTATGGCTGCAGAAATGGGCAGAGGCATGGTTAGGGAACTAGGCACTGCCCTTGAATCCATACCATCTCACATGAAGCCACACATCATTTCAAAGCTTGTGCAAAAGTTCTCAGGAGATGGGGACCTGATCCAGCACATAGAGATCTTTGAGTCAACCTGTGAAACATGTAGGCCAGTGAGAAATGTAACTATGATACATGATTTTTCTTTGACCCTATAAGGGAAGGCCCACCAATGGTATCAAACCTTAAAGCCTGATGATAAAGTCAATTTCACTTGGCTTAAGTATGTGTTCATATCGAGCTTTGCTTGAAGTGGTGATAGATGGAATCTTGTGGCTCAGCTCCACAACATCAAGCAAAAAGAAGATGAGTCCATGCGAGATTATGTTTCTTAGCTCTCAAGCACCTGAACTCAAGATGCAAATTGAGGGAAAGGTTAATTGATGATCAGTTATCGCCCTGATTTTGGAAAGGATTCCGAGATCATAAGATGCATGATTATTTGGTGTTAGCCCGACCGACTACTCTAGACAGATGCTGTAAGGTTGCGATTGAATATGAGGATAACATGCTTGAGTTGTTGCAAAACCAAAAGACGCCAAGGTAGCTTTGGTGGTAGCAGCATCACGAGTCTCTAATCATTAGGACGTGGGATCCAAGAACAAGCAAGTTGGCAACATGACAGTTGAGGAACTTGGTATTGCCATTTTGGAAAAGTTGAAAGTTAGGGATGGGAAAGAAGCATCAAGAAGTGCCCATCTCTATCCCCGAAAAGAATTGATTTGGTGCTCAATCTGTAGACAAAATCATACGAGCACTGAATGCCCTCACCTAGGGCCGAGGAATTTACTTTATTGTGCTCAGTCAGTATCAGAGACTAGGGAACCATGACACTGCCATGTACAGATATCTAAGGATCCAGCCTTTAGCATAATTACCAGCACCCGAGTGCCTCTAGCCTTACCAGCACCACTGACGCAAACCAATGTGGTTGCAAGGCATCCGAATACGTCCTACTTACCAAGAGGAATGTTTAGAATGTAGGACATATCACCATTTCTGCCACCTATTCTACTACCAAGAGGAATGTTTAGAATGTAGGACATATCACCATTTCTGCCACCTATTCTACTACCATAACCACCATAGGCCAAGATCAACCAGGTGTTGATTGAGGAACCACATCACTCCATTATTGTTATTGCTCACCTTACTAACACAAAGTAATTTGCATAATTACCATGCTAATTCACCACATCACTCCATTATTATTATTGCTCACCTTACTAACACTCTTCCCATCATACATCATCGATTAACGCACCACTCACACACAAGCTCCTACGAGTCAACAATTGACTGATGCTCTATTGATAATATTATAGATGGCATCCTTGGAAAACTCCGATCTAGAGTTTGAAGGGAACCTGATCGCTGTGACTCAAGCCAGGGGCTATAAGATCTCTGGCCGCGCAAAAAAGAAGCGAGCACCACGAGGCACCAAGCTAACATATCTCAGACCTTATGCACATGATTTAAAGGGGACAATGCTCCAAGAAGACTTCCAAATGGATCAGGGAAAGATCGTCTTCCAATACCACAGCCCCGAGTGCCTCTAGATTCTTGAGGACACAGATGTGCATAGTATAAGCTGGAAAAGATGGGGCTAGGCAAAATGGCAGAGGTACTACCCCCCATGTTCAACCAATCACTCTGTGCCAAATTCCTCAAAATAATACAACAGGAATACAAAAAGAGGTACACTAACAAAGCTGGATGGATCTACATAATAGGTACTCATCATTGAGGGAATGATATGATAGGCACTACAATTGCCCCCTCCCCATCCAATCACATGTTCATCCCATAGATCAAATGCCAATGGAAGACATGCTAAAGAAGATTCCATATAATTCAAATGGGGCTGAATATGAAAACATCAGAGAAGAAGCCAATGAACGAACCTGTCGAGCCATGTCGATGATCCTTGAACAGAGTACCTCTTCACAGAATCGCCAAGGTACATGAGGAGAAAACAAAGGATTGTACATGGCTTATCCATAGGGAGATGAAACACTACCTTAAGTCCCACCAGTCCAAGGTGTGCAACCCTTACCTTCTCACCAAAATACTTAGCCATGTAGGTAACGTTACACTAGCCCCAGGAACTCAGGAACAGGAAGCATCACAAGCCCCAACACAACAAGAGGTCATGGCGGATTCAACACACCTCACAATAGATTTGCAACAAGGACAAGCTGTCCTTAAAGACACAAAAGAGTTCCTAAAGGAAATCACCAAGGAAGACAAGGAAGGTAAGAATCCACGAAAACCCAAAAAGATGAGAGGTATCCTCCAACAAGTGGAAATAGAGACCAAGCACCTGGAAGAGAAGGTGACCAAGGACATTGCTTCATATCAGGCAGCGCTGGGGGAGCACACTAAACACCATTGAAGGTAACCACAACCCTTGACCCCCAATTGGGAATTGAAAGCATAAGCCTCACATAAAAAGGCTAGCACTCTAGCAAACCTCAAAGGGAGGACCAATTTGATGAATTATGTCAACTCATCGAGGCTCTTTGTCGGTGACTCCTCGGGCCCCTCCTCAAACTCAAACTTTGTTTTTAACTACATTAACCCTCTCTCTTTTTCAGTATGAAATAAATCTAATAGAAGACCTCAACTTAGGAGATCTCACCCTCATACATCAAAATGTGGAAAGGGATGCAGACCCAACACTGGTAATGGGGTTATTAAGAAGTGATATCATTCTTACTAACCCAATTGACATATTCTTTTTTAAGTTACACCCCATAGTGTTCAACCTTCGTAGTTGGTGTCGGGTGTTACAACAGTCTGTCATTCTCGATGACAGTATTGACAAACTCGACCTATTCATGCTAGATGACATGCCATCTACATGAGCCAACTACGAGGTTGTTGCTAGAAGCAACCAGTTTATTAGCCATGGGTGGGTTGAAATTTATGACACACATCAATATCTAAATCTTTCTGCATCAACCTTGTATCATCCCCTAGGTATCATAAAACTTTATAAAAAGATAAACATCTAGAGGATATGCTTACTAATGTTAATTATCATTTTGATCATGAACATATTGCATATCCCACTATAGCCCCAGAAGAAATCCCTAGCCTTCATGACTTTATGAAGACTGTGAAACCCCCTCACCCGGATTAGGGGAAGGTTAGGAAGATACTCTAGGATCCTCAACATCCATAACTTACCTCGTGGTTACTTCTCTTTATAGTAAACTCCTAAATCCCTTTCATAGCGGTTCTCTTACTAACTAAACTAAGGCAAATTGTATATTCTCTCGTTACTCTTTTACCCCTATGGAATTCCCCACTAACCATCTCGACCCCGAGGCGTTGCCGGCAACTACTCTATCTCCACCACGGTAACTTAATGAGGTACTTAATCTACCTCCTCATGATGATTTACAAGATTTTAGATGAAAATGTCATTGAGTCTACGAGGGCCTCATCCAAGCAGGAAATCCCCTCCTAAAGCCTAAATTAATGTTCAAAGTCCTAATGCAGATTACACCCTTTCAACTAATACAAAAGAATCTTGCCAGAGGCCTACTTGACAATGGAATCTAGGTGGCAACCATATGTGCCATATCCTCTATGAGCCCCAATGCTTGACTTAGTAGATTTGCTGCCAATGATGGGAGGTGAAGACACACTTTGTGAGAAAATGTGACGAGGCACACCAAACTGGCAAACCCACACTTGGCCGATCTGCTGAAAATTTGCATCGTCACATTTATGATTAGTTATTGTTTTCGTAGGTGGCACAAGCAGCATCCATTACATTCATGGGGTGGATACACATCAATAGTTATTGTTTTCATAGGTGGCACAAGCAGCATCCATTACATTCATGGGGTGGATACACATCAATAGTTACAGACGTTATCAACCCCGCCTAGTGAACTTTGGAATATAGCTTGACTAGTCACATTTATGTGATTAGTTATTGTTTTCGTAGGTGGCACAAGCAGCATCCATTACATTCATGGGGTGGATACACATCAATAGTTATAGACGATATCAACCCCCGCCTAGTGAACTTTGGAATATAGCTTGATTAGTGAAAGGAGTATCTCACAGTGTCAGAGTATAGATTTCAGTACCAGTGCTCCCCGCTAAAACAAAGAGTAGACACTCTATATTTGCCAATCAAAAAGGCGGCTCATCCTTTACAGTTGCACGAGGCAAAGCAACGGGATTCCCACATTTGCTATAACTTCCCTCAATTCTCACCATCAACATTTCAAGATATTACCTATCAAAGAAATCAGATGATGACGTGGATACGAGCATGGCGTAGAATACCAGATCTCAACATAGTGGATGTCGTCAGATTTTTGAAGTTGATCATAGTTCTTATCGATTAACCAAAGGAAAGGTATGATGGATATGAGGTAGAGCAGTTATGCTTCAACATGAACAGAGGCTTGAATGAACGTGGAATGATGCTTTATTATTATCATCACCTCAAGTGTCTACCAGGTTACATGCATGTCACATTCGAAGACATGGTAGACACCGGGTTCTAGACATCGCACTTAGCATTTCGAAGAATCCTCAAAAAGCTTCAATCATGCTGCAACTTCTACTGACATGAGTTCGGCAACCAGGTCTTTCAACCTAGGTAAAGGTTCTGAGGATAGAACCTACATTAGGTAGGGGGGATGTTAATCCCATTTTAGATTAACAAAGATGCTTCTCCATTTGAGGACATTAAGTGCTATGTAAAGGCACTGTAAAGGTTGTACATTATGAGATACTAGCCAGCCAAGGCTTTAGTTAGTAAGTTTTGGGTGCCCAAGTATGAATAAGGGCTAGTTGTATAAGAGGCATTTTTCATAAGAGAAACACACAATCCCCCTTTGTGCTATAAGAGCTCTTGAAAGTGGGTAATATTTTCAGAGAAGAGGGTAGTAGCACTATTCAAAAACATGCTCTTGAAATTCATCAAAGTTATGAGGCTCATAAAAAAATGTGTGAAAAGATTAAAGTTGAAAGTGATGATGAGCAATAAAACACAACTGTTGTAGGGCACTTACCAATGCTTTGAACTCGAGTCCCTTGAGGCCTCTAAGCTCACTTGTTAAGCTCCAAACCTCCGAGCTCCACCTCCACGCTGTCACCATAGAGTCGCTCACACCGTCGCATAAGGCCATCACTCTCTCTCACTCTCCCACATAAGCATGACTCACACAAGCATAGAAGAGGCACAAATGCTAGAATGCTCTCTCTCAATCTCTCTCAAGACACAAAGAAGAGCTCTCAATAGCACAAAGGGGGATTGTGTCTTTTCATTATGAGAAAATGCCTTATATACATTTGGCCTTTATTCACACATGGGCGCCCAAAACTTACTTAACTAGGCGCCTTGGGTGGCTAATATCTCATAATGTACAACTTTTATAGTGCCTTTTAATGACACTTATTAATGTCCTCAATTGGAGGAGCATACTTGTTAATCCAAAATGGGATTAACATCCCCCCTACTTGATGTAGGTTCTGTCCTCATCAGAACCTGTTACCGAGGTCGAAAGACATGGTTACTGAACTCATGTCGGTAGAATTTTCGGCGTGAGTGAAGCTTTCTAAGGGTTTGTCTAAATGCTGAGTGTGAGCACCAGAACCTTGCGTCCACCATGTCTTCGAATGTGACATGCATGTATGCTAGAAGACACTGTAGACAATGGTAATATAGCATCATACCCCGGCCAGATGGGCCTTGATTCATGTCGAACTACAGCTGCTCAGCTTCATATCCATCATAGGGCTCTTTGGGTTGATCAATCAAGACCACACGCAATTTCAAAAATCGAACACTAGCCACACGATTGATGGGTCTGGGATACGACGCCATGCTTGTATCCAAGTGAGCATCTGTTTCCTTTGCTCCCGTATGTCTATAAAGGTTGCTAGAATGAAGACTGGGAAATTGTAATAGACATAGGAGTCGCACTGCTTGGCCTCTTGAAACTCCAATGGAGTCCATCTTCTCTTTAGTGGCATGTATAATGGGTCAACTCACTGAGTTGGTGGCGTGCCCATATAGACTTGGCTGTATTCTGGAATTGTTAAGTATTCTTTCCTCCAATCCAACTGTATTCCAAAGTCTTCTAATTTGGGATGTCCCTCGTGTGATAATAGTGGCATAGCCGTCTCTTGTTGTGTATGGGGCGAGCCCTTCTCCGCCTGCAAAAGCAATAATTGATTATGAATGTGAGAATTCTGATCTCCAACAGGTCGGCCTAGGGATTGGCTAATTTGGTGTGTCGTGCCACATTAGACCACAATGTACCCTCGCCAGCCAAAGGGAGTAATTCTTCTAAATCTCGAAGGCACTTGTAGAGGGTATGGTACATATACGGCTGCTTTGTTGGTGTGACCTCAGAGTAGGCTTTTGGTAGAATCCTTCGGAGTTGGCTCAAATGGTGTTATTTGCATGAGTACTTTGAACATCAGCTTAGGCTTTAACAGTGGATTGCCAGCTCAAATGAAGCCTTCATATTCTACACCAAACAATGACTCCAAAACTGTATCATTAGTAGTAAAAGCTTCAATATTGTCTTGGGGTGCCGTATAGTGTACCTCCTGAGGTGGCCGTTGTTGGGGAGATGGGTGAGGTGCCAGTATCTCCTCGGGGGCGAGAGGGTTAGTGGGAAAATCTATCTATTGAGGAGTGAAAGTAGAGAATATGCAGTCGGCTTGAGATTTGTTAGTAGGTGGGGCATTAGGATAGGGATTAAGGAGCTTACTAGCGACATTAGAATATACGAGGTAAGTGGAGATAGAAGATGAAGACGATGCCTCTTCCTGACCATGACCTGTGCTGGGGGGTGGGTGGCTAGGTTTGTGAGATTTCATAAACTCTTGAGTGAAGATCACGGATATCCTCAAGATTTATGGTAGGATATTCAATATGGGTGGCATCAAAAGTGTAGAGTACATTGGTTAACATGGATTCTAAGTGTTTGTAGATATTAGAGTATAGTTTTAAAATTTTAAAAGGGTGATATAAGGTAGACTCACATAAGTTTAAATGTTGGTGAGTATTGTAGACTTCTAGCCACCCATGGCTTATAATCCACTGATAGCTTTGTGCTACCACCTTTGGCCGGTGTCTCGGGAATGTCATCTGGAATAAACAGGTCTAATTTTTCGACACTGTTGTCTAGAATTTCAAAGTTTTGTAGTACCCGACACCAACTACAAAGGTTAACACAATAGGATGTAATGGATAAAAGAAGTTATCTTGTGGATTAGTTAATACTATATCTCAAAATTCCCATTATAATAGTGGGGTCAGCATCACGTTTAGTATTCTGCTTAATGAGGGTTAGTTCACCTAGGCCTAGGTCCTCATATATATTTATATCGTATTGAAGTAAGGAGAGTGTTAGTGTAGACAAAAACAGAGTAAGAGTTTCAGAAAGGGCTCGAGGGGTTACTGGCAACTGACCTATCTTCGAGGCTCACTCAAGGAGTAGGCACATGTCATCCGTAGGCTCCTATCATTGACTTTGGTCTTGTATTGCCAACTGGCATTCCAACTCTTGTAGAGGAAAGTCATTAGTGCTGAGGAGGTTTTATATTGCGTTTCACGGACCATCCTTGCAGCATCCAACTCCTCAAATCGTCGGGTTGCTTCCTCTTGGGCATGTCTGGTTGTAGCCTCTCTTTCTTGAGCTTCTATGATTCTCTGGAGCCTTTTGGCAGCCAGCCTCTGGCTATCTTGTAACTGCTTCATGATTTGTGCCATTTCCTCTTGGTGGGCTAACACCATCCTTTGCATCTCGACTTGACAGGCACTGATTGCATCATTAAGTGCTCTCACTTTCTCTGCATGTGCCTTGTTTGATTGTTCACTTTCTTATTGTGCTTCCGCTTCTTTTAGACTTGAGGATAACTATTGGATCTGGCTTTGTAGCTCCTCTTCTTTGGCCATGGATTTGAGTTGGAGTTCTTGTACTTGCTGGGCATGAAGGGCTGTGAGCTCATGGTTGTGGGTAACCTCTTTCTAGAGTTGCTCCTTAGCCTATTCCAACTTTGCCTTAAGGTCCGTATTCTCTTTGATTCTCTGAACAATAGTTTGGCTTAGAACCAAATTATTTCTTTCCAGTGCCTTGTATCTGGTCTCTTTCTCCTCAGTGGCCTTCAAACTCTTCATGATGACCTCCCGATGCATGGCCTCGGTTGCTGTGTCAAGTGTTTCTTTAAAGTTTGTACTCGTGTTTTTGACTCGTTAACCTGCTTTCAAAGTGCAGCGTTATGATCATGCAGCATGTGTGTTGTGAGGTGGTGGCAATGCCATACTCTTTGCTCCTGCTCCCATAGTGGTGCACTTGTGCTTGCGGCCCCTTCTAGTCCAACATGTGGTATGTTTAACAGTTCATCTAAACCTTCCATTATTTCCTGTATGAACTGTTCATAATTGACATTTTATGTAGGAAGGACAGCTGGGGTATTCTCCCCTCATCCTCCAGACGTGTTATTTTGCTTGGGCTTGATGGCTCTTCACTCCTTGGCCTTTTACATGTATCCATGTGGTTTGTTGGATCTTGCATTGGGGGTGTTGCTGTCTCCATTTCTTGTGATTCCTCAACCGGCACTGGAATTGATGTTGCTGGTTCTGGTTCTATCTCTGTAGGTGTGTTTGCCCACGGTTGAATCCTTGAGTGGGGATAGGTTTGTGAAGACAAGTTGTGCCGGGCTGGTCGAAGGAGTAATTTGCTACGTTTTCTCTTGAGTGGCTTGACTGTCTGTGGCTTCTTGCAGTGTTAGTGCTTCCTGGTATGATCTTATTTCATGTGCCAGCTTAGCCTCTAGCCTTTGTGATTCTGCAGTCACGTCCGGGATGATTCCCCTCATCTTCTTTTCCGTCTTCTTCTTCCTCCCTTCCTTTATCTCTTTCATTATGGCTTGTGTTTCCACTAACATAGCTTTGCCTCTTGCATCTCTTTAGCTGTTAGTGCTGGTTGCTATGGCAGTAATGTTAGTTGCATTTGCTCTTCTGGTTGTTCGGGTTCTGGAAAAGGCCTTTTGCCACCTGGTTGAGGACTTGTGTCAATAGCAGGTAAGGGTTGCATATTTTGGACTGATAGGCCTTGAGATAGTTTTCGATTTCCCAATGTATATAATACACCCAGTTCTCTTCCTTCTCTTCATGGACTTTAGCAATCCTGCTCAGTGGGACCTTGTTGAAGCAGTCCACTAGCTTCACTTGCATGATCGACGACATAGCTTTGCATGCTTTCTATGTGACCTCATCCTGAATATTCTCATACTCTGCCCCATTGGAGTTATACGAACTCTTCTTTAGCATAGCGTCCAAAGGCATTTTGTCAAAGGCATGGGCGTGGACCTTGACTGCTGGTGGGAGCTGCAGAGCTTCACGGATGAGTTCTTCTATGATTAAGACCTGCTCTGTTGTGCCGTCGGCCTTCATGATGGTGCCACGCTTGGTAACTTTGTCATAAGTCTTTATATACTCCACACAGAGCTCCGTGTCGATGTTCTTTGGAAGAATCTACGCCATTCTCCCTAGGCCCACTTTCTCCAGCTTTTCTTTTACCTCTGCATCTTCTAGAGTTTGGAGGCACTCCGGGCTATAATATTGCAGTGCTACCTTTCCATGGGCCATATGGATCTCCTTGCTGATGATGGCCCCATGGAAGGCTTGGGCATATGGGCCCAAGTAATTCATCTTTCGTCCCTACAATGGTTTCTTCTTTTGCTCACCACAGGGAGCCTATAGTGCTAGCTTGGGTGAGTGCAGGTGTCTCTACTGCTTCGGTGTCTGAGGCCGACATCTGTACATGAAAAGAAAATCAATCTCCAAACTGGTGGGGTAGGTACCACTCCTTTTCTTGTCTTTTATTTTCTCCTTCTTCTTCTTTCTTTAAAAAAAAAGGTAAAATGGTTAGACAAGTGTGTTATTGTAGGAGCAATAAACAAGGTGTGTTAATTGAACAGGTGAATGTTATGGCGTGAAGGTGCAGGAGTTTGGTGGTCCCGTGAACTTGCAGGTCGTGAGAGGAGGGCTTCCCGTGAGAATTTGTTACATGAAAGTTAAAGACGTGAAAGGGATTTTCATGAGATGGAATCCCGTGATAATTTTTAACGTGAAAGGGAGCTCCATGAGACGAAATCCCGGAATCCCATGAGAGTTTGTTACATGAAAGTTAAAGACGTGAAAGGGATTTCCGTGAGATGGAATCCCGTGAAAATTTGTGATGTGAAAGGGAGTTCCGTGAGACGGAATCCTGTGAAAGTTAAAGATGTGAAAGGGATTTCTGTGAGACAGAATCCTATGAGAATTTGTGACGTGAAAGGGAGTTCCGTGAAATGGAATCTCGTGAGAGTTTGTTACGTGAAATGGAATCACGTGAGAGTTTGTTACGTGAAAGTTAAAGACGTGAAAGGGATTTCCATGAGACAGAATCCCGTGAGAGTTTGTTACGTGAAACTTGAAAGTTAAAGACGTGAAAGGGATTTTCGTGAGATGGAATCGCGTGAGAATTTGTGATGTGAAAGGGAGTTCCGTGAGACGGAATCTCGTGAGAGTTTGTGACGTGAAAGGGAGTTCCGTGAGATAGAATCCTGTGAGAGTTTGTTACTTGAGATTTTTTGGAAGCGTGAAGTTGTAGGTTTTTATTGTTCCGTGAAACTACAATTTTGTGGCAATTCCATGAAACTATAGGTTTTTGTGATGTTTACATTTTTATGTTTCAGTCTATCCAAAAGATTCAATGAGTGCAAGTGATGATACTGTAAGGGGAGTTTTAGAAGCAACATAGAGTGATGATGATGCAAATGCTGTCAAAGAGCACAATATTGATTGATCATACTCAAGGGTAAAAGGAAAAGGAAAAAAGAATAAGAAAACAAAACAATAAAAGGTCCAAGCTCCCACCTTAATGGGTGAATGTTGATTAGAGTTGGAGGAACCGGGGAAGGTGATGCACGATCGAATATGCGGGAGCTCAAGATAGACAGTGTGAGGTGAAAAAAGAAAAAAGACCATGCCTCTATAGCCCTTCACCTCCCAAACTTTGAAAATACTAACACGAACGGGGGCACCACCAGCCACCGGCTGGAACACTTCTCACAGTTCACCACCCACCCACACCAGAAAGATAGCTCAAAACCACGATAGACAAATGATCATTCAGCAAAAACATACACAGCACCATCCACACTGTACAAACTCAGCAATTTCACCAAAAACCAAGACTCTGGCCTGGATTTACTGCCAAGGGAATCCACCCTTGTGTCTGACAACCAAGCCTTTCTCTCGATCTCTGCTTCTCTTCAGAGGGCGCCCCACCAGCAACCCTCAACTTCCTCTGTAGCCCGGCTACTCTTTGTCCAGTGTTGCTGCCTGCCAAGTGTCGTAGGCGAGTTTCACCTGTCTCCAACCCACACATCAGCACCTCTACTGCAGCCAACACAAAACACCCAAGGCACTCTTTCTCTTCAGAGGGCGCCCCACCAGCAACCCTCCTTCACTGCTTCACTCTGTCCCCTCTCTTCTTTTGCTGCACACATCCACGCTGTCCACCACACCTGTTCACCTGACTGTTGCCAGCCACACCTGAGACGGCTTCCTTACAGTCCCTCGCCAGCCAGCTGTCCACGCTACTCCCCTACCCTGCTGCGCTGCGGCTCCAAGAGAAGCATCCCCGTGTGCTTGCGGCTGCACCTAGCCACACACAACAAACAAAAGGCCACACTCAACAAACAAAAGGCCACACTCTCTTCACTGTCACCGGCAACTCCTTCTGGCGGCTCCCTCTCTGCAGTGCCTGCAGCAGTTGCTACCTCTTTCGGCTGACGTACCCAACGCTTCTCATCACCAAGGCGGCTCCCCAGCTCTCGCTTGGCCCTCTGTAGTGCCTACTCGTCAGCCTCTGCACGATCACCCGAGCAAAAAGCCACCCTCTGGTCGCACGCTCTAGGCTCTCTCCCACAAGGCGGCAACACTCTCACCTTGTCTGCGTCTCTCTGCAGACTCACCAGAGCCAGGCCTTCACTTCCCCGAGAGCCCCCTCGCACAAGGCTACCTTTTTACAACTCGACTCCACTTCTTCCTCGCGTCCACGCTTCGCCAACCTTCTTGAACCTCACGCTAGCAGCGAGATAAACCTCCATGTGGTCTCCTACAAGCCAAACACGACCATTGCCCATGCTCCAAAGGCGGCTCTCTTTCGAATCGGTCGGTGCCCTGCATTTGGCAACCACCCGCACACCATACTGCTGCAATAAAAAACTTCCAAATCTCCAGCATCTGCTCCAAAAAAAAAACGTGTGTGTACCAGCTCACTGCAAAGCCATTCGCTCTGTACATTTGCCAGGGCATTCAGGGCAAAGTTTTACACATGCCATGCATCCCATATGTACACGGACCCAAAACACCTTTCAAAAAAACGCCTGACATACTTTGCCAACCCCCCAGCCTGCTAGAGCATTCATGCTCAGCAGAAAACAAGAATTGCATTCATATTCCTGGATCAAACGACCAAAGTTGTATCACCCAACTTAACATCATAACATACCACATCCACCCACCTGGGTCAAAGAGCATCCTTTTAAATTCACCATGCCAGCATAAAGGCTCTTGAAAGAACAAGGACTAATCAATACACTGCCACCACTTGAGAAGATAAGCACCCTCAACATCTGCATGCAAACCATGTCCAAAAAGCATAGACCACCATTCAACTTTAACATCCAAGAGTACCTGTTTTGACCATATATCCATCTTTTCCATTGAAAGCTTCTCCTTTATCACCACACCATTCTCACCCATAGCAGTGAAAAACCCCTTTGTAACATCCTCATCACACATCCTGGCCTCTTTGTCCAAAACTTTGGTCGATTCTTGCTTCAAAGCATCACATAAGTGATAACCCACAATGCATAGACTCATCTGTCTAACCTGTTGTATGGCAGCACTCATCATCAAATTCAAGACCACTTGTGAACACCATCCTCTAACCAAAGCATACAAGGGAGCATCATCTTTCCTATCCAAAGTCACATCAAAGCAATCATCCATAACATTCTTGTCTATGCCCATCCAGGTTTCATCTTCATGCATAAGATCCATATCACTTGGCTCATCAGACAAGAAAACATCCACAGCATCAATCACATTCTCACAATCATAAACATGCTCATCCAAGAAGTCCACAATGACCTGCTCCTCTTCATTCTTCAAAGCAATCAGCTCATGGTCCACATCTTGTCCACACATATAAGCACTCACATCATCATCCTCAAGTGAAAAGCTCTCTACCCTGTCCTCCTTGGTAATATTTGTATAGAAGAATCATCAAAACAAATATCATTATAAAAAGCATCTTTTTCGTTGGCCAAAAGAACCTGCTTATCCTCCCACATGGGTGTGTCATCACACATATGTTCAACATCCACAGCCACAATCAAGTCATCACCAAAAGAGCATTCCAAATCACTTTCCACAACAGCATCGACATACGATTGCAAGGACATCTCTTCCTCTACACAAATTGGCACCTCCATCTCTTCATTCGGCATAATAACGTCTTCGTCGACAACCCTGCTTTCCAAAAACGATGGCTTCTCTTCAAGACCTGTCAAGCACTCCTTTTGCTTTGGCTTTTTAACCTGTATGGAATCCTCATTCGAACACCCTTTTGTCATTTCACATCATGTGATCCAACGTAAGTCGCCGTTGTCAGGCGTTTTTCTAAAAGGTGTTTTGGGTCCGTGTACATATGGGATGCATGGCATGTGTAAAACTTTGCCCTGAATGCCCTGGCAAATGTACAGAGCGAATGGCTTTGCAGTGAGCTGGTACACGCACGTTTTTTTTTTGGGAGCAGATGCTGGAGATTTGGAAGTTTTTTATTGTAGCAGTATGGTGTGCGGGTGGTTACCAAATGCAGGGCACCGACCGATTCGAAAGAGAGCCGCCTTTGGAGCATGGACAATGGTTGTGTTTGGCTTGTAGGAGACCACATGGAGGTTTATCTCGCTGCCAGCGTGAGGTTCAAGAAGGTTGGCGAAGCATGGATGCAAGGAAGAAGTGGAGTCGGGTTGTAAAAAGGAAGTTGGCAGCCTTGTGCGAGGGGGCTCTCGGGGAAGTGAAGGCCTGGCTCTGGTGAGTCTGCAGAGAGATGCAGACAAGGTGAGAGTGTTGTTGCCTTGTGGGAGAGAGCCTGGAGCATGCGACCAGAGGGTGGCTTTTTGCTCGGGTGATCGTGCAGAGGCTGATGAGTAGGCGTTGCAGAGGGCCAGGCGAGTGCTGGGGAGCCGCCTTGGTGATGAGAAGCGTTGGGTACATCAGCGAAAGAGGTAGCAGCCTGCAGGCATTGTAGAGAGGTAGCCGCCAGAAGGAGTCACCGGTGACAGTGAAGAGAGTGTGGCCTTTTGTTTGTTGTGTGTGGCTAGGTGCAGCCGCAAGCACACGGGGATGCTTCTCTTGGAGCCGCAGCGCAGCAGGGCAGGGGAGTAGCGTGGACAACTGGCTGGCGAGGGACTATAAGGAAGCCGTCTTAGGTGTGGCTGGCGACAGTCAGGTGAACAGGTCTGGTGGTGGACAGCGTGGATGTGTGCAGCAAAAGAAGAGAGGGGACAGAGTGAAGCGGTGAAGGAGGGTTGCTGGTGGGGCGCCCTCTGAAGAGAAAGAGTGCCTTGGGTGTTTTGTGTTGGCTGCAGTAGAGGTACTGATGTGTGGGTTGGAGACAGGTGAAACTCGCCTACGACACTTGGCAGGCAGCAACTGGACAAAGAGTAGTTGGGCTACAGAGGAAGTTGAGGGTTGCTGGTGGGGCGCCCTCTGAAGAGAAGCAGAGACCGGGAGAGAGGCTTGGTTGTCAGACGCAAGGGTGGATTCCCTTGGCAGCAAATCCAGGCCAGAGTCTTGGTTTTTGGTGAAATTGCTGAGTTTGTACAGTGTGGATGGTGCTGTGTATGTTTTTGCTGAATGATCATTTGTCTATCGTGGTTTTGAGCTATCTTTCTGGTGTGGGTGGGTGGTGAACTATGAGAAGTGTTTCAGCCGGTGGTGGCTGGTGGTGCCCCCGTTCGTGTTAGTATTTTCAAAGTTTGGGAGGTGAAGGGCTATAGAGGCATGGTCTTTTTTCTTTTTTCACCTCACATGCTTTCTGGTGCCCCCACTTAGGAGAGCTCAAGTATATTTCTCTTGCCTACGAGGGTGTATGCCCCAGAGTAAGAGATTGAAGGAAGGTGTTTCCAGTGTTTTTCTTGGTCTGAGGTGAAGCTTGGGGATAAAAATGATGTCATATCCGGAGTTTTTTGGTGGTTCTAATGAAGATGTAGCAGATTTTCTTGAGAGGTTCGAGGTTGCGTGCATTAGCAACCTTGTTGATAATGAAGAGCAGGTGTTGAAACTTTTGAGGATCTTTTTGAAGAGTGATGCTAGAGATTGGCTCAAAGGTTTTGAAGTAAAGGAAGCTAAGGTTGTACCACCTAGTGTTTTGACATTAGACAGGTTGACAGAGGCTCTTTTGGAGCGGTTCCAGAGCGAGTTGAAGACTCGAGTGTGCTATGGCAGGAACTCAATGATTTGCGACAGGGACAAGGACAAAACGTGGATGATTTTTTGCATGTGTTCACAGGGTTGTGGGATCGATGGTGCTTTTCTTTGCGGAGTGAGGCTCCCCCGATGTTTGTGAAGAAAGGATTGTTTGTAAGTGGTTTGCTTCCTGCGTTGAAGCTCAAGGTCAAAGGGAAGAAACCCAAAATGTTTGAGGATGCTGTGCAGATTGCAAGGGACAAGGAGTGGAAGATTTGTGAAAGTGACCGTTTCACATCGTGAAGCATTTTAGACTAGTTCATGATGTGAATTGTTTTGAACCAGTTCATCGCGTGAACTTTTTTTTTTGGATTAGTTCGCGGCGTGAACTGTTTAAGATCATGAGTGTGCAAGATTGATACCTTCTAATTTTTTTCCTCCATGCTCAGTCATTCAAACATGCATTAAATGAGTGAATGATACCCAATTTACCTTATATCCATTGGGCAACAAATGGATACCTTCTTCTTTTATTGCCATGAAAACCAAGGTGATACCTTGGCACTTCTAGGTAGGTGTTGCTACAGGTGTTTTAGCTCCGTGTGGGAGTTTTTGATTCTTCCTTCCACCCAACTGAACAATGTTATTATTGGATCATGTGGTTGGGAGCTTTTATGAGTGTCCCTTTGTTGAACTTCTTAGTTTCTACTTTTAGGATCCTTGTTCAGTTCCTTGATCGAAGTGGTTACTGACATTCCTTTGGTAACCCTCAACTCATCTTGTTGAGTTGTCTTCTCCCTCTATACCAATGTTTGTGTAGTTTTAGCATTGGTTTTAGTTGGGAGTTGGTGCTGCATGCTTTTACTACCCTTTCCTTTGTTATCGGAATATTTTGTGAGATGGTGGCCACTAACCGGGGTTGGGGCACCCATAGTGCCATATTGCCTTGGTAGTATCCTTGTGCCCATAGTAAATCCTTTTGGACCTATTGTTTATGAATGCCTTATGGGGTGTTGGTATGTCTGGAGTACTGCCAACCTATTGGTAAAGGCCAATTCTGGTTTTTGGCCCGTTTTTGAATCTTTCTTATTGTTTTCGTATTAGCCTGCTTCTCCTCCTTATGGGGCTGGTTTTTGAGTTGAACCTTGGGCACCCATTGTTGTGTACCTTGTGTCTTTGGATATTGTTTGTGTAGGGTTTGTGGAACAGATGCTTGTTTTGTTTTATGAGTTGATGTCACCGTGCTCGATGTTTTATGAGTTGATGTCACCGTGCTCAATGTATGAGTTGATGTCACCTTGCTCGATGTCGCTATCTCCTCAATCACGTCTTGTTTCCCTGTGTTTGTCAAGCTCCATAAAGGTACGTACATGACATTGTATCCCCCGTTCAGCAGGGCTTTCCGCTTTTCCCATTGGATATTACATTTGCTGGCGTAAATCCAGGATCGCCCTAGGATCATTTCCTCTTCCATGGAACATGCAGGCGTGACGAACACCTTTCCAAGCAAGGAATTATTTTTGATGGAAATGCTAACACTTAAAAATCCCTCAGCTTTTGTAGTTATTAAGTGCACACTCCATACTTGTGCATTGGTGGATTCAAGGTGCAGTCTATCTAAGGCTACCCATGTCTCATATGAGATCAAGTTATGACTTGATCTCGTATTTATTGGTGAAATGCTTGTTGCATGACTTTTAGTCGTTAGAGAGTTCCATACTCCATACTTGTGCATTGGTGGATTCAAGGTGCAGTCTATCTAAGACTACCCATGTCTCATATGAGATTAGGTTACGCTGGTTCAATCTTCAGTTCCTCTTCATCCAAGAGAGTCAAGGAAGCCATGTTGACGTGTAACATTCTCTTCTGGAGTAATTGTTTAGCTTTTGCCTCCCTTCCCTTAGCCTCTTCTTGAGCTTGTTGGATTTTTTCCTTTGCAAGCTGTTTTTGTTATTTTAAGAGATGTTCTTGCAAGGGCATCTCTTGGGTCAGTGGCCCAAAATATTTTTTGAGCTTGCTTCCATTGACGTAACCCTCCATCTGTACATCGTCAATTGTCTCAATTCTAATGGACCTATGAGAGGTGTGATCTTAGACTCAGAAGGGTCCTAGGCCTCTGTATTTGAGTTTCTTTTTCCTAGTGCTTCCTACACCATACATGAGGACAAGGTCCCCCGTTTCCAGTTCTTTTTGTTTCAAATTTTAGTCGAATCAATGCTTTCTGTGTAGTTTCTCGACCATGAGTCCATGCGATGCAATTAGCCTGGTCTCATCAAGCTTCTCTAAATCAATTAGCCATTCAGCTAATGCATTCTCCGTCGGACGTTCTTGCACTGCAATCCTTAAGCTTGGAACTAGGTATTCCATAGACATTACTACCTCAACTTCATAAGCTAGATGGAAGGGAGTGTATCCCGTCACACTACCTTATATGATGTTCAGTATGCCCATAGGGCCGTTGTCAGCTTCTGTTTCTAGTCCATTCCTGCACCAACCTGACTTATATGACATAATGTTGGGGAGACCCTTCATGAGGGAATCCAAATTGGTGAATGATTGGGCATTAGATCACGTGTATGTGCATAGGGATTCACAAATTCTAAAGATCGATCTGAAAACATGGAAAGCACACCCCATGGAAGGAAAATTGTTCAGTAATGATTCCGTCACATGGAGCGGACCACATCTGTACAAATATGTCAACCCACGGTGGAAAATTCCAAGGAAGAAGAGGAAACGGAAATGTATGCATCACTTCCTTCTCCAAACTTCAGTAAAAATTGGATGTGTGTGCTAGCTACCATAGATGTGATGCAACCCAGGGGGACCAAATATGTGGAATTTGGAACTGTCCTCCCTATGAACTTTGTCTGTATGGTTAATTGGCAAACCATTGATGAAGAATCAGAAGAGGAGACCTCTAGCATAGAAGGTACCGTAACACAAGGCCGTACCAACGCTCAACGCCTCAGAAGATGGCAAAAACAGAAACGATAATTTGCTCGATGAAATGCCCTATTATAAAACGAAGAAAACCCACGGATGCCCAATGGTTGAGATGCCATGAGGCCACTAAGGTAAATAAAGCTTTAACAAAAGCCGAACGTGAGGCTAGAAAAGTCATGGCTAAAACAAAAAGTGAGAATGAGGATAAACCAGACTTGCTCTCAGTACCAAACCACTTCAAAACCTGCATTGTTGAGATGAATGGAAAGTGGTCCGACTAACGGCAACAAGGGTTAAGGAGGATGGGCTATCCACATCATATGATAGCCCGACAGAAGTCAAGGAAGTTGATATTGCAGGACCAAGGGAGGAAGCTAGACCTGTATACATTTGCTAAGGACTTTGACTTCAGCTGTGCTGAAGAAGATGAGCTCGTTGCCCTCCTTAAGGAATTTAAGGACTGTTTTGCCTGGAATTACAAGGACATGAAGGGTGTAGCACCTGAGGTAGTGCAACATACGATTCCAATCATGGAACGATCAAGACCAACCAGGCAAAAACCCTACCAGATGAATAAGTATGCGGCAATTGTAAAGGAGGAAATAGACAAGCTCATTACTAAGGATTTCATCTATGAGATAGAATAGATGGATTGGTTGTCACCAATCTTAATAGTGCCAAAAAATAATGGAAAACTTAGGGTATGTGTTGATCTTAAAAAGGTCAATGCAACTACTAGGAAAGACCATTATCCATCACCCTACAACCGGACATGTTTTGGAGAGAGTGGCTGGTGAAGAAGCTTACAGCTTCTTGGACGGATTTTCTGGCTACAATCAGGTGTCAATAGCACACCAGAAGACCAGCATAAGATAGATTTCAGTACAATGTGGGAGACATTTGCATACAAAGTCATGCCCTTCGAGTCTCACCAATGCCCTAGCAACATTCCAATGATTGATGTGCACAGCCTTCAAAGACTACTTGCAAAAGTGGTTGGAGGTATTCATTGATGATCTGAGTGCACACTCTCGATGTGGGCGGACCATCTGGCTTGCTTAAGGAAGGTGTTAGAGTGATGTCGATTATATTGTATATCCCTAAACCCTTTAAAGTGCCAATTTTGGGTCAAACATGGTGTGATATTAGGACACATTGTCTCAAAGAACGATATATCCACGGATGATAGCAAGGTCAACTTGATATTGGAGTTGCCACCACCGCCCACTAATTACAAAGGTGTGCAAAGATTTATGGGCCACGTGGGGTATTACCGCTGCTTCATAATTTTCTATGCTGAAATCGCCATGCCATTGTATAAGCTACTTATTGTCTTTGAATGGACTAAGGAATGCCAAGAAGCATACGATTGACTGAAGCATGCATTGGCTAGCACGCCAATTCTAAGACACCCCAATTGGGACCTCATATTTCATGTACATATTAATGCATCAAACTTTGCTATTGGATGCGTACTAGACCAGCCTGGTGAGTTCAAATTGGACTATCCAGTCTGCTTCGCTAGTCGAATGAGCCAAAAGTAAATTACACCACCACAGAGAGAGAAGGATTGTTGGCCATGGTTTACACTGTCAAGAAGTATCGACACTACCTATTGGCCAACAAATTCATATTCTTTGTGGATCATCAAGCCTTATTATACTTAGTGAATAAGCCTTATACCACTGGAAGAATCACATGATGGTTGCTATTACATTTGAAATTCAACTTTATAGGGTAAGAAAAGAGACACAACATGTGTTAGCCGATCATATGTCAAGAATTCCAAATGGGGAACCAGCCAACTGGTGTTGAAGATGATCTCCCTGATGCTTGTTTGTTCAAACTGGACATGGTACTCGAATGGAGCAAGGAGATATCTGATTATCTAGCTTATGGTTTTTCGCAGGAAATACCCTTGAACAAAGATAAAATGCAGCGGCTTATCAAGCTTGCTGCACCTTATCAATTAATTGTGGGAGAAGTATATAAGCTAGGTAAAAATAATGTCCTAAGAAGATGTGTGAGAGAAGATGAGTTCGTCTCAAGATATTAGATGAAGCTCATTCAGGGATAGCGGAGGGCATTTTGTTGGCGAAATCACGGCTCGCAAACAAGGTAATTCAAGGCAAGATTATGGTGGCCTACATTATTTGGAGATGCCATAGAGATTGTTAAAAGGTGCAAAGAATGTTAGCGCTTTGCTATCCCACAACAAAGGAACAAGATGCCACTCACCCCTATTATTGTAAGATAACCCTTCAAAAAATGGGGAGTAGATTTTGTGTTGGACCTATTAGTCCAGCGGCACATCCATCACACAAGCCCGATATGTGATCATGGGGCCATGGACTATTTCACCAAATGGGTAGAGGCCAGAGCAAGCTGATGTATAAACAACAACAAAATTCTTATATGAGCAAATCATCTCGAGATTCGTCTGCCCATTAGAATTAGTTAGTGATCGCGGCTCACATTTTATTAATGAGGTGATTTATTATTTACTTCATGGATTCTTAGTAGTCCATCGGAAATCATCACCTTACTATCCACACAGGCCAATGGTCAAGCAGAGAGCACAAACTACTGAGGGACAAAAAAGTTCAAATGGTTAGGAGATGGGTTATGTAGAGTTGGCACTTTGATGGTTAGGAGATGGCTTATTTAGACTTGGCACTTTGCCAATAGGATGCATGCTTGTGCAGGCTATGTGACTACATAAGTGAGTACTAGACATAACAAACCAAGGACACATTGTTCTTGGGTTATGGGACCCGTTGAAGAGTCCAAACGGTCTCAGATGATCATGGGAGCTATGCTTGGACTTATTTGTAGTCTATATATGCTATGATATATAGTCAGTTGGTCATTTTAGACCAAGTTGTGGATTGGCCGACATGGCCAACCTATGTCCATATATAGACTAGTTTGGTAGCCTTAGTTTATCATCGAGTTAACTGTGTTCTCATTGTGTTCAAGCACTCTTATAAGCATCGCATCCTCCATCGAGAGTCTATCTAGATTACATATGGGTGGGCAAAAACCAAAGTTTGTAATAAGTAGTAATATTATTTACTCTCCACTTCTTTCTTCAAGAGTATCATCAAAATTCTTGGCATATCTGAAGATGTCATCTAGTGAATGCATGTGGTTTCACAAAACCTCACTTTCATAATCCGGCATAAGGTCAAACATCTATAACCATAATCCTATCCCGTAAAGCCTTAGAAAGCGTGAATGTTATCGCACATACAAATGCACATAGGATTTTGAAAGCCTCTGCAAGACTTGACTAGCCCTCTCTATGCCATAAAATACTGTCAAAATCTTCTCCTCATCATGAGGACGACCATGCCCAAGGTCTTCCCCCTCTTTTGCACACATCCAAATTCTGTCAAACAAACATAGCAAAAATCTTCTTCTTTTTCATAGATGCCCAATAGTACAAACTATTTCTACATATATTTAACCACACTATCTTCCCTATCCTCATCTGACTCTACTCCCCTCACCCCCGAGAATCCCATACTAGTGGGCCTTGGAAGATGAAAGGTAGCCCACAAATCTAGAAAAAACCCAGCAATGGATTTTAACCTCTTCTCCCTATATGTTCTAAACTTAATTCCAACATGTCTAGAATTAAGTTTAGAACATATGTTTTCTCCTCTCCTCTCTTCGATATGTCCTAAACTCAATTCCAACATGTTTGGCTTTGATACCAATGTAAAGCCCCCTAGGATAACATATTATGTGGTTAAGCATAAATAAATCTTACGTTGTATCTTTTAGTGCTAAAATTTTCCATGGAGAGAGAAACGGTCTAAGCCATGCCTAGCTAGTATTGGACAAAGTAAAGTAGCCCAAACTTGCTTTAAACTAGTTTTCACTTAGAAAGATAGCAAGAAGGATGGCTTTATTAAGGATAAACCTTGACACACGATCATACTTTTAATTATCACAAGTATTAATTTTTTTATGATTCAATCAAATATGAATTTCACATGCATGAGTGCATGGATATGCCCTCTAGAAAGCCAAATTCCCCAAGTCTAGGAGATCCAAACCCTCTGTCCAACAAATCCAAATTTGGGACCTGGCTTTAGTGACACAAGGAGGCTCCACCACAAGTGGTGGTGGATGCTGACGCTAGGTACACTACTCATAATGATGAATCTGATGTGTTGGGGACACCTGCCTCTATAGACCATCTGAAACACACCACCCTGAGGAGGAACTACAACCTAGCACCATAACCCAGCACAAACACCAGATATGAAGGCACTAGTACACTCAGTTGATGATGTCCCTTGATCTCCAGCTGACACAAGCGAATACCTGAGTACACTCCAAGTTCTTCAAACCAATGCACCTGACAACTCCAAACGTCCTCCCAGGTCAGCTCTCTCTAACCTCCAACAACTTGGATATTTACTTACAAACCTTCAGATATGACTATCAGTTTGACAATAAAAGCTCTCATGACACGCAGCTAGCTGAACCTATCAGAAAACTGCTTTCAAATGCTGATGCTGACTCCAGTCCAAAATAAGTCCTCCAGGATCCTTTACAATCCTCCAGCATTAGCTTACCTTAGACCCACAACCCCAAGACCTTCCTAGACACTTTGCTAACGCTATGCTGATAGCATGCTGACTCTGGAATACCTTTCCCTTCAACTCTACCTGACTCCTGTCAGAAGCTGACTGTCAGACTTGACCCAAAACTTTTCCCTTCAATACAAAGAGACCAAAATTACTCCTGAACACCCATGACTGACTCCTGTTGGGATTTAGCTGATCCTAGTTGACTCCCTTCTAACAACCTGACACATTCCTTAGTTGACATCTAGACCACTAGCAATGCCACACCTATTAGACAGTCCTCTGGCTAGTTCTAATTGTCAGCCCATACCTCACAAGTGTTAAACAAGACCATACCAATACTTTAACAACCTCAGCTGACCTATCTTGACACACGGCTGACCAAGCTGCCTCTATCAGAACTTGCTGACTCAAACACAAGCTAACTGACACAGATCTGATTCAACACAAGTCAGCTCTGAGATTTGGGGATAGAATAGAAAACAGAGAAGCACCACAAAACCAAGGGACTTCCACACAATTATCCTAACAAAACCCTGTATTCTCAACTTCACAAAGAACCAGAAACAACAACCATAGCTGTAACTACACTCTACAAACAACCACCAACAACAAACACTGCAGAGAATTGTTGAATAAGACTTTGAGCTGGTCCAAGTTCCAATAGATTTGTAGCCTTAGAGGTCCTAGGGAACCCACCTCCTTACAAGACCCCCTCACCTTTGCAACCTCTGCTTTGGACAGACTCAAGTCTACTTAAACAAAACCTACATCATCTTCTTCTCAAACAAAACAATCACAACAAACTTCCACCGAATTTCTTCACCCAAGCATCTCTCTTGGCTTCTTCACGACTCACTCTAGACTCTTTTTCTTCTCTACCCCTTTTTGACCCTCTTCTCTACTCTCTTCTCGACGTCCACAACTCACACATAATCCAATCTTCTCTCCACCACTTCTCACAACTCTTGCCCTTCTCTTTGCAATCTCCCCCCTCTACTACATACAAGTGTTCTTTTCTTCTTTTGGCTAGGGTGACAACGGCTAATTTTCATTTTTGGAAAGTGGCCACACAACAGTTATCTTTTCCTAAGGTTTCTAACCATACATCAATGATTTATTTTGTTTTCTTGGGGTGGGGTGAACATATCTATTGGGCATTTTCTTTGGGCACAAAAAAAACTTGTCATAGTTTTCCAAATCCACATGGTTAGAGAATTCATGCTCAACCATATGTTGTTGGCTCACTAAGACAATCCTCAAAGAAAAGTACATCCAAATCCCAACAAGTATCTGATGATGCATCAGCTAGAACATCTACATCAACATAGGCAGGCTTGTATCCAACATCCCTGAATATTTCTGAATTGTCATAATTCTGCACTAATATGGCTTCAACCTATAACCATTGACTCAAAGAAAATCCTCAAAGAAAAGTACATCCAAATCCTAACAAGTATCTGATGCATCAGTTGGAACATCTACATCAGCAACAAGCAGGCTTGTATCCAACATCCCTGAGTCTTTCTGAATTGTCATAATTCTGCACCAATATGGCTTCAACCTGTAACCATTGACTTTCTTTGAATGCAGCTAATCATCCAAGTTAGCTAGTTGATAAGTTCCATTTTCATATATATGGACAACCTTGAAAGGACCTTCCCACTTGATCTAGAACTTGGTCTGGAAGGTGTTGTCTAGCTTGTTGTTGTATCTAAGCACCAAATCTCCTTCTTTGATACCTTTGTCCTTGACAATCTCATTGAAATGCTCAGCTCTTTTATTGCTTAGCTGAATATAATGGTCCAAGGATTCCTCTCTAGCTAACTGCAACTCTTGTAGATCCAGCAATCTCTCTTTATATTCATTTGCACCACTATCTTGATGCTTTAGAAGAAACTATAAACTAGGTATCTCAACTTCAATGGGCATCATAGCCTCGTAACCAAAAACAAGATGGTAAGGTGAAAACTTAGTGCTGATTTGGTAGTTGTCCTGTAAGCCCATAGTGCTAAGGAAACATGCAAATCCCACTACTTAGGATGCTCCTCTAGACACTTAGTCAACATAGTACACAACTCTCCATTGAATCTTTCTACCAGCCCATTGCATTGTGGATAGTAAGGAGTAGATTACCTATGAGTGATATGTAACCTGCATGAGCTTCTATACAACCTCTCCTCTAAATCTAGGGCCCTGGTCTGTCAACAACTCCAATGGCATGCCAAATCTAGTACATATGTCTTCAAATACAAATTTGGCCACCTCTTTAGTAGTTACATTCTTCACACATCTAACTTCAGCCCATCTGGTCAGAGTAGTCTACTCCAGTGAAAATATAGGTCTTGCCCCTAGCAGTAGTGGGGAGAGGCAGGAGGCCATAATGCCAAAGATCTCCTCCCTGTTTGGAACTATCCTCAAAATCAATTCCTTGCCTTCATATATAGTTGATCATTCAAAAGGGTAACCTGTAAAGCTTTCCTTATAAAATCATATTTCTTCCTTTTGGACAAATTTGCAGGTACAAGGCCTGTGTGTAAAAAATCTTCAATTTTTCTATAAATTCTCTCTTCCAACATAGGTGGGATGGGCTACAGTGATAGCATGCACTTCCAGATTCTTGCCCAATCCCTCCTTTGCTAATGCATCTGTAGCTTGATTCTTCTCTCTCTTCACATGTATTTGTTCTTCCTGGAACCTGTGTAACATCCTCTTTATTTGAAAATTCCATTCTTTCAATTTAGGATTCTTAGTTTTCCAAAAAGCTTGAAGCCATCTAATGACCAATAAATTGTCTCCTTTGATAATCAACCTTCTAATTCCCTTCTTAATACATTATTGAAGACCATACTCCAAGGTAGCATACTCAGCCTCATTGTTGGTTTGCACCTGCAACTTAATCCCTTCTTGAAATACTTCTTTGCCTTCTGGATCCAACAAGACTATACCTCCACTAGACACTCCTGAGCTTCTCTTGAAATCTCCATCAAAGAACAATGTGAAGCATCTAATAGTCATGTTTCAGGGTCCTTCCATTCTTCTTCTTGGCCATTGTCTCTTCCTTCAACACCACTGGATTTTGCCTATATGTCAGAATATCATCTAGTGTATCCCTAGTGTTCTCTTCCACCATGCAAGTAAACTGGAACTCCTATAGTTCAATCAACCACTTAGACAATATCTTAGAAGGAATGTGTGTCTGGATCAGATGAGGAAGTAGAGAATAATGGGTAAGAATAATAAATGGCTTTGAGAGTAAACAAGACCTAAATTTCCTCATAAACACCACAACCACCATCACCTGCTCTACTTCAGAATATTCCTCTCCCCTTGTGTCTTTGTTTTACTAACAAAATATATAGGCCTCATATAAGAGTGTTCTTTCCCCTGCTCCTAAAGCATCCTCACCCACACTAGGGTTCACAAAAAATTCTCTGCTCCAGTCAGGAGGCATAACTACTGGCAAAGTACTCAAGATCTCCTTTACATGCATAAAGGCCTCTTCCTCCTTGTCTTGCCAACTGAAAGGATCCCTTTGGGATGCATGCTGTAATGGATATAAAGCTTGAGATAAAAGAAAGATGAGCCTAGCAAGATATCTTACCTTGTGGGTAAAAGTCAATGACTACGTCACATCTTGAGCAGCTTCTAATAAGAGCAAATCTTTCACCCTTTCAAGATCTACTTCAATCCCATTCTCTAAAACCACATGACCAAGCAGAGTCACCTTGGCTTGAGCCAAATGACATTTATCAGGATTCAATTGACTACCTAGATCATTTGGTCTCTTTAAAGCCAACCTGAGCTTCTCATAGTGGATCCATCTGCCACTATAGATATAAAAATCATCAATAAACACCCTGATGAAGGACTACAGATAGGGCTCAAACACTAGATTCATAAACCTTTGAAAGGTTGCAAGAGGGGAATTTGTTAGTCCAAAGGGCATAACCTGTAAGTAAAACACCCCCAGGGGGTAATAAAGGTGGTTTTCCTCTAGTGTTCTGGAGCAATTGAGATCTAAAAGTATCCTGAATATCCATCACATACACTATATCTTTCATGTCTAGCCACACTATCCAAGATCTCATCTTGAAAAGGTAGTAATGATCTCTTTTGGTTATTGCATTAAAAGGTTTAAAATCAACACAGACTCTCCATTTACCATTCTTCTTTGGGGTGATTACTATTGGAGAAGCCCATTCAGAATTATCAACTGGATATATAAATCCTACTTTTAACAGTTTATCTACTTTCTCTCTCAACACCTACTATTGTATAATCCCCAATCTTATCAACCTCTGTACAAGTGACTTAGCTTCTTGCTTCAGCGTGATCTGATGTTGCACACTGCAGACATCAACCTCTGTACAACTGACTTAGCTTCTTGCTTTAGCGGGATCTGATGCTGCACACTGCAGACACTCCCCTAACCTGTGTAAAAGAAGAAAGAAACAAGGCTGGAAATTTCTGCAGCATACTCATATATTCCTTTCTCTCAACCTTAGATCTTTAGCCAGCATCTTTTGTAGCACTTCTTCCTCACCTGACAATACTTCATCATCAGACTTCAGCTTCTCCTCTTCCTCTGTATAGACACACACATAAGGTCAGAATTAGGCTTCCCCATCATCCTCTGGAAGAACTGACCTCCTCTATTTCTAAATCCTCTTTAGAGCTAGTCTCTTCATCTTCTTATTTTGATGTACTGTTCTCTAGAATTAACTCCCTTCCTTTATCCATATCATATCTGACTTATCTTCTCACTGGATGCTACTGGTCTAGCCCCAAAATTAGATGTCCTCTCCACTAATCCTACCCTGCCCTCATGGCAATTAGCCATGGCCTTCCAAGAATCAATGGGTATGCCTTAGACTTTGCTTGTTGGAATTGGGTTAGGGTTTTAACAATGCACACACACAAGATAGAGAAGCTTGAGAACACACAAACTCACTAGAATAGAATGAACAAATGTGTGCCCAGATACAAAAGATAAGTACACACCCCAAAATGAGTAGATAAGAGGGTGTACATATGCACGGGGGAAAAACCTCCTAGTGAGGGGCAATCCTAAGTGTGTTCACACACATCACTACCATATAATGCTACAAATCCCCCTTGGAGTGATGATGATGTGAACATATACAGGGTATGGCCGATCAATCCTGAAAAGGCAGTAAGCTCAAAGCTTTACGAAAAGCTTCAAACTTTTCACGAGGAAGAGCCTTTGTGAATAAATCTACCATGTTGTCATGTGTAGGAACATAGATCAAGCTGATCTCTGGCTGCAGAGAGTCTTTACCTGACATAGTGGTAATGCACCTCAATGTGCTTAGTGCGAGCATAAAACACTGGGTTCCTCTCGCAACTGCTAGCTGGCTGTCAGTGAAAATGGTAGTGCTAGATGGCTGTCCAACACCCAAATCAGCCATAAGATGTCTGAGCCACACACACTCAACTATAGCTACTGTAAAAGCTGCCCTATACTCAGCTTCACAGTTGGAAGTGGCCACTATAGGTTGCTTCTTATTGCTGAGCCATGATATACATGAATCACCAAGGCGAAAACAAAACCCACTAGTGGACACTCGTGCGTCATAACATCCAACCCAATCTAAATCACTAAAAGCATGCAGCTATGACTCACCTCCCTTTGGATAAAACAATCCAAAATACTGAGTGCCATGCAAATAGCGAAAAACCCGCTTGATAGCCTGCCACAATGCTTCGTACCTGGGCTATGTATAAATTTGCTCAACTGTGAGACCGCATGCTGTATATCTGGCCTCGTGTTGCATACATACTGTATACAAACTAGAATCAAAAGAGTCTCCTACATCTTGAAGACTAAGTTGAGTACTTGTCTCCATAGGTGTAGCCACCACAGGTTTACAGTCTTCAAGATTAAACCTCTTCAATAGCTTTTGTATATATTTAGACTGCAGCATAACAATGCCATCATTGCGCTACATAAACTGAATCCCAAATAATAATGCAAGGGCCCCAAATCTGACATCTCAAACGATGACTGCAAATCACCCTTAAAGGCTGAAATCTGATCTATATTGGGTCCCGTGTGAGCAGCATGTCATCAACATATAGAACGATGACAAAAAATATGTCCTTACTCCTCTTCACATAGAGGGTACTCTCTGTTGTTGGACTGTTGCAAAACCAAGTATGCATGAATATTCTCATACCATGCTCTAGGAGCCTGCTTAAGGCCATAAAGAGCCTTTTTCAACCTGCATACTTTAGACTCGTCTCCTTTCACATCAAAACCAGGAGGCTGCGATACATACACCTCCTCATGTAAATCACCATTCAAGAATGCAGTCTTAATGTCCAACTAATGTACATTCCAGCCATGATGTGCTGCCAAAGTAATGAGACACCTAATGGTAGTCATATGAGATGTGGGTACAAAGGTCTCATCTCATAATCAATGCCCTTTTACTGGGCATACTCCTTTGCAACAAGTTTGGCCTTGTAGCGATCAATGCTACCATCTACGTTACGTTTTAACTTGTAAATCCACTTAGTACCAATGGCCTTCTTGCCATGAGGTAGATCTGTCAAATACCAGGTGTCATTCTTGAGTATAGAGTTATACTCATCCTGCATAGTATGCATCCAATGATCATCATCATGTGCTTCCTCAAAGGAAATAGGTTCCTCCTCATTACATAAAGTAGAAATGAGTACATGATCCACATGAGAATAATATGCATGATGAGAACCTACACGAGTTCTGCTAGTAGTAGGTAAAGAAGCTGCCAACTTGCTATCCCTCAATGTGTTTGCACACAAGCCATTTTGGCATATGCCTAGATTCTTCTATGGCTGCTCTCTCCTCATCCACTACATCCTCAATAATTGCCTCATCAAAAGGCTAATTTTGCAGGCTGATTTTGCACCTGCAAAAGGCTAAATTTCAGCACTTGGTTGAGCATTCAATTGCTCTACATATGGCTGCCCTCCATTAAACAAAGGTAGAAGCAAATCAAACATGTTCTGTGAGCATACATTTTGTTGTTTTTTGCATGAAAGCATGGGCTGAATTGAGTTTTCAACAAAAACATCTCTATACCAAAATCCACTTTGAGGCCGGATGGTAGAGTCTATATTCCCTACTTTCTCTGAACTGTATCCCACAAATATGCATTTAACTGCCTTATCATCAAGCTTACTACATTGTTGCTGAGGTACAAGAGCATAAGCAAGACAACCAAAAACATGCAAATGAGCCAGAGAAGGCTTTCCTGCCATGCCAAGCTTTATAAGGAGTTTTAGACTACAAGGCCATGGTAGGGCATTTGTTCAACACATAGTTTGCGCACATAGTTGCCTCTAACCAAAAACCATGAGGTAAATCTTGGGCTTTCACCATACATCGTGCCATCTCCATGAGAGACATGTTCTTCCTCTCAGCCACACCATTTTGCTGAGGTGTGTATGGCACTGTACATTGATGCCTTATGCCTTTTTCAGCCATATATGCATGAAATTCCTTGGACACATACTCCCCCACTCGATTTGAACGAAGGGTGCCAACTTTACATTTACATGCATTTTCAGCCATGGATACGAAGTGCTTAAAGCACATAAAAACCTCTAACTTCTACTTTAATGGATACACCCAGCTATATCTAGAGTAATCATCAATAAAAGTGATGAAGTAGAGATATCCCCCAATAGATGGTATCCTCATAGGACCACATACATCACTATGTATAAGCTATAATTTCTTAACAACTCTCACAAATCCATCCTTTGAAAATGATGCGCGATGCATTTTACCAAGAATAGTGCTCAGACTCTAACTGTTTGCGGCGCAAATATGGAACCATGCTTCATTGCGCACCTGGTATAATGCAACAAGTGTATCCCATGCCTGTTTTGAAGTCTTACATGACCGAAGATGAGGAATAATGCTTCGCTTCACAGAAAGTGCAAGCAATGCATGTGCATATGCATCTCTTCCCATATCGTTTGAGCAGCAGTGGGAGGTACTGGTAGTGCATGTGGAGGAGCCACATCTATTTCAAATTCTACTTCAAATGTACCTACAGCACCTAGTTGCACTAGTAGTTGTGAAACATGACGAGTTTCACTACCACTCACCACATTCCAAAGGCCTAGCAACCAGTACATGCCTTATCATTCAGGACCACAATGGGTAGTTGTTGGAATTAGGGTTGCAGGAATGCACACACAACTTCAAGAAGATGAGGAAGCTTGAGCACAACACAGTAGTGTATTATGAGTGCCAAAAATGAAAGATAACAAGCCCTAGAAGATAATGGGCGTATATACAATGCACGGGGGAAAAAACCTCCTAGTGAGGGAAAAAGTGCCCCGGCGGTCCTAAGTGTGTTCACACACATCACTACTATAATATGGTAACAAATCCCCCCTGGAGTGATGCGGTGAACAAGAGCTAGCACTCATGTATAGGGAAGTGTCTAGCTATGTGGACGAATCCACAAAAGGGAGTAAGCCCAAAGCTTTGCGAAAAGCTTCGAACTTCTCACGAGGCAGAGCCTTTGTGAAAAGGTCTGCAAGGTTATCCTGTGTTGGCACATAAGCCAAACTGATCTCTCCTGCAGAGAGTCTCTCCATGACATAATGGTAGTGCACCTCAATGTGCTTCGTACGAGCATGGAACACTGGGTTCCGCGCAACTGCCAATGCGCTCTGACTGTCAGTGAAGATGGTGGTGGCAGATGGCTGCCCAACACCCAAATCAGCCATAAGGCGTCTGAGCCACACACACTCAACCGTAGCTGTGAAAGCTGCCCTGTACTCAGCTTCACAACTAGAAGTGGCCACAGTAGGCTGCTTCTTGCTCAACCATGATATGCATGAGCTTCCAAGCATGAAGCAAAAACCACTCGTGGACACGCGTGTGTCATAACAACCAGCCCAGTCAGAATCTGAAAAAACATGTAAATCTGGCGGCAATGATCCCCCCTTGGGATAAAACAACCCAAGATGCCGAGTACCACTCAAATAGCGAAAGATACGCTTCACTGCCTGCCAATGCTTAATGCCTGGGCTATGCATAAATCTGCTCACCTGTGAGACTGCAAACTGAATGTCTGGCCTCGTAATGCATACATAAATGAGGCAACCAACAGCTGTCTGATAGAGTGTGACATCAAAGTGATCTCCAGCATCATGAAGACTCAACTTCAAACCTGTCTCCATTGGAGTAGCAATAGGCTTGCAGTCTTCAAGGCCAAATCTCCGCAACAATGTTTCAATATACTTTGTCTGACACAAAGCAATACCTCCATCACACTGCTTAAATTGTATCCCCAAATAATGATGCAAATGCTCCAAATCTGACATCTCAAAAGAGGCATTCAAATCAGCCTTAAAATCAGCAATATGACTCTCATTTGGTCCTGTGAGCAGCATGTCATCGACATAGAGAGCAATGATTAGATGTACACCATCCACACGTTTAACATACAAAGTGCTTTCTGTTGGACTATTCTGAAACCCATGTGCAGTCAAATATGCATGTATTTTTTCATACCAAGCTCGTGGAGCTTGCTTTAAACCATATAAAGCCTTTTTTAACCTGCACACTTTGTTTTCCTGCCCTCTTTGAACAAAACCACGAGGCTGCGATACATACACCTCCTCATGCAAATCTCCATTTAAGAACGCAGTCTTTATGTCCAGCTGATGTACATTCCAACCATTATGAGCTGCTAATGCACAGATGCTACGAACAGTGGTCATACGACATGTGGGAGCAAAAGTCTCATCAAAATCAATGCCCTTCTCTTGAGCATAACCTTTTGCAACAAGCCTAGCCTTATGGCGATCCACTGTGCCATCAGGCTTACGCTTCAATTTGTATACCCACTTAGTGCCAATGGCCTTCTTGCCAGGGGGCAAGTCACATAAAGACCATGTACTATTCTTCATAATAGCATCGTATTCTGCTTGCATAGCAGCCATCCAATTTTCTGAACTTTGTGCCTCATCAAATGAAACAGGCTCACTTTCATCGCACATACTAGAAACAGCCAATGCATAACAATCTGACGCATAAGAGGCACCATGAGAGCCAGAACGAGTGCGACTAGACAAAGGGGCATCCAACTTGCTGTCACGCAAAGTCTGCACCAGCCATCTAGGCATGTTCCTAGAGCCCTCAATCTCTTGTCTCTCATCCTCAAGTGCATCATGCACATCTGCATCAGATATAGGCTGATCTGTGCCATCATTTAAAACCTGCATAGGCTGAAAAACTGCCTCATGAGGTATTGCACTTGACTGTGCACCACTGAAAAGAGGCAACAATGTATCATAGACATCACGTGAGCTGATATCTGTCTCCTTAGTACATGAAACCAAGGGCTGAACTGCATCTTCCACAAATACAACATCACGGCTAACCAAAATGCGCTTTGTCTGTGGATGATACAAACGATAGCCTTTGCTCTCAGCACTATATCCAACAAAAATACATTTGACAGCTTTGTCATCCAATTTTCTGCGATGTTGCACAGGCACTAATGCATATGCCAGGCAACCAAAAACACGTAAATGGCCAACAGATGGCTTGCGGCTATGCCAAGCCTCATATGGAGTGACAACCTGTAATGCTTTGGTGGGACACCTGTTTAGTACATAAGTGGCACACATGACAGCCTCAAGCCAAAAACCATGTGGTAGACTTTGACTCTTAACCATACATCTTGCCATTTCCATGAGAGACCTGTTTTTTCTCTCAGCCACACCATTTTGCTGTGGTGTATACGGCACTGTACATTGGTGTTTTATCCCACGCTCAGCCAGAAATGCATTAAATTCTGAAGACATATACTCCCCCCCTCGATCTGAACGGAGGGTGCCCATCTTACTTTCTGACACATTTTCAGCCATAACCAAAAACTGTTTGAAGCACAAAAACACTTCGGACTTTGCCTTCAAAGGATATACCCATGCATGCCTGGTAAAATCATCAATGAAAGTCACGAAGTAAAGGTAGTTTCCAAATGATGGAGTTTGCATGGGACCACAAACATCACTGTGAACAAGCTGCAATCTGCGTTCAGCTCTCACTGATCCATCTTTGGGAAAGGAAGCACGCTGCATTTTACCCAATATGCAGCCCTCACAAACATGCTTGACAGGTGCCTCAAGCTTAGGCAAAGAAGACACCATTTCAGATTTCTGCAGGCGCAGCAAACTTGCAAAATTCAGATGACCAAAACGTGCATGCCACAGTTTTGCATTTGAAATAGCCTGCGTATCCATAATAGCACATGCTGAATCCTCTACACATTTGCCATCCATATTGAGCTTATACAGCCCTCGACATAGTGAACCAGATGCTACAATGATGTCACCACAAGAGAGATCATGAACAGTACATCTGTCATCCACAAATTTTACAACCAAACCTGTTTTGGCAAATGCGGAGACTGACAGCAGATTCTTTTTGATCCCTGGCACATACAATGCATCAAAAAGTGTAAAGGTGTTGCAATTTGCAACATTCAGCACAATCTGTCCAACTCCTTTAACGGGATAAGAGGAGTTATTGGCACAAGTGACAGTATTCCCTGTGGGAGCAGACTCAAGGAAAGTGAATAAACTGCGCTGCGAGGTGATATGCTTAGTGGCACCACTGTCAAAGTACCATACATCTGAATCTACTGCAGACATACATGTGTCATGCAAAGATGGGTCATAACTGCACTGCGCATTGAATGCCCATTCTGTATCTTGAACAACATTAGCAGATTCATTGTTAGAAGGAGAGGCATCTGCAACAGCCATACCAGCCTCTTTCTTCTTAGCCTCTTTCGCAGCCAGCTTAGGACACGCTTTGATGACATGATCATTTCCCTTACAGTACTTGCAAAATGTCTTCTGTTTGTCACCCTTCTTCTCATCTTTGTCTTCCTTCTTTGGTTGCGCAGCATTTGCAGATTTCTGCTTACTAGAAGAAAAGCCAGCTTTACCTTTCCCGCTTCTCTGACTAGCAACGAAAGCTTGATCTGCGACACGCATAATATTCCTGTTTTGCCTTGACTGGTCTTCTTGCAGCAAAACAGAAACTAACTCCTCAAATGATAAGGCATTGGGATTGCCTTTCATCATCAAGCGAAGAGTGGAAGCAAAACCCTGATAAGAATCTGGTAGACCATTCAAAACAGTCTGCACAAGTGAACTGTCTGACAGGATTTCATCTGCAGAAATGAGCTGCTCTTTGAAATCCTTGATCTTTGTCAAAAAGCTATCCATAGAATCACCTTCGTTCATATGCTCACTCTCCAACTGTTTTCGGAGGTAAGCAACACGAGCCTCATTTCTTGCCTGATACAATGTGGCAAGTACATCCCAAGCATCCTTAGAAGTCCTGCAGGAGCGAATATGTGGGATAATGGTACGTTTGACAGACAGCGCAATCAAGGCATGAGCCTGCGCATCTCTACCATCCCAACGAATCTGCTCTGCTGAAAGTGGTGGTTCTCGAACAGCTGCTACAGCACTTGTGCCTGCACCATCATCAACAGTACCTGTTTCTGATGTGTTTGCAGCATTCCCAGCCACAATAGGACGTGCATCAATACCCTGCACAATGTTCCATAACCCCTTTGCTACCAATACATGTCGCATCATATATGCCCACAATGGATAGTTGGTGCCATCCAACTTATCCTCAGCAGCCAACATGCGGAATACATCATTGTTGTCAGCCATGGCCAATGACTGTACTACTAGATGTAAATGCTGTCTGTAAGAGGTAAACCTGTATAAAATCGACCTGTGCTATATAGCACAGCCCAAAACAGACGAATGGGCACCTGTCCTGCAGATTTTAATCTTGACAGAAAATCTGCACAGTAGGACGATTTTGCCTGCGCAGTACTTGGAATGCAAAAACGGAGGGCGAAATGACTTCAGATCAAAATTCTGAAACGAACAAGCCCTACGGGCTTTCCCACGGCATATACTAACCTGCAGACGCTCGTGAAACCTCGTCGCAATCGGAGGAGATGAAGCGGCAGGTGCCGGTGATGCTGCCCGGGAGGAGGAAGCCTGCTCTGATACCAATTGTTGGAATTAGGGTTGCAGGAATGCACACACAACTTCAAGAAGATGAGGAAGCTTGAGCACAACACAGTAGTGTATTATGAGTGCCAAAAATGAAAGATAACAAGCCCTAGAAGATAATGGGCGTATATACAATGCACGGGGGAAAAAACCTCCTAGTGAGGGAAAAAGTGCCCCGGCGGTCCTAAGTGTGTTCACACACATCACTACTATAATATGGTAACAAATGGTAGTTAGTCCCATCAAGTTTGTCCTCAGTAGCTAACATGTTGAATACATCACTACTGCCAGCCATGACTTTCTACCAAATGCAAAATCTTTTAACACACTACTGCAAGTACTCAGAATTCACTAGATGCAACCTTGGATGGCTACTAACTGACTGAATGATCTCCGGAAAAGTATGATGGTGGATGTTGTTGAAGACACTGTAGATGCTGCTGCTTACCAAATCTTTGCTGCTACACAGCCCAAACACCCAAAATCGAGCAGAATCGATCCAAAATGACGCTTGTCCAGAACATCTGTAGAAACCTTGCGGTGCCCAAAACGTGCCCGAATCGCGCCATAGACCTCGAAATTTTAGTATACCTCATATACAACACACTACAGTATACACCTTCTTCTCCTGAGAGGGTATCTTAATCGAAGACAGAAAAATAGGGTCGTGAGGAGGGAGGCAGACTACTAGATCAAGAGTCAAGGAAGCTAGCTCTGATACCAATTGTTGGAATTAGGGCCGGTTTCAACAATGCACACACACAAGATAGAGAACCTTGAGAGCACACAAACTCACTAGAATAGAATAAAAAAATGTGTGCCAGATACAAAAGATAAGTACACGCCCCAAAATGAGTAGATAAGAGGGTGGTGTGCATACGCACAGGGGAAAAATCCTCCTAGTGATGGAAAAAATGCCCTGGCAGTCCTAAGTGTGTTCACACACATCATTACCATATAATGCTACATTGTTGGCATCACATGAACATCTAATTTTGTTTCAAATCCCAAAAAAATTACATGCAATTTCTTAACAATTCCCAAACACCTGACTTTTGCACTATTTGTCATTCTGACTCTAAATTCTAATGGGGCTCTAACCTTTAGCCTTAAAGCCTCCATTGTCTGCTGGGTCATTACACAAACTTGTGCATCACCATACCAAGCATCCATAACTGACAAATAATTCTTGTCTCCCTTCACATGCACTATATTAGTCTGACCTCCCTTCTTCTCCTTCCTAGGGCGTCTCGTGCTGACCAACTTACTCTATGTCCTTCTAAGTTTGGGGCACAAATGAAAAAGCTGGGGCCATGTCGCTAGGACCTTTCTATTGAAGGTCTTTCATCAAATCATACTCTTCCTCATGGGCACCCAAAGGAAAATCCTGCATGCCAATGTCTCTTCTAGACCTGGTCTTGTTCTTACCATTCTTGGGCTGATCTTCTACTTGAATTCCTTTCTTCCTCCTAGATGACCCTGGTTCATCCTCCACTTCTGCCCCTCTAGTTCTTTTATTGGCTAAAATGTCTGCTTCTTCATCCACTCCAATAAAATTCACTTCTCCTTGTCTAGGTCCATTTACTAGCTACTATTGAACCTGTGGTACAGGTTGATTAGGCATCTCCTCTGCCCTCCTCACATCATGCCTCTCCTCGCTCTTTGGTGCTGCCAAAGGATACACATCACCTCCCATTCTCTTGGGATATGGGCGTTGAGGAGATATATGCCCCCTTTCCATAAAGTTAAAGCATTGAATATTCTTGTTTGTTCCTCCTCTTCCCCTACCTCTCATAACATATCTATCCCCTACCCTAGAAGCATTTATGCCTCCCTGCAACATAGATTCAGATTCAAATTTTCCAGACTAAGATCTAAACTACCAATTGCCATTAGCCATGAAGTCCAACTAGGGCTGAAATTTGAAGATTGCTAGTGGGCTTCCCTATCAACGCGACATTATGAATTGTGACACATGTGGTTCTTTTTTTGCCTACTTTACTATACACATAAGGTCTACGTATTAGTAGATTAGGGTTAGGGTTATGCAAGATTAGGGTAAAATGCTAGAGATATTGATTACACGACTCAATGAATATTGATTAATGTCTAGCCTTCAATAAGTCCAATGATTTTATAGTCTTTAGAGGCTCATCTAGATGACATCATTGGTTTCACACACACTTGCACACACAAACATAATATCTAGCCTTAGAGGCTGTTCACACACATATGTGGATACACACACAAAGTGGACACACACATGAAGCTCTGATTTCCCAACGCTACGTACATTGGCCCCATCTATCCTTTTGCTAGAGTCTTTCTTTTTTTTCATGTTGTCTTAGCATTCAGGTTTACTCATGGATCACATGTGATAACTTTTTGGTCTCATGGATTGTTTGGATGTTTCATAGATGCTAATACACACACACACACACACACACACACACACACACACACACACACACACACATAGAGGCACTTTTTTTTTTGTAAAAGCAATGTTTTATTACTTTACTATATAGAGAAAAGCACCCTCATGAGGGTGTTTCTCATTACTTTACTATATAGAGAAAAGCAATGTTCTATTTAGAGAAAAGCACCCTCATGAGGGTGTTTCTCATTAATTCACAAAAGTAAAAACATTTTAAAAACAAATCTAGATGTATCTCATCTAGTTGTTAGAGCTTATGGTAGTCAGGTAAGGATTGACACAATGATTGATGAGAGTAACAATACTTGTCAAAATTGGGAGTGACTGGAAAGCTAGTTGTTGAGAGCGTGTAATCCAAAGTGATGAGAGAGCCCAAAATCTTGTCCATTTAAAAAAAGGAGCCATTCCTACTGGCCTCCTCTCATATCTCTACCAAAGATCAAGAAGTTCTTGGAGAAATGTGTTCTTGGAAATCTATCAGCAGTCAAACACATAGATAAACTATGCAAGAAATCTTGGGTGTCAATACAGTGCCATAGTAAGTGCCGGATGGTCTCATTATAGCATGAACACATTGGGCATTGAGTAGTAGTAATATTTCTTTTTGCCAAAGTTTTACCAACAAGAAGTACTCTTGCAATACGTCTCTAAAAGAGTACTCGTTTTTTTAAGTTGCATCTTGCTTTTCCATACTTTCTGCAAAGTTTGTTTCCACCATTTTGCCAACTTATTCATATGCCATAACATGTTTGCATGCTTTAAGAACAAGGCCAAGGAATGATCAAGGAAGAAAATTTTACTAAAATGAGTGTCTCTTGTCTTTCAATCTTCCAATCTACTATGTTGAGAGTCATGTAACACATTCTGAAAGGGTAGCAGCTGGGTTCTAATTTGCTACCAGAATGTCTATAATGTATACCCAAAACCCCATTTTTGAGCACATGGGAAAGATAAAGCATGTCCCCCACGGGATATGACATCTTGCATAGTACATATTCCTTTAATAGATAGGAAATAAGATGGTCGACCAACCGAGCAGCAAAAGCTCTACTCTAATGTATATTTTTGTGCCTCAGTGAATTCCCTATTTTTGTGGAGGCCTTCCAGACCAATGCAAATATTGGAGCACTTCTTTCTAGTCAACAATTAATATCTTATGTATGGGTAGCCATGCATCTTGCCGTGCACATATCCAAATAGTATATCCTAGTGTTGTAGCTATCATTTGTCAAATGAGCATGTTTGAAACTTTTTACACATTACTGCTACCATGAGTGCCCAAGGCTATTCCTCTACGAGAAACGTATGTAGCAACGTTGCTTTTCTTATTACCAATACATGACAATGAATATTACAAACATTCAATCCACCATGCATTTTTGGTGAATAGACCCTCTCATATCTTAAAAGTTTCAGTTCTTTTTTTTACGATTCTTTGTCTTCCATACTTCCATTGTATGTTACATAAAAGCAGCAATCTGTGTTTCTGACCATATCGAAAGTGGCAAGAAAAATTGAATATATTCGCGATGAGAATAGATTGCACAAGTCAAAGTTACACAAAAACAGGTCAAGTAGATAATAACCAGTAATCTAGTTTTACTTGCACTACTTGAATGGCCCAGTCAAACATTCGATGGCATCTCAGTGAGACATATTCCATCCTAATGAATATTCCAAGTGCCAAACAAAGTTAGGGGGTGGAAGAATCTATCATGGCCAAAAAATGTTGTGCTAATCCACTTCCTTTAAGGGCAAGAATTTGGATTTCCTAAAGTTTATGAATAGCCCACAGCCTCACCAAAAATCTTAAGAGCTTGCATAAGTACATTAAGATCATGCAGCGTATTTTTAGGAAAGAAGAATGAGTCATGAGGATTAGCCTAAGCTACCAAAGTATGACCATGTAGCCATGTAGTTGTCCATTGTCAATGAGCTAATCCATACAAATTAAGGGGCTCTTCCTTCTTAAGGTGAAGGGTCTTGGGTATAGTTGCCCATTCAAGTTCGTTTGGGCACCTGTTCTAGCCCTATAGCCCAAGGACTAGGTACCCTAGTGGGAAGGTCAATGTTATAACCATTCTGGTTGTACGGGTTCATCATGCTCTGCACAATCTTGAAGTTGTGTATTTATCTTAAAAAAATACACAAGGCATGCCATCTAGATGCCCATAATAGTAAGAGAGAAGAAGAAGCTCTTTTAACGTCGTAGGAAAAATCCCAAGAGATCAAATATGATCTATCCGAGGAGAGTGAGATTCGAACACAAGATGTGTTGAATAACAACTCCATGAGCTAACCAATCTACCACACATTAGAGAGAGAGAGAGAGAGAGAGAGAGAGATATGGGGATCAAGTAGGTGTGGAGGAGTGACTCCATAGGTGTGGAGGCATGGCCAGTGACTCCATGTGGAGGCATGGAGTCACTCCTCCACACATTAGAGAGAGAGAGAGAGATGGGGATCAAGTAGGTGTGGAGGAGTGACTCCATAGGTGTGGAGGCATGGCCAGTGACTCCGTGTGGACATGTTGATGACATGGTAGGTGATTAGTAAGACCTTAATGGATCTTCAATGGCTTTTGTCTATGATGATGAACGGCCAAAACCCATTGCAAGTAAGAGCAGTTTAAGCCCGTGGTGAGGGTTTTTATGCAGATCTAGTGGGTAGTTCTTCGGTTAATTGGTGTGCTTTTTGATTGTGTTGTGTTGCAGGTTGTGGAGGTGCGAGGGCCTGATGGGAAAGCTTACCGATTTGCGACCGGCACAAAGGCAGGGTTCGCAGTGGAGCGCATCAACGCGAGGCTCAGCAACCCATCGGCAGAAGTACTCTGCATCGAGGCCATCCACGAACGCCAGGAGCCTGTAGAGTTCGGACCTGACGCAGATCTCGCCAGCTATGGCGATGGCTGGACTCTCCGCACAGTACCACATCAGGCAGGTAAACCCAAAACGGAAAGATTTACTCCCTTTCTTAGTAAAGAAAATGCATTGATTAATCTAAGCTTTGTGATGGACCCATAACGTCATCTGCTCATTGGCTTGAGATCTAGACATCATCACCCTATATGCTTTCGTTAATTTAGGCTTTGCCATGGACCCATTGCCTTGGCTGCAGATGGCTTGAAATCCAAAAATCATCAACTTAAAATGGTTTGATTAATCTAAGCTTTGTAATGGACCCATTGCCTTGTGTGCAGATGGCTTGAAATCTACAAATCATCAGCCTAAGCAAGTGGTATGATTCCTTTGTTTTCTCCCTTCATCATAGTAAAAAAGGAGGAGGCTCTTCCAATCATTCTAGTGTGTTTTCCCAATGGTGGGTGCAGGATGCCACTTCCCTCTATCCTGGGGGCAAGTTGCCGCAAGGGCGCAACGCGGAGTTTACCTTGGAGTATGTGGGGAAAGTAGTGCTCTGCTTCCTCTGCATGCTGCTTCTTGGGGTAATTTTGAAAACCTTTCTAGAACGATTGCCCACTCTTCTAAGCTCTTACAATTATGTCTCCAATGACACCCATGAATTGTGATTCTACTGACCTTATGCTATCAATGGCACACATGAATTGTTGCCTTTTTTACCTTATTAAACTGTGTAGATAGTATAGGGAGCATTTTATGTTTTCCTCTCTTGGAAAGATGCAGCCAAAGGTTGGGGTTCATTTGGTTCTACCTTGTTTTTTATAATGCTTAAAATTCTCTAATGTCACCAGGACCCAACAACCATAAATTTTTGCAAAGACAAAGGTTATGAAGAGAGGATTCACATCTTTATATAAGTTGTTCATGGGCCCTTTGCACAAAGTCCCCCAAGGTTCGGCACCATGGGGGAAAACTTATTATAAAGAGCACTCAGTCCAAGAAGCCAAGCTCATGACAGTGCTACAAAGACGGGTGGTACCGGTGTAGCAACTGGTTTCTTTTCTGTTTTGTCTGCTTTTAGAGAAAGTGTTTTTTTTAGAATTTAGCCTCATAATTGGTGTATTGTTTTGCCTTGGCAACACCATCAAAACTAGTTGTCTTTGTTAGCCTTCCAAAGAAGCTTGCTGACATGCTTTTCAGGAGTCTCTATAATAGGCATGAGATTGTTGCCTTAATGTGCATATAGTACTATTCTCAATTTCTTCATCAAGCAGAGGTCATAGTAATGGTAGCTTGCCGTACTCGTGGTTTGGTAAGCTGTGCATGGAAGGGACTAGGAACACATGGAGTGGGTGGATTAAAATAAAAGATTCTTCTAGATTCATTACATTTGATCTCTGTGTAAAATTATTTAGTTTAACTTGCATCTTTACACCTTCCTCACTTGTGCTCTCTTTTTAACCTGTTTTTAGGCCTTAACCACCACGAGTTTTGATTGATGTTTCAAATAATAGCGAGTGGTTTTATTTCACGCCTTAATCACTAGTTTTTCTTCCAAGAAAGGATCCTTATGTTAGTCATCAAAAGAAAATGTTTGCATGATGCAGACTATACAACCTTCAACAACAGAGGTAGATACGAGTGGTCCCTCGTGTGAGTATTGGAGAAATCCAAAGGACAAAGGGGAGGGTTTTTGGTCTTTTTTTTTTTTGGGGGGGGGGGGGGGGGGGGGGAGGAGGGGGGTGTTTGTTTTCAAGAACCTGGCCCTAAACCAACCCAATCACTGGGAGCAGGGCATAGTATTCCTCTGGGAGGCCGGGGAAGCAAACTGAGACTAAGAGACCGCTTGCCAACAGGGTGGCGGAGTCGAACTCAATCTGATTATAATCGGTGCCAAGGAAGGGGACATCTACAAAACAGTCATGCTTGCCTACTAGAGCAGCTTGCAGGAGGTCTCATATCTGCCACCAACCTGGGCTGCTGCTGAGAACTTGCACGTTAGAGTTGTGGCTTCAAGGAGGAGGCTAGGAGCTAAAGGTCCATGTTAGAAGGATGACAATTGATGATGGAGAAGACGTAGCTGCCATGGAGAGCTTGTGGGGGCGAAGCAGATGGGCGGCTGGGTTGCGCAAGGCCCTGGGGAAGCAGGGGAAGGCTGGCACCCTTTGGACATCTGAAGGAGAAATGCCTAAACTTTGTTGTGTTTTTCTTTTTCTCCATTAACACATCTTTCAACCTTAAGTGTTTCCCTACCACTTCTAAAGTCTTTAAAGAATTTGACGATGGAGTGCCGCTTTTCCTTAACCAGATGTCGCACGCAGTTGTGCATCTCTTTTGGTATAGATGCATAGTAGTTAAGACATGAGGTATAGTTGATTAGTTGTCACTTCTGATTTGCAGTTACACGTCACTTTATATGATAGGCGGCCCAGTGCAACCCTTTAGTAAACATTCATAGTGGTTTATCAAATGCACTTCTCATACATTATGCTATGAATCATCCATAGTAAAAGTCAATAAGAGTATCTAAGGGAGCTTGGAATAATTTATAGATGGTGTTTTTTAATGTGCAAAGCATGCTTGTCAATATAGTATTGGGTCTAGTGGGCAGCCTTCATTTTGATACTCGTAATTGAGCTTAGCATTGAATGAGATAAGGGATATGGTAGTGCTTCAAAAGGATATGAAGTCATGTTTCACCATTATTTCTCAAGGAGGTTGTACAGTCCCAAAATTCAAGGTCTTTGTTTTGGAGGCAAAGGTTTACAAAGTTGAGAAGTCACTTTATGGGTTCAAACAATGGTCATGGTACAATGATCAACTCCATGATGACATTCTTATAAAAGGAGCCCCTCTACTTTCTCACTTTGTGTTTTGTGGAGGGGGAGATGTGCATGGTTAGTGTCTCGATACATTGATCTTATCATAACATGAAGCTACAAGAAGGAAGTCTCATAGATGATGCAAGTGATGTGGAAGCAAGTGAGACAATGAACACTAGACCTACACACTTTCTTTAGGGATTCATCTTTTGCAAGGACCACATCACATAAGTGTTTGGGATTATAAGTTTGCAACTATAATAGAGGAGGATCCTAAGTTGCTAGTTGAGGATAATTGACTACTTACAATCTAGACTTTGTACAAGCAACTTGTTTTAAAGAAACATCACCACATCAACTTTTCAATCGTTGTGTTGATTAGCTTCTCTAATGTTTATCTTTTTTCCCTTATACAAGGAATCATAGGATAGTGAAAAATTACTTATCTTGGATTGTGGAGGTCTCAATAGGAGAGGTAAGAAAGGCCCAATCCCTCTTGTTTGAGCCCTTCATCTACTCTCAATCCTCTATTGCAACCCTTCTCAAATGGCAATGGTTAAGCTAGAAAGCTTGAAGCATTCTCCACTCCACTCTAGCTTAGTCACTCTCTCACTCAAGCTATCTATCATGCACACTCCACACACCACAAGCACTCACACAAGCATGTATATCTCACAAGCAGGCAAGAAGGTAAAAGCTCAAGAGAAGAAGATAGCTTTGCACAAGAGAAATAGTTGTTTTCTCTATTCATGTATATACAGATATAAGGACCATCCAACTCAAGTGGATGCCTATATAAAGTTATATATATATATATAAGGACCATCCAACTCAAGTGGATGTCTATAGTTAATACATACAACCTTATGTCTAGGCATTTGTTATATCACTCGCACCCATGGCCATAGATAATGTGAATTTCTATTAGGCTATGAGCAGGCCTAGTCTCTTTCACAAGGAACATATCTATTATTCCATACGTCCTTGTAGAAAGAGAATCCCAAGTCGGATCTATCTAACCGAAATGCATTTGGGTTCTCTGGATATGGACTCGAACTTGTTTCTTGGTTGGGAATCACATACTTGACATGGAAGATAGCTAAAATATATCAATTTGAGGTTCCTAAAGCCTTCCTAGCCTCGTCTGTAGATGGAGATACACTTAGAGTTTGTCTAACACTTGTAGAAGGCCTAATAAAGAGGTTAGTATTACCACTAGACATCGTTTCAAGTGAAATATCTTCAAACCAAGAGTCTATCCTCCCAATAGATAAGTGCTCAAACTTGCTACTTGACTCCGGTTGCGACCAACTTCTTAGCCCAACTATGTTAGGCGTATTAGATTCAGTTCCACTGTAGACTATGGGAGCCTAAGAAGCTCTGTTCAATCCACCAAACCAAGAGCTACCTAAGACTCTTCCACTGCACAAGTGTATAGAAACAATGCCTAAATGAGTCCAAACGTTAAGGGACCTTTGTTCAACTAAGTTTCTTGATACAAATAAATATTTTCAAGTTGGCAAAAAGCTAAGAATTTCTCTTCTTCCACTCTATTTTTAGTTTCTTCAAAGTAACCAAGGTCTCCACTTCTCCAAGGTTCAATTACACCTTTGTCAGTCTCATCAAAAGAGAAAGGCAAGCAGTTAATCGAATTGAGGAAAGGATTGAAGACTTGGAAAGGACTTGCTCTTAGGTCAGCAAAGTCTCAAGAATATCGAAAGGTGATAGTAACACGTTCTACGCGCTCTATAATTCCAAGAATGCAGCACATTTGGATGTACACGAGATTTTATTCCCAACTTTGATTCCAAGTAGTTTGTTGGTAGCAATCTTCTAACAAGGTGGTTCTTCTTAGCTCAACTACATAAGATCTAGGAATCACCTGCAGTATTCTGAATTGGATACTCTCAAGGTAAGGGATAGAAGTAGGCATGTAAAATTGGCCTCCATGGAAAGTTTCTTGGTCCAGGCTTCTCAAATACAAAGGGTCTCCGTTCTTGAGTTGATGTGCCCGAGTAGACCTTACAAGTGTCTAGAAAGTGAGTCCTAAATCAACCCAAAAACTCTCTTAAGTTGACTTAATTCTTAGCCAACACACTTGAGTATTGCTGGCAAGTCCATTTTTGGGCTAAACTATGTCAAATTGGCACCAAACTAAATAGTGGCTAGTCGGTACTATGAAGATCACTCTTAGCAACTCCCTTTGCTCTCTCCAAACCATTTGCTATTTTTAGCCATGCGATGAAAAAGTGTGACAAGTGAGGTCACCAAAAATAGTAAATTGTCAGAGTTATTTTTTTAAGGCCAAACTTGACAGGTTGCTAGGACCTAAGTGTAAGCACTACCCAAAAGTAAGAATTGAAAAAGGGTGAATGTGCAAAGATCTGGAGTTGGGCATGAAAAACCAACCTGTCTTGTCCATTTTTTGTGTTCCTACTTTGACTTGGTAGACACCAAGTCGAAGTATCACCATGCAAAACCTAGTAAAGAAGGTTAAATCTTGCGATCTCTAGAACTAGCCGAAAATCCCTATGGAAAGTGGTAAAAATTTATCGTTAAGGCTCAAAATTTCAGCCAAGTGTTATTTGTGGTAGCCTTAACTTAAGATACTAGCAAACTAGACAATACTGATAAATCTAGTAGTTTGCTATAAAATGTTGGTATCCTAGATACTAGTTTGCTTTTTGCCCCAAAGTTAGAGATGAAAAGTATTTATGACAAACCCAGAGCTCATCTTTATGCATGCTTGCTTTAATTAAACCACATGGATATAAAAAGAATGTGAATAATCCGTCTGGTAGCAGACAAATAGTTAGATTCTTACTTGGAGTTCCACGCGGATGTGGTGTTGTACTCATGGATGCCGAAGCTGATGTCGATTGGGGTGGCCTTCCTTCGGTAATATGGTTACACTTTGCTTTAATTTGAAGTTGTGTGACCACCTTATTACATCCGCATAATAGGATCTTGCAATCCTTGAGCTAAATTAGCTCATCACACATCACGAAGTTGAATCTACACCCAAAAACTCCAAAACCACATAACGGTGAACAATCCCAAAGCATAGAATAACTCACTCGTCTCCACTTATGCATGCAACTATGCTTAGTGCATAATTAGAGGTGTTGGTATGACCTCCAAGTTGAAAATATATCGTGCAAGAGTAGGATAGAGAACTTACCTTTACTTACCACTTGGACTAGAAGATAATTCTTGCTTTGGAATGTGCAAAGTATGAGAAGCTCTTTACCTATGCTTTCAAGTTGGTCCTTAAGCTTTCTTATGATCCAAAAGGAGCCCATTGATTGAACAACAAAGAAAGTGTGCTTGAAATGGTCTTGTAAGCACCTAAAAGCTTTCTTATGATCCAAAAGGAGCCCATTGATTGAACAACAAAGAAAGTGTGCTTGAAATGGTCATGTAAGCACCTAAAAGCACCACTAAATAATGAAAGGCATCAAAGCAACAAGTGTGAATGGAAACAAAACTCCCACACACACACATACATGGAGTTGGATGCAAAGCAAGAGGCCAAGAAATGTATGGCTATTAGGGCCAAAAATGCATCCACTTCTAGTGAGGATAGAGAATACTCATTTTTACCTTTACCACCAATGTCTCTTCTTATATGGCTTGGATAATCCATACCCTACAACTCAATCAAATTGTTAATAGCCACATTAAGGTAATGACCAGCAATGAAGCACATACAATGCTCGAAAACAAGACTATGCACTAGTTACAACCATCCAAGCAAGCTAGTTAATCCCCTTCATTGCTAAGATCAAACTCTTAGCAATGAAGCACATACAATGCTTGGAAAATAAGATATGCAGTAGTTACAACCATCCAAGCACAAGTTAATTGAAGGATCCAGAACTACAGATACGGAGGCTTGAAGATACCCATGGTGGTGTGTGTGATGATGAACCTTTAAGCCATGGCAATGATCTCCACTAGTACTTAAAGCCTACCAACTCTTACCCAATTTCAATAAGTCTAGCCAAGGTTTAGTGACCATGGCCCAGACTTCGCCAAAGGCAAACTTAGATTTCTTGGTTCAAGAAAAAAGTGGACCTATCAAATATTTAGACCAAGGTCTGCACACATGGATGAAGGTACATATGAACTTGCCTTGTACCAATCGAGATGCTTTTTCCATAATTTAGTTGTTATTATGGCCAAACCAGCAAATGCTCTCGGAGTCGTGCAGTTTGGAAGTCTTAACCATGGCAGAATAGCACAAGGTTTGGCATAAATCATTTCCATGACATGTAGATACTATGGCTCAAACCATGTCATAGGACACCTCGATCAGTGCTTATGCTATTTCCAGCAATGCAACATGTACCCTCGCACTATCTTAATTTAGTGACACCTCAATCGGCCTACTTTCTAGAGTCTTCTAAAATAAAATTATATATAAATCATACCTAAAAGCAAGTGATAACCCTCTTTATCTCATAGTCCCTTTCACTCTCCTTACTAGGTATTTGGTTAGAGAAAATAGGTGGAAAGACTCTTAAAATTAGGCAAAGTTGTGTAAAGTTATAAAGAACAAAAAGATACAAGGCCTTCCTAATATTCACTTGAGCAAAAGTGTGTTACAATTGGAATTGTATATCAAAAGGTGAGGATAAGTGAAACGTACTTGAGGAGATGGAGATTGATAAAGCTCAAATATTGTTTGATTGAAAACACTATAGCCAAACTTGAAGATCATTAGGAGAAAGAACAAAATCAAGAGAGGCATCGGGTAAAATGTCTCCCCAATATGAGTGGCTCCATATCTCTCACGTGGGTATTTAAATCATGTATTACCAAAATAGACCCATAGAGCCAATGATGATAGGTTAAACCTTCAAAATTCAGTCATTTCTTTACAAAAATAACCTCAGTGCTCTTGACTTTAATTTTAGTACATCAATATCTAATGTACAAAATTTGATAACCTTGCGATACATGTTGCTACTATTGTAAATATCCAACCGGCCTGCCAAGTGTCACAACCAAAACATTGTAGGAAAACTATATCTAAATCATATCTGAAAAGAAGGCACAACCCTTTTTATCATTAAAATTATGTATAAAGGCATACCTAAAAGGAAGGCACAACCCTCTTTATCCTTAAAAACTTCTCATAGTCCATATCACTCTCCTTAAAAACTATTTGGTTGGAGAAAATAGCTGGAAAAACCCTTAAAAGTAGGCAAAGTTTTGTATAAAGTTATAAAGAGCAAAAAGATATAAGGCCTTACTCATCCTAATATTTCAAAGAAATGTGTTACAATTGGACTTCAAAAGGTGAGGATAAGTGAAACGTGCTTGAGGAGATTAATAAAACTTCAAATATTCTTTGATTGAAAACACTATAGCCAAACTTGAAGATCAATAGGATTTTAAAAAAAATCAAGACAAGCATTGTGTATATAATGGCCCCCCAATATGAGTGGCTCCATGTCCCTCATGTGGGTATTTAAATCATGTAATACCAAATAGAACCATAGAGCCAATGATGATATATTAAACCTTAAAAATTTGGTCATTGCTTTACAAAAATGACCTTAGTTCTCTTGACTTTACTTTTTCACTTTAGATATTAAACCCTACACCTATAATCTTGCAATACACATTGCTACGATTACAAATATCCAAATGCTCGGACAAGGTCAAAATAAGGTGCATAAGAAAATAAATATAAAACTTGGCTCATCGCCACCATAACATATCTTCATGCTACCCACACGACACCTCAATTAGTGTCCACGTGCTATTTTCATTAGTGCAACACGTACCCTCACACTATATGTACCCACGCACTATCCTCATATAGGATCACCTCAATCTTCTTACTTTCAAGAGGGAGTCGCTAATCAAAACTTTCTGGTAAAAAAAATATAAAGCATACCTAAAAAGGAGGCACAATCATCTTTAACCTTAAAACTTCTCATCACTTTGCTTAACGACTATTTAGTTACAGAAAATAGGTGAAAAGACTCTTAAAATTAGGCAAAGTTTTGTGTAGAGTTATAAAGAGAAAAAAGATACAAGGCCTTACTAAAATTATATATGAATCGTACCTAAAATATAAGGCACGATCCTTTTTATCCTTAAAATGCAGTTGGACCAAAAGTGTGATGCAGTTGGACTTGTATACCAAAAGGTGAGGGTAAGTGAAATGTACTTTAGGAGATGAAGATTGCAAAGCTTCAAATATTCCATAGCCAATTTTACTTTAATATTTATATACAATTTTTGGACAAAGAAAAAATACGGTGCATAACTACATAATAGAAAATTTGGCTTACTGTATAACATAGCTTCATGCAACACAACTATACACAACACCTAGATTGATGCCCTCATGATATTCCCATCAGCACAATGCATACCCTCAAACTGTCCTCATGCATATGAAACCTCATTTGATACCCTCACATTGTTTATCATAGAAAACACAAGACATTGCTCCCATGGTTCTAGGAATGAGTAATGGCATCAATAGGGCTTGAGTCTTGCCTTTGTAGCTCTTGAAATTTTCACAAGTCATGCACTCGGCAACAAATCTAGCTACATCCTCCTTTTTATTAGACCAATAAAATTCTCTAGTCATAATCATGTAATGTAGAGGATGCCCCTCTATGACCCATGTATGGAGGTTGATGCATCTCCTCTATAACAATGTGTATGTATCTCCTCTAAAAATAATCTGTCTAAATGGTCATCATGTGACATGTAATATTTTCTAGAAGAAAAGATATCCTTCATTATATATGAGCATTTAGTGTTATCTTTCAATTGAGTTCCAAGGCTCCAAAGATCCTACTCATAGAAATCGTTCATGGCTTCGAAGGGTTAATTCTCTATGGATAATATATGACTGGTCTTCTAATTAGAGCATCAACCACCCACTAATTTTCCTTGCCAGGTTGATATTGTATCATTGGTTGAAAACTACACCCATTTAATGTGTTTAACTACTGAAATCAAGCGTTGAGAGAGAAAATGTCTAATACTATATGAATGAAATATGCCAACCTATTTGAAATGAAGGGTTGAGAGAGAAAGTGTAATACTTTGCTGGAGAGTCTTGATTAGGAACTCAAAACCCATAAGATAATGTTTCCAAATGCTAGGAGCATGTACTATAGTGATCAACTCCTTGCCATATGTACTCTATTGGCCTCAACGCGGCTATCATAAGCTAAGGGATATGACCATCCTGCATGAGTATGCACTACAATAATCAACTCCTTGCCATATGTACTCAACTTGTGGCTCTCATAAGCTAAGGGATATGACCATCCTGCATGAGGATTTTCCCAATATCCACTGGCATTGGTCACAACTATAAAGAATGGTCCAATAAGGTTAAGAAGTTGTAGCATAGGGGCATGAGTAAGAGCTTCATCTATCATGTCTATTGGTCCATCGGTCCAATGGAATTGCTTAGCCTTCTTTAGGAGATTTGTTAATGAATGTGCAATGTATGTATAGTTCTTAACAAACTTCCTATAATAACTGCATAATCCTAAGAATGATCATAAATCATGTATATCACGAGTTTAGGCCAAGTTACAATGGACTCAATCTTCTTTGGATCCACTTGAATGCCCTCGACTATGTAGCCCAAGCCTACTAAATTTTATCTTTGAAAGAAATTACTCTTAGGGTTGAGATAGAGTTAGTTTTCTTTCAAAAGAGATGATAACAACTACAAACGCTTCTTATTTTTTCTAAGATGATTTGCAAGGTGGTGTAGTATGTGAGAGAACCTCAATTTTATGGTCTTGGGTCTAGAATGTGGTAATCTAGGAGGCAATTTCTATAATGAAATAATCCTTGAACCTCAATTTTATGGTCTTAGGTCTAGAATGTGGTAGTCTAGAATGTGGTAGTCTAGGAGGCAATTTCTATAAAGAAATAATCCTTGAACTTAGAAAGGAATCATTATTGTGAAGGAATAGTAGGTGTAGTCTCCATTTCTATAACCTTGTTAACCACCAACACTATATAAGTTCTCCCTCTTATGTAAAGATTTCTTAGCGCCTAGGTGTGGCTAAGCAAAGGGCTAAAGCGCTTCTTTCATTTGACCCCCTAGATTCAATACCCTTACCATGTTTGGTAATCCACATAGTATGTGCATCATAGTCAATCTAAGGGTTATATTGATGTCTCTAAGAGATACCTAATATGATGTCTACCCCCCCTAGGTGCTACTAATAAATCCATTTTCTCCTTATAAGGTTTGATGTATGGACCTACATATTTTACTACCTTAGTGCAATTATACTTTGTGCTAGTGAAAGCAGCTTTAACCTTATAATATGAGGCAGTTGACTCTAGGTTAAGTAACCTCATAATTCTTTTGAAAATAAAGTAATGTGTTCTACCATCATCATGTAGAATAGTAACATCTTTACCATTAATAGTTCCTTTCAATCTCAAAAGACAATGAGATTTTCTTTTACCTTCACAGTTTGAATACTCATGATCGCCCACTACTCTCTTGCTTGAATGAGTCATTCTCCTCATTGTCCAAGATTATGTACAGTTATGCCACATTGTTCTTCTTCTTCTCTAGATAATCCATTGCAATATGGCCTTCTTTGTTGCACTTGTTAACATCAAATTCCCTTGTTAGGCTTGCAGGAAGTATCAACCCACTTGGCATTATTATTGTTATTTTTCCCTTGGTTTGTCGATTTTTAATTTATGGGACTTCATCACTTTGTTTGGAATTCTTTGCCTCTTTTGGAAATCCATTTTTCCTCTCACAATTCTTGGCCAAGGAAATAGCAGAGCTAAGGAAATGTGGATGAAAAATATTTACTTGGGCTCTAATGGTGGGTCTAAGTCCTACTTTAATGGTGGGTGTACTTCGGCTCTAATGGTTGGTCTGAGCCCTACTATAAATTTTCTCTTTTTCTCCTTTGCATGGACCTTGTCTATGGCTTGCAACGGGTTTTGCCAAAATTTATCAAAATAGACTCTTTCAACGATTGGTGTAAGTTGTCTCACTGTTGCCTAGCCCTAACCTTGGTGATATGAAATTTCTTTTTGATAAACTTAAAATATTTCTGACTTTGGGGTTTGTGATAGCTATTCTTGGTGGCATTCCACCATAAAGCATGGCATTCTACCATAAAGCGAAACTCTCAACTAGATTTTATCTTGTTTGGAGAATTCTTGTTCAGAGAATTTCTTCCTCAACTATTGTCAAACTAGCTAAACCAAGAAAGTACGTGTGTATCTTTCCAATTTTGGGGTTTGTGATAGCTATTCTTGGTGACATTCCACCATAAAGCACCAGCATATGGCAACACTATCCACTAGATAGTAAGTAGCACACTTAATTTTATCTTGTTCGGAGAATTCCTCCCCCCCCCCCCCGAATATGTCAAACTGGCTAAGCCAAGAAAGTACCCTAATTTTAAAAAGTAAAATCTTTACACCTAATCTTATTACCCTTCGTAGAATTATGAGCATGTAGAATGGCCTCAACATTCCTACGGTACTAGAGTCTTCAAAATTTGATGAGCCTAGATAGGATGTGTCTCTAGTCATATTTCTTTGGGATAATCTATCTGCTAGCTCCCTCCTCAAGTCCCTCTTAATAGGTGTTTAATTGTGCAAAGTGTTAAGTTACTCTTGAATAAATGAAAGCTGTGGATTTTTTCACATGATGATAGAGAAAATTTAAGGAAAAAAAGAAGATAAATGATATTATTGTGAAAAGAGAAATAAAATAAGTGGCTTATCTTTCACTTGAATGACGGGAAAAAGAGTTGTCACCCTGCCTTGAGTTGATTTGTTGTGCTGACAAAAAGTTGAGCTTCACTCGTTCCGTAAGGTAAGATGGATATCAATAACTCTAAGTAATATGATCCAAGTGGTACAAAGGCTAGACAAGTTTTCAAAACATTTGCAAAAACAATGTAAGAAATCAATCTTCAAACTACGGGAAAAAAATTGAGGCACTTGCAACAATGTAAGAAATCAGCCCTCAAAACAGTTATTAGAAGCCAAGATGATTTTGATAGCTTTTCAAAGATATTTTCCCTTATTTACACGCACCAAGAATATGAAAATTTTGTATGCAAGAACAACCTCTTGTAGTTGGGCCCAACTATGAAAAGGACACAAGTGCTAGGCCACCCCAAAACAATGTAAAAAGTCTATTTTTTATGCCTTTACAAGTAGCAAGGCTAATGAAAAAGCTAAATCTTGAGTTTTGGATTAAGAATAATGTAACTAGCTTCTGGAAAAGCACACAAAAATGGTGCTGATCTTGATGCTTAATCTCTGCACATAAGGTGATCATGTTTTTGCATATTCCTCCAAGACATTGCTCACACCCTGTGTAATCAAATCTAGAGGCATGGCTTATACCAAATTTAGCTATGTAAAATGATAGAGGCATCACCGTTGAGATAAGGTTCCTTGTTTTCTTCAAGCCCAGTCTTTATATTAAGGTTTCAAGTAAGTAGTTTGTTGCCCAAAGGTATGTTAGAAAAGAAAGCAAGGTGGGTGGGTGCATAGACATGGAAGGGTGAAGGGGAGAGAGAGAGAGAGAGAGAGAGAGAGTGAGAGAGAGATGTAGCAAAGCTCAAGAGAGCAAGAGATTGCACCACTCAAATGATACTTTCATGTTAATATGAGAAGAATCACCCAAGTACATGATTTTATAGGCACCTAGGCCTTTTTATTGACTCTTAGATAGAGGTGGTTCACACCTAATATGTTCATACTCCAAATACCTTTCACACTACTGAGACTCAGGTAATTCCAACACCCACCCCCTCGGAGCGAAGGTGGTGAGACCCGGACACAAAAGAATCAACCAACCTCTAACTCCATCACATCACTGCAAAGAGGTGACCTCACCATGCGCACGTCTCGTGCCATAACTATGACCGAAGCTGAGATTATTACTTATCCCCCCCCCCCCCCGACTCCTAACTACCGGGATAAGAATACATCTATGCCTTTTATAGCATCAAGGCTTTACAAAGACCTCCAAAATATTCAAATTTTAAGGGAAAACCGGGCAGAGAACCCTAGACTCACACAAAATAGGAAATCAAAAGGACATAAAAGATAGGAAATCAGGAAGGTTTGAAACTTTCACTTAAGCATATGTCGATGAAGTCCTTTTACATCATCATTTCCAAGAAATGGATGCTTAGGTCATCTTTTTAGGCTCATGGGCCAGGATAGTACTTTTGGCAATGTATGTGTTAGATGAAGAAGTAAATGTCGATGAAGAACACATATGCCTTGAAAGAGGCATTAAGCACACGATGTAGCCCATGTGGTTGTTCCAATAGTTAAGACCAAATAGCTTTTTTGGCCTTTCTGAATGCCATGTTTTATCATATCAAACATACTCATGAGAGTCAAATACAACAGCTAATGCATACAATATATCCTCTCTTCTATGACCAATACACCACATAGCTAGGAGGTATCACTAAAGATTCAAGCAAAATATTGAATGAAGCACTCTTTTTGTGAAACTTGTGGTTTCTCCTTGAAAAAAAAGAAAATGTTGAAAGAACTGGTGATCCATTCAAAAAGATCATTTGATGGGGGGGTGGATGCACATGATGATGATGATGATGATGATGATGTAGATGATCCATTCCAAAAGATCATCAAGATCATCTGATGGGGGGGTGGATGCACATGATAATGACGATGATGATGATGAAGATCCTTTGTTGATGATAATTAAAACGTTGATTACCGTAGGAGACGCCTCTCAAAAAACATTGATTTCATGTGTGTTGACTAATGTCCTTCAGGTTGATCTCACGATAAGCATGGCGGGTGCTGCTAGTAGTCGCGAAGGGCTTTTTGTTGTAGACATTGGGAGCTGGCCCATTATAGTGGCTCAACCGGATGACAATAGACATTTTGTGCTGCTCATGTGCATGCATTGTCCATCCCCTACATGCTAGAAAGAGTTTCTGAAACACAGATTATGAGCAACTTATAGCAAGGAAAACACATGGTTGATGGCAACCATAGGGACTGAAAAAGTGCACCATGATGATGTAGAAAGAAAACACAGCAGAGAAAGACGACTACATGATGTGGTAGAAAAAACGTAGTAGGATGGTGCTTGGAGGAGGGCGATGAAAAGAGAGCGACCGTAGCTCTGATACCATGTTGGAAAGCATGGTGGGTGAGTTCATAGACATTGAAGGGTGAAGAAAAGAGAGAGAGAGATGTAGTGGAACTCAAGAGAGCGAGATTGCACCATCCATTCAAATGTTATGAGAAGAACCACCCAAGTACATGCTTTTATAGGCACCCAGGCCTTTATCTTTGACCCTTAGATAGCGGTAGTGCACACCTAATGTGTTCACACCAAAGACCTTTCACACCACTGAGACTCAGATAATTCCAACAAGGTCCTTGCCTTTGCTTCCTTCGTTATCCAAGGGTTCTCTATAGCCTTCCTTCGAACTTTAGCTTCCCGTTTCTTGTAAGCGTTTCAATTTCCTCCTTGATTGATATCTTAGTTCTAATACCACTAAGACATGATCTTGGTACAAGGAGAAATCTCTCATCACTCATTTATCTTTCAAACTACAATTGAACGACCATGTGCGAATAAATCAACCATGGTAAAAGCATATGAAAGCACATAAAAGTATGAAGAAAGCAACATAAGGTAAAACATTGGGTACAATCTCCTCCCTCGGAATGAGTGGCTTCATTTCCCACACACGGATCTTCTCCAAAATAGCCCAAGGAGCCATAAGTAGCTTCCCTTACAAAGTTGGGCTTGTCATTTATAAAAATAGATAAGTCTTACAACTAAGGTTTCAATCATAAATAATTACACTCACATGTGCACAAAATATGACACACCCCAACTATACAAAATAGGCATGGAACATAACAACAGTGATAAATAAAATAACTCCGCATGATACCCCGATAATAAATATGCACTATGCACAACCCCACAACCAACGTCCTGGTCAGCTCTATCGTAGTGCTCATCACATGTTACTTAATAATGCCAACATGTTAGTTACATAAAATTAATCACAATCAATCCCAACATTACAGCATAAAATAGGCACAAACATAAACACAAATAATACTAGCTCATTATATAACACACAATCATTTGCAATACTAGTAACACTAGCATGGCCCCAAATGTGTATACACCAATAACAATCACCCGTTAGTATTTAATAAAGAATAACCCATGATACCAACTATCAGCATGGTGTAATAGTATTTTAGGCATCCCAAATCTACCATAGAAGAATCTAGCTAACACTCATCCACTACTTTGACTTGCAATAAAAATGCATGTTTTTCCGTCTAGCTCATCTTGTTCTACCCTTTTACATTTATATGTACATATCTACCTTTGCACCAACATACCATATCATGTGGAAGAACCTTTGCCTCCCCTCAAATTACAACAATACACACACACACACACACACACACACACACACACACACACACACACACACACACACTAGTTAACCTCAAATTGATAGACCTTAGAGATATTTTAGACTTTGTTTTAAATCTTTAAAGAGAAAAGCATCAAATTTTATTTTAGTTTATTTTAGACTTGAGAGAGAGAGAGAGAGAGAGAGAGAGAGAGAATAGCTTTCCTAATCAGCATAGTGCATGAGCATACACACAGCAAGAACAACAATCGAAGGATTTTCCATCTTGTATGAAAGAGAGAGAGATAGACAGACAGACAGAGAGAGTAGGCAAACAGAGAGAGAGAGAGAGAGAGAGAGAGAATAGGAGGGAACTCAAGCTTGAACCCATGCCTTGTTATTGCGCGCGCGCGCGCGCACACACACACACACACACACACACACACACACACACACACAAAGAATAGGAGGGAACTCAAGCTTGAACCCATGCCTTGTTATTGCGCGCGCGCACACACACACACACACAGAGAGAATAGCTTCCCCAATTAGCATGGTGCATGAGCCTACATGCAAGAAGAACAACAATCGAAAGATTTTCCCTCTTGTATGAGAGAGAGAGACAGAGTAGGCACAGAGAGAGAGAGAGAGAGAGAGAGAGAGAGAGAGAGAGAGAGAGAGAGAGAGAATAGAAGGGAAAGGGGTGGTCTCGTAATGTTGTCCCTTTGGATTAAATATTTAGCCTTGGTTAAGTCCATGAGTTTAAGTTGATGTGTGACATCGACTTTCCACTAAACCCCTCTCCGCCTTAAGCATGATCCTGATGTGCAACATTGAGTTTAGTGTTCAACATCTAGCTAAATCCTCTATTCAATGTTCAACATTGGGTTAAACCCAAAACTCATTGCACATTGTGTTTATCAAGAAAATAGTGTTTATTTCAATAGAAATTTGCAAAACAAGCTTCTTTTTCTAATTAAACAAACATGCTAATTGTAAGTGAAAATACTTAGAGAACACTTTTTATTAGGAAATAATCCACCTTTTTCTAGAATATTTTCGCCTGAAACAACGATGTAATACTAATTTTAATTTGTGTTAACATTGATTACCAACGATTATAAAAATGGATCCTTCCAAAAGATACTAGGCTAATCTTAAGTGCAACCTATTGGAATGGAAGCATATATTTGTAGTTCTATACCCCTTTCATATTGATTTTTAAACGATATACTTTGTTATCTAAACTATGTAGGCATGAACATCTCTTACACCTAGAAAGACTATATGGTAAGTTCTTTGCTTTATAACGGTGCCCGTCATAAATCAAGCCTCGCCACAACCCTTCACAAAGCCTCACTGCACGTGGATGATAAAAGAATCACCATTTTTTTTTGCCAATGGGACCATCAAGCACAGCTTTAAAGAAGAATCACATAAGGTGTTCACAGATAATCACCCTCATTGCCTTCATTGATGTCCCATGCTGGTGCTCTACAATAATCACAAGGTGCTGCTCAACACTACCATAAAATGACCAATATTTACAATTCATTATTGGTTAAGAGAGGGAACCCAACTGGCCAAGAGATTGATGTTAGTTGTGAAGTAGAACTGTTGGGTAATAATGAAGTCAATGTTGTAACCGTGAGAGCTACATACATCTCAGTCCTTTCCTTCATTACTGTCCTCTACTCAAACCTGGTCAATGCGAATAGTATTAAATCAGGAGACTTGGCATGAGAGATGTTCTTAGTGGCATGCAGACATTTTGAAAAGTTGTCAGCTTGTCACCATTCTGGTCCTCAAAGATTAATAATAGGTGCTCTACTTTCCTTCACTACTGTCCGCTACACGCATCATAGTCCTAACCCTTTTTTTATGAAACCTTCGTATCCATGTTATAACCCACAAAAAATAAAGGCTTAAAGGATCATAGAGGGATTTGTAAAACGATGAAGGAAACAGTAATTAATATATTTTCATTTGGTTTGTGAAACCCTCTCATCACACTATCTCAGCTCAAGCAACCCATAAAAAAAGCAATCTTTATCAATAGCTCGATTCGAATGAAAACTATAGCTAACACTTCTTTCCATAAAATATACAACTTTCAGCTATGGTAGAACCAACATTTTGTCAAAAGCCAATGTTTCAGGAGGATTCATGCGACTACCTCTTCACCTATCCACCTCCCACATTGTCATGAGAATGAAAGAGATTGTTTGGGCTGTACAGCGGAGTGGCTGTTTTCACCACAGCTATGCAGTACTTAAACCACAAATATTAGAGTACGTACAAAGAGGGGATAAGCCAATCTATAATACAACCCAGCAGTGGAGAGCTAGTTATCAGTTCTGTTCTTGCAAACCTATTTCGTTAGAAAGCTCGAGTATTGCCTGACCTCCACTTTGATTGCAATTTAGAACTTGGAGAAAATTAATTATAATGCAGCTGTTCAGGGGTGTTCTGTGTTAACAAGAGGTCATGCAGAAATTACCCCTTTGCTTTGGCAAATCTACATAATCAACAAGAGACTTCCTTTAAAACTAACCATGATTATCACCTATAAATCTTTCACCTTTGATGGGTTTGGTGACACTCATTTAACAGGAAAGGTCACATGGTAGATAGTCGGTCATTCCGAAGGCCACTACGGTTCCAGAACAGCTAGTAAAAATTTGATTCAAAAAACCAGGCTGTAGTATATTCAATCTTATGTTTGACAAACATTACCACAACCACACATAATGAGATTGGTTTTTTTTTTAAATAATCCTTGGTACCCAAAGGTATGCATGCATTCAGGAGGTTCCTGTTGGGAATTAGCAAAGCACCAAAACTTATGTATCTTTTACACAAGGACTCCTCGTTAGTACCCCTGCTAAAATACGGCTTAAAAAGCATATGCTTGAGCTATAATTCAATAGATGAAGCTTAATTCAATAGATGAAGCTAGTTCTCTTGAATCACAAGGGAAAAAACAAGTTGTGCAGCACTCAAGGAGGGAAAACAGGTGAAAATTTCGAAGGGAATCACATTGTCCAACTAGCTGCTCTGGATCAAAAAATGTGTCCTTGAGAAACCATAAGTTACAGTGAATATACACGACAAGAATCAAATTAGCCTTAAATCATAAATAAAAATCAAGATGGATAACTGCCAGGGCCAGCACAACAGGCTACAAAAGAAGTAATCCAAAGGCATGCAGTCAATGTCTAAATGAAGGAATCATGGAGACCCACAGAACGCGAGGAGAACTAAAACCATATGAAAGACATCCACGAGCTTTGAAGTCTTACATCAACTTCCTGCTCAATTTCTCACCCTAGCTAAAACAAATGGTACCAGTGATGACAAAACCACACGTAAAGCACGTACAAGTATCAATACTCAGCCATGTAGAACCATGCATCGAGATGGTGGGCAAACATCCCTAGATCTCAAGACTGCATTAAACGAATTAGCTGAGGACTTAAATGAAGGCATACTTACCAAAAATCAGGGTGAAAAGGAACACATTAACTATAGAGAAGGTTTAAAAGCTGCTTAACATCGAGCAAGGATAAGCAGCATATCCTAGTCAAATCAACCACAAACTGTCTAGCGTTACACCAACCCATGTGTTAACTGGTACACAGTGAGTAAAACAGAAAGATACCCAAAATACCTTGAGAAAACATCAAAGATCACTTCCTCCAGCTGCCAGAATCTGAGCCTCCGCTACCACCATACCTGCTACCACCATCGTACCCACCGCCGCCACCGCCACCACCGTAGCCGCCGCCGCCACTGCCACCGTAGCCGCCACCTCCACCACCATAACCACGGTCACTTCTCTCCCTTCCACCTCCATAGCCTCCACCATTCGATCTACCCCCATAGCCACCTTCCTTGTCCCCATAGCGAGAACCACCACCATAGCCACCACCGCCTCCACCAGATCCACGGTAGCCCCCACCACCACCACCTCCACCTCCACTACGACTCTGTGCCTGGTTAACAGTGATGTTTCGTCCATCTAAGTCTTTTCCATTCATGCCCTCGATAGCATCCAACATGGACTGCTCGTCAGCGAATGTAACAAATCCAAAACCGCGAGATCTGCCAGTCTCCCGGTCATTAATGACCTGCGAAAGCCAGCCAAGATGTTAAACTACTGTAGAGGATAAGATTAAAGAAAAACAAAGCAGATTTCACTATAACCCTACAACAGGATCATTAACCGGTGTAGACATGACCACGGGATACACAGACCGCGGCCCGGCATGTACTTAACCCACAAACCCTCAATTTCTTCAGAAAAAAGCCAGAGACTAAACCCTAGTAACAGATCGGGCAGAACTCGCACATGAAGGCAAATCCTAGAGTGAAAACACTGACCTTGGACTCGATGACTTCGCCGAAGGGACTGAAGGCATCTTCGAGGCCGCGGTCGTTGGTGGACCATGCGAGGCCTCCCACAAAGCAACGGTACTCAGCAGAAGCAGCAGCCATGGAGAAACCCTAGAGAAGAGAGGATCCTTCCTACGACTTGTTGTCTAGGGTTTTCGAAACCCTGATATGTCTGCAGGTGCAGAGGGAAGCCGGAGCGACGGCGGGTAGCCGCGCCTGCAGTGAAGATGAAGAGGAGACTTTCCACAGAGCAGTAGCGCTCGTAACGATCGCCGTTTTTAAGCACCTCCACCGTCCGATGCTTCCCATCTACATCGTCCAATCTGCCTTTCGACCCTATATATTTTCACACACACATTTTGTTTCATATTGTAACTTGCCCCTCCCAAAATAAGGCGCCCAAAGTGGAACTAGGCCTCACGGACACGAAGTCTTCACCCTATTTTCTACCTCACACTAAAAAATCCAAGGCTGATGTGTAAAGAGTGATTTGTGGACTTAGGCGGGCCACTTTTTCCCTCCTTTATTACGAGGTTTTTTCCCCAAGCATGTGTACGCACTCTTATGAGTGTGTGTAAGTGACCTTATCATATCATTTCACTTGTACTTCACTCATTCTCATCAATCTACTTTGAGTAATGTGCTTCTCTCTATCTTTGCTTGCTTGCTACACGTGTGTGTGTGTGTGTGTGTGTGTGTTGTTACCTTTGTCTCTGCTCTGACAATTGGTATCAGAGCACGTTCTCTTCTTCGTCGCTTGCTCTCATTAGCACCTCCTTGAGCTTCTCTCCTTATTGTCTCAAATTTAGCTATCCTCTTAGGTACTGAAGGTATACCTTATCATGTTATGTTAACTACATTAACTAAGGTCTACCTTATAGTGTTTTTGTTAACTATGTTAACATAATTTTTATGACTTTCATGGCACGTTTTGATTGGTGTGCAGTCAAGGCTGTCATCGCCACTTCTCTATCATTCATTGACATCGCATCTTCAAGCTCATTATCAACAGCTTCATCACATCATCGTCATCATTTCATATCCTTGCCAATAACATTTCTACAATCTACACTCTACCATTTTTCATACACTTTACAAGTCTCTTCATCATCAGTGATCTGCTCTAGTGGCACCATCCAGTTACATTCAGTGGGCATTGATAGTAATTACAGGTTGTTATGATATTTGCAATTTATATCAGAGATTTGTATTTGCAGGTTGAAAGGGCAAGCAATGATGTTGGGTGGCATTTGTATCATGAAAGTGAAGTGTAGAAATTAGCCTTCTTCTTTGCCATCGGCTCAACTCTGAGGTTATTGGCATTGAGACATGCCCTGTCTCGCTAGTGTAAGATAGTACATGTAGTTTAAATGTAACTGAGGTATTCGCCTTTGCACCTCCCATAGTAGAACAATCTAGTTAGGATGGAGGGATGCACATGCACATGCATTGGTGGCACTTTCTGTGAAAAGGAGCATTATTCTTCATTATTCGCTCATGTAAAATTGCCAAGTAGATGCTGCGCATTACCAAGGTGCATAACAACAAGGCACGTGTGGCCTACTTACATAGCAGCAGTTAGAGTCCATGCACAGTTCACTGATGTCTATTATTCTCATAGCTTTACCGGATTCATACGAAGGTTTTGTATCCACACTTCGGCTTATGATGAATGCCAACCCCAATGTTTAATGAGTTAGTTATAGTGCTCTTGCAAGAGGAGAAATCCTGATAAAACCAAACTAGCATATGGGAGATCAGGCATTTGCTGCTAGTCAAAAAGGTAAAGGCAAAGCCTTCTCTCAAGGCGGCTATAAGCCAAAGGTAGAATCAACCTAATCTCTTAGCAAGGATGCTCATAAGGGAGGTTACAAGCCTAAAAAGAATGACAAATACTATTATTAAAAAAAAAACCAGGTCATTATAACAATTAATGTAGAAAAAGGCTAGAGAAGGAGAAGAAGAAAGAGTCAAGCATGGATTGGTTGATGCATCAACACCAAGTGCTAAAAAGAAGAAGTTAGTGAACTATGCACAAGATGATTGGGCATTCATTGTGCACTACAATTATGATCTTTCTGTCCATGATGTATACATGTCAATTGACAGATAATAATGTGTGGTATTCTGATAGTGATGCTAGCAATTACTTCTCAAAGTGGGTTGTTTTCCTCCCGTAAGTTTTCTCCTCAAGGAGACACGTGTAAATAACTCATCATATCCTGTGAGAGGAGTTGGTAAGGTTATGTTCACTATTGTAAATGGTAGAATAATCACTCTCTCATAAGTTTTGTTTGTGCCAAGCATTAAAAAGAACTTGATGTTAGTCTTTGCCCATTGTTACGGAAAGCCTAGTGGTCAAATTTATTGATGACATGTGTACGGTTCATGACCAGAGTAATGGAGACATCATTATAGTATCCGGTACTCTAAGCCATGGACTTTATAGGTTAGATAGGTTAACCACCTCCATATTCACTGCTGATAGCAGTTCCCCATCTCCATCTTCAATAATAGCCAGAGTCAATTGGCAGTTATTGTGAGAAAGCTATGTGTTTCATACTCCCACAAAGCACATTGAGGTACATTATCATTATGTCAGGGAGGGGCTCATTTGCAGGAGAGATTGGCATGGCTTATGTCTCTACACATAATAAATGTCGTAAATATGTTCACAAAGGCTTTCTCATGAGAGAAGCTCAAAGCTTTTTACAAAGCTTTAGCCTTATTTCCATTTGGGGTTTGATGAGCCACATGCTCCCTGTACATGTTCACATCATCACTACAAGGGATTTGTATCCACTTATATGATAGTGATGTGTGGATGCAAGACTAATAATGGGCCAGGGTACTTTTTCCCTACTTATGAGGATTTTTCCCCCAAGCATGTGTACACACTCTTATGAGTGATTGTGTAAATGACCTTATCATGTCACTTCTCTCCTTCTTCACTCATTTTCATTAATCTACTTTAAGTATCGTGCTTCTCTCTATCTTTTCTTGCTTGCTACATCTGTGTGTGTGTGTCAACGTTGCTACCTTTGTCTCCACTCCAACAAAGGTCCCACATGAGGGTTTGGAAAGAGGGGAAAGTTTTTTGGCTGAGGGACGAGCAAGTGAAGTAGATTTTGTGAATCCATTCGAGGTTTGCCAGCAATATTTAAGAGGTAAGTTAGCTAGCGCAAAAATAGCCTAGTACCTTCGTTTTTCAAAAGTGTAGCGAATCCATTCGAGGTTTGGCTGAGGGACGAGAGAAGTGAAGCAGATTTTGTGAATCCATTTGAGGTTTCGCAACAATATTTAAGGAGGTAGGTTAGCTAGCACAAAAATAGCCTAGCACCTTTGTTTTTCAAAAGTTTAGTGAAGGTTTGAAGGCTCCGGGAGGAATGCACCCACAAGCCTTAAGTGGGATGGGGCTCTAAGTGGTCCTTTAGGCCTCCCCACACACACATTGCAATTTGTGCTATATACGAGCGGCCTCATTAGGGTTAAATGTCCTCAAGGGTAACCTCACTAACCTTAGCTTGTCGATTAGGTCAAATTTTCATTAAAGATGTCCATGATCTTGCACTCCACGTAGAGTGATACCATACCAATTTGTGGCCATTGATATTCATTTATATATTTAAGGACATTAAGCTATGGATGCATCTAAGGGGACATTAATGGCTAGTTTTCTCTTCACATCATCACATGCTTGCCTATTATTAGAAGCTTAAAGCCAATGGATTACTAAATAGCTTTGAACATTTTTCTCATTATTAAATACATGGCTAAAAAGGTTGGACTGTTTTTGGTGTCCAATGGCCTAGGGCCCCACCTAACACTTTTTACCAATCCACAATTACCAAATCAAATGAGATGTGACTGGCAAGTATTCCTAACAAGAAGTTTTTTTGAGTGAGTATGAGAGCTTTTTTAAGTGCACTTATTTTTTTATATGTTAATCTTTCATAAACAAGTGCTGATTTAAAAGGCTCACATAAAGTAATATTCATGTCATATTCTATTTCCAAGCCATTAATAGGTGCCGATTCAAAAGGCTCACATAAAATAATATTCATGTTATATTCTATTTCCAAGCCATTAAATTTTTTTATGTGTTAATCTTTCATAAACATGTGCCAATTCAAAAGGCTCACATAAAGTAATATTCATGTCATATTCTATTACCAAACCATTACTTATACTATATTGTGTTAATCACCTTCCCAATCTTTCAACCCTATGTACATATTAGTAGTTTTATTTCTACACGTAATTTAACATACATAAAACTTTGGTTGTAAGGATGTGCACACCCTTGTCTCCTATATATTGCATTGTCAAGATTTCACCTTCACAAATTGGCTACTGAAATGAATATAACTTACCTAGCTATATATGAAACAATTCACTCAATACTTGGCAATCAAATGTCCAATGCAAAACCTACTTCAAAGTGAGAGACACATGCATTAAAGTTGTAGGCATGTACTTGTTAGCAACCATGTTTCAAGTAAGTTTGTAGAGCCACTTTATACTCTCTTATAAAATTCAACCTTGAACAAAAGCATAGAGGAAACTTTGCAAAGTTTTATAGTGCATAGAAGATAAAAATATAATGTTAGTATTTCAAGGATAGGAAACATGAGCAGAGCTCTCAAATCCAAGACCCAATTCATCACAAATCTATGTCTCATCAAAACCTCATGCACCGCATGAATGAGTATACCACCAATGGACATAATTTGTATGGAGGCCTCTTCATCTTCGCAAGTATGGAGGCCTCATCATCTTTGTAAATGCACCTTCCCATGGGCTTTTTTTCTTTATTCATTCCATCCTCATTGCACCTCTTTAACCATTTCCCCTCAGATACGAGCTTGCTCAATAAGAAAACCTTATCCCTGCAAAAATAATTGAAGAAATGCCATAACCTCATATGTACACACAATTAAGGAGAATTCAAATGGATCCACAAGAATTCAACTTAGTAAACTAGATAATGTATGGTATCACACTAGTTGTCATTATTCTCAAGGGAGCCCATTTTTCCTATTAGCTCCCCATTCTCCTCTTCACTCCAGGTCCTAAGTTTCTCTTCGACGATCTCTTCACTCTTATATAGATGTTCTACATAAGCTAGATAATGTATGGTATCACACTAGTTGTCATTATTCTCAAGGGAGCCCATTTTTTCTATTAGCTCCCCATTCTCCTCTTCACTCCAGGTCCTAAGTTTCTCTTCGACGATCTCTTCACTCTTATATAGATGTTCTACATAAACAAATATATGGACCCACGTGCAAGAGCAAACCCTAGCCCAAAGATGCACCCCCAAGCATATGCGCGTTACGGAGAAGAAGACCCAAAAATGACAGAAGGAACTAGCATGACATGAGTTAATTAAATCCCCAAGCCCTTAGCCTTATATACCGATTAATCTCAGAGCGCCCTAGTTGTGAACATACAAGTCCACACACTTATCTCTTGGCTCGTTAATATGACCCCATGCATACGCATCAATAGGCCCTCTCTAGCCAGCTTGCCTCGGCCCATGAACCCAATCTTCCTTTGGTTGCTTGCCTCAAATTGGCATTCATGCTCATTGCTTACAAATGTTCATGTGCATTCCCACCATGTCATCAGTTATCTTTGAACAACTTATCCTCGTTGCTTCATTTCTTGGACTTGATCCACTGATACTTCCCCAAAGCATTAAATTTATTGGCATTGGTCCACTTGATCCTTGCCAACTTCATAAAAGTCAACTAGGGTTTGACATGCTCACCAAGATGTATCATCCTCAATGACTAGACTCAGAAGAACATTGGCATGATACATATTCTCTCTATTTTTCTCTATCAACCATAGAACTTCATCCCTCTAAGTTATTATGTCATTATGTTCCATGATCAACTTGATGGTATTCCCTATGTGCCACCACTCGCATATCTCCATAGTCTAGCTTGATCCTCAATAGTGTGATCAACTTGATGGTATTCCCTATGTGCCACCACTTGCATATCTCCATAGTCTAGCTTGATCCTCAATAGCTTTTTGTTGTCTTTCAATAGTTTGGGTAAGTGACATATGCATCCCATACTATGTAATCTACATCCACCTTGGCGACTTATTTTCAAAAAAATCAACATGACTCACATGAGTCTGATCGCATCTCTCCTCACTCTATAAAAGTCCATAATAGGTATTACGAAGTTTTCAAATATATTATGATGCCATTTGTAGTCTCAAAAAACTTGTGCACAAATCAACATGACTCACATGAGTTTGATTGCATCTATCATCACTCTATAGACATCCATTACTTTTCTCATCCATGAGGAGATGAGGAGAGAAATCTTGAGGCTCCAAAAATTTACATGTTTAGGCCTTCTACTCATATAAAGACCAGGGCAAATACATTATAAAGACCAGGGCAAATACATTAAATTATGATGCCATTTGTAGTTTGGACAATCTTGTGCATAAATCTTGCATGTTCAAACAACATATACAACTTCTCTATCGTAGAATATGCCAATTGGCATATTTTATGATAGTTATAGTTTCCAGTTGGCATTAACAACTTTGTTGCAGCTAGCAACTCTTGAACTCCTCCTGACATATAACCCCAAAATAGGTTAACATTCCCCCCTTCCTGATGGCAATCGCATCCTCGTGATTGAGTAGAAGACTTTGTTGGGAGATTTAAGAAGTTATTATTGATGCTTATGATGATGCATATGTTAAATGGTCATGTTCCTCCAAAAGGAATGGGGAAGGCTATTTTAGTAAATGGTGAAGTAAAGCGGGGTGGAATTTTTACGAGTGATTAAAAATTTTCTTTCTTTTTTTCTCCTTTTTTGGGTAATCCCAAGCAGGTTTACATTGTTTATTTGAAGTTAGCAGTAATATAAAGGCTTGTTAGAAATGGAGAGAAGAGATTGGGGGTCCAGAGGAATGGTAACACAATGATCAGAACAAGAGTGTGAATCTCAGTTCCTCATTTGATACATTGAAGCGATGTAAATGTAGCTTCTTGGTTCTATTTTGCAAGGCTATCAAATGATCTTGGTTATCTTAAAGTGGACCTGTCCTTGTATTCTTCATCCCATGTGCTTTTTATTTTTTTATGTATAAATATATTTTGTTCTTTTACAATACAATGAAGTGAATTAAAGCGATCCAAGCAAACTCTTGAAGTCAAAATCATTGGAGAGGCATGAAATAATTCTATTAACTTGCAAGGTTAATTGAAATTCTTGAGATAATTGTGGGATTTTATGGTGAAGAGATTATTGTTGAAGGGGTTTGCATGCCACTAAGGATAACCTATTGTGCTTGTGCCTTTTCAAGTGGAATCTAGGTGATAGGTCATACCATTGACCAAGATTTCGTCCACCATGTCACTCTCATCTAGAGATATACAATTCGGAAGAGTTTCCTCTAGCAATAATTCCCAAAGTGGGTTGGCAAATAGTTTAAATTGTGCCATTAAGCATTCAATTAACTTTGCTGTGGTGGCAGGAGTAATTGTGCCATTAAGCATTCAACTAACTTTGCTGTGGTGGTAGGAGTAATTGTGCCATTAAGCATTCAACTGACTTTGTTGTGGGTAGGAGAGTAATTGTTGAAGTTGAAGTTTTGACTAGGAAGTTATGTTATTGATGTTGATAGGGTATAAGAAGGGATATATTGTAGAGTGTTGGCTATGAGGTTACAGTGTCAAGGTATAAGAAGGGACATATTGTAAAGTTTTGATAGTATAAGAAGGAATATATTCCGAAGTGTCGACTGTAAGGTTGTAAAATTATGTTATTTTATGATGGTGAGGTTGGAGTTGGAGGGATAGAGGTTTTGTAGAAAAAAGGGCCTCCGATGGAGAACATGTTGAGGAGCTTTCTAGGAGGAGCCTTGTAGCCTTTTGTGCTTAGCATCATATAGATCCTTCTATGTCAGATCCTCTCTATCACAAAATGGTATCACCATCTCCATGTTGATCTTCATGGTAATTGTACTATTACTGATGCATGGTTTTGTACTAGTAGCAATAATCCATTCCCATCCCATAACTAAGTCTGCTTCTAACATAAACTCAACCACAAAGAATTTACAATTAAGGGGGTTAGTTTACATGTAGGTTGTACGTTCAAATTACCCCAAACATGGCATATTCATGTCCTACATGAAAAGAATCCAGTTAGGATGAGCTTGTAGTGCAGGGTGACCTAATAATTTCCATAGCTTACGGGTCATGAGATTATGTTCACGACATGGATAAAGCTGGGCTTGAATTGTGTTGATGTTTCCAAATGCTTTAAATCCTACATCCAACCTTGGAGTAGGGTCAAGGTCAGGTGTTGGGGTTTCAAGCCCCATGGGTTTAGGTCCATTTCTAGCAAATGGATCTTCTTGTAAGAGCATTGTGAGTGTACTCACTGAGTGCTTTAGGGTGACAATTTGCATTGATTGGTCAATAGAGTAATGAGAACTATTCCAAAGACCACCCAAGATGATTTCTTCAAGATCCGAAGTAACTTGGAACTCCCATGTTATGCTAAACCCTCAATGGAATAATGAAATAACCCCATGTTTCCATGTATTCCCCATTAGCATCTATCACATTAATGTTTATGGGGGTGAGTGCAAATTTTCCCAAGGATTTCCTCTCCTGATATGATGTTGTGATTGGCTTTAGGACTATTCACTACTCCTTTCCATTCAACATTCTTTCCCATAGGGAAATTTAGCCAAACTTTGATAGGCTCCTCAAATGAGATCATGGATGTCTTAGTTTCAATTTCAATTTCACTTTCTGATTCACTCAGAGATGGAGACATTAAATCTTCATTTCTAGATTTATTCCCAAGAGTTAAGTCTAAAGCATACTTTTCCTCCCTTTTTTCATCATTTTGAAGAGTACCCGATGTGGGGCCTAGCATGAACAATGGCACTAAAGGACCCCTTATTGTGTTATTGAGACTTGTTTAGAAGCTTGTGAAGACCTTGGAGGTTCCCATACAGCATCATGATTTAATGAACCCATTTTGGTAGGTATTGCCTCTTCATCTTGAAAAGGAAAGTGGAACTCCTCTTCTGGTTGTGGCTTTAGCTTTGGGGAATCCTCTTGGGTTTAACAAGATGTGGTTCAATGGCTTTGGCTTTAAGGAATCCTCTTGGATTTAATAAGATGTGGTTTAATGTCAACTGGTGACCCAAACACTTTGACCAATTTGAGCAGCATGGTTTCTCAAGAGTGTTGTTTGCTAAGGCTCTTATTCTCATCTTGGGGTGGTGGTTTAGGTCTTAGTGCTTTGATTTGATTTTCAATTACACTAGATGAGGTGCTGGACCTTGTTTCTTCATTTGATATTTCTTGGATCACTAGCAGATTCCCATAATTCTTTCCCATCTAGCAAGAGAAAATTTTATTTTGAGTGCTTGCAAAGTTTGCATACATTGGGTCCTTGGTGTCACTGCTTGTGCATTGTGTTGCTTTTACCTCCCTTGGGTTTATGCTTTCTTTAGGCTTCTTTCCTTTGTCTTGATGTTTAGACTTAACATCTTTAGTTTGTGTAGCTTTCACTTTCTTGGGTTTAGGAGATTGTGAATCTTTTTTTTAGTTCTTATTTCAAGACATTCTCCTCTATCCCTTGTGTAGAGTGTTTTTTTTGCAGGCTTGGCTTTTGCTCGCACCTTCACCGGCAATCGTGTGAGTACATTGAGTGGAATCCTGAGACAAGTGTCCATTCTACACACTTAAGATATTGAGAGTTGGGTATTATTGCCTCGTGTGAGCACATTGAGTGGAACCCTGGGACAAGTGTCCATTCTACATACTTAAGATATTAAGAGTTGGGTATTGCAAACTAACTTGCAAGTAAGCATTTCTCCTCAAGTAGTCTATGAACAAGTGTTAAACCACTCTTTATGGATAGACTCTTGGTTTGAAGATATTTCACTTGAAACGATGTCTAGTGGTAATACTAACCTTTTTATTAGGCCTTCTACAAGTGTTAGACAAACTCTAAGTGTATCTCCATCTAGAGACGAGGCTAGGAAGGCTTTAGGAACCTCAAATTGATAGATTTTAGCTATCTTCCATGGCAAGTATGTGATTCCCAACCAAGAAACAAGTTCGAGTCCATATCCAGAGAACCCAAATGCATTTCGGTTAGATAGATCCGACTTGGGATTCTCTTTCTACAAGGACATATGGGATAATAGATATGTTCCTTGTGAAAGAGACTAGGCCTGCTCATAGCCTAATAGAAATTCACATTATGTATGGCCATGGGTCCAAGTGATATAACAAATGCCTAGACATAAGGTTGTATGTATTAGCTATAGGCATCCACTTGAGTTGGATGGTCCTTATATATATATATATAACTTTATATAGGCATCCACTTGAGTTGGATGGTCCTTATATATATATATACATGAATAGAGAAAACAACTATTTCTCTTGTGCAAAGCTATCTTCTTCTCTTGAGCTTTTACCTTCTTGCCTGCTTGTGAGATATACATGCTTGTGTGAGTGCTTGTGGTGCGTAGAGTGTGCATGATAGATAGCTTGAGTGAGAGAGTGATTGAGCTAGAGTGGAGTGGAGAATGCTTCAAGCTTTCTAGCTTAACCTTTGCCATTTGAGAAGGGTTGCAATAGAGAATTGAGAGTAGATGAAGGGCTCAAACAAGAGGGATTGACACTTCTCTTGGCCTCTCTTACCTCTCCTATTGAGACCTCCACAATCCAAGATAAGTAGTTTTTCACTATCCTATGATTCCTTGTATAAGGGCAAAAAGATAAACATTAGAGAACCTAATCAACACAACGATTGAAAAGTTGATGTGGTGATGTTTCTTTAAAACAAGTTGCTTGTACAAAGTCTAGATTGTAAGTAGTCAATTATCCTCAGCTAGCAACTTAGGATCCACCTCTATTATAGTTGCAAATTGATAATCCCAAACACTTATGTGACGTGGTCCTTGCAAAAGATGAATCCCTAAAGAAAGTGTGTAGATCTAACGTTCATTGTCTCACTTGCTTCCAGATCACTTGCATCATCTATGAGACTTCCTTCTTGTAGCTTCCTGTTATGATAAGATCAATGTATCGAGACACTAACCATGCACATCTCCCCCTCCACAAAACACAAAGTGAGAAAGTAGAGGGGCTCCTTTTATAAGAATGTCATCATGGAGTTGATCATTGTACCATGACCATTGTTTGAACCCATAAAGTGACTTCTCAACTTTGAAACCTTTGCCTCCAAAACAAAGACCTTGAATTTTGGGACTGTACAACCTCCTTGAGAAATAATGGTGAAACATGACTTCATATCCTTTTGAAGCACTACCATATCCCTTATTTCTTTCAATGCTAAGCTCAATTACGAGTATCAAAATGAAGGCTGCCCACTAGACCCAATACTATATTGACAAGCATGCTTTGCACATTAAAAAACACCATCTATAAATTATTCCAAGCTCCCCTTATCTTCGTGCAGATACTCTTATTGACTTTTACTATGGATGATTCATAGCATAATGTATGAGAAGTGCATTTGATAAACCACTATGAATGTTACTAAAGGGTTGCAACTCGGGGCCACCCATCATATAAAGTGACGTGTACCTGCAAATCATCCTTTAAAGACTTTAGAAGTGGTAGGGAAACACTTAAGGTTGAAAGATGTGTTCATGGAGAAAAAGAAAAACACAACAAAGTTTAGGCATTTCTCCTTCAGATGTCCAAAGGGTGCCAGCCTTCCCCTGCTTCCCCAGGGCCTTGTGCAACCCAGCCGCCCATCTGCTTCGCCCCCACAAGCTCTCCATGGCAGCTACGTCTTCTCCATCATCAATTGTCATCCTTCTAACATGGACCTTTAGCTCCTAGCCTCCTCCTTGAAGCCACAACTCGAATGTGCAAGTTCTCAGCAGCAGCCCAGGTTGGTGGCAGATATGAGACCTCCTGCAAGCTGCTCTAGTAGGCAAGCATGGCTGTTTTGTAGATGTCCACTTCCTTGGCACTGATTATAATCAGATTGAGTTCGACTCCGCCACCCTGTTGGCAAGGGGTCTCTTAGTCTCAGTTTGCTTCCCCGGCCTCCCAGAGGAATACTATGCCCTGCTCCCAGTGATTGAGTTGGTTTAGGGCCAGGTTCTTGAAAACAAACACCCCCCCCCCCCCCCCCCCCCCCCCCCCAAAAAAAAAGACCAAAAACCCTCCCCTTTGTTCTTTGGATTTCTCCAATAGTCACATGAGGGACCACTCGTATCTACCTCTGTTGTTGACGGTTGTATAGTCTGCATCATGCAGACATTTTCTTTTGATGACTAACATAAGGATCCTTTCTTGGAAGAAAAACTAGTGATTAAGGCCTGAAATAAAACCACTCGCTATTATTTGAAACATCAATCAAAACTCGTGGTTAAGGCCTAAAAACAGGTTAAAAAGAGAGCACAAGTGAGGAAGGTGTAAAGATGCAAGTTAAACTAAATAATTTTACACAGAGATCAAATGTAATAAATCTAGAAGAATCTTTTATTTTAATCCACCCACTCCATGTGTTCCTAGTCCCTTCCATGCACAGCTTACCAAACCACGAGTACGGCAAGCTACCATTACTATGACCTCTGCTTGATGAAGAAATTGAGAATAGTACTGTATGCACATTAAGGCAACAATCTCATGCCTATTATAGAGACTCCTGAAAAGCATGTCAGCAAGCTTCTTTGGAAGGCTAACAAAGACAACTAGTTTTGATGGTGTTGCCAAGGCAAAACAATACACCAATTATGAGGCTAAATTCTAAAAAAAACACTTTCTCTAAAAGCAAACAAAACAGAAAAGAAACCATGTGACCTTCTAGTTGCTACACCGGTACCACCCGTCTTTGTAGCACTGTCATGAGCTTGGCTTCTTGGACTGAGTGCTCTTTATAATAAGTTTTCCCCCATGGTGCCGAACCTTGGGGGACTTTGTGCAAAGGGCCCATGAACAACTTATATAAAGATGTGAATCCTCTCTTCATAACCTTTGTCTTTGCAAAAATTTATGGTTGTTGGGTCCTGGTGACATTAAAGAATTTTAAGCATTATAAAAAACAAGGTAGAACCAAATGAACCCCAAACTTTGTCTCTTGTGTGTGTTATAATGCCACCCCCAAAAAACAAATGGTTACCAATGAGCTTTAGCTTTTTATTGACCCTCTCCAACATTTTTTTGGACCTAAGAGCCCTTTGGCTGCATCTTTCCAAGAGAGGAAAACATAAAATGCTCCCTATACTATCTACACAGTTTAATAAGGTAAAAAAGGCAACAATTCATGTGTGCCATTGATAGCATAAGGTCAGTAGAATCACAATTCATGGGTGTCATTGGAGACATAATTGTAAGAGCTTAGAAGAGTGGGCAATCGTTCTAGAAAGGTTTTCAAAATTACCCCAAGAAGCAGCATGCAGAGGAAGCAGAGCACTACTTTCCCCACATACTCCAAGGTAAACTCCGCGTTGCGCCCTTGCGGCAACTTGCCCCCAGGATAGAGGGAAGTGGCATCCTGCACCCACCATTGGGAAAACACACTAGAATGATTGGAAGAGCCTCCTCCTTTTTTACTATGATGAAGGGAGAAAACAAAGGAATCATACCACTTGCTTAGGCTGATGATTTGTAGATTTCAAGCCATCTGCACACAAGGCAATGGGTCCATTACAAAGCTTAGATTAATCAAACCATTTTAAGTTGATGATTTTTGGATTTCAAGCCAAGGCAATGGGTCCATGGCAAAGCCTAAATTAACGAAAGCATATAAGCTGATGATGTCTGGATCTCAAGCCAATGAGCAGATGACGTTATGGGTCCATCACAAAGCTTAGATTAATCAATGCATTTTCTTTACTAAGAAAGGGAGTTAATCTTTCCGTTTTGGGTTTACCTGCCTGTTGTGGTACTGTGCGGAGAGTCCAGCCATCGCCATAGCTGGCGAGATCTGCATCAGGTCCGAACTCTACAGGCTCCTGGCCTTCGTGGATGGCCTCGATGCAGAGTACTTCTGCTGATGGGTTGCTGAGCCTCGCGTTGATGCGCTCCACTGCGAACCCTGCCTTTGTGCCGGTCGCAAATCGGTAAGCTTTCCCATCAGGCCCTCGCACCTGCAACACAACACAATCAAAAAGCACACCAATTAACCGAAGAACTACCCACTAGATCTGCATAAAAACCCTCACCACGGGCTTAAACTGCTCTTACTTGCAATGGGTTTTGGCCGTTCATCGATATAAAAATTTATCCATTATACATACTTCTATGCATGAAAATAAAAATGGTAAAAGTAACACTTTTGATATAAAACTTTTTCCTTTATGCATACTTCTATGCATGAGAATTAAAAATGATAAAAGTAATATTTTTAATATAAAAAATTTATCTTTTATGCATACTTCTAGTCATAGACAAAAGCCATTGAAGATCCATTAAGGTCTTACTAATCACCTACCATATGTCATCAACATGTCCACATGGAGTCACTGGCCATGCCTCCACACCTACTTGATCCCCATCTCTCTCTCTCTCTCTAATGTGTGGTAGATTGGTTAGCTCATGGAGTTGTTATTCAACACATCTTGTGTTCGAATCTCACTCCCGTCGGATAGATCATATTTGATCTCTTGGGATTGTTCCTACGACGTTAAAAGAGCTTCTTCTTCTCTCTTACTATTATGGGCATCTAGATGGCATGCCTTGTGTATTTTTATAAGATAAATACACAACTTCAAGATTGTGCAGAGCATGATGAACCCTTACAACAACTAGAATGGTTATAACATTGACCTTCCCACCAGGGTACCTAGTCCTTGGGCTATAGGGCTAGAACAGGTGCCCAAACGAACTTGAATGGGCAACTATACCCAACACCCTTCACCTTAAGAAGGAAGAGCCCCTTAATTTGTATGGATTAGCTCATTGACAATGGACAACTACATGACTACATGGTCATGCTTTGGTACTCATTCTTCTTTCCTAAGAATATGCTGCATGATCTTAATGTACTTGTGCAAGCTCTTAAGATTTTTGGTGAGGCTGTGGGCTATTCATAAACTTTAGGAAATCCAAATTCTTGCCCTTAAAGGAAGTGGATTAGCACAACATTTTTTGGCCATGATAGATTCTTCCACCCACTAACTTTGTTTGGCACTTGGAATATTCATTAGGATGGAATATGTCTCACTGAGATGCCATCGAATGTTTGACTGGGCCATTCAAGTAGTGCAAGTAAAACTAGATTACTGGTTATTATCTACTTGACCTGTTTTTGTGTAACTTTGACTTGTGCAATCTATTCTCATCGAATATATTCAATTTTTCTTGCCACTTTCGATATGGTCAAAAACACAGATCACTACTTTTATGTAATATACAATGGAAGTACTATGGAAGACAAAGAATCGTAAAAAAAAGAACTGAAACTTTTAAGATATGAGAGGGTCTATTCACGAAAAATGCATGGTGGATTGAATGTTTGTAATATTCATTATCACATGTATTGGTAATAAGAAAAGCAACGTTGCTACATACTTTTCTTGTAGAGGAATAGCCTTGGGCACTCATGGTAGTAGTAATGTGTACAAAGTTTCAAACATGCTCATTTGACAAATGATAGCTACAACACTAGGATATACTATTTGGATATGTGCACGGCAAGATGCATGGCTACCCATACATAAGATATTAATTGTTGACTAGAAAGAAGTGCTCCAATATTTGCATTGGTCTGGAAGGCCTCCACAAAAATAGGGAATTCATTGAGGCACAAAAATATACATTAGAGTAGAGCTTTTGCTGCTCGGTTGGTCGACCATCTTATTTCCTATCTATTAAAGGAATATGTATTATGCAAGATGTCATATCCCCTGGGGGACATGCTTTATCTTTCCCATATGCTCAAAGAAGATGGGGTTTGGGTATGCATTATAGACATTCATGGTAGCAAATTAGAACCCAGCTACTACCCTTTCAGAATGTGTTACATGACTCTCAACATAGTAGATTGGAAGATTGAAAGACAAGAGACACTCATTTTAGTAAAATTTTCTTCCTTGATCATTCCTTGGCCTTGTTCTTAAAGCATGCAAACATGTTATGGCATATGAATAAGTTGGCAAAGTGGTGGAAACAAACTTTGTAGAAAGTATGGAAAAGCAAGATGCAACTTAAAAAAACGAGTACTCTTTTAGAGATGTATTGCAAGAGTACTTCTTGTTGGTAAAACTTTGGCAAAAAGAAATATTACTACTACTCAATGCCCAATGTGTTCATGCTATAATGAGACCATCCGGCACTTACTATGGCACTGTATTGACACCCAAGATTTCTTGCATAGTTTATCTATGTGTTTGACTATGATAGATTTCCAAGAACACATTTCTCCAAGAACTTCTTGATCTTTGGTAGAGATATGAGAGGAGGCCAGTAGGAATGGCTCCTTTTTTTAAATGGACAAGACTTTGGGCTCTCTCATCACTTTGGATTACACGCTCTCAACTGGCTTTCCAGTCACTCCCAATTTTGACAAGTATTGTTACTTTCATCAATCATTGCGTCAATCCTTACCTGACTACCATCAGCTCTAACAGCTAGATGAGATACATCTAGATTTGTTTTTAAAATGTTTTTACTTTTGTGAATTAATGAGAAACACCCTCATGAGGGTGCTTTTCTCTATATAGTAAAGTAATAGAACATTGCTTTTCTCTATATAGTAAAGTAATGAGAAACACCCTCATGAGGGTGCTTTTCTCTATATAGTAAAGTAATAGAACATTGCTTTTACAAAAAAAAGTGCCTCTATGTGTGTGTGTGTGTGTGTGTGTGTGTGTTGATATATATATATATATATATATATATATATTAGCATCTATGAAACATCCAAACAATCCATGAGACCAAAAAGTTATTACATGTGATCCATGAGTAAACCTGAATGCTAAGACAACATGAAAAAAAAGAAAGACTAGCTAGCAAAAGGATAGATGGGGCCAATGTACGTAGTGTTGGGAAATCAGAGCTTCATGTTGTGTACACTTTGTGTGTGTATCCACGTATGTGTGTGAACAGCCTCTAAGGCTAGGTATTATGTTTGTGTGTGCAAGTGTGTGTGAAACCAATGATGTCATCTAGATGAGCCTCCAAAGACTATAAAATCATTGGACTTATTGAAGGCTAGACATCAATCAATATTCATTGAGTCGTGTAATCAATATCTCTAGCATTTTACCCTAATCTTGCATAACCCTAACCCTAATCTACTAATACGTAGACCTTATGTGTATAGTAAAGTAGGCAAAAAAAGAACCACATGTGTCACAATTCATAATGTCGCGTTGATAGGATTTTTTTTATGCCCAAAGAAAATGCCCAATAGATATATCCACCCCACCCTAAGAAAATGAAATAAATCATTGATGTATGGTTAGAAACCTTAGGAAAAGATAACTGCTTGGTGGCCACTTTCCAAAAGTGAAAATTAGCCATAAGAAGAAAAGAACACTTGTATGTAGTAGAGGGGGGAGATTGCAAAGACAAGGGCAATAGTTGCAGGAAGTGGTGGAGAGAAGATTGGATTCTGTTTGAGATGGACATTGAGAAGAGAGTCAAGAAGAGGGTCGAAAGGGGGCAGAGAAGAAAAAGAGTTGAGAGTGAGTCATGAAGAAGCCAAGAGAGATGCTTGGGTGAAGCAGTTCGGTGGAAGTTTGTTGTTGTGACTGTTTTGTTTGAGAAGAAGAAACAAGTTTTGTTTAACTAGCCCAGAGCAGAGGTTGCAAAGGTGAGAGGGTCTTGTAGGAGGTGGGTTCCCTAGGGCCTCTAAGGTTGCAAATTTGTTGGAACTTGGACCACCTCAAAGTCTTATTCAACAATTCTGTGCAGTGTTTATTGGTGGTTGTCTGCAGTGTTTATTGGTGGTTGTCTGCAGTGTTTATTGGTGGTTGTCTGCAGAGTGTAGCTGCAGCTATGGTTGTTGTTTCTGGTTCTTTGTGAAGTTGAGAATACAGGGTTTTGTTAGGATAATTGTGTGGAAGTCCCTTGGTTTTGTGGTGCTTCACTCTCTTTTTTGTTCTATCCCCAAATCTCAAGGGTGTTGAGATTGGCTCAGTTATATATATATATAACTTCCACATCATTGTATATATACATATATACAATGTAGTCTGATTGTGTTGGAATGATGAAATCTTATGCTTTGGTTTTAGCTGTGTTGTTTTGATAGAGTTTGTTGGGAAGAAACAACTGTGAGTGAAGAGTTAACTTGTGTTGAATCAGATCTATGTCAGTTAGCTTGTGCTTGAGTCAGCAAGTTCACAAAGGTAGCTTGGTCAGCCGTGTGTCAGGACAGGTCAAGTGAGGTTGTTAAAGTAATGGTATGGTTTTGTTTAGCACTTGTGAGGTCTCGGCTGACAATTAGAACTAGGTAGAGGATTGTTTGATAGGTCTGGCATTGCTAATGGTCTAGATGTCAGCTGAGGACTTTGTCAAGTTGTCAGAAGGGAGTTGATAGGATCACCTGAAGCTGTTTAGAAGTAGTTTTGGTCTCTTTGTGTTGAAGGGGAAAGTTTTGGGTTAGTAAATCTTTTGATGACCTGTGGGCCTTCCTTGCCAATCCTTGTTCGTCTTTTGACATAAACAAGCCTTGGGAAACTTGAGCAAAACCTATTCATCCTCCTTTAGCTCTAAAGGCCTTCGATGCCTATTAGCAACCCGTTTTTGTTTTTGTTGTGACACCTCAATAGCATCTTTTATCTTTTGAAAAGCTATCTTGAGGTCATGCACATACTCATCAGCATGAATATATTTGAATGCATCCTTAAGATATGTAGGTGGATGTCACATGCACTCTGCACTCAGTGCATGGTGACAAGATGGCTCATTATCAGAAGTGCAACAGTTGTACAATTTTAGAACCCAATAGGATGATAATTGTTGTACGCCGTGACCCCATTGTACATCCTCAGTCCAGGATAAGTCAGGCACGAGCTACGTAGGTCATTCCTCAGCCTTAGTGGGTCAGTCAGTCAGTCAAGTCCCTTAACCCACTTGGAGAGAATCATTCATGCATGTAGAGTCAGTAGAAGCCTTAGGGTTTGCATCAGAAAGCACTCTGCATCTTGCATAATATGCATGTGCATCATTTAGAACATCCCCAGAGCCTTAGGAATTTACTGGGATTTATCTGGTATTTTTTCCATATTTATTAGTATTTATTTATCATTATTTGCATTATTGGGCATTTATAAATATTAACTTTATTAAATGACCAACCTCCAGTTAGTATAAATAGGCTTGCCTAGAGCCTCTTTTCCTCATTCAGTCTTCATTGTGCTAAGAGCTCTCCTCTTTCTTGCTTTCAGCCCAAGACTAATCCAGCCCTAGTGCCCATAAGCTATCTTCTCCAGCCCCTTGAGATCCATAGCTTCAGCCAGCCCTAGGTGCCTGCATTCAGCCCTGATTCAGCCTCAGTTCAGGCCAGATTCAGCATACCATTCATCCTCAGTTCAACGCCAAAAATCAACAGTTTGCAGCCTGTGTTTTGCACAGCCGTACAGCAGTCCATCTGCGTTTCTGTTCCAGCCGTACAGCAGCAGCCCAGCAGCCCTGTTTCTCATGCGTTTCAGTCCTCAGCCCTCTCTACACTTCAGCGTTTCTGTCCACAGCAGATTCCAACCCTGAAGGTTCAGTCTACTGCAGTTTCCAGCCCTGAAACTGTTGTTTGCATCAGTGTCCAGCCTTCTATGCATCATCCACACATGCAGCAGTCATCTGGTGAAGAAATGGAAAGGGTGGAAATAGGCGCCTAACGTTCCCCATGTGCCACCCACTCCACCTCTCTCTAGCCCATATAGATGCTATTTTGAGCATCAAGCTTCCTCTTAATCCACTCGAGTTTTTTAAAAGGGATTAACTTACTCATAAGTCAGGCAATTAGATTGGGAGAAAGCACAAGTGAAAGCTCTCAACAAGCTTTTCAAGCTTAAGCACTCTAATGCTAGCTATAAGCTTATACTAGTGTACTACCCTGCATAGATAAGTACATAGAATATGGAGCACTTCCAGCTTATGCTCCAAGCCAAATCCTCTTCAAGACTCTCCTTTTCTCCGTAAGAACTCTTGGCTCAAGTAGCCATTGAGGCTTTGAGAAGAGGACAATGTAGCTTAAGGTCCCAAGCAAGCTCACAAGCTCAAGGGTTATGGAGTTCCTAGCCTCCATGGTCCAAGAGATGTATTAATTTAAGCTTTCTCTTTGTAAGAGTTTAAGAGCAAAGAATTAATACAAAAAGCCTTTCGAGGGGGGGTCGGCCTCAAGAATTCCGGCCCTCAAACTTGTCCATTTGTGTTAAGTTTGTTAATTGCATGCTTGTTTTGCATTTGCTATTTGCTAGAACGTGTGTGTGAGTAGCTAAATGAATGCATATGTGAGCTAATTGAGCGAATGCATTAGCTACTAAGTTGTTTCTTTCACACGCCACTTTCACTAAGGGTGGAAATTAAAAAGAACATCACTACTAAAAGAGCTTGAGTAAATATTTAATATTTGCTAATAAGAAGCTTTAGTAAGTCTAGTTACATTGGTATTAGAGCATTGTAGGTGTTGCTTAATTGAAACTAGCATTTCTAATTAAGCTACGATCCAAGCACTTTCACAAAAGGTAGTAAGCATTGTGAAGGAATCATGTCTTTCATCCCACACAATGAGCCTAGTTGGCATCAAGTAAATTTCAAAGAAGATGAAGCTTCGGCTCAAGGAACTCATGCATTGACGAATCTAGTTCAAAGTTTGCATGATGCATAGCATAATCCTTTCTTTAGGCCCACGGTTCAAGCCTCAATGTTTGCGCATGGCATGGTTCTTACTACAAAGTCTCCTCCAAGAGAAGCCAATTCTCTACAAGGGAGTGAGCATATAAGAGCGCCTATGGAAAGGGAGGGGCAATCTCCATCAAGTGCTCCTCAAGAATGCCGTAGGCGGGCGAAGATCTTCTTCAAGTGATGGGTCTTCCTCATCCAAAAGTGGAAGAAGCAAGAGAAGCCGCTTTCATCAAAGAAGGAGAAGGTCTCCTTCACCTTCATCAAGTCCTTCACTCTCAAAAGGTGATGAAGAAAGCTCTTTTCAAGAATGGTCAAGAGCATGCACTCGCATACCAAAAAGGCACAAAAGGACTCATTATGCATGGAAAAGAGCTCGCAAGCTTCAAACCTTTAAGGAGGGTGGAAAGAATGTGGCTTTTGTCACATTTGATGGCACATATGGCAACACGGATAAAGTCCTCAACTTTATCCAACAATTTGATGTGGCTTTTGGTGGAGAGCACTTCACCGAACAGTCCAAGCTTCGTCATGTGGCCATGTACAAAAGAAAGATGGGTCCTATCGCATGTGTGTGGTCTACTGTGCACTAAATAAGAACACAATTAAAAATTGATTTCCAGTCCCTCGCATAGGGGACATCTTTGATAAGCTACAAGGTTCATCTTACTTTAGTAGGATAGATCTTAAAAGTGGCTATCATCAAATCAGGATCGTACCTCATGACATCCACGACTGCTTTTTGTACGTAGTTTGGTTTGTATGAGTATATAGTGATGCCCTTTGGTCTTTCAAATGCTCCAGCAACCTTTAATAGGTTAATGGAAAGATTGTTTAGGAAACATAGGGCATACACTGGTGGGGGTTCTTCGACGATATAATTATTTATTCAAAGACAATGGAAGAACACAAAGAGCACTTAAGGGTAATTTTTGAAGAATTGCGTGCTAATAACCTTATGCTAATGGGAAGACGAGTGAGTTATTCCTTAAAGAGATTAAATATCTTGGCCACATTATCTCTAAGGAGGGTATCCAAATGGATCCCGAGAAGCTTAAGGTAATAAATGACTGGCCACGACCAAAGAATCTCCATGAGGTAAGAAGTTTTATTGGCATGTGTTCCTATTATAGACGCTTTATATCAAAGTTCTCTATAATAGTGGGTCCACTCCATGATTTGACAAAGAAAAAGGTTAAATTTCAGTGGACCACAAAAGAAGACGCCTTCAAAGAGCTCAAGGAAAGGCTTATGTGACGAAACCACTCTTGATACTCCCTGATTTTGATAAGCCTTTCAAAGTTCATTATGATGCTTGTGGTGATAGTATTGGGGCTGTTCTTTCCCAAGAAGGACACCCCATTGCTTATGAAAGTAGAAGGTTGAATCCACAAGAACAAGTACTAGGAATCTATGAGAAAGAACTACTTGCAGTTATCTAAGCTCTAGATTCTTGGAAGCATTACTTCTTAGGAACACCCTTCATAATACATACAGATCACCAAAGCATTACACAAACCAAGCTTTCTGATAAGCAAATAAGATGGGCTAATTTTCTCTCACAATTGCATTTTGACATAGCCCATGTTCCTGGAAAGCAAAATGTGGTTGCGGATGCACTCTCGCGAAGGCCTAGAGTAAATGTAGTCTCCATAGCATATAATCATGATCTTGAAAGCATGATTAACAAGTATGCACAAGATGAAAAATTTACCTCTATTATGGTGGATCTAGAGAGTGATAAAGTCCATGAAACTTTCTCACTAAAGGAAGGATTCCTTTTGCATGGTTCACGATTATGTGTAGCCAAGGAACTTCGTGTGAGAAAGTAATGTATGAATCTCATGCAACCTCGCCCTTAAGTAGGTTGGGGGGTGGGGTCACCCACAAAGGGCGACCCCCCCTAAACCACTCACTTAAGGGCGACGGCCACCCTTAAGTGGGTGGGGGGGTCGCCCACTATAAGGGCGAACCCCCCCTAAACCCACTTAAGGGCTACCGTCACCCTTAAGTGGGTGGGGGGACGAGGTTGCCCACTAAGGGCGAACCCCCCCTAAACCCACTTAAGGACTACCGTCGCCCTAAGTGGGTGGGGGGATGAGGTTGCCCACTAAGGGCGACCCACCCCCCTAAACCCACTTAAGGGCGACTGTCACCCTTAAGCGGGTGCGAGGGGGATTGCCCTTAGTTGGCAATCCCCCCCACTCACCCACGTAAGGGCAATCATCACCCTTAAGTAGGTGGTGGGGCGGTGCCACTAAGGGCGACCCCCCCTAGACCGCTCACTTAAGTGTGACCCCCCTAAAACCACTCACTTATTAAGGGTGACTGTCACCCTTAAGTGGGTAGGGGCCCACCCACTAAGGGCAACCGTCACCCTTAGTGGGTGCCCCCCCCACTAAGGTGGTGACAGTCACCCTTAAGTGGGCGGGGAGGGGACAGGAGGATGGTCACGCTTAGTTGTTTGGCGACCCCCCCACCAACTAAGGGCGACCATCGCCCTTAGTGGGGGGCACTCATGCCTTCCCCCCCCAAACAAAACATGGCAGCCCTCCTCCCCCCCTAAACAAAACATGGCAGCCCTCCTTCCCCCCAAACAAAATGCGACATCCCCCTTTCCCTCCTCCTGCAATAATGCAGCAACCACTCTCCCCGCCTCCCCCCCCTAAAGCTAAACGCGACAGCCCTCTCCCTCCCCCCTAAAGCAACACGGCCCCCCTTGCAACATGGTAACCACTCTCTCTCTCTCTCTCTCTCTCTCTCTCTCCCCCCCCTAAATCAAAACACCCTCTCCCTCCCCCCTCTCTCCTAACAACAAAATGTCTCCCTCCCCCCCTAAATCAAAACACCCTCTCCCTCCCCCCTCTCTCCTAACAACAAAATGTCTCCCTCCCTAAAAGCAAAACTCTCACCTCTCCTCCATAAAATGATAGTCTCATCTCCTTCTCTCTCACAAACTCTCTCCCTCCCTAAACCCTAAAAGGATAGCCCTCTCCCTCACACACTCTCTTTCTCTCTCACGGAACTCCCCTTCTCTCTCTCTCTCTCTCTCTCTCTCTCTCTCACCAACCCTTTCTTCACTCTCTTTTCTCCTCTCTCTCTCTCTCTCTCTCTCTCTCTCTCTCTCTCTATATATATATATATATATATATATATATATATATATATATATATATATATATATTCCTTTTCCTCTCCTCTGTTTTCTTCATTGTTTCTTCTATTTCCTCTCTTCTTCTTTGTTTCTTCCTTCTCTCTCTTCTTTCAAAACCTAATTTTTTTAATTTAATCTTTTTTTCTCTATTTATATCTATTGCTTTTTGGCTCTATTTTTATCTTTTGCTTTCTTATATCTTTTAGGATTCTTTCTTCCTTGTTCAATCTCCTTCTTCTCGTGCTACTTGTTCGTCCTCATGGCGTCTCCCCAATTCCAAAGAGGGACATAAGTTTCCTTGATGTTCAGTGATACCAAGGTAGCTATTGGGACCATTTTGCATGTAGACCTTCCAATATGGTGATATCGACAAGTTAAATCAAACCAAAGGATACATCATTGTGTGGCTAGCCAGAGATTGTGTAAGTCTTATTTTATCTCTCTCCACCTTTCCAATTATGCTCTTTATAGTGATTTTTTTGAGAGCAATCTGTCTTGTATATGTCAATGTGTTTAAATTGTTACAAACACATCAAAGGAAACCCCACATCCAAAGCGTGCAAAATGTGTAAAAAGCACACTTGCCAACCAAGCCCCAAGAAGTGACAAGTACCAAGAAGAGGAATAAAGTGCAAGAGGAAGATGATGATTGGAGTCCTCCTTGAAGGAATCTAAGTCGAGTTGCTAAGTCTTCAAAGAAAGATGCTTCTTCAAAAACCATTAAAGAAACTAAGTAGAAGAGGTAGACAAGGGAATTGAAAAAGAAGACGAGAATGAAGAGGGTTTCATGGTGACTCATGCAACTCGCTTGATTAGAACTCCTACAAGACAATATTAACAGAGTGAAGGTAATTGTTAACCACTTTTTATCAAATCTTACATAAGGTATCTTTTGGATTACCAAGTGTAATATGTGTGTGTGCATTGTAGGCGGTGAAATCCACTCCTTTGCCACCTATTCCCTTGTGCAGACTTGTGCGTGACCCCTCTATACGAAGAGTGTAGTTTAGGTACAAGAAGCTAGCAAGGAAATTTTATACGAATGGCTATACGAAGAGTGTAGTTTAGGTACAAGAAGCTAGCAAGGAAATTTTATACGAATGGCTATGTTACCAATAGATGCAGGTTCATTTGCTCCATCTCCTCATCCCATAATCCTATTAGAGAAGTGATTCAAGATGATGTTATTGTATGGGATGACATCTGGCGATTGAAAAACGAGGAGTTCGAGAGTATGATCAAAGGCACAGAGTGGGAATTCATGAGCAATAAGATGTGTGGGATGGCAATCATGAAGTTGTGGCATGGATGGAGGAGATTAATAAATGTGACTCTACTTAAATTGCCTACTTTTGTGAATGTGGTGTTTTGTTTTATAAAATAGTTTTGGACTAATTAGATTTGCACTATCTAACTGTAGCATTCAAGAATGTTACATCAAGAAATCCTTGTGTTGATGTTTTCCTTATTGAATTCAATGAGGATAGCGAGGGGAAGGTTCTCACAGTGATAGCTCGCTTAAACAGGTAAGAGAATATATGTTTTAAGACTCTTTAAATTAGGAATATTCCACGTACTATATGTTTCTTCTTCCCTTGTGGACAAAGTGTGTCTCATTAGGGCGCTTGGGATGGCAAACAAAGAAACAATTATGAAGCACACTAGAGAGATGAACAAGGCATGGATGGTGGACAAGCATGCCTTGACACAGAAATAAAAGGGCCTCCCATCCTGGTATAACTGCAAGCTTTCGAAACTTTCCCAAATAGTATTCCAAGTAAACCTTCAATCTTTAAACACAATACATGATTAACATTTGCATACCATCCCCACTAATGTTGTAATTTGTGAATAATAGGATGAGTATCTCACAGCCACCCGAGATATTGACCCCCTAGTAGATAGTTTGCTTGTGCAAGAGTTTGAAGAACGGCATTTTATAAAGATGAAATAAAATGGAGGCATGCTACAAGCTGGTTGGCGGTGATTGTAAACCCTGCACAAGGGGAAGGTTTCTTTAAGTAAGAAATCCTACACTATTTCCTCTATCTATTTCGTATAGGCAACAAAATTTTATGGTTTTAATGTTGCGGTTTAATTTTGGTGTTGTGTTGCAGACAACTAGTGCATGTAAATTGGGATGAGAAACTGGATTGTTTGACAGAGGATAGGCTATACAGCTCGACAGCTAGCTCTCATTCCAAATGACCACAAAGCACAGATTTTGGATATTTTGATTGACGATGATTTGCAGAGGAGACTGAAGGATTCACAAATCCCTAAAAGTATGTAATAATTACTCTCCCTATCTTCTTGATATTTACAAAGTACTCTATTTTTTTGAATAAAAATTTCAATGGCAATGCAATAATTGCAAGTTTATTCAAGGATTGTCTTCAAAGAAAAGTCATATGGCATGAGATTCGAGCACAAGGTGTAGCCAATCTTACGTTCCTAGATGACCTCGCCAATCTTAAGAGACTGTATTTTGGGAAGCTGTTCAAGGAAATGGTGGGATCCCTAAAGAAATAAGGTGTGGTAGCTTCAAAACTTGCTATCATCAGGCTACCAAGCGTGCTATGTTCAGGTGGCTAACATTCTACAAAGTGTACTTACTACTTGGTTGTACTCTTATATTTATAAACTGAATGGATATAATAATGTGTAGATGGATTTATAAGTGCCATGCGGAGAGATCTATTGCAGATGTGCATGTAATCTTTAAAGAATGGCGCAATCCAAGTGGAAAATTTCCTAAGAGCAAGAAGGAGATATAAACATTATTTCTTATATCTTTTCAAATCATGAATTCTATTGTGAAGCCTAGAAGTCTACATGTTCAAGGCAAGGGCAAAGGTCTTATGAAAGATGAAGGCGATGATGAAGATGAAGAGGATGGTGATGATGAAGAGGATGATGATGATGAAGGGGAAAAAGAGCCAAAAAAGGATGCAACGAAGGGAAAGGGAAAAGCAAAGTCACTAGCGGAAGAGAGGACGACTCTGATACCTCTCCATTAGAATATGAGACGAAAGAGATTCTACTGATAGCACTCACAAGATCGAGGCAACCCCAAAAATTGAAAAAGTTGGTCATGTAGCTACACAGGCAAGGCACTGTTTTACTTGTGGTTCATTAGTATTATTGTTACATTGTTTGGATACTAATAGATTAAGTTATGGATTTAGATAAGCTTAGCAAGAGGTGAAGTGCCAAATGCACCATTACGACCAACAAATCCACCTAGCCTAGGTGACATGATCCCAATCCAAATGAATTTGCCAGGTATGATTTTACTCATTGGTAATGATAATGTGAAGTATTTGTGTGGTTCATGTACTTACAAAGTGTACACTTTGTAGGAGTGTCTTGTTGTACCACAACAGTAGGCCTCAGCACTCCAAAGAACATCAAAGTACTAATTCTTCTACTGTTATAGAAGCCTTGGCGTTAATAGGTGTAACAATCAATTGCGACCACATTTGAAAAGATTATAAAGGTGTGTCTTTTATATCCTTGTGAGATAACAATTGATGTATAACTCTACTCAACATGGTGTGGCAAGACATCATTCTACAAAGATGATGGCATGTGTTGGGGATTCTTTGAAGATAGGCCGTGCACTTCTGAACCCGCAATGTAAGGCCAACATGGGAGACATGACCTTTACTATTAAAGGTGTCAATACAAGCACATCATGTGATTGTATTGTAGTGAGGTTTCCCACATGAGGTTCTGTTTATGGCTACCCCGATGACATTGTCCCACCATGGAATCTCTGCACATGTGAGCGATGAGATTATTTTCCCTTCATTAAGACCTTATGTGTTGTTGTGCATATGTTGCGAGTATGTCATGCTTACTTTTTTGTGTATGTCATTCGAATGCCACGTAGATGGAGAGGAGCATGCATTGCTTTAGATTTGTGAGACCATCTTAGACGATAATGACTCTATTATTATCCTTGGTACCGTTGTGTATCAAGTGGCAACCATTATAGCTCACGCTGCGAGCGCTCTGGCTTCTCCTTAGACACCCTGGTGAATGTGCGATGTACAACACAGATTGGAAGGGCCTTTGGACAAGAGGTAAGAAACACTAATCATAGAGGTTTCCATTGAGCATCACTTTTTACTACTAAAAATCATCTCATACTCTTGTGCAGATACATACCCTCATCGCTCGCTGCTACCTTCACAAGCATAGTTGGACAAAACCATACACAACCTTTCTCACATGATTCTATCGTTGATCCTTGCAACATGATGCACTGGGACAGATCCCCAGATGGGACAGCATGGCGAGGTATGGCGTTAACTCTTCATGTGCTCCAAAATAAGGGCCTTACATTTTTTGGTGGAATTAAGAGAGATGTTTTCTTTGCAAGTGGATCTCAATGTGGATATGACTTTTGGGATAGCTTGTTGAGGCATCATGTAAAGCAAGGGCAAGTGTTAGTAGAGCTTTATTGCTGATGTGGAGATTGTGCTATGGTAGCACAAAAATTAGGCATAAACATTGTTTGTATTGATCCCGAAGAGGATGTAGTGGAGGGTGTCTTGATGAAGATTTCATTGTAGTAGTGCAGTAAACATATTTATTTGTGAAAATTCAAGTGACTAGGTCATGATCTTATTCGTAACAATTGTTTATGATTGTGTCATGATCTTATTTTTCATATTAAAAAAGAGAGAAAGAGGGCGAGAGCAACGCATGTTGGGGTTTTGCAATAAGACATCATTCCCCTCTACAACGATGTTTATATACAACATTCCCCTCTACAACGATGTTTATATACAACATGTCGTACAAACTAATAAAGAATCGACATTTTCTGTACTATGTGGATGAATAAGGTAGTGAAGCATTTGTAGACTCGAGGATCTGTACGCAAAACATGAGTTAAGTAAGCTTTGTTGAGAAATGAGAAATAAATATAGAGAGAGTAAGCAAAGAGAAGGACAAAAAGAGTGAGTGAAAGAGAAAGAGCGAGAGGGAACGAAAGGAAAGAGAAGAGAGAGAGGGAGGATAAAGAGTGAGTAAAGAAAGGGACTGAAAGAGTGAGAGAGAAGGGTAGAGAGGAAGAGAGAGAGAGAGGGAAGATAGAGAGAGTGAGCAAAAAAAAGGATTGAAAGAGTGAGTGAGTGAGTGAGAGAGAGAGAGAGAGAGAGAGAGAGAGAGAGAGAGAGAAGAGTAGAGAGAGGGGGGCTAGGAGAGAGTGAGCAAAGAGAAGGACTGAAGAGTTAGCAAAGAGAAAGATGGAGAGAGAGAGAGAGAGGGATAGAGAGAGAGAAGCAAAGCCAAGAGAAGGATAGAGAGAGAGAGAGAGCCAGAGCCAGAGCCAAAAGAAGGACAGAGAGAGAGGGGAGGATATATATATATATATATATATATATATATATATATATATATATATATATATATATATATATATAGAGAGAGAGAGAGAGAGAGAGAGAGAGAGAGAGAGAGAGAGAGAGAGAGAGAGAGAGAGAGAGAGAGCCAAAAGAAGGACAGAGAGAGAGGGGAGGATATATATATATATATATATATATATATATATATATATATATATATATATATAGAGAGAGAGAGAGAGAGAGAGAGAGAGAGAGAGAGAGAGAGAGCAACGAGATGGATAGAGAGAGAGAGAAGGAGGATATAGAGAGCGAGAGAGGGAAGGAGGATAGGAGGTACGAGAAGGATAGAGGTAAGAGAAGGATAGAGAGGGAGAGAGAGAGAGAGAGCTACAAAAGAGAGAGTTAGCAAAGAGAAGGATAAAGAGAGTTAGCAAAAGAGAGAAGGATAGAGAGAGTTAGCAAAAGAGAGAGGGGGAGGGAAGAGGGTGGGACAAGGAGAGAGAGGGTGGTGTGGGCTAGGCGGTGGTGGGACAAGGAGAGAGAGAGAGAGAGAGAGGGAAGAGGGTGGAGAGGAGAGAGAGGGAGGCGGTGTGGGCTAGGCGGTGGTGGGACAAGGAGAGAGAGAGAGAGGGAAGAGGGTGGAGAGGAGAGAGAGGGAGGGTGGGGGAGTGAAAGTGAGGGAGAGAGAGGAGAGAGAGGTAGGGTGGGAGAGTGAAAGGGAGAGAGATAGGGAGGGTGGGAGAAGGAGAGAGGAGGATATAGCCCACACCACACTCTCCCTCCCTAAGAGAGAGTGGGAGAGTGGGAGAGGGAAAGGGAGGGAGGAGAGAGAGGGGGAGGATATAGCCCACACCACACTCTCTCTCCTAAAAGAGAGGGAGAATGGGAGAGGGAAAGGGAGGGAAGAGAGAGAGGGGGAGGGAAGAGTGTGGGAGAAGGAGAGAGGGGGTGGTGTGGGCTAGGCTGGGCGATGGTGGGTGTGGAGATGGTGGTGGCAATTGTTAGAGAGAGATTGTTCAAGTAGAAAGATAGGGCAACCAAGAAAAGCTCCCTCCACCAAGCTCCCTCGATGACCATCCCCTAGAAGCAGCAAGTATTAATTTTATATACCTTTGTGTCACGATTCAAAATGTAGTATTCATAAGAAATGAAGATTTTTCTATAAGGTGTATGCATGTGACAAGTTAATTTAAAGCTCTTAACACCAATTCCATCATGACTCTATGTAAGTTTGGTGTTTTAATGCACTCTATTGGGCTAATGATGCTCTAACAAACTCGTTCTCTCGAAGGAACTTGCTCTCGCTCTACTAGTGCAAGATTGCTTAATAAGGTAATCCTCCATTTTCTAATGGTTTGGAATTATCAAATTAGTGTCTACATTAGAAACATGAGTTTGGAAATTTTTCTTACATCGAAGTGAGGATTAAAGATCCCTTGTATAGTGTTGGTGTTAGGGTGGAGCTAGAGGTGGGTTGGGTTGGGTGAACAAGTTAGAAGACCATTGACATCTTAATAGTTATGGCATCTTTGCTCGACTTATTATGGAATGGATATGGTTTCATCATGATCATATGGCCACAACGATAAATCATCAAAATTATGTAGCACCATTAATACTTGTTGGATATATCATATACTAACTATGCTAAGCTCTAGTAAAGATCTAGGTGTAAGTCAAATATGAATCCCTCCTTCACTTTTAGTTGACACCTTAGGTGGGGTCTTGGAGTCTTTGTTGGAGAGACGGAAAACTCTCTCACTTGTAGCAAGAGTAGTATGATCCACACTTAGCTCAATCCAATGGGATTTGCATCCCTTTCGGAGCTAGGGATTCAACCCGTACCGGTGCACAAAAGCTTATCCATTTGATGGAGAGAATGCTAAGAAAACTACTACTATTGACATAGATTCAACACACACTCAAGCTCAATCTTGCTATTGCTCAACTCCACATTCCATTCATCCATACATCCAAACAAGAAGAAAGCCTAGCTATTGCTTACACAAAGATCAAGCATTCTTCATTCTCAAATAAACATTTCCCTAGCATGCACACAACCCTTTAAGCTATCAATAAGAAATATGCATACTAGAGAATTGACAAGAGAAGAGAGACTAACATCAACTCATTGCATTGAATTAACAAAAGAATAGAACTTACAACAATGTAGATGGGGAGTGAGAAGAGCTTGCACCTCTATGGAAGAAGAGGGAGAGCTAGTCTCAAGAGAGCTCAAACATGAGTTTGCCCAATGTGTCCATGCTCTCAAATGAGCCACCTTTTATACAAAAATTCTAGAACTCTCAAAAGTTCCCATGTGGGATTATTGTGAAGCCCTCTCCCACATTCATCTACAAAGTGGAACTCTTTACAAGAGCCCTAAGTATCTTTTTTTGTTGCATCCTCGGCATCCTTGTATTGATCTTCATTTGCATGCAACACTCCCCCCTTCCTATTTTGCGCACGTCCTCGAGCGCGGTAGTAGCAAGAGCTGCAACAAAAAACAATTGATACATTGAAATATTTTATTGAAAAAGAAAAAGAAAAGAAAAGAAAAGAAAAATCAGCAATGATAATTTTCACACGTGAGCATACAAGTGCAGGGCTGATTATAGTTTTAATTAGTACTAAAATAGGTGAGTAAAGACTAGTCAAAGTGAGACTTAAGTAGTAGATAATGCTATGCAAAGGCAAGTGTGCTTTGTACACCGCCGGTTATGACCGTAGTCTCAATGTCCTACCAGTATGTAAGTTACTCCTAAATGGCATACCTACTCCTAAATATGAGCAAAGGTGATTGGAACTCTCAAAAAAATTTTTTTTTTTGATATGTGTGTAGAAGTTGATGAAGATTAAGGTTCTATCCCAAAGAGACCCAAGCAATGGCCAAGAGACCTCCGCCAAGAGAATCTAAAGACCGCTAAGTATCTCAAGGGCGACAGACCCTTTTTCTTTCTGTTATGACCTAAGGAGTACCCCTTGAAGATGAAAGCATCGGTCTTGAGGGCCCATAGTGTACCCCCGAGTCCTACCAACATCTATCAAGGCGATAGATTCCTCAAAGTTCTTCTTCTGAAGTTTTTAGACATCAGTGTTCACCCCATGGAAACCAAGGCATCGGCCCCAAGGTGCTAAGACAACCTCAGGTCCTACCAAGCATTTCACATGGCGGTAGACACTTCCTGTCTCAATTTATTTTGGATATATATTTATTAAGGTACATTTTCGTAAATTTTTATTACTCCTAGCACCTAGCTCATATCTAAGAGGTAGCTACCATTAAGGATAACTAATATACCTTGAAAACATAAGTACTTGGCATACTCCATTGGTATATATCCTACACTGTCTTTAGATAGAAATATCCTTTTCCTAAGTCTTCTAAGACTCTAGAATTTACTCACCATATTTTAACAACTAATCAAAAACTTCAAGCAGCCAACATTGTGTGAACATGCAAACCATATATTCGAAAGATAAGAGCACAAAAAGAAGTAGAGATTAAGATTTGAGTACACCTGTTGTAGTGCCCTGTTGATGTTGTTCGTTTGCATTGATGCAAGGCTGATTTTGTGCAGATTACTCCTCCTTGATCTTTGTAAGCGTAGCATGTCTCCCCCCTTCCTAATTTGTTTGCACGATAGGTGGACTATTGGGGCGTGTTTGATGCTCTTGTTTTTGCGAGGATCTCTGCAAAATTTTTATTAACAAACACAAAAAAAAGAAAAGAAAAAAATAAAATTTACCATTGGTGCCAAACACCGAATATAGCCGAGGGGAAAAAACCCAATGGGAGAAAAGTGCCCTGGCTTGTCGATCTTATTGTGGAGTCGATGTGCTTACCCTTGCGCTGGTGGTGGATCCGTGTCCTCGTCTGCTGGAAAGATGGTATCAATTTCCTCAGGATGCAGAGACAACCCCTCACAAAAACCTGCCGCTGGAGAAGGTGGTAGAGGAAGGAGTGCTTCCTCACTAAAGTATGGCATTGGTTCTATGGGAAGGTTAATCAGACAGTTTCGATTTTGGAACTGTGCAATGTAGGTACTCATATTGATCCAATATTGACATGTGGGGGCTTGGGGAAGGAGGGCTTGCATGATCGGTGGTTGCAAGTCATTTAGGCTTGTATTCCTCCATTGTTGTGCTTGAACCTCCTCAGGTAATCGTCGTTGATTTGGTCCCCTCTCTGGTATTCTCACATTAAGAAGATTATGGCGTTGGGGTGTAACTCCCACAATTTGCTTCATTAAGCCCGTGCCATATCGTCTAAAGTAAGAGCGGCATATCCAATAAATATGTGAAGCTTCGTCTAATACAAGCCGTGCACACTCTTGACAATGTGGAAATGGGTGATGCTGTTGATAGAATAATGTGACAAAATGATGCCCACAGCAACTTTCACCTAAGGGAGCATAGAAGTACCTAGAATGTGTTTGAAATGGAGGAGCACTATAACCCCCGCGATGATCTGGTCGAGTACTATCGGGGTCAATGCATGGTGGACATGTATCTCGCCAAATATTCATCAGGAGTTATCTGGACGTAGAACAATGAAATTTAGAACACTCATATCCATCATGACAATTCCAATAAAAAACAAGATTATTTTAAAGAAAACACATCTTCTAAAGGCATAAGGAACTACATTATTCAAACATGGATTTACCAAAGAGCTTTAATTGTAGTGTTAATGCCTTATCTTTAGTTTCTGGTATATCCTTTTTAAGAGGTGGACACTTTAGCAATTGTCTTGGAATTTGAGCAAGATAAGAGGTTTTAGGCATTGAAATGCTAGAATCTATGCTCAAATGAGACACATTTGTACTTGTCGTAGGTACACCAGTTGATGGTTGAATTGTGTTACAAGGAGAAATCGGGACAACAGGTGTTTCAATACTTGTTTTAGGAAGATCAACACAAGTAGATTTGTAGGTGCTATCACAGCCACCTTTTCTTTCTTGAATAGTTTGCGTTGATTTCTTTTGCACCCACTGATATGGACAATCAAGGGTGGCTTTTGGAATCTTTCTGAAACACTCTTTTACCCCTGTTAAAGCATGGCATTTTGGAAGCCAAATTGCTGTTGCACCCTCATAATAGCCTTGTGCTTTGAGAACATGTTTCGGGACCCATCGAGTAACAATTCGAGGCTTAGGCTTGGAAATGATGTGCTTCTTAAGAGGCTTAGCAACTGGACTAGATGGTACAAGTTTGTACGCATCTTTGGGTAGCCACATTGAGAATTCCTTCTTATCTGGCCTTCTTTGAGCAGCAACTAGAGTAGTTGGAACATGCCAGCCATGGCCCTCACTTGCGTACTCATCAATTATCCACATCATTTGTTTTGGAGCTTCAAGAGCAGATTTTGATTGTGGGTTGGGTAAGGTAGAAACATTACCCCTTTGACACGATAAAGCTCGTGGTGTAGCAGATCCCAAGATGCAATCAGAATCAATTTGCAACTTGTATTGTCTATTCTTCCAATCTAATGAGCAATTGGTAGCACTTAACCACGATCTACCGAGAACAACCTCTACTACTGCCTTGGACTTACGTGCCACATAAAAGGGCACTGACATCTGGTGATCCTGAATGGTCATCATAATGACACATTTTCCCTCTATAGGGTTATCTTCTCTGGAGAAGCTGCGTAGGTCCACAGGAATTTGCACAAGTGGTGGTTGACCCAAGGCTATCCAGGTGTTAAACGAGAGAACATTATAATCTGCACCAGAGTCAATTAAGTCAGAGACAAAGTAGGTAGTCTCATGAAGATGAAGTCCCACTTGAATATTGAATGGTTCGACATATGGCTCATCAGTAGCCAACTGTATGGCTAACATAGAAGCTTTGCGATGCTCCTTGGTTTTTGCAACTCTAGCTTTAGCCTCCTCTTGAGCCTGACGTTTAAGTAGGTCAAGTGCTTTTTTCCGTGTTTGTGCAGCATGCATCTGTTGAAGCATGGCTTCAGTTAATGGTTCATTGTATTTCTTGAGACGACTTCCATTAATGAAGTTAGGCATTTGCTCACCTTCTAGTGTCTCTAAACGCACTGCACCACTTGGAGTAAGCTCATTAATCACAAACGGTCCTAGGCCACGTTTCTTGAGCTTTCTCTTATGCTTCTTAAGTGTGTATAAGAGCACCAGGTCTCCTTTTTTGAATCGGGCAGTTGTTACATTTCTATCATACCATTGCTTTTGTCTCCTCTTCTCAGCATACATCCCCATTACTGCCAATAAGCGGGTCTCATCAAGCTTTTCCAATTCGTCAACGCGTTGTGAAAGCTCATGACCAGTCCAATCCAATTGTTTAGCTACTCGTAGAGTAGGTACAAGAAATTCAATGGGAAGAATTGCGTCTAGCCCAAAAGCAAGTTCAAATGGGGTTGTGCCCACAGATGTTTTATAGGCTGTCCTATATGCCCAGAGAACTGAGTGCAACTTTTGCTCCCAATCAGTCCTATGTCCCTCAACAATCTTTGTGAGTGCTGTGCAGAGAATCTTGTTAGTACTCTCTGCTTGTCCATTGGTCTGGGGATGATAGGGTGCAGAACGTTTGTGAATTACCATAAATTCTTGAAGCAAAAATTCTATGACTTCATTTACAAAGTGTACACCTTGATCACTAACGATCTCAATAGGTAAGCCATAGCGTGTAAACACGTACTCATACAAGAACTTAGCTGTGGTTCTGGCATCATTTTTGACTGTTGCCTTTGCCTCTACCCATTTAGTCAAATAGTCGGTTGCAACTATAATATATTCTGCATGCGTGTTACGAGCTGGAGGTTTAATGGGACCGACAAAATCAATTCCCCATTTTGCAAAAGCACGTGTGCTCAACATAGGCCGCAATGGCATATTGTCCTTTGTGATGGGAGGTTTGGTCCTTTGACAATCGTCACAACGTTTCACATATTCTTCGGCATCCATTTGTAAGGTTGGCCACCAAAGCCCAGACCACCTAATCAACTTAGCTGTGGTAGTACCAGAAAAGTGTCCACCCCCAACACCTGCATGTGCATGAGTTAAGATTTTTAGATAGTCAGCTTCACATACACACATGCGCAAGTTGCCATCTTTGCCCCTCTTGTAGAGTTGGCCCTCTATTAGCATATAGTTTGCCGCTTCAATTTTAATAGCCTGCTTTCGATGTTTAGGAATTGTTTGATCCGTATGACCATGCTGAAGGTAGTCCACAATATACTTACTCCAACTTGGTGTAGTTGAAATTTGGAATAATGTGACATTATGAATTGGCTTCTGAATTTTACATGAAGCACAGTTACGAACAAATGTTTCAGCATCTGCATGCATGGTAGGCCACCATTGCCCATCTTGAGATATACGTCGCACACAAGTGGTAGCTGATGCATGGATTCCATCTATACCCTCATGTGCCCATTCCAAGATCTCCTCATATTGGTCGGGGTTAGGTATAAGCCTCAACACTCCATCATTACCCTGACGATATAATCTCCCTGAGATTAGCTTGAATGGTCGCCATAGGTCCACATTAGGACCTGCTAGTTGTATCCGCCCACTTGTCAAAATTTCTAAAACGGATTCAGACCATCTAGGAGCTGTCTCTACAAGGAAAAGTGTTGAATCTAACATATCATCATCCACACCCACAGGAGCTTCGCCAGAGGTGATTCGAGACAAATGATCTGCTCTTAGATGAGTTGTTCCTTTTCGAACTGCCACTTCAAAATCAAACTCAAGAAGGATGATAAACCACCTTACTATCCTTCCAGTTGCACATGGCTTATTCACCAAATATAGCAATGCTTGATGGTCCACAAAAAATATGAATTTGTTTGCCAAAAGGTAATGGCGAAACTTTTTCACTGCATATATCATGGACAATCCTTCTCTTTCTGTTGTGGTGTAATTCCTCTCAGCATTGTTCAACTGTCGACTAGCATATGAGATTGGGAAATCCTTATTGTGTTCACCCGATTGAGCCAAAATACATCCAATTGCAAAGTTGGAAGCATCAATATGGACATGAAAGATTTGGTTCCAATCTGGTGCCCGTAAAATGGGTGCAGTCACTAATGCTTGCTTCAACTTTTCAAAGGATTCCTCACACTCATCAGTCCAATTAAACTTTACAAGAAGAGCATATAACGGTCTGGCTAGGACAGCATACATGTAGATGAATCTACGGTAATAGCCACAATGTCCCATGAAAGTTTGTACCCCTTTAGGGTTGATAGGCCGAGGTAATGAGACAATGACATCAATTTTATCCATATCTGTTGAAATCCCGTTGCGAGAAACAATATGGCCCAAAATTTTTCCTTGTCTTACCATGAATTTGCACTTGTCAGGATTCAAGCATATACGATAAAGTTGACACTTTTGAAACACAAGTCTCAGGTGTTCTATATGATCATCACGCTCTTGTGAGTGAACACATAAATCATCCATGAAAATCTCAAGAAATTGCCTAAGGTACTCCTTGAATACATGACTCATTAACCGCTGAAAGGTTGCTGGCGCATTTGTTAGACCAAATGGCATAACACGATAGGCAAAGATGCCATCTTCAGTAGCAAAGGCTGTCTTGTGTTGATCCTTTGGATCAATTGACACTTGGTTGTACCCGGAGAATCCATCCAAGAAACTATATGCCTTTTTCCCTGCAACTCGTTCCAGAACATGATCCGTGATTGGAAGTGGGTAATGATCACGCACAGTAGCTGCATTTACCTTCTTGAGGTTTACACATACTCGGAGTTTTCCATTTTTCTTGGGCACCACTACAATAGGGGAGACCCATTCAGTGTGTTCAATCTCATAGATAAATTCTGCCTCTAAGAGCTTGTCTATTTCTTCCTTTATCTTCCGTGCAAAGTTTTCATTGTAAGTATAAGGACGTTGCTTGGAGGGTTTTGCATCCTCTCGCAATGGTATTGTATGTTGACATATGCTTGGATCAACTCCTTTGAGGTCTTTATAACTCCAAGCAAAAACATCACGATACTCCTTTATTGTTTGTGTTAATAACTTCTCCTCATCTAAGGACAAGTCTGTGGCAATCCACACATAGCGAGGCTCTTCTCCTGGCTTAGCAATATCAATCTTTTTTGCATCCTCTGGACCATCGTATGAAACCCCTGGCACGCTTGGTTTTTGTCGCATGGGCTGTTGAAGAACAATCTTCCGATCTTGAAGAGTGTACTGTGTGAAATTGGGAGGAACATTTAGACCTTGCTCTTGTCCACTTGAGTCTTCACTCATTGAAGACCATGCGGTTTTGAGCTCTCCTTTGCCATCTTGCATCGGATTTTTTTGTTCAATCGTTGTCTTTGCACTTCCCACACTCTTTTTTGAATCGGTTTTAGACTTGAGTTTTGGTTTTTGTTTCTTCGTCTTTTTACGATTTTTGCTAACAGTTGTTAGCTTTTCCCCTGCTTGGAATCCATCTGATCGTTTGACTTGGTCTTTGATACTGTCTTGTGCTTGGACATAGTATAGATATCCGTTCTTTCCTGAGAAGTGAGGAGGTGGTCGAGAGTTTTCACTCTTAGACTCCTCCTTTTCTTTTTGCAGTCTCTCACGTTGTTCACGCTCATCTTGTCTACGGATTTTTTTATGGCTCTTACAGCATTTACGTTTAGGTCGGCTTCGAGGGATCTCTACCTGAATCTCCCTTCCTCTCAAGAGTAGGCGTGCCTTTCCTAACTCTTCCTCAGGGATTGTATCTTCATTATCAAAATCAGAGTCCCAGCCATCTTCCTTATCAGCATCATTAGCAGATTCGAGTGTCAAGTCCTCTACTGAGACTTCCTCGACATGCAGAGCTGTTGTGGATGTATCCCTATAGTACAAATCATCTAGAAGGGCACGTGGTTGTACCATTCGTATAGGAATAATATCATATCCATCTGAGTCACAAAATTGAATTGGCTTCGGTAAAGCACATGTCGATAATGTTGCAAGGACATGACTCCATTCTAATGGATCAATTAAATGCTCAGGGAAGGGTTGTGGAATGTATGCCTCGTCTGATACACTTCGATTACCCTTAAGTCTCTCAGTGTTGAAATCCCTACATGAGGCTCCGCACATCCATAGATCTTCTCGCCCATCGGACAATGTAACTCTTGAGTCCTCAGATGAAGCAGAATCAAACTCATCTATTGGAGACCTTGTTACATCACGATATGAGTGATTCCTTAGGTTGACCCTGGTGATGACAGAATCATGTCGGAGGTACAAATAATTGTATCCCCAATCTTGAATCATTTGAAATTGTCGCATGAATGGTCTACCCAATATCACTTCATAGTTTGGATGCTTTCCGAAATCCACTACTGCAAAGGTATGCTCATATTCAATCCCACATGTGGTGACCAATACGTTCTTGAGCAGCCCAAGGGGATGTTCTAAGCTTCCATCTGCTAGCTGCAAGCGCATCCTGGTACTCCTAATAGCTGGTTTGCCCCACTTTTCCCAAATGGACCTTGTCACAATGCCCACTCCTGCACCACTATCAAGTATTGCAGTTGAAGATACTTTTCGCACTTCTAATGGAAGGGTAGCATTTCCCTGATCGTCTTCACAAAATTTTCCTACTTTGTTGATAGGAACTGGCATTACATGCTTTGTTTCAGAGTGTATAGTACACTCATGGTGACCCTTTTGTAGCAATACCTGCTCTGACAAACATGTGGCAATATCATTCCACAACTCAGGTTTAATCTTTATCAACTCAAGCAAAGGTAAGGTACAAGCCACTGGTGCTGACAAAATAGCCTGCACCATACTCATATCTTTCTCCTTTGTCAACCTTTTATGCATGGAGGGTATCCTCAAGGTTTGAGAACAATTCTCATATTCTCCCAGATACGATGGTAAGGTTTTCATTGTATGCTTACTTCTAGGAGAAACAATTGTTTGAACTTCCTCCGGGATGCTTGGGTGTCTAAATTTGTTTTCCGTGCCTCTGGTAAAATCCACCTCAGAGAATGGAGGCGAACTAACAGAAGACATGTTCTCATGAACTTTCTCATGAACTGCAGCCCACATGTCATTTGCCATGTCTTCATTAGCATCAATAACTTCATCATTGCATGGGAAGACAAGGCTAGGTGATGGCAGAATGTCATCTTTCAATGGAGTGTCAATTAGTGCAGACCTTTCGCTCTGCGCTTGTGAAATGAACTCACTTTTCATTTCCTGACTTGACGACACTTCTGGTATGGTTTCTAATGTTGGCTTAAGAGAGGCTGGGCCACGAGGAATAGGTGGTGGTGGTCCCTCAAGTATTGATTGAGCTTCCCTAATGAGTTGCTGGTGTACAGCTAAATTGATCTTCTCCTCACGAGGGTTTGGGTATTCTTGAAGCTTCTTGGGTAGTTCAGATAAGGCTGTAATGCGACTTTTATGAGCATCAATGATGGCCTCTAGAGTCTCATTCACTTTATCCACAAAAACAGAACCCCCAGAACTAACCTCAGTCGTACTAGCCTCCTCTTGTTTAACACTAGGCTCAGGTTGAGGTTGATGTTCCTCACGCACTTCCTGGGATGTAAAAGTTTTATCCCTTATGTTTTGTTTAGAGGTCTCCTGAGAACTAGTGGATGTACTTTTAGTTTGTTTGTTTCGGTTCTTCTTCCTCCTAGTGGTTTTTTTTCTACTGGACTGTAGGGTTTTGTCCACTAGATTTGTCTTTGCGTCCCTAGTTCGAGGTGTCTCATCAGTTTGTATTTCAGCGTTTCTTGTCTGTGATCGAGTCATGACTCTAAGTGGCACGACATCCTCATTCTCAGATGAAGGTGGCGATGGAACTGTGCCTACAAGGTTGAGTGAAACCTTTGGTTGAGAGGTGCCTTCCTCATGTGGTTTCAGCAGACAGTCTTTTGGGAAGTGTTCTACACAACACCCTAGACAATATCTTTCAATCGGTGGAAACTGTTGTACTGTTGTATTTGACCGAGATGCTTGCCTTGAGCGATGTGGACAATCACGAGCCCAATGGGGTTCTCCGCACTCATAACAGGGGCCCATTGGTTTGGCTTCTACTTTCCTTGGCTGCCATTGACCTGAGGGGCCTAGAGTCCTAGGTTGATAGCCGCCTAGCAACATTAAAGAGTTTTGTTCCCCTGGTTGAACGTCCAGTGCTGGGCTTGGGTATGCGGGACTTTCAAAGAGATTATCTTTGGATGAATATGATGCGTATTCTTCTTCCACATAGCCTGGGTTTACCAAGTCTCTACACATATTTGAATTGTCATAGTCGACAACCCTCACAGGAGCAGTCCCTGGAGCAGGAGGTTGAGCACCAAGAACAGGTCGTGCTTGTTCTTGTGTCATCGGTGGCTTACGTTCAAAACTAGTATACTGTTGATACATTTGTGGAGCCACTCCACCCCTCGGCTGCTCACGTTCCTGTCTCATTCTCGCAATGCGAGTACATTCCTGTGTGGTATGAGTAAAGTTCCATGCACAGGCTTGGCACCATTTCTTTGTGGGTTGGTTTGTGACTAGAGGAGAAAAGGTATTACAGTCCTCTGTTTTATGGTCACCGCCACATGCTCCACAAAGATGAGGACCTGTAGGAAGCACACTCCTCATTCTCTGCTGCTGTTGTTGTGGCTGCATGGGTGGACGATAGGTTTGTCCTAATCTCCTTAGTACTAGGTTAGCTATCTGGTCGGGATTTACTAGCGCGCTAGACCCTGAACTTTGGTCATCACCCCACTCCACCCCTCGGCTGCTCACGTTCCTGTCTCATTCTCGCAATGCGAGTACATTCCTGTGTGGTATGAGTAAAGTTCCATGCACAGGCTTGGCACCATTTCTTTGTGGGTTGGTTTGTGACTAGAGGAGAAAAGGTATTACAGTCCTCTGTTTTATGGTCACCGCCACATGCTCCACAAAGATGAGGACCTGTAGGAAGCACACTCCTCATTCTCTGCTGCTGTTGTTGTGGCTGCATGGGTGGACGATAGGTTTGTCCTAATCTCCTTAGTACTAGGTTAGCTATCTGGTCGGGATTTACTAGCGCGCTAGACCCTGAACTTTGGTCATCACCCCACTGATTTCTAGGTTTAACCTCAGGGCCAGAACCATCTTGGAACTTGAAGTTATCGGTGAAATCCATAGCATCATGGCAACACTCATTGAAACTTGTATGCTTCTTCGCATAGAGATGTGTATGCAGTGTCGAATTTTTGAGGCCTTTTAAGAAGAGAGAAATTAATCGACTTTGGGCGGGCTTCTCATCTTCTGGGCAACGATTAATGTACTGCTTCATTCTATTTACACAGTCTCTAACACTCTCATTCTCTCCTTGCTTGAAAGAGTAGATGTGTGCTACCGTGTCATGTTGAATTCCCATCAAAGAAAAAGCAGCAATGAATCTCTCTTCCAAAACTCGTAAAGAAGTTTTGTCTGAAGCTTCTAATGCCTGAAACCAAGCAAGGGCTTTTCCTTCAAGGGTGAGTCCAAACCCTTCTATTTGAGTATGCTTATCAGCAACTTGCTCAGCTCGAACTGCTTGCCTAAAAGTTGCTACATGATCGTATGGATCTCCCGACCCTTCATACTTCTTAACCAATTTCTGAAGAGTTGATGGCCTTACTTGTCGTGAATACTCATCATAGGGCCTACGGCCTCTCACTCTCAGTGGAAATTGTTCCTCTCTTTGGAAAGATGGTCCACATGTTTCCAAAATTGGTGTGGGTACCCTATTACCAGCCTCACCAAACCCCTCCAAAGATCTTGTCACCATCATTTCAGGAGGTGCATTTATGGGAGGCCGAGTTGGCTCCTCTCTCCTCCTATTGTTATAGTGAGAGAGATGTTGGTGTGGTGTGACCTGAGGTCGCACATTTGGTGTAGGACAATATCTTGGTGCTAGAGTTGGGCTACTAGCAGTGGTCCACTTAGATGTTGAAGGTCCCTCTCTAGTGAACTCTCGTAGGGGAGGAGCAACAGTTTCTCCAAGAAAGGCTGTCTCTCCTGGTTTGGCTGTATTTGTTGATAACACTTCCATAAATAATGGTTGTCCTTTCCACGTGAGTTCCCGAATCTCCTTCCAATCTAAGGTTCGGTATTCATTGGCCCATTTATCAATTATTCTGTTCATGTGTCTTGCAAGCTTCTCAACTACCACCACATGAGCTAGAGGAAGATCTAGCTGTGGCAATTTAGTCGTGGCATAATATCCCTCTAACGAGTCCTTATAGACCTCTTGAAGTGGGTCATCCTGTAAGACCTTTGTCACAGGAATTTGTCGTACAAACTCCCATTGGCATTCAGCCCCCTGATCCAGTTTGCTCTTGCCTTTCCTATCCCTTTCCAAATTTAGATCTACAAGAAGTAAATCATCTATGGATGGCTTTGAGGACTGGGCATTGGATGGTCCAGGCATGTCCGGCTCAATGAGCCAGTCATCTCTAGACTCCCTTGCTCTGGAAAGTTCTGATAAATCTAAGAACTCGGTTTTAGAGAGCTCCCCTAATTTGTCTACCTTTTCTGGATGGTAGGTGACTTCGTAGCGAACACCATCTCCACCCATGTACATGTTACCCTGGTCATTGACTAGAGGTGCTCTATCAAGTTCTGAGAATATGTCGGCGATCTTAACAAGATACCGTTGTTGTGGGTCCCTAAAGATCTCAGCTCCCTGAGCATTTGTGTAGACATATTGGAGTCTCACATTGAGTGTTAACCCCATGGTGTCAGCTTCAAATGGATTAAAGGATCTTGAGGGTGTCCTATTTGGGGCTACGGGATGACTATTTGTCGGCCCTAGATTGTCCATGGACAATGAACTAGTTGTTCTAGAGGAAAGGGTATCGGATTGGGATTCCGAAAGGGTTTCAGCAATATCTGCCAAATTGCCTACTGATTGGGTCCCAATTAATAGCTAACAAAATTAGTTAAAAAAAATCAAGGTAAAATATAGAAGCCTATAAGAGAATCCCCTTCTCCATGAGCCACTATAAGAAGAAAACAAAGAAACCAACTAGTCAAAATAAAGACTTTCTTAAAAAATCTTACAAAGCAATTGGTTTCATAACTAAACCTTTTCAATAAAAGGTTTCAACCAATTCTTTTTTCCATTTTGAGTCTTGAATCATACAATAGGGACCTTTAAAAATACAACGAAGGACAAATATATTGTCTCTCGAGTCCCCACCCCTTCTCTGAGTCTCGTCCTCCTCTTCTCTCTCAAGAGCAAGGTGAGTCCCCACCCCTTCTCTGAGTCTTGTCCTCCTCTTCTCTCTCAAGAGCAAGGTGAGTCTCGAGCCCCCTCTCTCAATCTCCTCCTCCTCCTCTTCTCTTTGTCTCTCTCTTCTCTCTTTCTCTCAAGAGCAGGTGAAAACACAATAAAGGATAGGAGCCTAGAAAAGTACATGGACAATTTTTTTCTAAAAAATTCTCCTTCTCTCAAGGCGGGCCTTTTAAGTTTTGGGAGTTATAGAGAAAATTGTGTGTTTTGGAATTATTTATATATACCTATTGTTCCCAAAAAAGAAAAAAGAAAAAAGAAAAAGAAAATTTTGTGTTGTTTTTTAAATGTTAAAAACAGATTCAAAAATTGATAAATCATGAAAGGATGGTCTGCTGATGCAAGGCGGGGGTCAGCAGAAGGTGGGGCCCGAGTGGGAGAGACTAGGCTGAGCTGGCAACCAATTCCATAACCGGGTACCCTAAAAGCTAAAAGCCATTTGGCACGTATGCGCGGGGCCCGCCAAAGTTGGTTAATTTCCCCATTCATTGCGTGGCACCCCCTGACATGGCAGCTGAAAACTTCTGCCACGTCAATTCAGTCCTTATGCACGGCGTTTAAATTTTTGATAAATCCACCCAGCCTTCGACAGTCAGCGATCGACTCTGTAAAACTCTGGCTTGTACGTTCCACGTTCGCAAGCGTCCCTGTGTCGTAACACTTTGCCTTCTACTTCAAGCTCGGCTTGTAGTGAGATTCAGCTGCACCTTACTGTCGTAGCGACGGAAGTCGCCGACGCAACCTACTGTCGGATTCTGCTCCCACGCCATGAGAGAAGCCCCGTTGCTCCTCGTCCTCGTCGTCTTCCCCTTTCTTTCCTTTCTACTCCTGGCGCCGCCCTCCGACGCCCAGGGAAACTACTCTCCGACAAACTCCTTCCTCATTGACTGCGGTTCCAATAGCAACACCACCGTCGACGGGCGTACCTGGGAGTCTGACTTTGCCTCCTCCAGACTCCTCTCCGCCTCCCAGACCATCCTTGCCTCCACCGCCACCCAACCTTCTGCCATTGTCTCCGTCACTCCCCTTCTCACCACCGCCGCATTTTTCCCAACACCTCCACCTACACATTCTCCGTCACCCCGTCCCGCTTCTGGATCCGCCTCTACCTCTACCCTTTCGCCTTCGGCTCTTACGACCTCAACTCCGCCATCTTCTCCGTCACAACCAACGAGTTGCTTCTTCTCTCTGACGTCCACGTCGCGTCCTCAATCCAGAATTCCAATTCCGTCTACCTTTTCAAGGAGTATGCCGTCAATGCGACTTCCGGCACGCTTACCATTTCTTTCAAGCCGAGCAAAGGCTCTTACGCCTTCATCAACGCGCTGGAGGTTGTGTCCATGCCGTCCGACATCATACAGGACCTTTTGAGTCCGCTAGGGATGAACTCGCCTCAGGCTGTTGGAATGGCGTCGACGGCGGTGGAATGTATGCACAGGGTAAATGTAGGAGGTCCATTCGTCGCTCCTGGCAACGATTCCGTCGGCCTGTACAGGACGTGGCAGGCCAACGAGAGCTTCCTCTTCTCAGCTGCCGGAGTGATGAACGTGTCGACGAGTCGGGCGTCGATAGTGTACACGGCGCCGCTGCCATCGTACGTCGCCCCGCCGGTAGTATACAGCACGGCGCTGCAGATGCAGGACTCACAGACGGCCGACAACTCCTTCAACATCTCATGGGTGTTCCCCATCGACCCCGAGTTCCTCTATGTCGTACGTCTGCACCTCTGTGAGATCGTCCACATTTCTGAAGGAACTCGGATCTTCGACATCTACTTGCAGAATCAGACGGCATACCATTCCCTCGACCTCGTCTCCCTCAAACGTTCGGACCATGCCTACTACCGTGACTTCACCGTTAACTCTTCCGGTGGCGTCTACTCCCTCTGGATCCAGGTAGGTCCGACTCCCAATGCCGCCACCTCTGACAACAATGCCATTCTCAACGGCATTGAGATATGGAAGCTCAACAACACCGCTGGAAGTTTGGATGGAGCCATGGCCATGGCAGCTCAGGCAACAAATTCCGGCAGTAAGAATCTCAGCCCCATCATAGGAGGTGTCGTTGCAGGCGTGATTGGCATGGGGCTTATCGTTGCAGGTATATGTCTCTTCTGTCCTAAAAAGTCTAGGATTTACAAGCAGTCTCCCCCTGCTTGGCTCCCTCTCCCAATGCATGGTGGTAACTCTGTTAGCATGGCCAGCAAGATCTCTACAATCTCTCATAAGAGTGGCACAGGCAGCTATGTCTCCTCTGTTCCATCCAGTTTGGGCCGCCAGTTTACCTTTGTAGAGATAGAAGAGGCTACCGACAACTTTGATGAAGCCCAGGTGCTTGGAGTGGGAGGATTTGGCAAAGTCTACAAGGGAATGACAGATGATGGCACCAAGATTGCAGTGAAGAGAGGAAACCCTAGATCAGAGCAAGGTATAACAGAATTCCAAACGGAAATTGAGATGTTATCCAAGCTCAGGCATAGGCATCTCGTCTCGCTCATTGGCTACTGTGACGAGAATTGTGAGATGATCCTGGTTTATGAGTACATGGCCAATGGCCCTCTTAGAAGCCATCTCTATGGTACTGATTTGCCCCCTCTGTCATGGAGGCAAAGGCTGGATATCTGCATTGGAGCTGCCAGAGGTCTTCACTACCTTCACACTGGAGCAGCACAAGGCATCATACATAGAGATGTGAAAACCACTAACATTCTTCTTGATGAAAACCTTGTTGCCAAGGTGTCAGATTTTGGCTTGTCCAAGACAGGGCCAACCCTAGACCACACTCATGTTAGCACGGCGGTGAAAGGGAGCTTCGGCTATCTGGATCCTGAGTATTTCAGAAGGCAACAGCTAACAGAGAAGTCTGACGTGTACTCATTTGGTGTGGTACTGATGGAGGTTCTTTGTGCCCGTCCGGCCATTAACCCTGCCCTTCCGAGGGATCAGGTGAACATTGCAGAGTGGGCAATGCACTGGCAGAAAATGGGGCTTCTTGACCAGATAGTTGATCCCCACCTTTCGGGCACCATTAACAGCAACTCATTGAGGAAATTTGGGGAGACAGCTGAGAAGTGCTTGGCAGAACAAGGCATTGACAGACCTTCAATGGGTGATGTTCTTTGAAACTTGGAGTATGCCTTGCAGCTACAAGAGACAGCCATGGCAGGTGAGTTGGATGAAGATAGCCGGAACCAAATCCTGGAGCTTCCCATCCGGCGTCCTGCTCAAGTACAAGTGGAGTAGAGGGCCATAGCTTGAACAGTATGGCAAGTGAAGGGGATTCAGAGAATGCTACAGCTAGTGCTCTCTTCTCCCAGCTGGTGAACCCTCAAGGGAGGTAGGACTGACACGACCGCAAACCAGGTCAAAAAATTCAGTGACGCCTTCTGCATTGCCATCAGGGAAGCTTTCACCTTTGTTGACAATGCATGGAATGCCATATGTCTCAGGTAACACAATCTTGAACCCTCTAGCATGTGTAGTGGCAAGGGCTCTTATACAGATTTGTCTTTCGAAAGGGTCCATTTACCTTAAGTTTTTCTTCTACTGGTGACACTTGATGATTCTTTAGCAAACTCCATAGGACACTTACATTATAACCTTACATGTGCTTGAAGCCACCTACTGTTACATCTTGCATCGAGGCAACCTTAGCCCTTGCCCTTAAGGAGATAAACTATGCCAAAAAGGATTGCTTTGTTCTGGATTCTCTTGCGCAGAGGCTTTGAGGTCTAGTGTATTGCTCCTTACTCTGCTGCTTGTATCTTTTCTATTGCTGGCAATTCAATTGTATCAAACTTGCAACTTGAATTTGTGTTTTTATTAACAAGGTGCTCAGTGTTATGGTGCAGGGGTGAGTGCCGCTCGATTTCTAAGCTGTGTCAGATTCATCTCCATCCGCATAACCTTAAAGATCACTTAGTTATTCACACTAAAATATTGTGTCTGCACACACATAGTACACCACTTCAAGACATTTGTTTGGAGGACAACCCTTGTGCATCACGTAGGGGGGTATTTTAGGGCTAACAGAAACGCTGTATACCACATATGCAAGTTAGCAATGAGTGTCATGGAAAGGCTCTATAAAGGTTGTAATCATTATGAGAAAAACTAGGTATTATCCAACTTAAATAGTTCGTTTCATAAGTTTTGAACACTAAAGTATAAATAAGAGTTAGTTGTATGTAAGATATTTTCTCATAATGTAAAGATCCAATCCTCCTTTGTGATAATTGGACTCGTACCTTCTTTTTGCTCTTGCTCTTGTATGTGTGTGAGAGAGAGAGAGAGAGTGAGAGAGAGAGTTGAGAGGAGATGATTGATTGATCTTAGCATATATCTCTCTTTATCCTTTGTGTGTGAGAGAGAGAGACTTAAGAGGAGATGCATTTTCTTAGTACATGTGCCTCTTTATGCTTTGGGTGAGTGTGTAGAGAGGTGTGTCCTTGCTAGGAGGTGCAGTAAACCTGTTGTTGATAGCAAGAGCGAGACTTAAAAGATTGGAGCTACCTACCATTGGTGAAGCTTGAAAGTCATGGAGATCATGAGCTTTGAAGCAAGGTAAGTATCCCCACTGCGGTTGTTGTCCATTTTATTAAATGAGAAAGAGTTCATGAGGGGATAGGAACGGGCCATAACAACTAGTATGAGCAATTTATATCTGTAAAGTATCCTTGGGTGAGTCCTATTCCATCAACATTAGTAACCTTAGAAATCTCCCATCAACTTTAGCAACCTTAGAAACCCCTAGGTCTTATGAGTGAGTCAAGACACCATCTCCCAATCTATGCTCAATTTAATGATGAACCTTGGGTTTCTCTCCTAATAACTAGATCAATGAAACTATCAATATTCTTCTTAAAAATCCTTGAGGTCCATGGTAGCACTCCAAATATGATGCATCAAGTATCATTAAGAGGTTGTAATGTTGAAATGAGTGATTCTAAAATGCCAAGTTACATGGTCAAAGTTATCTCACATAGGCTATCAAAGCCTTATTGTACTTCTCTCATATAAAAAGGTTCACGTTCAAGTAATGGAGTCAAGCAAGCTCTCAAGCCTCTTTATGAGTGTAAGTCTTAATCTTTTGACCTAATTGTGCTTGAGTCTAAACTTAATTCGTGTAGTTTATTCATCATGATTGTGTTTAGGAACCATCCATCCTAGCTTACATTAGTAATAATTACATTGTTAATTAATATAGGATAAAGTCATCATGATTGTGTTTAGGAACCATCCATCCTAGCTTATATTAGTAATAATTACATTGTTAATTAATATAGGATAAAGTCATCCTTATCATCACCATCTTCATGGGAGCTTAGATCCTCAAGCTTCAACATGGTACTAAAGCAAAGTTTAGGCTTTTCATTAGCTAAGCTTTAGCTTCTTTAATCTTTTCTTAGCTTAGTTTTAATCTAATTAGTCACTAATCTTAACCTTATCCTCTTCTCTTCTCTTTTGGCTAGTACTGCACAAGCTTTCACGATATATTCTCTTTACCATTGCCCTTGATAATTTAGGAGAACCTTCAACTAAGCAAGATGACTATCCCCATACCAAATCTCTTGTCATTTGTGCACCAAGCAAGCTATGGTGAGCGAAAAATTGATCAGACTGTTGAGCTTAAATGCATTGGTTTTGAAGTGATTTGAGTTAGATCTTTAGCTTAGGCCACTTATTCTAATCTAGGGCAAGAATGTCTTATCAAAAACACCTTTGATTTGCTCAATTTCATCCTCTAATCTTCATCCTTGTTAATCACTATGTTAAGCTATTAATCATTATTATTAGTAATAAATTAACAACAGTTAGCAAAAATTAAGCTTATAACTCATCAATTTGGATTGTTCTACTTTTGAAAATCATCATTTTCACCAAAATTCATTCACATCTTACGACAATGCATGATTTCCAAAAAGAACTAGCATTTTTCACTAGAATGGTTTTTTAAAACTAAGCTTGAATTCATCATTGCATTGCCACTTGTGAAAGGGATAGACATTGCCTAAGCATAAAATCAAGGCTCAAGGTAAGATCTTTTTTCTCATCATGGAGCATGTAGAAATTATCTCAAAATTCAATGGTGATTGATTTTTCACATAACAAAGCAAGACTATGTACCTGCTTATGCGTAAGGGGCTTTGACACACCTAATTGAAGACGAGCCAGTGGAAGTTGAGCCACTTCAAAGCAACAAAGCATTGAGTCTTACTGCTCAAAACCTAGGTGATGATAAGATTAGTCACATTGCCATCATCGGGGATGCCAAATTGGCATAGCAGGAGCTTAACAAGATTTTTGGCACCGACTCAAAGAGCTCAAAGATCAACCTTTTCATGTAGATTTACAAGCTCAATAAGAAGAGCACCGAGACCATGGTACAATACATCAATAAGTTCAAAGGTATCAAGTAACAACTTAGTGCTTTGAAGAAGGTTATTGAAGAAGATGAATTTATTGGTGTGCTGTTAAAGAGTGTTGGTCATTCAACAAAGAACCATATGAATCACTTATTGCTACACATAAAAATGTGCCCAACACTAAAATTCAAGACATAGAATCATCTTTGCTTAAACATGAACCGAAATTCAAGGATAACGAACCATTCAAATTACATTCAAGTGAGCAAGCACTCTATGCAAAAAGTGGGAGATTTCAAAGGAAAAATCAATCAACCCCTTAGCTTCCAAGATGCTATCATTGTGGAAAACTTGGTCACACAAAGAATGAATGTCACAATAAAGATAAACTAAATCTTGTTTGTGACTTATGTGAGAAAAATGGTCACCTAGAAGAAGATTGCTCTATCACAAAAAGAAGTAGGCAAACTACATCGAGATCAAAGATGCTCTAGCAGAAGACACACTCTTCTAAAAAGAACCATTATATTCTATGACTTATGTGGGAAAAATGTCACCTAGAAGAAGATTGCTATCACAAAAAGAAACAGGCAAACTACATCGAGATCAAAAATGCTCTAGCAGAAGACACACTCTTCTAAAAAGAACCATTATATTCTTCACCCCCTCTTGTCTCTACAAATCATCACCATCTCCATGGGAGATTGGATCCTTAAGCTTCAACACATAACAACTTGGGGCTCTGATAGTCATTGTATTAAAGGGTCTTCACTATCAACATTCTTCTTAGAAATCCTTGAGGTCCATGGGGAGATCCCAGCACTCTAAATATGATGCAAAAAAGAAGCATAACTTAGAGGTCATAACAACTAGAGGCTTGTATTCAAGGCTTTTCACCATAAATTACAATGTATTTGGACTAAACATGATAAGTAGTCCATGCAGCAGGAAACATGAGAACTAGTCCATGCGTAAGTATCATGCAGTCCGTGTAGGAAACATCTAACACTTCATGATATGAGGAGTACCCACTCGAGGTGTGTGAACCATCGATAACCTAGTAAGTAGGATGATACGCCTATGTCTTTATCTCCATGCTTTAGATCTAATGTAAGATCATCTGCACCATAGTAAAAAAAACTTTACAAGTCTAAGAATTAACGTGTACAAAGTTTACATTATTAGTTTTAACTAGAAACACTTCTTTGTGGTGTAACCCTTCACTGTCACCTTCTCCAAAAGCCACGACATTCTTAGAGATATAGACATTTGAGATATCGGGCTCAACTAGTGTAGATATGGATAACATGCCATAATGATAGCTCCACACTTTTGCCAATGGTATGGTTGGTGGTGAGATTATGGTTGGTATGCTGCCAGGTTGCTTTGTGATAGTCAGTTTGGTTTACTAGAGTTATGGCATACTTATAGTGTCAACTCGTGTAGTCGGGTTCACACTATGGATCGACCTTGTATATTTTAATAGTAGATTACTTTACCTTATCATATGTAGTTTTATCTTTATGTTATTGTTGTAGAGAAGATAAGAGAATAGAAGAAAATTCAGCCATCCATCTCCCTTGTGTGCTTGTCTACTATTATGAGTGTGTGTGTATTTACTTGTATGAAGCTCAAGCTCATCCACTTCTCCACATTCTTCTCATGGAATTAGAGCATTGGTTCATGTAGAGACCTCATGAGGCAAGCAAAGTAAGCGGTATATGGGTAAAGGTAACTCCATCTCTTTCCCTTCAAATCTCTACAAGTAGTTGCCAGTTGTAACATACTCATATATACGTATTTTTGGGTCCATTTGACTCGACAATTTTTAGCATCTATATTTAATGTTGAAAAGTAGAAAATATTTAGAGGACATAAAAGATTAAGTTTGGTCACAAATTTAGTAATTTTAGATATGTCGATTTTTGGTCAATTTTGGGACTTTTTATACATGTTTTTGTGGTGTCATTTGTAAGCGATTTCTATTTTATACTTAACCATGTTAGATAATTTATAAGAGGGTCATAGTGATTAGTTTAGCCTAAAGGAAACTCATATGGGGGTTTACATGGTAAATATAACCGCAACGGGCGTCCGAACACCAAATTGACCCTTAATTTTCAGTAACGGCCTTGCATGAGGGGATAGAGAACTTTATTTGTAAGAGAGGCATGTTAAAGAAAGTTAGTTCATCTCGTAGGTTGTTTTTTTTGCTTTTTCCAGAGCCTTGAGGTGATTTCTGTGCAGCAAGAGAGAGAGAGAGAGAGAGAGAGAGAGAGAGAGAGAGAGAGAGAGAGAGAGAGAGAGAGAGAGAGATTCGGGCCGGCCATCCTTAGACAAGGAACGTCGGACAGAGAACGTGATTTATGCCCTCTGGGAGCCATTTCGTAGAATCCAAAGTGGACGAGATTTAGAAGAGGCATACTCGGGATAGCCGCGAGTCCAGTGTTGTGGTTGGGTGGACGGGCGTTGGAGGAGGAAAGCCCTATTGGCTAGATTCTTTTGTTGGTGATTCTCTCTCTAAGACAATATTAGATAATTTGGGAAAAATCACATACTTTGGGAATTAACTTTTCAACATAGTTTTGGCCATATCTTGAGCATATTAACCCCAAATTTGTCGGACATTATAGATTTAGATCCTACTCTTTCAGATCTTTCCAATAATATGTCACATGAGGGGTTTTGACAAAAGTTTGGATAGGTTCACCATGATCCCATTTTTTAAATGGGAATGGGATTTTTCCCAAATTATCTAATATGGTGTTCTCTGATTTTAAGATTTTGTATTGGAGATTATTATTGTTACTTTGGATTGTCAACGATTATAGTTTAATGAAATCTCTTCGTTTTTTTGAAGTATGATGTGATTTTTCTATAAGTTTTGAGAAAAATTTGTGCATGGATCATGGAACAGACTATGGGTATGTTTCACTAGTCAAGAGCATAAACATGCACAATCGTAGGATGCACTATTACATCTTAAGATGACATCTTGAGGCGTCCTTTGTTATGAATCAGGGGGATATACTAATTGTCCTTCGAGGTATTAGTATATCCAAAATCTATACTTCCACATATGTTTATCGTACATTAGGAGGTGAGTATGTTGAAGATTACAGGTTTACTGCAAGTGTCAAAGTTTTTACAAATATTATTTAGTAAGTTTTTATAAATATTGTTTAGTAAATTGATGCAGGTAATCATGTCTAACAATCCATCTCAAATTATGTGTGAGAAGATGGACAAGAACGACTTTAGAAGTTTAGGATGCGAAAATTCTCATGGGAAAATGATATTGAGGGTTTTTTTTGAGTGATGAGAAGAAGTCAGAGATTCCAAAAGAAAATAGCACTCATCAATATGCACAGGCTTTTAAGGCATGGCATGAGGAAGCCATCAAAGTGATGTATTGGGAGTCTGATGTTAACGCATCAGAAACAAGATGTCATATACATGATATGACATGATTAGGTCATATACAAGATGTCATATATAGCATGCAATGACACCTATTAAGGATGCATATTGGATACCTTGGTTAAGTAAGTTATGCACAAGTACTAGGGTATACTTCATGAAATGAAGTATTTATGCACTTTCAGAGCTTCATAGTGGCTATGGTTGAGAAAGAGAAAGACATTGTAAGATTCCTCCCTCCAGCTTTTGAGGTGTAAACGTGTAAGAACCTCCCCTTCTGTTCTTTATTCCTCCTCTCAAAAATGAAAAAAGATATTGTTTTACCCTGTTTAGGCCTAGACAGAGATAATGTCTAGAGAGAGATAATTCAAAATTGAGGTATCTTTGGATACAAAAATTCTCCTAGTGTCTAAAATGCATTCCCCTGAAATAGAAGTTCAAAATGAAATTTCCAATGTGCATTAAGAATTAATTGAAAATGGTATAATGGACCTTAGCCTAAGGGTCTACATTTTCAAAAAAATTTAGATTATGGTCCAATTAAGGTTCCAATGGGCCAATTGGATTAATCCAAGTGTTGGGATGAGATAAATCCAAAAGAATAAAAGAAAATATCCAAAAACGATTAAATGGTCACACAAGTTGAAGAGTTGACTGAGTACAAGGTTTATTAGTTAAAAATTATGAGATATTACTAACAAAGCGAGATATTTTGGAACAATGATGCATTTTTGATACCTTGGTAGGGAAAGGGGGACTCTTGAGGTAGGCACATATTTCACATGTGTGGAAGGGTTTTTAATTCAAAAAAATTGTGACATTTTTATCTCTCCTCTCTCTTGGATCAAACCAAATCAAAAAGGGAGCCAAACTGGTCCAAATCTTGTCCAAATTGAGTCAAACTGAACCTCAAAAATTCTAGAACCCAGTTGGACTTGGTTAGTGTCCTCCCTCACCTATAAATAGACCCTCATTCCTTTGTATTTTCATATTGGAGCTATACCATGCCAGTATTATATTAAAATAATCATATTTCTATTATCCCTTAAATTTTTCTCTCTTGGGAGCTTGGAGCTCTCTCTCTCTACAATAACTATTGGAGTTTCTCTTCTCTTCTTGGTGGACCAATTGATTGGTCGAGGGCTTCACTGCTGCAATTAGAGAATCAAGCCAAACTTGGAGGTAAAATTGATTTATATGGTTTTTTTTAAATTATCTCAATAACTTTCTTCTTCTCAACCCCTCTCAAGCTTGAGAAGCTTTCAAAATTCTAGTTTTTATTCAAATCAAGCTTTCCCTAAGTTTCTTAATGTTTAATTAATATTAAGTTAATCTTTATGCTTATTTGTAATGCTTTCTTTAAGTAAATCTCTCTCTCTGAAGAAAGAAAGGCCATCTCTATGGCTAAATCCCTTAAAAAAGGATGCTTCTGAATGATAGTCTCTTAATTCAAAGCTAAACTTTAGACTTGATAAGCTAGAGATTAAGAAAATGATATTTTAATGATTTTGTGCTATTAAAATAATGGTAAATTCTTTTAGATCGTTTATGAGTAGTTGAAAACTACTTTAATTCATTCTAAATGAGAAATGGATTATCCTAATAATTTGGAAAAAGAGGAATGTTAAAATTAGCTTAATCTAGTGGGATAATCATAGTTATGTTTAATTTTATGGTTAAAATTATGATTTAAATTCATAGTTTGATTTTAAGCATAAAAGAGGAACTACTATCATATTTTCATTACAAGCTTTTATTCTTTTAGAAAAAAATATTTGAGAATTATCAGTAATAGCAGCGAAGCTATGGCAAAATTATAAGAAATTAATACATATTTTTATGCATAATACTAAAAGAGGACTTCCTACCATATTCTAGGATTGGACATCCTATGCAAAAAGAATAATTTTCATCATATTCATGAGAAATATTTTTTTTATAATTATGCATAACTAATTAATTATGAGAAAAGAGTAATTTTTGGTAAATTTATTTTTATTATGCAAAAAGAGGAACTCCCATGACGTTTGAGATCCAAGAAATTAAATGTTAAAAGAGGATTTTTTGGCATAGTTCAAATTATGAGTATTTATCAAAAGTGGAATTTTGAGTATTATTATCTTTATTGAGAAATATGGGTAGAATTGATTTTTGTAAATCCCATGAATCTCTTATTCAAAAAGAAGAATATTGAATACATCATAATTGAGAAATTTGAGAAAGAATGTGAAAATATCCATCGAGAAAACTTGGACAATTCTTATTCAGAAAACGAGAATCTAGAATCTCTAGGAGGATCGAGGATCCAATGAGTAAAAGTTTAGAATTAGTTCTCATTAATGAAGCTTAAGGAATGAAAGTATAATATGTAAATGCTCTTTCTGAGTTTTTACTATTCAATTTTGATAAGGTTTATTTTTCTTTTTAAACCTTCAACAACACTCTGATACTTAGATTTAATGGGATCGAGAAAAAGTACCTTTAACTAGGTCAAGCAATTGGCAGAAACTTAGAAAAGTCCTATCAGTTTCGAAAGTAGAGAAATTGTACTAATGTGAATGTGATAAGAGAAGATGTAAATGGATGTGGATGGGTGTGACGAGATATGAATGAATGTGGGATGTGAATGGGTGTGATGAGATGTGAGTGGATATGGTGAGATGTGGTGAGATGTGAATGTGATGTAATGAGATGTGAATGGATGTGATGTGATGTGGATCCAGTTAGATATGAATGGATGAGATATGATGTGGATAGATGAGATGTGATGTGATGTGGACTTGGGTAGATGTGAAAGGATGTGAAGTGATGTAAATAGATGTGAACGTGATGTGATGTGATATGAATGGATGAGATGTGATGTGAATATGTTGTGACGTGATGTGGTGAAAATAGATGTGGATAGATGTGATGAGATGTAATATGATGTGATTGGATGAGAATGGATGAAGGACGATGGGAATACATATGACTAGATGTGGAATAAGCAATGTGAATTGATGTAGAATAATGTGGAATAACGAGAAATGATGTGGAATAATGTGGAAAGATGAGAGTTTGTTTTAGAAACTGTATTTATGAAATCTATTTTTAAATGATTATTTTATTTCAAGGATGCTGGGTGAGCATTTTGACCATCTTGCGAATTGATGTAGAATAATGAGAAATGATGTGGAATAATGTGGAAAGATGAGAGTTTGTTTTAGAAACTGTATTTATGAAACCTGTTTTTAAATGATTGTTTTATGTCAAGGATGCTGGGTAAGCATTTTGACCATCTTGTGAATGAGCTTGTGGAGACCTAAGTGATAAAGTTGCAACAGCTGACGGAGAGTCAATGGAGGACGTCTCGCGTACAAGGTTGGCCAAGGTCTTGACCAGCCTCGGTTCGATTTAAATGGTGAGCTTCTGGTACGGTGGATGAGGGACCAAGGAAACAGCCTATGAGTGAAGCGCTAGGTGACCTACGAAGGAGCCTAGAGGGTGCTGACCATATGGTGCTCAGGCTTTGGGTCGCCGAAGATACCCACGCATACGTCTCGTGTAGCAAGGTCTCGGCCGAGGTCTTGACCAGCCTCGGTTCGATTTAAATGGTGAGTTTCTAGTAGTACGGTGGATGAGGGACCAAGGAAGCAGCCTACGAGTGAAGTGCTAGGTGACCTGCAAAGGAGCCTAGAGGGTGCTGACCATACGACAGTGCTTAGCTTTGGGTCGCCGAAGATACCCATGCGTGCGTCAGGGAAGAAAATGGAACAAGGAGTTAGAGTTGTTTTTTGAACTCAGGCATGGATCTGGTTGATTGGCCTTGCTGGTCCTCAACGGATGAGTCCATGGCTCTTTTATATGGATCTGTTGGTTGATCTTACTGATCTTCAACGAAGAGTCCATCTGGATTTTCTTATGTGAATATATTTTCGGGTACTATGAGCTAGAAACTATTGAAAAGGCCCTTGAGTGAACAGGTGGTGAGCGTTCTGGTATCCAATAATGCCATAGGTACACCGATGAAGGAATGATTGGAAATTAGAATTCAAGCTAGATATTTTGGAGGATTATGATCAGTGATACTATGGTTTCATTAAAAGATTGTTTTAAAGAGAGCTGAATCTGTGAAACAGGCAATTTCATATTGGGTGTGTAAGTGGTGTGACTATCTTGAAGTTTGCTTGAAGCGTTGGCTAGGTGGCCTGGGAACCTTTTCCCTGGTACCCGGGGTAAAACATAACCAAATTCCTAAATGGATCCTATCACTTCAGTGGTTGGGCGGTTGGCTAACCCATGGGATTGGATGGGGTTAGGCTGGATTGATGGATCCCTAAAATGAGACTCAATTCTGTTAAGTTACGATAGTTGAAGTAAATCCCGGATAACCCTTGTTCTATGGAAAAGAATCAACGGTTATGCCTCTTGATGAGGAAAAAAGCATTGGTCTCTATGATCCAAGTGCAAGTCTCTTTCTTGATCGGACCATGTGACCTATGGGTTTGGTCGGATCAGTTTGGTTAGTTAAGACCTTGACTGCGTTAGAATAGAATTTTTTCGGTGGAATTGTCTATGTCTGCTGGGCGAGGGAAGTTTTTCCATATTCGATTTTGGAAGAACCAAGGGATTAGTCTCTTATCCCGGATATTCGTGGGCAAGGCCCCGCCGCATGGGAGACTTTGCCTTATGCAAGAAGTGCGACTTCCGCTGCTAGCACCCCAAAATTCATTACGCAAAGGGGGCAGGGATCTTTCAGAGCGAATTAACTTCCGCTCTGCGAGCACTCCAAAATTCATTACGCAAAGGGGACAGGGATCTTTCAGCTGCTGGTATCAGAGCAAATTGGCTAAAGTGGATCAACCAAGAAGCAAGAAATGTTAAAAATTTATGTACCAGTAAAAGATTGTAATTGTGTGATGAAATTCATACAAATTGATATTCAGAATGAAGATTCATAAATTGGAAATTGGGTCTTGAGATGGAAGTACTGCAATTGTATGGAATCCATGACTTGCTTGAGACCTAGATATGATGGTATTTACCTAATAGCTCCAAGGACCGTGAACTACTCGTATATACCGTGGGTATATCTGTAGCTCTTTACTGGCAATATATATACGAGTAAATCTAAGACCTTGAAGTTATAAGCAAAAATGCTGTCCAGATGATGAATTCAAATGCTGGTTGATATGATTTTAAAATTCTAGTTGAGAATTGATGAATTGAATTGGATTCTGATTGAAAGATGATGATTTCTGAATTTTGGTTGAAAGAAGATAAGTTGAACAAAGCCACAATGAGAATGAATGGAGAGAATCCAGTGATGATGTTAGTAACTGGAATGACGATTAGATTATGACTTCAGCAGACCACTATGAGATTAGTGAATTGTGCTGACAGATTGTTGTTGTTTGACCTTTGACCCAGTGGATCTAATTAAGGAATAATAAATTGAAAACCTACATAACTGAAATTCCCGTGAAGAGGAATGTTCAAATGGAGGATCGAAGCAATGGAAGAATACTTCGATGTCATCGAGTACAACGAGAAGAGTAAAATGGCTCTTGCAAGGCTGAAGATAGTGGAAACAGCCAGAGTGACATGGGGAAACCTTTGTGAGACAAACCGTCTGGATCGGAATACCCAACATGGAATAATCTTAAGATTTACCTAAGGAAGAGATTATGTCCTCCCAGCTTTTTGGAAACCAAGATGAACGAATTCTTAGAGTTAACCCAGGGGAGTAGAACTATTGAAGAATATCATCAGGCGTTTGCTCTCCTCCTCAAGTACTCTCGCCACACCACTGGATGAAGAACAGTTGATGGCCAGGTTCATTCGGGGACTGAACGAACCTTTGAATATCCTAGTGAAGAATGCCAAGCCAATTTCCATGGCCAAAGCAATGCAGATGGCAAGGATTTTGCCAAGGCCTTTGATGTCAAGGTCCCGCCAAATCCAGCACCATCATCTTTCAAAAGATTTCTAGCTCCGGAAGATGATTCCAACTTTCCACCGCCTAAGAGACAACAAGGTCAATCTCAAGATATGGGAAGTTCCAGAATGGAAGAAAGGTCCTTTTCCCGGAGCTCAATCCCCTGGAATTCAACTTCAAAAGTTCCACCCTTCTTGAACAAAGAAGTTAAATGCTATAACTGTCAAGGATTTGGACATCATAGTATGGATTCCCCAACTCCTTTTGGATCAAGGTTTTCGGGGCAGGGAAGTCAGGGACCAAGATTCCAAACTCCAGCTCCTTCCTTCCAAAGTAATCAGGTTCCTTTCCATCAAAATCAGGGAAATCCCATAGGAAGACCCTCTAACCAAGCCTCAGCTTCAATGCAAAGTAATGCAAGACCTCCACCTCAGGATAGGGGAAGTCAAAGAGAGATGTTCCTAGATCGACCGTCCACTTCCAAGGCAGTAACGCTGGAAGTGATTGAAGACGAAGAAGATGAAAGAGATTATACTCCACTTGCAAAGATGAGAACATCTCGCGTTTTTTAAGTAGGGTAGAATGTAAGATTCCTCCCTCCAGCTTTTGAGGTGTAAAGGTGTAAGAACCTCCCCTTTTGTTCTTGTAATTATTCCCCACCTCAGAAATGGAAAAAGATCTTGTTTTACCCTGTTTTGGCCTAGACAGAGAAAATGTCTAGAGAGAGATAATTCAAAATTGAGATATCTTTGGATACAAAAATTCTCCTAGTGTCTAAATGGATTCCCCTGAAATAGAATTTCAAAATGAACTTTCCAATGTGCATTAGGAATTAATTAAAAATGGTATAAAGGGACCTTAGCCTAAGGGTCTACATTTTCAGAAATTTTTGGATTATGGTCCAATTGAGATTCCAATGGGCCAACTGGATTAATCCAAGTATTGGGATGAGATAAATCCAAAAGAATAAAAGAGAATATCCAAAAATGAGTAAATGGTCACAGAAGTTGAAGAGTTGATTGAGTACAAGGTTTATTAGTTAAAAATTATGAGATATTATTAAAAAAATGAGATATTTTAGAATAATGATGCATTTTTGACACCTTGGTAAGGAAAGGGAGAATCTTAAGGTAGGTGCCTCTTTCACATGTGTGGAAGGGCTTTTAATTCAAAAAAATTGTGATATTTTTATCTCTCCTCTCTCTTGGATCAAACCAAATCAAAAAGGGAGCCAAACTGGTCCAAATCTTGTCCAAATTGAGTCAAACTGAACCTGAAAAATTCTAGAACCCAGTTGGACTTGGTTAGTGGCCTCCCTCACCTATAAATAGACCCTAATTCCTTTGTATTTTCATATTGGAGCTATACCATATACCAGTATTATATTAAAATAATCTTATTTCTATTATCCCTTAAATTCTCCTCTCTCTTGGGAGCTTAGAGCTCTCTCTCTCTACAACAACTCTTGGAGTTGCTCTTCTCTTCTTGGTGGACCAATTGATTAGTTGGGGGCTTCATTGCAATTAGAGAATCAAGCCAAACTTGGAGGTAAAATTGATTTATATGGTTTTTTTCAAATTATCTCAATAACTTTCTTCTTCTCAACCCCTCTCAAGCTTGAGAAGTTTTCAAAATGCTAGTTTTTATTCAAATCAAGCTTTCCCTAAGTTTCTTAATGTTTACTTAGCATTAAGTTAATCTTTATGCTTATTTGTAATGCTTTCTTTAAAAGTAAATCTCTCTCTCTAAAAGAAAGGCCATCTTTATGGTTAAATCCCTTGAAAAAGTATACTTCTCAATGATAGTCTCTTAATTCAAAGCTAAACTCTAGGCTTGATAAGCTAGAGATTAAGAAAATAATATTTTCATGATTTTGTGCTATTAAAATAATGGTAAATTCTTTTAGATTGTTTATGAGTAGTTGCAAACTACTCTAATTCATTCTAAATGAGAAATGGATTATCCTAACAATTTGGAAAAAGAGGAATGTTGAAATTAGCTTAATCTAGTGGGATAATCATAGTTATGTTTAATTTTATGGTTAAAATTATGATTCATAGTTTGATTTTAAGCATAAAAGAGGAACTACTATCATATTTTCATTACAAGCTTTTATTCTTCTAGAAAAAACAATTGAGAATTGTCAGTAATATCAACGAAGCTATGGCAAAAATTTTAGAAATTAATACATATCTTATTTTTATGCATAATGCTAAAAGAGGACTTCCTACCATATTCTAGGATTGGACATCCTATGCAAAAAGAATGATTTTCATCATATTCATGAGATTTTTTTTTTGTAATTATGTATAACTAATTGATTATGAGAAAAGAGTAATTTTTGGTAAATTTATTTTTATGCAAAAAGAAGAATTCCCATGATATTTGAGATCCAAGCAATTAAATGTTAAAAGAGAAATTTCAGCCTAATTCAAATTATGAGTATTTATCAAAAGTGGAATTTTGAGTATTATTATCTTTATTGAGAAATATGGGTAGAAATGATTTTTGTAAATCCCATGAATCTCTTATTCAAAAAGAAGAATATTTAATATATCTTAATTGAGAAATTTGAGAAAGAATATGAAAATATCCATCGAGAAAACTTGGATATTTCTTATTTAGAAAAAGAGAATCTAGAATCCCTAGGAGGATTGAGGATCCAATGAGTAAACGGAAGTTTAGAATTAGTTCTCATTAATGAAGCTTAAGAAATAAAAATACAATACGTAAATGCTCTTTTTGAGTTTTTACTATTCAATTTTGATAAGGTTTATTTTCTCTTTTTAAACCTTCAACAACACTCTGATACTTAGATTTAATGGGATCGAGAAAAAGTACCTTTAACTAGGTCAAGCAATTGGCAGAAACTTAGAAAAGTCCTATCAGTATATCGAAAGTAGAGAAACTGTACTAATGTGAATGTGATAAAAGAAGATTGAAATGGATGTGGATGGATGTGAATGAATGTGAATGTGATAAGAGAAGATGTAAATGGATGTGACGAGATGTGAATGAATGTGGGATGTGAATGGATGTGGATGGATGTGACGAGATGTGAATGAATGTGGGATGTGAATGGGTGTAATGGATGTGATGAGATGTGAGTGGATGTGGTGAGATGTGAATGTGATGTAATGAGATGTGAATGGATGTGATGTGATGTGGATCCAGTTAGATATGAGAATGGATGAGATATGATGTGGATAGATGAGATGTGAATGTGATGTAATGAGATGTGAATGTGATGTAATGAGATGTGAATGGATGTGATGTGATGTGGATCCAGTTAGATATGAGAATGGATGAGATATGATGTGGATAGATGAGATGTGATGTGATGTGATGTGGACTTGGGTAGATGTGAATGGATGAGATATGATGTGGATAGATGAGATGTGATGTGATGTGGACTTGGGTGGATGTGAATGGATGTGAAGTGGAGTTGTTGCAAGATCAGGGTGTCTAGTTTTATCCAATTTATGCTGGATTGGGACAATATTTGGATTGCAAATTTTGGGGGGCAAGGTACTTAAAATGAGATCAAGCAAATAATAGAAAATACGCTTGCCCTTAAATTAACCCAATATAACTTAAATTAATATAAATTAGTCTAATTAATCAAAATTAATCAAAAATATGATGAAATGATAAACAAATGATCTTTCCATACTTAGAGTGATCCAATTTATTTTTCCATAGATGCACCATTACAAGTACAATAGTCCCTATAGGTTTTAGATGGTTCACATCAAAAATGTAATTTTACTAATTAGATTATTAATATTTGCAGGCCTTCTGATAGTCTGGAAGAATTTTAAAAAAGAGATCATTAAAAATCCAACCATTGGATTTGCAATTTTTACTAACCACCACATTCTACTAATGTCTCAGTATCTACCCACTCTTTTGATCTACAAGATTGAGGATTTTAAGTGGTAGCTATTGTGGGTACAAAAAGTGGCGTATATTATAACACTTTAAAGACCTTGAAATATTGAAAGAAAATAGACAAATATCTTAAAAGTTTCTCAAAAAATCAAGTTAAGCTCCATATTATGTGAAGATCTAAGGTACAAAGTGGGAATCTCATATGAGTTTATATGTAAAAGATATTAGCATTTTATGGAATCAGTTTCAAATTTGGGACAGGGTGTATACATTGACTTTGTACCTAAGAAAATGAGGACTTTTGACTATCTAATGCTTAATAAAATTATGCAACTATATTTCCAACTTTGAATATGATGTTCCAACAAAAGAACTTGAAACAAAATTCCTTCATTTACTAGGAGAGATTAGCCACTAAAGGTAAACAAATGCCTGTTTTTTTACTATTTACAGGGTGCCTGAGTGGACAAAACTGGGCACCCTGATCTTGCAACCACCCACTTGATGTAAATGAATGTGAACGTGATGTGATGTGATATGAATGGATGAGATGTGATGTGAATATGTTGTGACGTGATGATGTGATGAGAATAGATGTGGATAGATGTGATGAGATGTAATATGATGTGATTGGATGAGAATGGATGAAGGACGATGGGAATACATATGATTGGATGTGGAATAAACAAGTGAATTGATGTAGAAGAATGTGGAATAACAAGAAATGATGTGGAATAATGTGGAAAGATGAGAGTTTGTTAGAAACTGTATTTATGAAACTTGTTTTTAAATGACTATTTTATGTCAAGAATTCTGGGGAAGCATTTTGACCATCTTGTGAATGAGGTCGTGGAGACCTAAGTGATAAAGTTACAACAGCCTGACGGAGAGTCAATGGAGGACGTCTCGCGTAGCAAGGCCGGTCGAGGTCTTGACTAGCCTCGGTTTGATTTAAATGGTGAGCTTCTGGTACGGTGGATGAGGGACCAAGGAAGCAGCCTATGAGTGAAGTGCTAGGTGACCTATGAGAAAGAGCCTAGAGGGTGCTGACCATACGGTGCTCGAGATTTGGGTCGCCGAAGATACCCACGTGTGCATCGGGGAAGAAAATGGAACAAGGAGTTAGAGTTGTTTTTTGAACTCGGGCATGGATCTGGTTGATTGGCCTTGCTAGTCCTCTCAACGGATGAGTTCATGGCTCTTTTATATGGATCTGTTGGTTGATCTTGCTGATCTTCAACGAAAAGTCTATCTAGGTTTTCGTATGTATATTTTCAGGTACTATGAGCTAGAAACTATTGAATGAACAGGTGGTGAGCGTTCTGGTTGCCAATGATGCCATAGGTACACTAATGAAGGAATGGTTGGAAATCAGAATTCAAGCTAGATATTTTGGAGGATTATGATCAGTGATACTATGGTTTCTATTAAAAGATTCTTTTAAAGACAACTGAATCTATGAAACGGGCAATTTCATATTAGGTGTGTAAGTGGTGTGACTATCTTGAAGTTTGCTTGAAGCGTCGCCCATGGGGCCTGGGAACTCTTTTCCCTAGTACCCGGGGTAAAACATAACCAAATTCCTAAATGGATCCTATCACTACAGTGGTTGGGTGGTTAGCTAACCCATGGGATTGGATGGGGTAGGCTGGACTGATGGATTCCTAAAATGAGACTCAATTCTGTTAAGTTACGATAGTTGAAGTGAATCCCGGATAACCCTTGAATCAACGACTGTGCCTCTTGTTGTTGATGAGGAAAAAAGCGTTAGTCTCTATGATCCAAGTGCAAGTCTCTTCTTTGATCGGACCATGTGACCTGTGGGTTTGGTCAAATCAATTTGGTTAGTTAAGACCTTGACTGCGTTAGAATAGAATTTTCCTGGTGGAATCGCCTGTCTGCTGGGTGAGGGAAGTTTTTCCGGATTTGGTTTTGAAAGATCTGAGGGATTAGCCTCTTGTTCGGATATTTGTGGGCGAGGCCGCGCCGCGTGGGAGACTCTGCCCTCCTGCGCAAGAAGTGCTACTTCCGCTACTAGCACCCCAGAATTCGCTGTGCAGAGGGGGCAGGTTTCTTTCAGACATGCACATAAAATGCCTAAGATCCAATTGTCGGGGAGAATATTTCTCCATTGAATTCCGTGATTATCTAAGAGAGCATGGGATAAAGAGATAGTTTACATGCAGGTACACCTTGATAGAAAAATGGGGTTGCAGAAAGGAAGAGCATGCATAGGTTTGTCGGCCTTGGCCCTTGATAAGATTTGGAAGGGTTGTTTCATTAAGGGGCTTGGAGTACTTCCTAGCTTGATAAGACATGTTTATGATAATGTGAACAAATTTTGGATCTCCATGGAGAAGAACATTCATGGTTCATTGCTAAAGTTTGATGGTTGTGGTCCTTGCCCTCCTCCAATCGATGATACTTCTTTCTTCGTTCTCTCCCAATGGCTACAACTCTCCCAACCACATTCATTTATTCATTTAATAAATCTTGAAATTACAAAGTTTTTTTATTAAACCTGTGTCCTAAGGTTTTTTTAACCTCACCAATTTCCCACCATCACCCACAAATAATCAAAATGATTACAATGTGTTTCCCATAATTAAAATGCTCCAATTTTCCCTAAATTTACCCAAATTCGTCGACAAAACCCTGCTCATATGCCCCTCATATGCCAAACTATGTGCTTTTTGAGATCCACAATTATGTCTCATCATTCCCCCCACACTTAATTGTAAAGTGTCCTCGTAAGCACTTCATCATGAACCATCTACTCAGCAATCTGTCTTCTGCTTCTTCGCCATCAGATTTGCAACACCAAACTATCAATTATCCAAAATAGAATTGAAATTAGAAACATCTCATTAGAATATGCACCCATTAAACATTATCACTTCCTCACTTAAGTGTCAAAGCTGAATTCACTTAATCGGACCACATATCCATATAGCAGGCTAATAAGAAAAACACTAGAACTAACCTACTTCAAAACTCTGGTAGATTCCCCTTAGATTTAAACACTACTCAAAAACATGTCTATGGTTATGACCTAAGTCTTTAGCACAATATCTCTTCATAGAACTAATCCCAAAACCATATATTCTAACTCCACCACTGAGAATACTAACAATTAGACTTCCTAGATAATCCCACTCTTATTTAACTTTATGAAATTTCTCTCTGCCATCACATTCATTAAATAGAAGGTTTAAGGCACCACCCCATAGAGACGAAAGCAATGGCTCAAAGACCTTCGTAGAGATTCTAAAAAATTCCAAGAACCTCCTAAAATACGGTATTGGTATATACCTTAACACTTATTAACACAATTTTTATCAACACAAGGTCCCACTCCAAGAAAGATCAAGGCATCGGCTCCATGCCTCAACATCACCGCCAAGGTGAATCCTAGAAAAACATACCATAATCCATCTAGGAAATGGTAATCTTCTTGGTCATTTTGGTTTTTTAAAATTTTATTTATTTTTTAATTCTCCAACTCTTAACTTCATCGCTCTTTAGTTTTGTTTTGGTTTTTCTCACTAGGGCATTCCTCTCACTTCATAACAGTCATGAGATAGCCTCAATCAAGACACAACTTAAGTAGCTTATCATACACCCTTGACATATCTCAAATAGAATCTAAGTATAGCTAGAATTACGCAGTTCCTAAGAAGGGTTAAGTTTTAGAATTTATCTAACTAGTAAACTGATATGAACTGCAAACCAATTATGAACTGCAAACTGATATGAACTGCAAACCAATTATGCCCTTCTCAAAAAAAACAATTAACTCACTCAAACTGATATGAACTGCAAACCAATTATGAACTGCAAACTGATATGAACTGCAAACCAATTATGAACTGCAAACTGATATGAATTGCAAACCAATTATGCCCTTCTAAAAAAAAACAATTAACTCGCTCACACCTTTTTATTCATTCTTCCCCTTTCACTCACCCACATTGTAAACATTTCAATTAATGTAAGGTTTTTTAATAACACATTAACACCACAACTATCATTATCAAGATTTAGGTTTCAATACACATGATGATCATCATTGTCACAGACTTTCGTTTCTTCATTAGTCTCCCTTGTCTGTCTCTAGAGCTCCTTTCATTCACAATATTCCTCACATTTCTCACATTCAAACCTGCCTACTTCCTCATCTGATCCAGACACATATTCCTTCTAAGATATTGTCCAAGTGGTTGATTGAACTATAGGAGTTCTAGTTTACTTGCATGGTGGAGGAGAACACTAGGGATACACTAGCTGATATTCTGACATATAGGCAGAATCCAGTGGTGTTGAAGGAAGAGACAATGGCCAAGAAGAAGGATGGAAGGACCCTAAAACATGACTATTAGATGCTTCACATTGTTCTTTGATGGGGATTTCAAGAGAAGCTCAGGAGTGTCTAGTGGAGGTATAGTCTTGTTGGATCCAGAAGGCAAAAAAGTATTTCAAGAAGGGATTAAGTTGCAGGTGCAAACCAAAAATGAGGCTGAGTATGCTACCTTGGAGTATGGTCTTCAATAATATATTAAGAAGGGAATTAGAAGGTTGATTATCAAAGGAGACAATTTATTGGTCATTAGATGGCTTCAAGCTTTTTGGATAACTAAGAATCCTAAATTGAAGGGAATTAGAAGGTTGATTATCAAAGGAGACAATTTATTGGTCATTAGATGGCTTCAAGCTTTTTGGAAAACTAAGAATCCTAAATTGAAAGAATGGAATTTTCAAATAAAGTGGATGTTACACAGGCTCCAGGAAGTATAGATACAACATGTGAAGAGAGAGAAGAATCAAGCTACAGATGCATTAGCAAAGGAGGGATTGGGCAAGGATCTGGAAGTGCATGCTATCACTGTAGCCCATCCCACCTATGTTGTTGGAAGAGATAATTTATAGAAAAATTGAAGATTTTTTACACACATGTCTTGTACTTGCAAATTTGTCCAAAAGGAAGAAATATGATTTTATAAGGAAAGCTTTACAGTACACTCTTTTGAACGATCAACTATATATGAAGGCAAGGAATTGATTTTGAGGATAGTTCCAAACAGGGAGGAGATCTTTGGCATTATGGCCTCCTTCCATGAAGGGGTCTGTGGAGGGCATTTTGCCATGAAGCTAACACTGAGCAAGATTTAAAAAGCTGGTTTTGCGACCTGCTAAAATACTGATTGCAATGGTAAAGCATATCCATGCACTCATGCATGTGAAATTCATATTTGATTGAATCATAAAAAAATTAATACTTGTGATAATTAAAAGTATGATCGTGTGTCAAGGTTTATCCTTAATAAAGCCATCCTTTTTACTATCTTTCTAAGTGAAAAATAGTTTAAAGCAAGTTTGGGCTACTTTACTTTGTCTAATACTAGCTAGGCATGGCTTAGACCGTTTCTCTCTCCATGGAAAATTTGAGCACTAAAGATACAACGTAAGATTTATTAATGCTTAACCACATAAAATGTTATCCGGGGGGCTTTACATTGGTATCAAAGCCAAACATGTTGGAATTGAGTTTAGGACATATCGAAGAGAGGAGAGGAGAAAACATATGTTCTAAACTTAATTCTAGGCATGTTGGAATTAAGTTTAGAACATATCGGAGGGAGAAGAAGTTAAAATCCATTGCTGGGTTTTTTCTGGATTTGTGGGCTACCTTTCGTCTTCCAAGGTCCACTGGTATGGGATTCTCAGGGGTGGGGGGAGTAGAGTCAGATGAGGATAGGGAAGACAGTGTGGTTAAATATATGTAGAAATAGTTTGTACTATTGTGCATCTACGAAAAAGAAGAAGATTTTTGCTATGTTTGTTTGACAGAATTTGGATGTGTGCAAGAGAGGGGGAAGACCTTGGGCATGGTCGTCCTCATGATGAGGAGAAGGTTTTGACCGTATTTTATGGCGTAGAGAGGGCTAGTCAAGTCTTGCAGAGGCTTTCAAAATCCTATGTGCATTTGTATGCATTCATGCTTTCTAAGGCTTTACGGGATAGGATTATGGTTATAGATGTTTGACCTTACGCCGGATTATGAAAGTGAGATTTTGTGAAACCACATGCATGAATTCACTAGATGACATCTTCAGATACACCAAGAATTTTGATGATACTCTTGAAGAAAGAAGTGGAGAAGAGTAAATAATATTACTACTTACAAACTTTGGTTTTCTGCCCACCCATATGTAATCTAGATAGACTCTCGATGGAGGATGCAATGCTTATAAGAGTGCTTGAACACAATGAGAACACAGTTAACTCGATGATAAACTAAGGCTACCAAACTAGTCTATATATGGACATAGGTTGGCCATGTCGGCCAATCCACAACTTGGTCTAAAATGACCAACTGACTATATATCATAGCATATATAGACTACAAATAAGTCCAAGCATAGCTCCCATGATCATCTGAGACCGTTTGGACTCTTAAACGAGTCCCATAACCCAAGAACAATGTGTCCTCGGTTTGTTATGTCTAGTACTCACTTATGTAGTCACATAGCCTGCACAAGCATGCATCCTATTGGCAAAGTGCCAAGTCTAAATAAGCCATCTCCTAACCATTTGAACTTTTTTGGCCACTCAGTAAATTGGGAAGTGCTGTGGGTGCTCGAGTGCTCATCACCAAAATGGCTACTCCTCATGTAGGAGGCCACTCAGTAAATTGTGAAGTGCTTGGTGCCCGAGTGCTCACCACAATGGCTACTCCTCATGTAGGAGGCCTTACACAATATAACACATCCATCACCTCCAGTAAGAACATGAAGGTGGATTATGGAGAAAATGCTTTTCCGACACTCTCCCTCAATGTCCATCCATAGTTGAACTACCTCTTCGGTCTAACACTGAGTCCACCATGATGAAGATGGTGCTCTACGAAATCTCTCCCAAGGGCCACCTCTCCATCCATGATAAGCTCATGCAGATAACGATATTGAATCTCAATGTGCTTCTTGTGAGCATGCAACCCCGGGTTCTTAGCAATCCCTATGCAACTCTAATTGTTGCGCTCGCACATCAATACTGTCACTCCCTTTTAAGCAATATGCATGTTTGCTAAAATCCTTCTCAACTAGACTGCTTCATATGAAGCAAAGCATGTTGCCTTGTACCTAGTGTCTATAGAAGAATGTGCCATTGTAGGCTGCTTCTTGTTGATCCAAGATGTAATTCCATACCCAATACATAACCAAAAATATATTTTTTTCTATCACAATCTCCTGCACTTAGTCATAAAATCCAATCAAGGAATTGCCCATCGATGTACCCAATGTTACCTTTAATGTACTTTAACACCCACATCCTTGCCTTTCTCTCAAGGTTGATTTGAGAACCTACTTAGGACAGTAACTATAAAGCTGATGTCATGTCGTTTATTGTATAGAAAGATCAAAATCTCTACAAACTTCTTATAATCCTTCATATCCACAAGAGGAGAAGCATCATCCATAGAAAGCTTCACATGAAGCTCCATGGGAGTTACCACCCACTGGCTTGCACTCAGCCATGCCAAATACCTTCCAAATTTCTCCTGCATATTTTTGCCAAGAAATGACTCTTGCCCCAGAAATGCATAAGCCCAACTTTTGTCATTTCAAACGATGAGCTCAACATCTCCTATACGATGCGAGATCTTCTCTTCAAGGTTCCCTGCCAAAATGAGGTTGTCCACATATAGGAAATGATCATGTACCTACCTTGCTTAGAGAAAATATAAAATTTTCATTTTATGGGCTTTTAGAAAAGCCAATACTTATAAAGAGAGCATCTTTTTACCACTAGTACCATACACAAAGGAGAGTCTACACACTTTATTTTGTGAACTAGTAATCTCAAACCTAGGTGGCTGCACCACGTAAGCCTCCTCCTTGAGATGGCCATTCAAAAATTTTGATTTCTCATCAACTTGCAATATCGATCACTTTCCATGTGGCCAAGGCTAGTACTATACAAGGCTAGCTATGGGAGTGAAAGTATCTTGAAAGTTAAACCCTCACCTATGCAATACCCTTCACCACCACGAGCCTTGTTTTATACTTGTCTAATGTACCATTAGACTTTTACTTGGCCTTCCAAACCCACTTGGCGCTAATAACATTTTGTTTTGTAGGATGATTTCACAAGAGCCCAAGTGTGGCCTTCTAAACCCCACTTTAATTGCATATGGCCCTCCTCCATAAATGCTTCCTCCAGCTGGTTCCAATACTTTCATCATATTAGCCATCAAGGCCATATTGACAATGTGAGTAGAGGCCCTCTTTTTCTCCATCAAGGCCATATTGATAATGTGAGCAAAGGCCCTCTTCTTCTCCTCTATTCTCTTGGATTTATGAGTTGCTGATAGCCCTTTTGTGATTGCCAGTGGAGCTTTCCCATCTAAGAGCTGCTCTAGCCATTTAGGATATGGCCCTTTTCTTTGGTGTTGTAGGCTTCTCTTTTTTATCATTTGATTAATCCATCTCTTGTGGAGTTGGTACTATGTGGGATACTTTTCCATTGAAGGATAGTGTGGATAGAGCCTTCTCCTCCACCTGATGAAGCTATCCCTTCTTGAACACGACATCACGACTGGCAATTATCTTCTTTACGTCCAAGTTGTCTAGTTTTGGTAACTCTTTGACTCCATACCCTAACAAGATACACTTCCTGATCTTAGAACCCCACTTGGTTTTGGATTACTCTAGAACATGCATAAAACAGTCACATCTAATGCAACTAAATATTTCTTGCCAAAATAAGCTTCTTGAAGCGTCATGCCTTTCATTGCCTTTATGTAATTCTGGTTAACTATAGTATTAACTACCTTAACCCAAAAATAATTCTACCATCCTTTACCTTTGAGCATACTTTTCTTTTGCTTTGTGCAGCACCATTTTGTTGCAGAGTATGAGAAACTATCAAATCACTCCTGAGCTCCAGTGGTAGGCATTGAATCCATCCGCTTGATGTGAATTCTCCTCCTTGATATGTTCAAAACTTCTTCTTTAGCCTCTTTCATGTCTCATTCTCTACCAAGTTATGCCGTATTTTGAAATTTCCAAAGGCTTCAGACTTATCCCAAGTGCTAGTAAATATACTTTGATCCTAAAAAAAATTAGGAAGAGATAGGAGAGATAAGAGAGGGTGAGCAAAGATACTTTGATCCTAATAAATCATCAATGTGACTGCTCCATCTCCTAATATTTCATCCTTGTTCATTCTTTAAATTTTCCTAATTATTATCACAAACTCAAGGCCCTTTAGAACTTACACACATGTATCCCAAGGTCAAGAATTGTGCCTCCCCTTAATCAAAGCATTTCACACCACCATAAAATCTAACACTTCCCCTTCAATTTTTCCTAATTATAATCACAAATAACCTATGAGTCAAGGCCTTTAGAACTTACACACATGTATCCAAATTCAAGAACTATGCCTCCTCTCAATCTTAATATACGCATGTGACTAATACTCCCCCTTAGTGATAAATTTACTTGACAAGGATAATATATTAATCTCTCATGAGGATCTTTTCTACTATAAATATATGCCAAGGATACCTTTTTGATACCATTTTTTATGACTCAAGAGAGATCTATAGTGCCACCTAGACTAGAACCATGTGATACTTCATGTGACCTTGACATTAACCCTAATATATCTTCGCTGTGAAATCCCTCTATCCTTACACTTTGTCTTTTTCCAATTACAATCACAAATACATCCTTGATGAAATCCCCCCTATACTTAAGCCTTTATCTTTTCCAATTACAATAACAATCAACCTGTATCCAAAGTTAAGGACTATACTTCTCCTCAATCACAACAATGTACATCACCACAAAATTCAACATTTATGTCAGGCTTGCTAGCTCTAATACAAAGACATATTTGAATTGACTCCACCAGTATGGACTAGTAGGGCCAAATGAATATTAATTTAGCTTGCATTAGCTTGTTAGATTGGGATAGTGTGAGTTAAGGCAAAACGGGATGACTCGCCATGATTGAGATCGTGAAGTTGAAGATAGTTAATGGTGTTAGAAATGGAAGGATGAGTTGCTACTATGGACGAGTAGTAATAGATAGTAGGAGGTTATGGGCATGGGGGAATAGCTGGCATTGGATGGGTGCTATAAGTGGAGAGATGCCATCAAGAGTGCTCGGGGTTGAATGTTAGATGTTTTTGGCATATTGAGAGGTTGCATGTTATTCAAACAAAATTTGGAGAGAGTAATTAGGGAAAAATCTCCTAATGTAACTACATAATAATACCCAAGTCTCCACACTATGAACCATATGTTTCCCTTATTTCAAAAATAATGGACACCAAAAAGATGAAAAAGACAAAGAAGATTGTAAAGTCAAAGAAAAAAAAAAGATCAATGTCACAACTTAGGCCCAAGTATAATAGGGAAGAAGTGATTGCCATGGTAATCATCTCTTATGTACTGAGTGATTACAATGTTGCAAGCACATTGATATGAAATCCATCTACTAATAGCTAATTCCCTAGGGTAATCTTGTGAAATCTTAGGCTAGGACTATAGCACCTATAACTTGTACCATTTATGGCCCTTTCACATAAAACTATTTTTGTAGCCTCTACGTCATGCTACCCCCACCATAATGAAAGAAGAAAGATGAATTTTTCTTTTTCGATTCCTCGTCCTTCCCCTCTCTTATGAGGGTACTTAAGCCAAGGATAATCCTTATGATCATTATAAGCATGTTTGAATCCACACTTGTAGCACATGCCACCATAAGGAATGATTTCACCACTGGGGCGATTGTCACTCTATTGGGATAATCCTTATAAAAATGTTGGGGAAATACTTATAAGTATGTTTGAATCCACACTTATAGTAGGTGCCACCATAAGGAATGACATTGGGATTAGGTATGGGATTTGAAGTGCTTGGAGCACTTGAGGAACTTGGTGCAAGGTCCTTGTGAGCACAATCTATAGCAATACAGTGTGGGCCTTTGCACATCAAAAGCATTATATTGGTAGCCTATTTACCATATTGTTGAGGTCCCTAGCTCATTTTGTTGCACCATGTCTTCAAACAAGGAGTCATAGTCTATCGATGAAGCTTGTTCTCGATACCCACCATAGGGATTGTATATGCTCATAGGGGTTTCTTGTTACTTGTAAAAGTCATAGCTCTTGTGTTCTTGGGTTCTTGACTCTACAAGTAGAGTCACACCAAGTACTATTGAACTAGTGTGGTTCTTGGAGGAATTGGTTGGGTGGTAATATCGGAGGTGGGTATGGCAACTATGGGCAGTCTATACATACCTCTTGGTAAGGGGTTATGGTAGGCTTGGGCTAGCTAAGGACTAAGTTGCCTTGACACAGGAAGCATCTATCTTGGGTGCCAAGTCCACCACCCTTCTGGGTCTCCTTGTTACCAACAATGAGCGGTATCATGGTTCCCGTGTGGGCAGCACTCACAATGGGCAGCACTCACAATGGGCACAAATCTACTATTATTTTGGCCTTAGCAATGGACACTCCATGCTTGTATGGTTTTGGTGGAAAATTACACATCAAACCATATATCTCTCTATGGAAATAGATGTGGATGTATGGCTTGCATGACTGTTGGGGTAGCCTTGAGGTTTCCCTTGGCCAAATCGGTTATCTATTAGCTCATCTATGATCTTGTCCTTAACTAGAGCTCTCAAGATAAAAATTCATGGATCCCTCATGAGAAGGGGACCTTTATATAGATGAAAATGGTGATTGCACACTTTACATGCACCCTATTCAATTGCTCTACATATGGTTGCCCTCTATTAAACAAAGGTAGGAGCGAATCAAACATGTTCTGTGGGTATACATTTTGTTGTTTTTTGCATGAAAGCATGGGCTGAACTGAGCTTTCAACAAAAACAACATCTCTACTTACCAAAATCTGCTTTGAGGCCGGATGGTAGAGTCTATATTCCCTGCTTTCTCTGAACTGTATCCAACAAATATGCATTTAACTACCTTATCATCAAGCTTACTACATTGTTGTTGAGGCACAAGAGCATAAGCAAGACAACCAAAAACACGCAAATGAGCCAGAGAAGGCTTTCCTGCCATGCCAAGCTTCATAGGGAGTTTTAGACTACAAGGCCTTGGTAAGGCATTTGTTCAACACATAGTTTGCGCACATAGTTGCCTCTAACCAAAAACCATGAGGTAAATCTTGGGCTTTCACCATATTTCGTGCCATCTCCATGAGAGACCTGTTCTTCCTCTCAGCCACACCATTTTGCTGAGGTGTGTATGGCACTGTACAGTGATGCCTTATGCCTTTTTCAGCCATATATGCATGAAATTCCTTGGACATATACTCCCCCACTCGATCTGAACGAAGGGTGCCAACTTTACATTCACATGCATTTTCAGCCATGGATACGAAGTGCTTAAAGCACATAAAAACCTCTAACTTCTACTTTAATGGGTACACCCAGCTATATCTAGAGTAATCATCAATAAAAGTGACAAAGTAGAGATATCCCCCAATAGATGGTATCCTCATAGGACCACATACATCACTATGTATAAGCTATAATTTCTTAACAACTCTCACAGATCCATCCTTTGGAAATGATACCGATGCATTTTACCAAGAATAGTGCTCAGACTCTAACTGTTTGTGGCGGCGGCGTAGATATGGAACCATGCTTCATTGCACACCTACTAGTATAATGCAGCAAGTGTATCCCATGCTTGTTTTGAAGTCTTACATGACCGAAGATGAGGAATAATGCTTCGCTTCACAGAAAGTGCAAGCAATGCATGTGCATATGCATCTCTTCCATCCCATATCGTTTGAGCAGCAACAGTGGGAGATACTGGTAGTGCATGTGGAGGAGCCACATCTATATCAAATTCTACTTCAGATGTACCTGCAGCACCTAGTTGCACTAGTAGTTGTGAAACAAGACGAGTTTCACTACCACTCACCACATTCCAAAGGCCTTTAGCAACCAGTACATGCCTTATTATATAGGACCACAATGGGTAGTTAGTCCCATCAAGTTTGTCCTCAGTAGCCAACATGTTGAATACATCACTACTGCCAGCCATGACTTTCTACCAAATGCAAAATCTTTCAACACACTGCAAGTACTCAGAATTCACTAGATGCAACCCTAGATGGCTACCAACTGACTGAATGATCTCCAAAGTGTATGAAAAATAACACAGAGTAGAGAATAGAGTGTTACTGGCAAAGTATGATGGTCGATGTTGTTGAAGACACTGTAGATGCTGCTGCTTACCAAATCTTTGCCACTACACAGCCCAAACACCCAAAATCGAGCAGAACCGATCCAAAATGACGCTTGTCCAAAACGTCTGCAGAAACCTTGCGGTGCCCAAAACGCGCCCGAATTGCACCATAGACCCCGAAATTTCAGTATACTTCATATACAACACACTATAGTATACACCTTCTTCTCCTGAGAGGGTATCTCAATCGGAGACAGAAAAATAGGGTCGTGTGAGGAGGGAGGCAGACTACTAGATCAAGAGTCAAGGAAGCTAGCTCTGATACCAATTGTTGGAACTAGGGTTAGGGTTTCAACAATGCACACACACAAGATAGCAAAGCTTGAGAGCACACAAACTCACTAGAATAGAATAAAAAAATGTGTGCCAGATACAAAAGATAAGTCCAAAATGAGTAGATAAGAGGGTGGTGTACATACGCACGGGGGAAAAATCCTCCTAGTGATGGAAAAAAATGCCTTGGCGGTCCTAAGTGTGTTCATACACATCATTACCATATAATGCTACATTGTTGGCATCACATGAACATCTAATTTTGTTTCAAATCCCAAAACATTCACATGCAGTTTCTTAACAATTCCCAAACACCTGACTTTTGCACTATTTGTCATTTTGATTCTAAATTCTAATGGGGCTCTAACCTTTAGCCTTAAAGCCTGGGTCATTACACAAACTTGTGCATCACCATCAATAAATACCTTGGGGACTCTGTGTTTGTCCATAACTGGCAAATAATTCTTGTCTCCCTTCACATGCACTATATTAATCTGACCTCCCTTCTTCTCCTTCCTGGGGCGTCTCGTGCTGACCAACTTGCTCTATGTCCTTCTAAGTTTGGGGCACAAATGAAAAAGCTGGGGCCATGTCGCTAGGACCTTTCTATTGAAGGTCTTTCATCAAATCATACTCTTCCTCATGGGCACCCAAAGGAAAATCTTGCATGCCAATGTGTCTGCTAGACCTGGTCTTCTTCTTACCATTCTTGGCCTAATCTTCTACTTGAATTCCTTTCTTCCTCCTAGATGACCCTGGTTCATCCTCCACTTCTGCCCCTCTAGTTCTTTTATTGGCTAAAATGTCTGGTTCTTCATCCACTCCAATAAAATTCACTTCTCCTTGTCTAGGTCCATTTACTAGCTACTATTGAACCTGTGGCACAGGTTGATTAGGCATCTCCTCTGCCCTCCTCACATCCTGCCTCTCCTCGCTCTTTGGTGCTACCAAAGGATACACATCACCTCCCATTCTCTTGCGATATGGGCGTTGAGGAGATATATGCCCCCTTTCCATAAAGTTAAAGCATTGAATATTCTTGTTTGGTCCTCCTCTTCCCCTGCCTCTCATAACATATCTATCCCCTACCCTAGGAGCATTTATGCCTCCCTACAACATAGATTCAGATTCAAATTTTCCATCTGCTGAGTCAGATGGTTAATACCTTGCATCAACTGATCAGAAACCACCGGGACTATTGAAACAACTCCTTCTACTCTTCTCTCCCCAAGCACAGCTAGCCTTCCTTCAGTCTCTAAACTTCCCTTTGTTTTTGAGCCAACCTTTGTAGCTTCCACTCCTTCTCTCTAGCTATCCTCAAAGCCTCTTCAAAAGTTCCATGTCTCTTTGACTCCACTTTCTCCTTCAGATCAGTATGAAGGGACCAGATAAACATGTCTTTCTTCATAAGAACAAGTGAATGCTCTGTTCCTAGTCATCTTACCCATAGGTCTTCAAAATGGTCCACAAATCTGTCAAACACATCAGATAGATTATGCTTTAATTTTTGGATTTCCCACACAAAGCATATGAAGATTCACCCTATTTATAATGTTGCAACTTTGAGGCCTTCATATGCCTGACCTTGATTTAACTAAGCTCTCCATGTCTGCAACCATTTGGCATCTCCCTTCAGCAACATAGACAATAATGTTAGCTTATCCTCATCTCTATCCTTCCCAAAGGTAAAATTTGCCAACTCCATCCCCACCAAAAACTCCTCTGGGTCCTCTCCAGCATGACCATGGAACACCGGATATGTCATCATGGGGCTGCCATCTGCTATACTGCAAACAAACTGAAAGGGTGATTCAAAGTACTCCTCAGTGGGGGCACCAAAACAATGATGTGTCGCGGAGACCTGTCTCTATAGCCCATTCGAAACACACCAGAAGGAACTACCACCTGGAACCACAACCCAACACAAACACCAAATGAAGGCACCAGTACACTCAACTAATGTCCCTTAATCTCCAACTGGCACAAGCGGTACACTCCAAGTTCTTCAAACCAACCCAGCTGACAACTCCAAACGTCCTCAGATGTTAGCTCTGACCTCCCACAACTTGGATCTTTACTTACAAAGCTTCAGGCGATAAAGAAAGCTCTCACCTGACTGACTAAATCTGTCAAAAATTTGCTTCCGAATGTTGATGCTGACTCCAGTCCAAAATAAGTCCTCTGAGATCCTCTACAATCCTCCAGCATCACCTTACCTTAGATCCACAACCCCACGAGCTCCTTGGACACTTTGTTGACCCTCTGTTGTGATAACCTGTTGACTCTAAAATACCTTTCCCTTCAATTCTACCTAACTGCTGTCAACTAAGCTCTCTAAGAGGTATTATGGTCCATTTCAGATTCTTAAAAGGATCAATGAAATGTTTTTTAGACTCAAGTTACCATAGCATTGGCATATACATAAGGCCTTTCATGTGAGTCTACTTAAGCTGTTTAAAGGTACACCCCCAATGGACCCTATAGAAGAGGATCCTCCTTAGATTGAGGACTAAGAGGAGATCCTACAACCTGCCATCCTTAAGCATGAGGATAACATTCTTCGAAGTGGTAAGGTAATACACACGTATTGAATTAAGTTTAAGAATTATCCTCTTGAAGATGCTAAATGGATACAAGAACCCCAACTGAAGGATTCTCTTACCCTGTTGCAAGATTATAAGTTCCTTCATGATTTAAATGATAACCAAGACATCGATGTATAAAAATGTTTAAAGATTTAATGCAATGTTCTTTTTTTTCCCTTTACTAATGTGCATTAAAATGTTTTATGTGTGTACACCAATGCTTCCAAGGAATAGTCTAGCAATGACTTTGTCTCCTAAACACCTACTAGACTTGCCATCTAGTTCAAGAATGTATTCTTGCTCAAATGTGGATTTGGAGCAAAGATGGGCTTCCTTTCACTTGTGTACAAGCATAGTTGAGGATGACGATAATTTCAAGGGAGGGGTAATGTCAGCAAAATTTAATTTTGATGAGTTTTGTTCTTTATCAAGGCTTTTCTGTCTCTAAAAGTGGCCATTCGAGAAAGAAGAAGCACAATAAAGCACATATTAATGGACAATAAGGCATGTATGGAAGTTAATTCAAGGCTACGGAAGTGCCAAAAGGTGAATTCCACTTTGCAAGTGCATGGAAAATTTTCCTAGGATCTCACCAGTATTTTATGGAGTACAAACGGGCCTCCGAAGGACATAAAAATTGCTAAAATATGGCTTACGAAAGGTGGAAAAAGTGGGAGTGAGGGTAAAGAATAATGAAAATGGGAATGAGGGCTTTGTTTGGCCAATTTGGGACACTTTTAACCCAATTAGAGGGCAGGAACTAGGCACCCTCCTCCTCCCATGACCTGCCTATGCTCCACCTTTCTCTAGCCACATGGATGCTAAAATTGGCATCACTTTTCACCTCATCAAGTCGTGAACTTCAAGGAGGTTTATCTCTCTCAACAATAAGAAGCTAATTAAAGTGATCAAAAGCACAAGTGAAAGCTCTCACAAAGCTCTTCGAGGCCAAGCACTCATATGCAAGCTATATGCTTAAGACTATGTACCACCCATTGGTAGCTAAGTATGATACTTAGGCTATGGAGCACTTTCATCTCAAGCTCCTTCCCTAATCCTCTTCAAAGCTCTACTTTTCTCTGCAAGTACTCTTGGCTTGAATAGCCATTGAGGCTTTAGCCCTTAAAGTTGTACCTATGTATGAACATGTGGTAGTACAGTATCACTTTGTTGTGTATATGTGTTTGCTGAGCGGTATTCTCGGCTGATTTATGTGTTGGCTGAGTAGTGTTTTTAGCAATTATAAAGTCCATACTACAGTTTGCTTTGGTTGTGATATCCAAATACAGTCAAAACTCTGTCAAAATTCAGTCAGAATTTGATTACGCCGAATTTTGGGCTACGTAGAAATCTGCACGTGAGCTGTTCTAGGGTTAAAGATGGCATCCTCTTCGGAGAATACATTGTTCAACATTGAGAAGCTAGATGGCACTAACTTCCCATTCTGGAAAGAGCAAATGTATAATTTCTTGGTGCAGAAAAAGTAGATAAAGCCTATCAAGCTATGCCACAAGAGGAATGGCTAGACATGGATGAGCTCACCAGGGCTACCATCATGTTAACACTTTCTAAATCTGTTTACTTCAATGTCAAAGACAAGACCACCAGTTATGATTTATGGTAGAAATTATGTGACCTATATGAGAAGCAGAGTGCAACTTCTCAGGTTTATTGGCTAAAACAATTGGTTGACTTGAAGATGAAGGAAGGGACGTCCATGTCCAATCATCTTAATGAGTTCAACACTATTTTCAGTCAGTTGTCAGTACAGGGCATTATATTTAATGATTCTGTGAAAGCTACGTTCTTGTATGTTGCATTATTGAAAAGCTGGGACACTTTTCGTATAGCTCTTAGTAATTCTACCCCTGGTGATGGTCTTACTAGTGCAAATGTTGAAGGTAGTTTGCTAACAGAGGAAGTAAATAGAAAGAACATGGAACAAGCCAAGGGTTCCAGTGCCCTCATGGTGAGGGGGGATCCCATGCAAAGGGGAAGTCTACAGAGAGAAATCAATCTCGTAGCAAATCACGTAGTTGCAACAGCAAGAAGTACATTGAGTGCTATTACTGTAAAAATAAGGGCCATATGAAGGAAGACTGTTACAAGTGGAAACATGATAAGGGAAAGGATAAAGATGAGAAGAGTTCAGAAAACTCCAAAGCCATGGTGAAGATTGAAGAGATCTCACTGCTACACGCATTGAGGATGAAGATTCTGATGAGAATGAAGATTTTGATGTGATGTAAACATCAAATCTGAATACTGCACAGCTGGTTGCATCAAATGGTCAGGATGTGAAAGACTGGATCATTGATTCAGGCGTATCCTTCCATGTGACTCCTCATCGGGAGTGGTTTGCTTCATATGATGCATCTCGCAAGGGCCTTATTCGACTTGGGAACCATCATACTTGTGAGATCGTGGGCATTGGTGATGTGCAGTTGAAGTTTCAAAATGGCTCTTCATTTCTTCTCAAGAATGTGAGGCATGTACCCAAACTTACTAAAAGTTTGGTGAGTGCAAGACAGTTGGACGATGTAGGCTACACTAGTGTGTTTGGTGATAATTCTTGGAAAATCACCAAGGGTTCTCTTATTGTAGCTTATGGGCCAAAGTGTGCCACTTTGTATATGTTACATGTGTCCAATGTCAAGCATAATGTACTTTGTATAACTGAGCAGCCAAGTGTTTCTTCGTGGCATCGCCGTTTAGGTCATATGTCTCAAAAAGGAATGGAACACTCTCTCATTTTGGTTATGTCCTCAGTTTCAATTTTTCTGATTTTTCACTTTGTAAACATTGTCTTTATGGTAAACAAACACAGTTACCACATAAAAGGGGAAGCACTCGAAAAAATGAGCCATTAGCACTTATTCATAGTGATGTGTGTGCGCCTATGCCTACATTGTCATTGGGTGGAGCTTCATATTTTGTTACTTTTATTGATGATTATTCACGTAAGGTGTGGGTATATCTTCTCAGGTGAAAAGATGATGTCTTTTCAGTGTTTCAAAAGTTTGTAACACTAGTGGAGAACCATTGTGGCAAAAAGATCAAGTGTTTGCACATAGATAGTGGTGGGGAGTATATCTCTAAAGTCTTTCAAGATTTCTATGATTCTAAAGGCATAAAGAGAGAGTTGACTTCTCGATATAACCCTCCACAAAATGGTGTTACTGAGAGGATGAATTGTACAATTCAAGAGAAAGTACGAAGTATGCTGTCAAACATTGGGTTGCCTAATGGATTTTGGGCAGAAGCAGTTGCTAAAAGTGTTCATCTTATCAATAGATCTCCTAATAGGGCTATAGATCAAAAGGCTCCAGAAGAGCTTTGGTTAGGAAAGCCACCTTCTTACAAGCATCTTAGGGTCTTTGGCTGTGAGGCATTCTGCCATGTATCTAAGGAGTTTAGGGACAAGTTAGCACCAAGTTAGCACCAAAGTCTCGGAAATGCATATTTGTTGGATATGGTGATTTTGGTGAGATGGGATATCGTCTATGGGATCCCGAGGCTAGAAAAATTATCTACAACAATGATGTGTATTTCAATGAAGACAAGATGCATAAGAAGCCTATAGCTACAGTGGAGGTCAGGAGAGTTGTGTTCCAAGAAGATGGACAGACAACAAGATAACCAGCACCTATTGCTGATGCAGCTCCTAAAGTACAAGGTGATGGAGTGGAACAACAGTCGGTAGCCTGTGTTAAGGAGTTCTACACGTGCTTCACATCCTCCTGATGGTTATGTTCCATCTCTTGATTATGTCATGTTGATGGATTGTGGAGAGTCCTCCTACTATAAAGAGGCCATGCAAATGGATGATAGGAAGAAGTGGGAGAGAGCTATGAAATCAGAAATGGGCTCGCTGCTTAAGAATGAGACCTGGGATTTGGTGAAGTTGCCTAAGGATAAGCAAGCATTACCATGCAAATGGGTCTACAAGATGAAGGTTACGCCTACCAGAGTACAAGGCAAGACTCATTTGCTAAAGGCTTTAAGCAACAGTAGGGTATTGACTTTGATGAGATCTTTTCTCGTGTTGTCAAGATTACTACCCTATGGCGGTGTGTTCTTGGGTTGGTTGCTAGAGAGGACATCGAACTTGTCCAAATGGATGTTAAGACAACGTTCTTGCATGGTGACCTTCATGAGGATATCTATATGCAGCAGCCAGAAGGATTTGTTGAGAAGAGCAAGGAAAAGTTGGTGTGCAAGTTAAAGAAGAGCCTTCATGACTTGAAATAGGCACCAAGAGAGTGGTATCATAAGTTCCACTCATTTATGCCCTCTCAGGATTACAAAAGGAGTGACACGGATCACTATCTCTATACAAATATCTCTATACAAAGCAAGCTCAGGATGGTAGTTTTTGGATTTTAATCCTTTATGTGGATGATATGCTAATTGTCGAGAAAAACAATGATGAAATTTCAGCCTTGAAGTCAAAATTACATGCACATTTTGACATGAAAGACTTAGGTGAGGCAAGTCACATACTTGGTATGCGCATTCTATGAGACAAAGCTTAGAAATTGCTTTATTTATCTCAGGCTGAGTACATCTCCACCAAGGTGCTCAAGCGTTTCAATATGGAGAGGGGGAAGGCATTGAGTACTCCATTGCCTCCATATGTGAAACTAAGTCAGAATGATTGCCCAAAGTCTGATGAGGAGAAGGCTGAAATGGCAAAGGTGCCTTATTCATCTGCTATTGGGAGTTTGATGTATGCTATGATTGCCACACGTCCAAACATTGCTTTTGTAGTGGGAGTAGTTAGCAGATACATGTCAAACCCTAGCAAGAGAAATTGGGAGTCAGTGAAAGGAGTCATGAGATATTTGAACGGTATAGAAGACATGTGCATTTGCTTCGGAAGTCAAGGAACATGTGTAAGTGGTTATTTACAGGGATGCAGATTATGCAGGAGATTTGGACAAGAGAAGGTCCACTTCTGGCTATGTTTTCACATTCACATTCACTGGAGGCACAATTTCATGGCGATCTCGGTTACAAGATTGCGTTACCATGTCTACTACTAAGGCTGAGTATGTTGCATCATTAGAGGCTTGCAAAGGAAGTTTTATGGCTTGCTTGTCTAGTGGGAGACTTGGGCATAAGCGTTGAGATGTCAGTGCTACATTGTGATAGTCAAAGTGCTATATAGCTAGAAAAGAATCTAGTGCTTCATGCTAAGGCAAAGCGTGTGGCTGTGAAGTTTCACTTCATTTGCGAGGTGTTGGAGAATAAGCGGATGCAGCTTTCCAAGGTTCACACCAGTGAAAACCCTACAGATCTTCTTACAAAGGGGATTCCTTCATAGCAGTTCGCACATTGTCGGACTTTGTTTGATGGGCATTCAGTAGATAATCATTTCTACCATTTTTGTATGTATATGTAGATATATATATATATATAGGCACCCCATTACTTAAAGGCACATTGGCCTTTAAGTGGGAAGTTGTTGGGGTGGTAAAGCCCATTGTGCCAGCCCTAAGTAAGTGGGCGGGCAGACACCATTCTTTGTAGTCTAACTAATAAGGACTCTCTCAAACCCTAGTCACTCATTGTGACAAGGATTCCACATCTTGTGTCTTCTTCGTCTTCTCCATCTCTGTGCTACTCCACACACACCCACACACTCTGCACGCATTCTTCAAAACTAGGCATCAATACTGAAGAAATGGGACATGCACTTAATGCCGATGGAGCCTTTAAAGGGCAATGTCCCTGTCACACCATTGATTGGGAAGCTTAGGCTACATGTTCAAGAGTATGTTGATCAAGAGGAGTTTTATGTCTCTTCTTTATTTCATGAGGTCTCAAGGGCGCCATGGTTTCATCCCATGGCCATACAACTCACTTATCCCAATAGAATTATCACTTTTCATTATAGAGGTAAAGTCAATAGTATTAACACTGAGAGGAAGGGAACCACCATCCCTGTTGTATCTAGTGATGCTATACAAAAGTCAATAAAATCTTCTCTTTTTGTGTATTTGGTTTGTCAAAGACTCTCCTTCCTCTCATGATACACTCTCTCAAATGTCTAATACTAATATAAGCTTTAATGATGAAATGAATTATATGTCTTTCCTTCAAGCATATAGTGATTATTTCTTAGATTCTATCCCTAGTGAGTTATCTCCTTCACGAGGAGAGGATGACCATAGGATTAAATTAGTACCAGGTAACCAAGACACCGATGTATAAAAATGTTTAAAGATTTAATGCAATGTTCTTTTTTTTAATTTACTAATGTGCATTAAAATGTTTTATGTGTGTACACCAATGTTTCCAAGGAATAGTTTAACGATGACTTTGTCTCCTAAACACCTACTAGACTTGCCATCTAGTTCAGGAATGTAATCTTGCTCAAATGTGGATCCAGAGCATAGATGGGATTCCTTTCACTTGATAAAAGCATCGTCAAGGATGACTACTATTTCAAGGGAAGTACAATGTCATCAAAATTTAATTTTGATGAGTTTTGTTCTTTATCAAGGTTTTTCTCTCTCTAAAAGTGGCAATTTGGAAAAGAAGAAGCACAAGAAAGCACATATTGTTGGACAATAAGGCATATATGGAAGTAAACTCAAGGCTATGGAAGTGCCAAAAGGTGAATTCCACTTCAGAAGTGCATGGAAAATTTTCCTAGGATCTCACCAGTATTTTATGGAGTACAAACGGGCCTCCGAAGGACTTAAAAATTGCTAAATATGGCTTAACGAGAGATGACAAAAGTAGGAGTGAGGGCAAAGAATAATGAAAATGGGAATGAGGGCTTTGTTTGGCCAATTTGGGACACTTTTAACCCAATTAGAGGGCAAGAACTAGGCGTCCTCCTCCTCCCATGACCTGCCCATGCTCCACCCCTCTCTAGCCACATGGATGCTAAAATCGGTATCACTTTCCACCTCATCAAGTCGTGAACTTCAAGGAGGTGAGGTTTATTTCTCTCATTAAGAAGCTAATTAGAGTGATCAAAAGCACAAGTGAAAGCTCTCACAAAGCTCTTCTAGCTCAAGCACTCATATGTAAGCTATATGCTTAAGATTATGTACCCCCCCTAGAAGCGAAGTATGATAGGCTATGGAGCAATTTCATCTCAAGATCCTTCCCTAATCCTCTTCAAAGCTCTCCTTTTCTCCGCAAGTACTCTTGGCTTGAATAGCCATTGAGGCTTTGAGAAGAGGACAACCTAGTGCAAGGGAGAAGCAAGCCAACAAGCTCGTGGGTTATGGAGATCCTAGCCTCCATGGTCCTAATGATGTATTAATTCAAGCTACTCTCTGTTTGTAAAGAGTTCAAGAGCAAGGATTAATACAAAGCCTTTCGAGGGGGGATTGGCCTCAAGAAATCCGACCCTCAATCTTGTGTTGATTGTGTCAAGATCTTGCTTTAATGGGCTTGTTATGCATATACTAATTGTATATATGTGTGAGTTGCTAAATGAATGCATTAGCCACTATGTTGTTCTTATCACATGCTATGACTACTAAGGGAATTAACTATAAGGAAGTCATAAGTGTCATTAAGGCTAGTTGCTAAAAGAGCTACGAGTAAATACTTGTTATTTGCCTTAAAAGAGCTTAATGCAACTTGATTTCAATATGAGTGCTTGAGCTTGAAGAGCGTTGTGAGAGCTTTCACTTGAGGGCTTGAACACTCCAAATTTCCTTGTGATGAGAGAGATAACCTCCTTCAAGCTCACGACTTGCAGAGGTGGAAAGTGGTGCCAAAATTAGCATCCATGTGGCTAGAGAGAAGTGGAGTATGGGTAGGGCATGGGAGGGGGAGGGCGCTTAGTTCTTGTCCCAAATTGTCAAAAAAAATCCCTCATTCCCATTTTCATGATCCTTTGCCCTCATTCCCACTTTTCCCACCTCCTATAAGTCGTATTTTAGAAATTTTAAGTGCCTCGGAGGTCCGTTTGTACTTTGTAAAATACCAATGAGATCCTAGGAAAATTTTCCATGCACTTGTTAAGTGGCATTCACCTTTTGGCACTTCCCTAGCCTTGAATTCACTTTCATACATGCCTTATTTTCCAACAACATGTGCTTTCTTGTGCTTCCTCTCTCTCCAAAATGACCAATTTAAAAGAGAGAAAACCCTTGATAAAGCACAAAACTAATCAAAATTAAAATTTGATAACATTACCCTCCCCTTGAAATAATAGTCGACTCGATTAAGCTTGTATCAAGTGAAAGAAAGCCCATCTATGCTCCAAATCCACATTTGAGCAAATATGCATTCCTAAACTAGATGGCAAGTCTAGTAGTAGGTATTTAGGAGTCAAAGTTATCGCTAAACTATTCCTTGGAAACATTGGTGTAATCACACAAAAAAAAATTAATGCACATTAGTAAAGAAAAGAAGCATTGCATTAAATTTTTAAACATTTTTTTACATTGATGTCATGGTTGTCATTTAAATCATGAAGGAACTTATAATCTTGCAACAAGATAAGAGGTTCCTTCAACTAGGGTTTTCGCATCCATTTAGCATCTTCAAGTGGATAATTCTTAAACTTAATCGAATACCTGCGTATTACCTTACCACTTTGAAGAATGTTATCCTCATGCTTAAGGATGGCCTTAGGTTGTAGGATCTCTCTTGGTCCTCAATCTCAAAAGGATCCTCTTCTATATGGTCCATTGGAGTCTGCCTTTAAACGGCTTAAGTAGACTCACATGAACAACATTATGTATATGCCAATGCTCCAACAACTTGATTCTAAAAGATGTTTCATTGATACTTTTAAGAAACTAAAATGGACCATAGTACCTCTTACCAATCTTAGGATAAATCTTTTGATGTCTCATGGGCCGTCCTCAAGTAAGATGAACCTTGTAGCTTATCAAAAATGTCTATGCGAGGGACTGGAAATCGATTTTTAATTGTGTTCTTGTTTAGTGCACGGTAGTCCACACACATGCGATAGGACCCGTCCTTTTGCACTAATAACACAGGTGATCAAAAGAAGATGAATTAGGTCGTACCATCCCCTTCCCAAGAAGCTCATTTACTTGAGAGAGTATCTCTTCTTGTTGAGCATGAGAAACATGATATGGAGGAGGTGTACTACCTGGCATTAATTCAATCCTATGATCATCCTCTTCGCTTGAAGAAGGTAACTCACTAGGGATAGAGTCTGAAAAACAATCACTATATGCTTGAAGGAAAGACATATAGTGCATTTCATCATTCCACAAGCATCACAACAATGAACTTCAAAAGGCTTATTAAAATTGGGAAATACCAAAAGTGGTTTTGTTCATGTGTCTTTCCTTGAGCTCTTTAAAAGCATTGTCTTCTTTCATGGTCCATTGGAATTTGACCTTTTTCTTAGTCAAATCATGGAGTGGACCCAATAGAGAACTTTGAAATAAAGCATCTATAATAGGAGCACATACCAAATAAAGCTTCTTAACTCATGAAGGTTCTTCGGTTGTTGTGGCCACTCATCTATTACCTTAAGCTTCTCGGGATCCATTTGGATACCCTCCTTAGAGATACTATGACCAAGGTACCTTACCTCATTAAGGAAGAACTCACTTTTCTTCTCATTTACATAAAGTCTGTTAGCACGCAATTCTTCAAAAATTGCCTTCAAGTGCTCTTTGTGTTCTTTCTTCATTGTCCTAGAGTAGATGATAATATCATCGAGAACACTCCAGTGTACGCCTTATGAAGGGACCTCGGGGTGTGCGCGGATGTTGTGCTGTGCGAGAGAGGAGATGAAGGAGAAGAGGAACACACAAAATGTGGGTGGGGAGACCTCAAAGTGGCAACCCCCTATACACACTATAAGTATATATAGAGTATCATCAGTGGGCGCCTGCCCAAGGCATGGGCGGCCGGGCAAAGGCAATGCGCCTCTGATCCCAACAACCTCCCACTCAGAGGCGAATGTGCCTCTGAATAAGAGCACCTAGTCTAATGACTAATGTACAAGACTGATGAGTGAGAACCACACTCATCCAATGCCCAGAGATGGTCTATGATCATGTGCATTCGGCTGTCCTGCTCCCGTGTAAGTCCATACACCACCAGACATACCACACACGTCCTGCAAGTATGTATGCAATACCTGCATAACTCCCCCATGCGTTATGCCAGTATTAGTCTCACCGAAAGACTGATAGAGCAAATGCTTCCACCGCAGCTGCTATATGTGGTCTCGAGATCAACATCTCGTACATGAGACCACCAAATGCTGACGCAACACTAGCTAAACCTGCTAGCCGTACTGAACATGCATCAACATGAATGTCCCTGGCAATAGGCATCTCTGGCTGACTAGGCATGTCAACCCCATGCATCTCCTAAGTGTCCACAAAAGACGCATCAACCTGCTATGCAACTTCAAAGCAAGCCTGCTGCTCTAGGTGTCTACTAGTAGGTGTCTACTAGAAGACAAATCCTGCACAACTGAATCTCCATGCTCACTGTCAAACATAGTGATGAATGACTGCATAATAGCTGACTCCGGGATGGTCGTCACCTCCCTGACATCCATAAGGACTGGATCCACATGTCCTGACATGACCATATCAGCCTCTAGCATGAGCATATCAAGTTCAGACTGTGTCACAGATGCCGCATCAACATCTATACTAGCAGTCAAGTCAATCCTGTCAATCTGTGTCTGTAGGGAGCATAACCGCTCTACCTTTGTATGCACAAACTCTGACAACTGCTTTGTCTCACTAGAGCAATCCCGCTCTACCTCTGCACCCTGCAGATATATCCTGCATAGCATCATGCTCAATCTTGAGCATCTCAAGAAATGACTGCATCACAGCTAATGTTTCAACATCCATATCTGACGTCTCATCCTGCTGTGACTCACTAGAGCACTCCCGCTCTAACTCTTCATGCATAGACTCCCGCACAACTACCTCCTGTCGTGTCTCACTAGAGCAAAACCGCTCTACCTGTCTATCTGGCATAGGAGTATCATGCACAAAACACTCACTGCTCTGCTCTGTGATTAGCAAAGCGTCTAAATTTGTCACCACCACTAGTGATTGCTCTAACTGTGCAACCATAGTGCTATCGTGCTCTAACTGTTTGTCTAACGACACCTGCACAGCAAAACGAGCGAAGTGTCATGCTGCTCATCTGCAAAGTATACTCGCCTAGATTGCGAACGTCTGCATGGCAACAGACTCGCAGAGACTACGGCGTCTCTAACACCAAGAACGTGAAGGGTCAAACGAGAACCACGACTGCCTCGTGCTATCACAAGTGAACCCCTCCGCACTATGTAAGACTCATCTGTCAAATGAACCTGGCACCCATGATCCCTGAGCTGCGAGATGGAGATCAAACTCCTACTACGAGAAGATGGCACATACTGAACATCATGGAGCACAAGCATACTCCCACTGGCAAACTGTAAATGAATCTCACCTACACCGTGAACATCATCCTGTCTCAGAGCAGAAAACGTGTTAAACCACTCCCTGTGTGGAGTGACATAACGCATAGCACTACTGTCCAATTGCCAATCGTGAGACAAAGTCCACTTAGCAGTAAGCGAAACATCATGCATAAGAGTGTCAACCACACTCGTACTCTGAGCCAATGGAGTCCTCCGCTGTCTCCAACGCCTAAAACAGTGTCTCCTCATGTGCCCTGGTCTGCCACAATGCCAACAAACCACATGTCTACGCCTCTGAGATGTGCCTAATACACTGGCCTGTGTATCAAATGACGAACTGTCACTACAAGATGCCATAACTGATTGCACAATGAGTCCACACATCAGCCCCAATGTGAGATAATCTGTCAATGAGTGTAAAGCTCCCACAGTGTCAATACACTTGCTGTACTTGCTCTATCACAACACTACAACCGTGAGCTAATCGCGCCAAGCTCACACTGTGCGGTATCGATGCATACACGCACTAATCTCCCACTTGTAGAGAACACCGCACGTAAACCCTGAGTGCTATCGCAATTGCAACCTAGATCGCATCAACCAATGCGCATAAAACTCCTGGAAAAATTTTGTCAGAGTTTCGACAGCAAAACGGCTATAAACCCAATAACTAGTAACTACCTGTAAGCTCAAGACCATGAGCATCCAATACGCATGCCGCATACGAAACCCATTTACTGGAGATGGCAGCACTTCTCCTTTCAGATTGGCCAAGAAATAGGAAGTGGGACCGCAAGGAGCATACACCCAAAACGGACCACTCCAACGCACTGTTAACTTGGCAGGTTTCTTAAACATGCGGGTTGTAAAAATCAGGACCAACTATCCCCTTTTGATGAAAAGGCGCTTCCGTGAATGCCGATCAACCTGTTGCTTTCTGCGACTTTGTATTTCCTGTACCCAGTGAAAGCTTTTCATCCGGTCTTCATCTAATTCTTGAACAGCCTCCAAGCGATATATGATAGAATCATCTGGAAGCAGCCGATCCGCAATGGCAAGCCGTAAAAAACTGGGAACCACAAATTCCACCGGAGTGATTGCCTCAATACCAAAGGCAAGCTTAAAGGGTGTTAACCCCGTTGCTACTTTAAATGCCGTGCGATAAGCCCAGAGTGCTGCTAGCAACTTCTCATCCCAATCCGTGTGGTGAAGACTTACCACTTTGGTTAAGATATGGGCTATCTGCTTGTTTGAAGACTCTGCCTGGCCATTTACCTGAGGGTAGTATGGGGACGACTTGCGACGATGAAGCACCAGATAAAACCCTGTCATGCGCTTAATGACTTTGTTAATGAAATGGCCGCCCCGATCACTGACTAATTCCACCAGATAGCCAAACCTAGTAAACACATCCTTAAAAAGACATTGGGCGACAGAATTCGCAGTATTATCCCGCAAAGCCCAAGCTTCTACCCACTTTGTGCAGTAATCCGTAGCTGTGAGGATATATCGATTGCGGGTTCTGCTGGTTTAATTGGACCAATGAAATCCAATCCCCATTTCTGAAATGGCTCTAATGGAAGAATGTGATGCTGAGGCATGCGATCCCACTGTGAGGGCTGGCCCATCCTCTGACAAACATCGCAATGCAAAACAAACTGTTGAGCATCCATATAAACCGAAGGCCACCATAAACCACTCTACAACACTTTCTTCGCCAATAAGTTTTCCTGAAAAATGATCGCCCACAACCCCGCAATGAACTTCTCGTAGCACGGCTTCCTGATCTTGGGGCAGTACACACCGCAACAAAGCATCCGCAATATTGCGATAGTACAGCTCACCAACGCAAACCTCAAATGACCGACTTCGCAAGGCGAGGTGTCTCCGCCAAGTCCGCAATATTGCGATAGTACAACTCACCAACGCAAACCTCAAATGACCGACTTCACAAGGCGAGGCATCTCTGTTGATCTCTGGTTAAGTGAGCAAGCATTTCCCCAGTGGAAATAAAAGAAAACGTCTCTTCATACCAAGTCCATGGAAGACCGGGAAGAGCTACAGCTTGCTGATCCTGCTCCCCGCCCGTCTCTTCTGACTGAACTGCAAACAGAGCCGCATCTGGAAATTCATCATATACGCCAATTCCTGGTTCTCCTTAATCCAGGCGCGAAAGATAGTCGACCACCACATGTTGTGCGCCAGGGTGATGAATAACCTCAAAATCAAATTCCTGTAATAATAGAAGCACCCAGCAAGCTAACCTGCCTATTAAATGCTGTTGCCGTACCAAATAAAGCAGGGCCGAATGGTCAACATGAAAAAAAAATCTACGACCCAGTAGATAATGCCAAAATTTCCGCACCGAATAAATCATTCCCAAACATTCCCGCTCCATGAACGGAATAGTTTTTCTCCGCAGTAGACAATCGGTGACTGGCATAATAGACAGGATGAAACCACCCTGCTTGCTGCTCCTGCATCAATACGCTGCCAATGGCGACATCAGAAGCATCCACAAAAACATGAAAATCCACTCCCCAATCTGGTGGAATCATCATAGGCACTTTAGATAATTGAATCTTCAATCTGCGATAAGCCAAATCGCAATCCACTGACCATTGAAAATTGTTGCGATCAACATGTTGAGCCACCGCATTCAAAGGGATTGCAAGATGTGCCAGAAAACGCATATGGCAATCATGCCAACGAATCTGGCCCAAAAAACGCATACAACCCTTTGGGTCCATAGGAGCTGGTGCTTGCATAATTGCCGCAACCTTGTCTGGGTCCACTGCGATGCCCTCCTTGGAGATGATATGACCCAACAACTTGCCATTGCGCACCGCGAACACTTTTAAGCGGGTTCAGGCTGAGACACTTCTTGACTCGACAACGCTGAAAGCAAAGTCGCAAATGCCCCAGATGCAGCTTAGCTGCTCCAAACACAGACAAATCATCCAAGAAGATGCGCATGAAATCCATAAGAAAAGGGCCAAAAATTTCATACATATCCCGCTGAAAAGTTGAAGGGGCACTCCTCAAGCCAAACCACATGACCGTGCAGACAAACACCCCCCATGCAGTGATGAATGCCGTCTTAGCCTGATCTTCAGGTGCCATCCGAATTTGATTGTACCCACTGAATCCATCCAGAAAGGAACACATTTCATGTCCGGCAACCTCATTCATAATTGAATCCATGTAAGGCAAAGGGAAAGGATATGGAATTGTAGCTGCATTCAGCTTCCTATAGTCCACACAAATGCGGAGTTTTTAATTTTCCTTGGGGACGATGACAATAGGGGAGATCCAATCAGGATTCTCAATAGGAGCAATAAACCCCACTCGCAGCAGACGGTCGATCTCCTCCTTGACTTGTTTAGCTATATGTGGATTCATACGGTACCTCTGCTGTCGAGAGGGAATCGCATCTGGCGGCAAATAGATGCGATGCTGATAAAACTTAGGATCCAATCCCTTCATATCCGCATAATCCCAAGCAAAAACATCTCTATTGATTTTATTGTCCTTCCTTGTTTTTCGAAAGTATTTGCAATACTGAACCTTGGGTAGGACTTTGGCATCCATATTGTCGTATTGCCCTGGTAGTAACCTTGTGCATCTAGCAAATCCTTTCGAACCCATTTCTTTTGAGTGCTTTGTGGGATGGTGGCTTCGTTTGGAATATTGTTGACATATTGGATGTCCTTCTCTGTCCCTTGTCTATAACTTGAACTTTTTTGCCTTGATCCCCCAGTTACTCCTTTTGCATCATAGTATTTCTAGGCTCAAAAGTTGGTTCTTAGGAACCCTGCAAAATTACTAGAGACTTTGGTTGTTTTTTACGTAGGGACTGTGATGTTAACGCCTTCTCTAGTACGATAGCTACTTTCTTTGGCATTAGCATTTCTATGTCATCTATTATAGCCTGCTTTCCGGCACTTCCCTAGCCTTGAATTCACGTTTTGGCACTTCCCTAGCCTTGAATTCACTTTCATTCCTTGTCCAACAATATGTGCTTTCTTGTGCTTCTTTCTTCTTTCCCAAGTGGCCACTTTTAGAGAGAGAAAAGACTAGATAAAGCACAAAACTCATCAAAATTAGATTTTGATGGCAAAGCGTATCTCCGAAAAAGCGTCCTCTAAGAAAAGTGTGACCTCTCAAAAAAAAGCACTTCGCCTAAATTGGCCATTTTTAAACATCACCTGCAAAATAAAATAAAAATACAAAACGGCTACGAAAACAGTTTAGCGCGAAGAGAAAATGGAAAGTGACCTCTTTTTTTTCGACGCCTGGAAAAAATGCCATTTTTGCAGAGCTTGTATCTCCACATCCGTCACGAATTTGGACATGCTCGTGAGATGTTGAAATGTTTCTCTTCTTGAGCTCTACAATCTTTTGGAAACGCTCTTTGGTCAAAATCTGACCAAAATTCTCGGAAATGGATTTGCAAATCAAAAATTCTAGAGAGAGAGAGTGTAAAAACACATCATTTTAAGCAACCACTAACATTTAACATCTCAAACGGCCACTAAGATGAGAGAATTTCAAAATACTCAAAGAGACAAACTTTTTCGAAGTCCTAAAAACTACAACTCTCTCATACAAACCTTTTCCAAATTCTAACTCTAACATGCTCAAAATTACCACACAAATGCCCCCCAAAAGTCTAGAGAGAGAATGTAAAAATACACGGCTACCAAACTTTCTCTACTTGATTAAAATCATCTAAAAACCATTTCCAAACTTTCATTATGGAAAAATTTACTAGAGACCTATTACAATATATTTATATAGATATATATAGGTACACATACACATGTATGTATATATATATATATATATATATATGTACATACGTAAATATATATGTGTTTGTGTGTGTGTGAGAGAGAGAGAGAGAGAGAGGCACACACATATATATGGCTGTTTGTTGCCGCCCACGTGGCGGCAATGGTGTGGCTAGGGTTCTGGAGGTACCATGGCTTTTGGTAGGGCAAGTGGAGATCTGGGCATGAATGGGCTTCTTGAGTACATCCCCCATTGTATTTGCATGGGTACTTCTAGGGTATAGGCAATGACGCTAAAGAAGTGCAAAACACTCTCATTAACATTGTGAGAAAAGGAGAAAACCCTTCTTGGACCCATGTTTGAAATATAGTAGGGGCATTCTGTTAATCAAATGTCATGACATTACTTGTAAATTTTGCACATTCTATCACAAAAGTTGTTTTATTGTTGTCCTTTGGTGCCATCAAAAACTAATTTTATTTATTAAAACCATTGAAAAAGCTAGAATTTTCAATTCATGTAGTAAAAATTATTATCACCAACAAATAAGATGACAAAAATAGACTACTTCTAGAGCAATAATAAAGAAAATGTCGCATTGAAAATATGTTTGACCAAGGGACAAATGTATGTGTAAGCCACCAATGCAAAAAATAAGGTCTAGCGCAAACTTTGTTTCTCTATAATTGCCTATTTGATCAAGTCATGTTGTCATTTTAATTCAATTGTCTTAATTCTTTATTCGATGTGCACATTTCAACTTTCAAATATAATTTTATAATTTTATGTATGTATATACTCTAGTCGCACAATAGCAATTTTTCTTTCAAATTCATAATTCAAAGATATTTAAAACTACCCCTATTTACACATGAAAATAACAAGTTTCAAAGTCTTTACATAAACCCATTGCCAAACAAAACTAATTTTTTTTCAAATTCATAATTCAAAGATGTAATAAATCAACCCCGTTTACACATGAAAATAACAAGCTTCTAATTCTTTTTATAATGATGCGTATGTATTTACCCCATTGCACAAACACACAATTTTTTTCAAATTCATAAGCTTCCGAGTCTTTACATACATAATCAACCCATTCCCAAATATTCACCTTGACCCAGGTTTTAATAACCAACAACGTAGACAAAACTGCAGACTAATAAGAAAAAACACAATTTCATTTGGAAAATGATCTCGTATCCAATGCTTTCTTACTTTGATGCCGTTGTGATCCCATTGGGTGTATTGTCTACACAGCAAATAACTCATCGTGCTTTTGTAAGAACATTGGCATTTTCAACCGTGCCTACTTCAATTATCAATTCGTCCCACCTAGTTAGTTGCTCCTACGCTGTCAACAGGCTTTGGCAAAGTTCATTGTGCCTTTGCACTTTCATCCGAAGCAACGTGCTTTTACATCAGCTCTGCATGCAATCAATGCATTCAAGGGGTAACATCCCAAGAGGGAGCTTCTCAAGCACTTGTGCTTTAAAAAGTGCAACCCACTTAAAATAACAATCCAATAGAGTAGCACTAAGCACAATATCAGTCCTAAGCAACCCCATACAACATCGTTCTTGCATAACAACACCATCTTGAATTTTATTCTCAATGTCTGCAAAATTATTTTTCAATGTCTATTTTTCCCCTGCTTACTTACCCAGCTTTACTGGGCATGTCTACTAGTTCAGACCAAGTAAATTGAACAAGACCAAGATACCAAAAACACGACACCTCGCATTTAGATATCCACCGAACATCTTCAAGAACACCACCTCACAATGTCCACCAAACATTTTGGAGTGCAATATCGTTTTCGAATAACCCCATGTAGCAATCTTGCCCCACCTCCTGTTGACTCCCATGCTCCCACAAGCTTTGAAGCTACAGCAATTGAAGGTGGTTGGATTGGGAAATATAACTTTTCCACTACATCCATTCAAAGCAGCTCAATGTACAATCGCTTAAAACATATCATGCAATTGGTGTCATCAGAGCATAGTTTCCAGAAACGCCGTTTCTGGCCCACCGAAACGTGGAAACGCTTCGGAAACGTTTCCGTTTCCAGAAACGACGTTTCCAAGGCCCTGTTTTTCCAGGGTTTAGAAATCCGCGTGCTGTTTTTCGCCGCCATTCTGCGCGCTTATTTCTGCCATTCTGATCTATCATTTGAGTCTTTGACATTGAACTTGAGCAAAGATGTATTTTTCAAGCTTTTGTAATGTTTTTATTAATTATATATGTATGTATTAAACCCTAAAACCGAAACTCCGTTTTCCCGTTTCTTCCCAAAGGCCGAAACTCCGAAACTCCGTTTCCCGCCGTGCTCTGCACCCCCGTTTCCGAAACTCGTGGAAACTATGCATCAGAGAGATGCAAAGGTCAAAATGGAAGTCACCTGCTGAATGGATTTACCTCTTTGCAACTGAAGCTGAAATTACCATTGGATCCACCCAATAGGCCCTTGCTTTATCGCCTTTATCAAACACATTCATATATAAGCTCATGTAAGGCAACTTCAATGCTACACTCAACCTTGCATAATGAGGAGAAGCCTTGGCAGCAGTTACATTTGTAGCATCCTCTTTTTCCCTTAACTTCACCTGAACATAGATGTCATGTGCACAGATGCCCATGGACAAGTTCCTCAGTTAGTCCAGAAGAGGCAACCAGAAAAAGGACCATTAGAACCAGAAAATGGAGCAAAGAGAGCTGTTGGCAGTGTAGACTGGAGCAGGGCTCGGAGAGCAAGAGGAAAAGCCTGTCGGCTGTACCACAAGGGAGTCAGCTGTACCAGAGGTGGAGGCGGCTGAACCAAGTTGAAGGGGGGCTGCAGGCGCATCATCGAAAACAAGCATTTAATGACCAGTCGGCTGAATTAAATAGACTTTAATGAATTTATGATTGGCCAGCAGTCGGCCAGCATAAAGGGGGGTCCAAGACCCATATAAAAAGGCCCAAGTGCTCCTCATTGAATTGATTCTCTCCCACTAGGGGATTGGATCATTAGAGGTCCCATACGGGACAGATTTTAGGGTTAACCACCTTTTTATGAAGGCAGCCAAGGGCTGCAAGATATGTACCTTTTTGTACCATAGTATATACTGAATTTCCAGCACTTCTCACTCTCTCTCTACTCTCTCTCTACCTACGTTTTTGCATCAGATGGTGCGTTTCTGCATCAGAAGGTTTCCAAGAGTGTTTAGGGCTGAAAGAAGACTACCCAGAGCTTTCGCGTGTTACAATAGATAACCGTTATATTGTCCACTGTCAACTCATCATCATCACCACCAGTAAAGGCAAAGATGAGGAGATCAACCCCCCATGCACCCGCAACACATTGGATAGCACAGCCTCGCTCAGCACACTTCAAAAAGTCATCAAATGTCATATCAGAGAGCTTCTTGTAAATCCTTCGAAAAGAGTTGAAATGCAACCGGGCATTGGCTAACTTCTTTTCCGCATCAGTCAATGCTCGCCCAATCAACTCCAACAATGACTTTCCAACCAAGTGCTTGTAGAAATCATCCACAGTGTAGAGGCCAGGCTGTGTTTGCTCTCCGTCATTTTTGGCATGTAGAAGTATGATCTTAGCTACCAGCTCCCCTGTAAATCCCCTGTCAATCCATCCACCTGCAAGCGCGTTCACTAGGGACCCATAAAGTTCCCGACTCCTTCTTGATCTGTTGAGAATTCTACTGGCCTCTGCTGCAGCCATAAACAGCACTAGAACTCCACTTCCACTGGCTGCACGGGTGGCTCTCCTAATTGGAAGGAAGCAGTTCAAGTGATTATCATTCCTCACCAGATGCCTAGCTTCATCAAACACAAATAAAATCTCCAACTTTCGATCATGCTCTATCATAATATCCTTAGGCCGTAAATAAACCACCCATACATCCTTCTTCCACAATTCGCATACCAGCCTGCTCTTCCCCCAGCCACTAGACTGGAAAAGGCCAGCACTCGGAGCATAGCCAGCCTTTTGCATTATGCATGTCAAAGCTCGATACATAGTGGAGACATTGTCCGAGTTCTGGTATTCCAGCTTAAACGCCCTTTCTGAAAGAGCATGAAAAAGAGAAAAAAATCAGAGAGCAGGGGTCAGAAATCTTTGCCTACCTCCAGTCAGTCGGCTTACCTCTGGCATCTGAAGCAGCTGGTTGCATCCGCTGCTTTTTGGGTGGGCCTGAAAATAGAGAATGAAGCAGTTGAGTTCCAATCTCCAAAGCCCTACTCACAGACACACACAGAACCTTGTATCCAGTTAGGCACCATACATACCAAATAAGCGAGCGTGCACGACGTTAGGCAACCAAAGTACACTATTTAAAACTGCAATTGGACACCAATCCCCGAATGCAATTGGACATCATGCCTTGAATGGTTCCACATACACATACTCCACAGAAAGCGCATCCATCAGCCAAACCCTTCTCAAGATTGTCTGGCACAGGCACGCTTTCCACTTCCCTCCTGTCAAGCGTGTCTGGATCTATGGCCATCTCGCTCGCCGGGTGTAGCGCGATTTCTCTCACCATCGTTGTAGGGTTAGGGTAGAAGTTTTATTATAAAAGTGCTACGCCTTGGCTATAAGATAGACTAGTATTGGGCTCTATTCTCTCTCCTCTCTCACCGAGCAGGCCTGGCATGTGCACTTCAAAAAAAAGAAGTAAAAAGCTACTCTCATTGTGACCGGGTATCTTCCTCCCCCCGCTCTCTCTATCTCTCTCTCTCTCTCTTTGCTTCATGATCTCCAATCATGCCATCTTCCTCCATCTCCTCCATAACTCTCTCTCCGGCCCTCCCTGCCTCCCTCCCTCTCTCTCTCTCTCTCTCTCTCTCTCTCTCTCTCTCTCTCTCTCTCTCTCGCTCGCACACACACACAATCATACATCACACATGATTAAGTTTTTGTACATACAAATATGTTTTTGTTTGTATTATTGTGAAGAGCATAAAGCCATGATTCCAAAACTATGCTCGGTTCTAAAATCGGATATGTTATGTGCTTGCTCTTGAAGGTTTAAGGTTATGTGTGATTGTAAGGTTATTTATAAATCTCCATCAAGTTATCCTCAAGAACGATGTTCCCATCGCTCTCCTAACCATAGTAGATGGTGAAGATCTTCTTCCAGTGATGGGTCCTCCTCATCCAAAAGTGGAAGAAGTGAAAGAAGCCGTTTCCATCACAACGAAGAAGAAGGTCTCCTTCACCTTCACCAAGCTCTTCACCCTCAAAATATGATGAAGGAAGCTCTCCACAGGAAAAGTCAAGTGCTTTTACTTGCACACTGCAAAGGCGCGACCTACTATACCTGGAAGAGAGCTCACAAGCTTCAAAAGTTCAAAGAGGGTGGAAAGAGTGTGACTTTTCTCACATTTGATGGCACATATGGCAATACGGATAAAGTACTAAACTTTATTCATGCGGCATTTGGTGGGAGGCACTTCACCGAACAATCAAAGCTATGCCATGTAGCTATGTACATGAAAAGGTCCACTCGCCAATGGTGGGCAAGTCTTCAAGCTCAAGAATTGTAGCCTAAGACTTGGTGAGCATGTAGGGTAGCAATTCCTAACCGATCAAGCCAATGATGATGTGTTAATGGCATGGCATGCTCTCAGGCTCGAAAACGGAGAGACTATGCAACACTATATAGACAAGTTTTGGCATTTGTATCTTAACGCCACTGTCTTTGAGAAGATAAACTTTAATGAGCAGAAGCAACAGTACCTGTTTGGGCTTCATGAAGATGTGCATGGATATGTTCATGCACAAAAGCCAAATAATGTCTTGGTGTAAAAAAAGCAGATAAAGCCTATCAAGCTGAAAGGAGTCAAACCAGAAGTGATGCCACAGGAGGAATGGCAAGACTTGGGTGAGCTCACCAAGTCTACCATCATGCTAACACTCTCTAAATCTGTTTACTTCAATGTCAAAGACAAGACCACCAGTTATGATTTATGGTAGAAATTATGTGACCTATATGAGAAGTAGAGTGCAGCTTCTCAGCAAGTTTATTTGCTAAAACAATTGGTTGACTTGAAGATGAAGGAAGGGACGTCCATGTCCAATCATCTTAATGAGTTCAATACTATTTTCAGTCAGCTGTCAACACAGGGCATTACATTTAATGATTTTGTGAAAGTTATGTTCTTGTTGGTCACATTACCAAAAAGCTGGGACACTTTTCATATAGCTCTTCGTATATGCTGATGGTCTTACTAGTGCAAATGTTGAAGGCAGTTTGCTAACAGAGGAAGTAAGCAAAAAGAACATGGAACCAGCCAAGGGTTCCAGTGCCCTCATGGTGAGGGGGAGATCCCATGCAAAGGGGAAGTCGACAGAGAGAAATCAGTCTCGTAGCAAATCATGTGGTCGAAGAGCAAGAAGGACATTGAGTGCTATTACTACAAAAATAAGGGCCACATGAAGAAAGACTATTACAAGTGGAAACGTAATAAGGGAAAGGATAAAGATGAGAAGAGTTCAGAAAACTCCAAAGCCATGGTGAAGATTGAAGAGATCTCACTGCTGCCACACGCATTGAGGATGAAGATTCTGATGAGAATGAAGATTTTGATGTGATGTAAACATCAAATCTGAATACTGCACAGTTGGTTGCATCAAATGGTCAGGATGTGAAAGAGTGGATCATTGATTCACACGCGTCCTTCCATGTGACTCCTCATCGGGAGTGGTTTGCTTCATATGATGCATCTCGCAAGGGCCTTATTCGACTTGGGAACCATCATACTTGTGAGATCGTGGGCATTGGTGATGTGCAGTTGAAGTTTCAAAATGGCTCTTCATTTCTTCTCAAGAATGTGAGGCATGTACCCAAACTTACTAAAAGTTTGGTGAGCGCAAGACAGTTGGACGATGTAGGCTACACTAGTGTGTTTGGTGATAGTTCTTGGAAAATCACCAAGGGTTCTCTTATTGTAGCTTGTGGGCCAAAGTGTGCCACTTTGTATATGTTACATGTGTCCAATGTCAAGCATAATGTACTTTGTATAACCGAGCAGCCAAGTGTTTCTTTGTGGCATCGCCGTTTAGGTCATATGTCTCAGAAAGAAATGGAATACTCTCTCATTTTGGTTATGTCCTCCGTTTCAATTTTTCTAATTTTTCACTTTGTGAACATTGTCTTTATGGTAAACAAACACAGTTACCACATAAAAGGGTAAGCACTTGAAAAAATGAGCCATTAGCACTTATTCGTAGTGATGTGTGTGGGCCTATGCCTACATTGTCATTGGGTGGAGCTTCATCTTTTGTTACTTTTATTGATGATTACTCACATAAGGTGTGGGTATATCTTCTCAGGTGAAAAGATGATGTCTTTTCAATGTTTCAAAAGTTTGTAACACTAGTGGAGAATCATTGTGGCAAAAAGATCAAGTCTTTGCGCATAGACAATGGTGGGGAGTATATCTCTAAAGTCTTTCAGGATTTCTGTGATTCTAAAGGCATAAAGAGAGAGTTGACTGCTCCATATAACCCTCCACAAAATGGTATTATTTTGAGAGGATGAATCGTACAATTCAAGAGAAACTACGAATGCTGTCAAATGTTGGGTTGCCTGATGGATTTTGGGCAGAAGCAGTTCCTAAAAGTGTTCATCTTATCAACAGATCTCCTAATAGGGCTATAGATCAGAAGGTTCCAGAAGACAGCAGTTCCTAAAAGTGTTCATCTTATCAACAGATCTCCTAATAGGGCTATGGTCAGGAAAGCCACCTTCTTACAAGCATCTTAGGGTCTTTGGTTGTGAGGCATTTTGCCATGTACCTAAGGAGTTTAGGGAGACAAGTTAGCACCAAAGTCTCAAAAATGCATATTTGTTGGATATGGTGATTCTGGTGAGATGGGATATCGTCTATGGGATCCCGAGGCTAGAAAAATTATCTGCAACAATGATGTGCATTTCAATGAAGACAAGATGCATAAGAAGCCTATACCTATAGGGGAGGTCAGGAGAGTTATGTTCCAAGAAGATGGACAAACAGCAAGATAGCCACAACACCTATTGCTGATGCAGCTCCTGAAGTGCAAGGTGATGGAGTGGAACGACAGCACTCAACCTGTGTTAAGGAGGTCTACAGGTGCTTCACATCCTCCTAATCGTTATGTTCCATCTCTTGATTATATCATGTTGATGGATTATGGAGAGCCCTCCTACAATAAAGAGGCCATGCAAATGGATGAGAGGAAGAAGTGGAAGAGAGCAGTTCAGACTCAACCTGTGTTAAGGAGGTCTACAGGTGCTTCACATCCTCCTAATCGTTATGTTCCATCTCTTGATTATGTCATGTTGATGGATTGTGGAGAGCCCTCCTACGATAAAAATGCAAATGGATGAGAGGAAGAAGTGGAAGAGAGCTGTGAAATCGGAAATGGACTCGCTGCTTAAGAATGAGACCTGGGATTTGGTGAAGTTGCCTAAGGATAAGCAGGCATTACCATGCAAATGGGTCTACAAGATGAAGGTTATGTCTAATGATGGCAAACCAAAGTACAAGGCAAGACTCCTTGCTAAAGGCTTTAAGCAACAATAGGGTATTGACTTTGATGAGATCTTTTCTCGTGTTGTCTCGTGTTGTCAAGGTGACTACCCTGCGGTGTGTTCTAGGGTTGGTTGCTAGAGAGGACATGGAACTTGTCCAAATGGATGTTAAGACAACGTTCTTGCATGGTGACCTTCATAAGGATATCTATATGCAGTAGCCAGAAGGATTTGTTGAGAAGAGCAAGGAAAAGTTATCATGCAAGTTAAAGAAGAGTCTTTATGGCTTGAAACAGGTTCCACTCATTTATGCTCTCTCAGGCTTACAAAAGGAGTGACACGGATCACTATCTCTATAGAAAGTAAGCTCAAGATGGTAGTTTGCTGATTTTTATCCTTTATGTGGATGATATGCTAATTTCATCATTGTCTCTATTCTGCTAGACAAAGCTAAGAAATTGCTTTATTTGTCTCAGGCTGAGTACATCTCCAAGGTGCTCAAGTGTTTCAATATGAAGAGGGGGAAGGCAGTGAGTACTCCATTGCCTCCATATGTGAAACTAAGCCAGAATGATTGCCCAAAGTCTGATGAGAAGAAGGCTAAAATGGCAAAGGTGCCTTATTCATATGCTGTTAGGAGTTTGATGTATGCTATGATTGCCACACGTCCAGACATTGCTTTTGTAGTGGGAGTGGTTAGCAAATACATGTCAAACCTTGGCAAGAAACATTGGGAGTCAATGAAAGGAGTCATGTGAGATCCCACTGCCCCCTCCTCGCATCGGACTCCCGGTAGCTGACAGCGGATGCAGCCCCCTCACGCACGGGGCAGGGTCTCTCCACTCGGGGTCTCACCCATGAATGTCCGGGCACGAGACTAGGCTGGTGGTCACTCCGAAAACCGAAACCGGGAAAATTTCCCATGCCCGAAAAATTGAGAATTAACTATCTATTCGAATCCTAGCGTAATCCTAAGATTTTTCAGTTTGATTATTAAAACTCTACTGATTCCAGCCTAACCCCATCCGGCCCATGGGTTAGCCACCACCCTACCACTGGAATCGGTGGAACCAAACAAGTACTCACCCACCCATAATTGAAATGCCTTTCTTAACGTTAGGTTTAGAAAACAATTACGCACACACTCCTCTTTAAAACTTTAATATAAAAAAAATAATCCATTAAACAATTTACTGGTTACACATGTCATACTTCCAAAATTCCATTGAGTCTTTGTTTCTCACAAAATAGTATCACTCTGGACTCTCCGTTGAGACCAGCGAGTCAACAACGAGATCCAGTGATAGATTACAATAACATTGGTCTATCATACAATATCTTCCTCGACATACGTATGGGTGTCCTTGGCACCGCGAGCCCGTGCATCGCCTGGTCAGAACCCTCCAGGATCCTCCTTAGGTGTCCTGGCACTTCACTCAGGGGCCGCTTCGTCGGCCCTCGTCCATCGTACCGGAAGCGCACCATTTTAACCATATCGAGGCTGGTCAAGACCTCGGCCAGCTTTGCCGCGTGAGCTGTCCCTCGAACACTCCCCGCCAGCTGTTGCAACCGAACTTCCCTTAGATAAACATAAATGCCAAATGCTCCCTCCAGCATTCTGGCGTAAGACAGTCTTTTAAGAAAACAGGGTTTCTATGCAAGTTTATAGTTTTGATTTTGTTTGAATATCATGAATAAATCTTAAATCCGTATCCCAATACTTCTAGATCCAGGTCTGAATTCCAAACAGAATCTCTCGAATTCTGTTAACTTGATCCTCAGATCAAAATCAAAAGTCTTATCTTAGTTTCAAATTCGGTGGGTGATTTGAGTGCATTTTCCCTGAACTGATCACATCGTCATTGACGAAGGAATTAGGTCTTGGTCAATACTCTGAATCAGAGTTTGGGTCTGGAAAGGTTCTTCCTAAACTATCTTTCTCAAAAGGTACTATTTCAATTTCTCTTTTTCTAAATTTCGTTCGACGAATATTTGCTTACAGATTTCTACTAAAACATGGATTTCTTAAGAGGAATAAAATAATCATTTATCTCGATCTCCGATTTTGATAGTTTTATCATTACTATCTTAGTGGAATATGAAACGGTAGCATTTCTTCTCACAGATTATCTACTTATTCATTTTTTCTAATTTTTACGAAAATTAAATAGAGGATTAAGGAGAACCCTTAAGAGATTCTATACGCATCTAATTAAGCATAAAATCCGATTTTGATGAAGTCACACTTTTAATATAAAAATTCTTTTATGCACCCATTTATGCATAAAAACCATTTATGATGAAAATCACACTTTTAATATAAAAAAATATCTTTTATGCATGCTTCTATGCATGAAATTCAAATATGATCAAAGTAACACTTTTATAATAAAAATAATAATCTTTTATGCATACTTCTATGCATGAAAATCAAATATGATAAAAGTAATACTTTTACAATAAAAAAATTATCTTTTATGCATACTTCTATGCATGAAAATCAAATATGATAAAAGTAACACTTTTATAATAAAAAAATTTATCTTTTTATGCATACTTCTATGCATGAAAATCAAATATGATAAAAGTAACACTTTTATAATAAAAAAATTATCTTTTATGCATACTTCTATGCATGAAATTCAAATATGATAAAAGTAACACTTTTATATAAAAAAATTTATCTTTTATGCATACTTCTATGCATGAAAATCAAATATGATAAAAGTAACACTTTTATAATAAAAAAATTATCTTTTATGCATATTTCTATGCATGAAAAATCAAATATGATAAAAGTAACACTTTTATAATTTAAAAAATTATATTTTATGCATACTTCTATGCATGAAAATCAAATATGATAAAAGTAACACTTTTGTAATAAAAAAATATCTTTTATGCATACTTCTATGCATGAAATTCAAATATGATAAAAGTAACACTTTTATAATAAAACTAAATTTCTTTTATACAAATAATCAAAATGCATCTTCTATGCATGAAAATGATACTTTAGAATATAGAAATCATAAGGATTACTCTTTTAGAATAATAAAAGATGAAATTCATTTCACTAATTTCTAAAAATTTCGCCATAACCTCCTTTGTATGGCTGACCATTTTTCATATTTTAAAGTCTCTAAATTAATTAAAAGTGTACCAAGAGTATTGAAACTATTCTAAAGTAAACATTTTTCTACTTATTTAAGACAAACATTATAAAAAACTTGACTTTAATCATTTAACATTCACCTAGGATAGAGAATGGTTGAGTTTACTAGAGAAGAGAGGGGAATGCCTTTTGTAATGAGGCATAACATTATTTGCAATTTTAGAGAAGACATAAAGCATTAAAACCATAAAAAACCATAAAAACCATAAAATAAGTGGAAAGAGAAGAATCACCAACTTACTAATGACTTTGGGAGCTTTCCTTTGGCTTGATGGTTTGAGGGTTCAACTCTTGTTTGAGACAAGTGTTAACCTATGACAGACATTGAGACGTACTATGTTTTACGTCATTAATTTAAATATTCTGAGTCATGGGCCGGGCTTGTCGGCACCATATGTTAAGGATAAAGGGATTGGGTGATCGTCGATGAGAGGCGCACCTTGGATATCAGTAGGATAAGGGTTAGGGTCGGCCGGCCATGTATGGGCGCCCAAGTGTGAACGGCCAAGTCACCTATAAGAGTCAAATGTAACCCTAAAATCCTCATTCTCATGTGTTGTGAATACAAGAGTGCTCTTGCCTTATCTCCTTGGTTTCCTTCTCCTGCGTGTGTGTGAGAGAGAGTGAGAGAGCGATCGAGCGCACTGTGTAGCGGCACGGCGACGGCGGCGAGGCGGTAGAGCGACGCGACGGCGGCTCCTCCTTCACGACCGGCTGCGACGTGGGAATCCTTCAAGGCGGCAGTTAAGCGGTGAGTGACACACCTTTTGCATTCTGTTTTGAGCTTGCCTCCCTGGTTGTATGCTGACAGCCATTCGTGGCTCGCATACGGTGTTTGGCAAGTCCCCAGCTACGACCTGTGCGGCAAAAGCACACATTTTTGGCGCCGCTATCGGGGAGTTGCCCTGCACCAAGCTCCAGTTTGCAGCTCGGCTGCTGCGTGAAGTTTAATCTACACTGTAGGAAAGCGACTGTGTGTTTGTTTGTTGAGGTGTTTCTGTGTTTTGCAATCTGTCTTCTGCAATTTGTCTTCTGCATTTCTGTTTCTTTTGTTATTTTTCCGCTCCGCGTGTGGGCGTGTGTTCTGTTATCTGGTTATCTGAGTGCGGGGGGAATTTCTGAATCCCCAGATCTGTGCTGTGTGCGAACTGCGCCGCGGCCAAGGTTGAACCCTAAAGAAACCGTAGAAAACTTATCTTAAAAAAATAAAAAATATGATAAAAGTTTTAAAAAAATATAAAAAATAAAAAATAAAAAATAAAATTTTATTTTTAAAGAAAGAACCAAACGTGTGGAGAGGAAAGATTTTCGAGAAAAAAAATTTGAAAAGAAAGAATCCCCCACGACCCACTACCCACGACCCACGGCCTCGGTCTTCTGATATATATATATATAGGAGAGTGAGCCTCCATAGCTTTCTTTCAAGTGAGAGCTTATGGGAAGTCGTGCCCTATATGTAGCCCACTCCCCAAGGAGTAAAGTGAGTATGTGGGATAAAGCCCTCACCCTTTCCTCCACAAGCAAATAGGCTTTTGCCCCTTCCCCCCAAGGGAAACGGACTGTTTTGAGGACTACAGGAGCTCTAGATAGGCGAACACGGTGCTGTAAAGCACACTAGGACCCTTTGAACGATACGCTCGTTTCGAGCTATCACACGCCCTAGTCCAAGTTCGACCGTAAGTAAAGGGGTCAAAAACGAGTTAAAAACAATCTAAAAACAAGTAAAAACGGGGTGCGAAACACCTAAGAAACCACTTGTGTGAGTTTAGGGTAGTTACCAACACACGTAGGGTACCCACGTCACATGCATCTACGTTCTGGTCGGGTGCTAGAGCCTGAATCACTAGAAAGCGTTTCAGTTTATGCAGGCTCATACCATCCCTCCACGTTGGCATCTTGGCCTTCGGCTGGAACCAAGGGAGTGCAACCCAAGATCCACGAACAGTGGATAGTGACTCGTCCTCTGACTCAGAAGCCATGGAAGGGCACCCTACCAAGAACCCTGAGGAGACAAGCCAAAACATGCCAGTGTGGGCCCCACAACCCGGATCTAGCATGTTTAGTCGTCTAATAGAGACCTTTAGTAAAGCTACACGCTCGGAACATGCGACAAGCGAAGTAAATGAAGAAGGAGGGGTAGTGGATTCGCCATTCACATCTTATGTGGACCCTACCTTCCCAAAGAGTGTCCATGTGGATATTCTACCCACTTCGTTCAATGAGGGCCCTACTGAGCTACCATATTCCGATGCTCTTCCTAAAGTAGAGGTCCCTAGAAGCCAATCCATAAGAAGTGACATTGCGTCCACTTCAAGAGAACCGTTTGGCACACCAAGTCTGGATGGGATATTTCTCAATGAAAATTGGGAATATGATCTACACACAGAGACTCTAACTGACCTATACACGGGTTACACATACCATGTAGGTTGGTTAGAAGTCCTACGATCTACATCTAGCGCCACTAATCTAGAAGAGCAACAGCAAATGATATGTGAGGTTATTCATAGAATTATCCAAATTGAGAGGCAAAATAGGGGAGTGAACCTAGTTTCCACTGGCCCCATGAGGTTTTTGGATACGGGCAGGGCCAAACAACCAACCCTATCACAATTGGAGACTCCCTCGGTGAGTCCCATAGACCCTTCATATGTTGTTTCGCCTGGAGTCTCAATACAGGTTGAGCCCATGAGCAGTAACTTTAGTTTTCCAACCTTGGCTCAACTTTCCATTAATGAATCCACAATGCCTACCCCAATGATGAGCATGACAGAAAGTGCACCTGTTGCCACTGTAGTTAGTATGACACCGTTACCTAGTGGAACAGTACCTACAACAGTGCGTGCCAGTGCCTATCGACCCTATGTACCTATCGCTACTCATGCTCATGTAGCTCCTACGCCTCTTAGTATGCCAATGGCGTATGCTCCACGATCGCCTTATCACCACCCTTATCCAAGAGGAGCTAGGCCTAGCTACATATCATATCCTATGTCATTTGCCAACATACTTAGACCAACGCCAACTCCTATCAGCCAGGCTATCCCAGAAGTGCCTCCACCAGCTATGCCTACTCACCTAGGTGATCTCACAGCGTTTGCTCAGACGATCGGACGATCCATTGCGGAAAACATGCGGGGCATGCTTGAGAACCTAGAAGCAAGGCAGTACAAGTGGCTAAGCTCACTCAAAACTTCAGTGGTAACGAGGATGTTAGGAAGCACATTGAAGTCTTTGAACACGTGTGTGATTCCTTGGAAGAGCACAATGAGCTGCATAAGTGTAAAGCCTTAGGCTTAACCTTGAGTGGGAAGGCCGGAGATTGGTATCGAACCTTAAGGGTTGAAGAGCGCACTCACTACCCCACTCTCAAGAGATTGTTCTTGAAAGAATACATACGTGAGGGTGTGCTTTGGGGAGTAGCATCTCAACTCCAAAAAGCTGAGCGCGAGGAAGGAGAGTCAGTGAGAGACTTTATAAGTCGATTGAAGCATCTAAATTCTCGCTGCACTCCCGAGCGATGAGCGCTTCAATAATAACCAACTGCTCGATAGATTCATCCGGGGATTGCGCCACGAGGACATATACAATGGCCTAGTCATTAGAGGTCTTACAACGTGGGAAGCAGTCACTGCCAATGCAATCCAATTAGAAGACAACTTGATGATTGCAGGTAAAAAGGTGTCTTCGGAGACAAAATCCGTTAGTTCGCAAGTATCTGGGCACGAGCCAATGAACGGTAAAACCTATTGCCAAGGAGCCCAAGATATCTGAAATGTCTGTGACCGACCTTACTAAGGCTCTCCAAGAATACTTTAGGGGTAATCGAGCTCCTCAGAATAGCCATATGTACCGAAGGAGAGAGCAACAATGGTGTTCGGTTTGCTTAGGACCACATAGCACGAGTGAATGTCCCACATTCAGAGTCAAATTCAATGGGAATTGCAATGCATGTGGTAAGTATGGCCATCAATCTAAAGATTGCCTAGTACTTAAGCGAATGTTGGCAAATCAGGCACCACTAGCCTGGTCGAACACACCTCAAGTACCCGCGCTAATGCCTGCACAACCTGTCGAGCAACCGTCACAGCACATAGTTCCAAGGAATCCGAATGTAGTCCAGTCTGTGCCGTTACCACCGCCAGTGCTAGGACCACAACCTCCACATCCACCAAGGATTACCCCAATAAACCAGATGGGTTGTGAGTCACATAGTGCGGGTGGGGATTATGAAGAGGAGATAGACCCCACTGCTCCATATGGGATTGATACATTTGAAATGATTCCCCCAGTACTACATGGAGGATCATTTCGGGCAAGTCAAGCCTGTATATCAAGCGGCTGCTCTCGCCACAAGAGGGCAAAACCTTAATACCTTGGCGAGGAGACCACCTCTTCAATGCTATGATTGTGGTGGACCGCATCGTGTAGCGGAGTGCCCTAATAGGCTACAGAAGATCACTACTCAGATGCAACCAAATCAAGGGAGCACATCGGGAATGCTCGTACTTACATATAATCGTTGTGGCATAGATCATTTGATCGCTCAATGTCCACATAATCCTAATGCCCAAGATTACGCCATTGAATTTGGTTGAGGTCACCAACCAAGCACGAGAAACCACACCCGTTGTACCCGCGAATGTAGTTACACGGTCAATGCTTCAAAATCAAAACTACATTCTTGAAGAGAGGGATACTGCATCAATCGCTCAGGCAAAGAAAAAGAAAACACGACGAAAGAGATCGCTTAATGCCACGAGCTCCAAGCCCAGTTCAAAGACCAACATAGGGACAGGAGACGACCCCGTGTATATGAATGATCCTGAAGATGATTCTGATTCAATAGAAACCATGGGGACCAAAGCCACTACCTTAAGGGAGGAACCCACTCGGGAGCTCAACGAAGGAGAATCAAGCGAATACATAAATAAGGGAAAAGAAAAGGAAACTTCCTCGACCAACAACCAAGTCAGTTAATGCCCTCTCGACCACCCAAACTGACTGAGACTCCCCAAGACAAGCCACGTGGGCCAAAAACCCTCAAGAAAAAGATTGGAACTTACCCAAACCCAGTTGAGGAGATTGAACAAGTGCAACACTTAAGGGGTTTGGTGGAAGAAACACAAAGAGAACTGGAGCCAAACCCGAGAAAAATCAAAATTCCAGACACAGTGTTTCCTACGCAAGTTCAGCCTCACAGGAACCATAAACCGTTAGCTATTCCTAGTATCATTCGGGAAGAAAGTGAGGATAGGACATCAGGAAGTGGGCAAACACCCTTCTTGCTTGAAAGAATGTTTAGTGAGGGAATGCCTGACCCCATTGAAGAGGAAGTAATTCCATCTTCACCAGTCCCTAGTCAAGGGATGATATCTCGAAAAGTACCGTTGAATGTGTCTAAGCTAATGGATTTCATGTCCTCTGAAATCAGAACCACGATCATATCCAAATTATACAGAGATCCTGAGCTATTCTTAGCTCTTCGGGCATTTCTCAATGGAGAACTAAAGGCGGGGCTACCACAATTTGCAAATATGGATAGACCCGACACGCTTCAAGATGAAGGGGAACATTGGGATCTACAACCCAACCCAAATGAAGATTCGGTCGTTGAAATACCTGTGAACAAGTTGGGACAGTACTTTGAAGGTGATGAATCTAATGCCACCCTCCCCATTACTACCAAGGGATTAACTCTAAAGGGAATCCTTGATGGTGGTGCTGGAGTGAGCATTGTGACTAAAAACTGTTGGGAATCTATGGGGAGACCTCACCTCGAAGTCACAAACATAGTGGTTAAGATGGCAAACGGAACTATTGCTAAACCTATTGGAATGTTAAGGGACCTTAAGATCAAGGTCCTGGGATACAAGGTAAAACATACCTTCATTGTAATGGATTTCTCCAAGCATCCTATGTCATATCAAATGATCTTAGGATGTCCATATGCCACCGTTAGTGCCAATAAACATGATAGGTGTTATGCACTTGACTCCTGATGGCGAGAAAGTGGCAAACTCCACTGACACTGACAGTAGCGAAGACTCTGACCAATGTAACTCTGAGTATGAATCTCAAGAAGAAACTGACTCTGAGCCTGATGGGAGGGATGAATCAAATATTCACCCAAATGGGGAAGCAATGTGCTCAAGGCCTAGGACAGTGACCTCCTGCAGTTCATCCGAAAGTGAAGATCGACCAAGTGAGTCCGAATCTGATAGAAACAAAAATCAAAAACTTGGTAAGAAGAAAACGAGACATAAGCGCCAACGCTATTGAGCTAATGTACGCACTGCAATAAACAAGGAAAGATCCACACCAGAATGGCTTAGTTATGTAGGAGCCATTGATGTTCATCAGAAGATAGCGGATAATTGGGGACAATACCTCCAAAGTGTCATGTGGTGTATTCCGAAACCTCATGACGTCGCCCAATTAGAAATCAAAGAGAAGCCGAAACTAAGTCGTACTGCAAGAAGGCGGCAAAACCAAGAGTTGGCTCAGCAACAAAAGGAAGCGGAATTGAAAGAAAAAAGTCTGGCACAACAAGAACCAGTAGACTTACACCCCGCACCCGAGCATTTCAAATCATTTACCACAGGGGAACGTAAAGTGGTCTACACAAAAGCCCAACGAACGCCTACTACCAATGGGAGTAGCGGTGTCTACGACGGCCCTGCGGTGTCTACGACGGCCCTGCGGTAGTTAAGGAGATAGACTTAGCAGATCCGGGTGAGGACTCTAAACTAGTTTTTATTGCTCAAGACCTCACCAAGGCGGAAGAAGCTGCACTTACGAAGCTTCTTAAAGAATTCAAGGATATATTTGCTTGGATATATCATGATATGAAGGGTGTTCCACCCTCGGTGGTGCAACACACGATTCCAATGATTAGCACTGCTAAACCAGTCCAGCAACGTCCCTACCCAATGAATCCTAAGTACGCAAAGATTGTACAAGAGGAAATTGAAAACCTTGTAAAATGTGGATTCATATACCCTATTGAGCACTCAGAATGGGTTTCTCCGATAGTCATCGTACCAAAGAAGAATGGGAAACTCAGAGTGTGTGTTGATCTCAAAAAGGTTAATGCAGCCACCAGAAGGGATCATTACCCCTTGCCATATTCTGAACATGTGCTTGAAAGAGTGGTGGGCAAAGAGGCATATAGCTTTTTAGATGGGTACTCGGGTTACAAACAATCAAATCACAATTGCAGTCGAGGACCAAGCTAAAATAGCATTTATCACGGAGTTTGGAGTGTTTGCCTTTCGCGTCATGGCCTTTGGCTTGACCAATGCACCTGCAACATTCCAACGATTGATAAACACGGCCTTTAAGGAATATCTAAGGGACTTCTGTGAAGCTTTCTTAGATGATCTTTGTGTTCATTCCTCTTGGGATGAGCACTTGATGTGTTTACAAAAAATATTTGAAAGGTGTAGATTATATCGCATCTCCTTGAATCCTTTCAAATGCCAATTCTGGGTTAAACACGGAGTTATCTTAGGGCATATAGTGTCCAAAAATGGGATTTCCACTGACGAGAGTAAAATCAAGGTCATTCTGGAATTACCCCCACCCACCAACTATAAGGGAGTCCAACGCTTTATGGGCCACGTTGGTTATTATCGAAGGTTTATTCTATTCTTCGCCGAGATAGCTCGACCATTGTATAAGCTTCTCATCGAGTTTATTTGGACCGAAGAATGTGACCATGCCTATGAGCTATTAAAGAAGGCCTTGGCGAGTGCTCCAATCTTGAGAATGCCTAACTGGGATTTACTCTTCCATGTGCATATTGATGCATCAAACTTTGCTATTGGGTGTGTGTTAACTCAACCTGGAGAACACAAGCTAGACTACCCCATTAGCTTTGCCAGTCGCCAGTTGAACGATGCTGAGATGAACTACACCACTACGGAGCAAGAAGGGTTGGCAATGATATATGCAGTAAGGAAATTTCGTTATTACCTCCTTGCCACCAAGTTTGTTTTCTAGTGGATCATCAAGCATTGTTGTATCTGGTAAACAAACCATGCTCCACAGGAAGAATCACACGATGGCTATTGATTCTTCTTGAGTTTGATTTCACTGTTGTTGTGAGACCTGGCAAAAAACATGTTATGGCTGATCATTTGTCTCGCACACCTAATGGTGAGGCTCCTACGGGGGTTGATGATGACTTACCAGACACTCCCCTGTTCATGGTGGAGACAATGCCTGAATGGAGTGAGAAGATTGTTAACTTTTTGGTTAATGGCTTTCCACCCAAGGAGCTTCGTAAAGATCTAGCTCGAAAGCTAATCAAAGAATGCAAACCCTATTGCCTGATAGCCGGGACTCTTTATAAAAGAGGAAAGGATGACATTCTTAGGCGTTGTGCCCGAGAGGATGAGTATCTATACATTTTGCAAGAGGCACATATGGGCGTAGCCGGTGGTCACTTCTCAGGCGACTTAACTGCGCGAAAGATCTTACAATCAGGGTATTGGTGGCCCACTATGTTCCAAGATGCATCACTCTTTGTGAAGGGTTGCGATGAATGCCAACGATACAAGAAACCCCAGAGGAAAGATCAGATGCCCCTACATCCAATCAAAGTAAACCAACCATTTGAAAAGTGGGGTTTAGACTTTGTAGGTCCGATTAGCCCCGCGGCCCGAAACACACAATCTCGCTATATTATTGTGGCCAAATGGGCTGAAGTGAAAGCGACACGTAAGGCAGATGCAAGGACAACAGCCAAGTTCCTCTTTGAAAATATAATCACACGATTCGGTTGTCCTTTTGAACTTGTGAGCGACAATGGTACGCATTTTATAAATGAAGTGATTAAGGAGCTCACAACAAATTTCATGATATCCCATCATAAATCTACTCCTTATTATCCGCAAGCGAATGGCCAAGCCGAGAGTACAAACAAGACATTAATCTCTGTTTTGACAAAGATAGTTGAAGCTCATCGCACGGATTGGGATCTAAAGCTTACGACAGCTTTATGGGCCTATCGTACTGCATACAAAGTGGCTATTAATTGCACACCATTCAAAATGGTATATGGCCAAGAAGCAGTCATGCCGTGGTAATTTGTCATTCCTAGTCTTCATGTTGCAACTCAAGAGGGTTGGGATGGTAATCCCTTAGCAGAGCATCTGTATATCCTTGAGCGGCTAAACGAAGAAAGACAATTGGCTGTGTACAATGCCCTTGTGGAGAAGGATAGAAGGAAAAAATGGTTTGATCGACATCTAAAGGACAAGGACATCAAGGTTGGGGATAAAGTCCTAATGTATGGAGTGCGAAACGAAAAGAAGAAGCTCAAATATGCTGGTAAGGGACCGTATAGAGTATGTGAAATTACCCCGCAAGGTACCATCAGAGTGGAGACTCTCGACGGAGTTGAAACCATTGGATTACTTAATGGGAGTAAGTTCAAAAGATACTATGACCCCCTGAGCCAAGAGGAGTTACATGGTGTCAACCTGGAAAACCACCTTTATCCAAGAGTGCTATCCAAGTTCAAGGAATCAACAAGAAGAAAACCCCTATCTCAGGAATTATGCACACTCCGATTGCCTATGACAAGGGAACCATAATTCAAAGCTTTTTGGTTATGCCTGCTGGTACCATGGAAGGGACTGTAAACTTAGGGTGCAAATGGATGATGGCCACCAAGTGCAATATCGATTGGGCAACTAGACGAGTCACAACGCAAGAACCAACACTAGGTCTGACCGCTCAAAATCCTGCACCTAAGTCATCCACTCAAATATTAGATAATGAAAAATCACAAAGCCCAGTGGCAAAACCATCTTTGATTGTTTTCCACCCCTCTAACGCTTCAACGCCAAGAGTGGAAACAGGCAAGGTGGTCTCTAAAGCTCCACTTACTATGCCAAAAAACACATACAAATGGGTCCCAAAGGTTTCGTTAATAGCTACTTCCCCTGCTCAATCTCGTTCAGCCACCAAGAAGCCTCGTAAAAGGAAAGTAGCTACCTACCCAAGAAAGGGCAATGTAACATCGCGATGGATCCCTAAAAAATTATTAGTAGCCCAAGGGTACTACGAGGGGAATGACCAGATTTGGGTCCCTAAACATAAGCTGAATCCCTCTACATCACCTATAAAACCTTGCAAACCAATTGTTGCCACCCCAATGACAATTCAAGACCGTGGTAAGGAAAAGGTAACAGAGTGCTCCGCACCACTTCTTCCAGAGCTAGTTTGGATTCCCAAACAATATCGATCAATACCACCTAGCTCAGGAAGCGGAGGAGTCACATGAAGCTTCTAGCTCTTCATGCCAAACACACATTGATATAGAAGTTTCTTCATGCTCTACACCTACTCTTGTCAACACCCAACAAAAAACCGATGAGTCTACATCTCCCCTTGTAATAGTATCGTCGGAAACCATTTTCTCCATTCGTCAATGGGAGCGTACACTACCATCTCTGCAATTGGATGTGGCCACAAGGGTCATAAAAAGCTATCTGCCCACATCACAACCGCCGATGACCCGCTGGACAAATTGGTTCCAAGAGGCTGCAACATCATTGTAAATAATATGATCTACCCAAGGAAAGGGGGAGCATGTACTCACGCTCGACATTCTAATGCTTCCTCCTTAACCTTCTCCCCTGACCATGTAATTGCCAAATTCAAGGGGATGTATATATATAGCTTCATACATTTTTTTAAAAAAAAAACAAAGAAAAGAAAAACAAAAAATAGTAAAAAGAGCAAGAGCACAAAAACAAGAGAAATATCCGTATACAATCAAGAACTAGATTGACCTGTCATAAACCTATTGATGCTATATCTGTGTTTACAGATATGGCAGATGCACGATCATCATACACTTCATCCACTCCCACCTTTAGTGAGAGATATCATCTATACCTTTCTCAGATATTTCACATGTGCTATCAACTGAATGGGATCATATAGATGTACTAGCCAGAGAGGAAAATGTTGAGGAATTAGAATGGCTAATTCGCCTATTGACCATGACTGACCCCTACTCCGTAGAGGAAATATCCCCGATAGCCCAATGCCTTCCTTTTCCACAAGATGACTATCCTCGCATGGTTACATTCTTGATGAGTTTATGTGGATGGAAAATTGAAAAAGAAATATCTGACAATGATGCATGGACGGATGAAACTCATGGCACTACTGAGGTTGACTTTATTTATTTGGATGATGTGGATAGAGGCTTAGAGCTAGAGCCATGGACGGATGAAACTCATGGCACTACTGAGGTTGACTTTATTTATTTGGATGATGCGGATAGAGGCTTAGCCTTAGGGCTAGAGCCAGGACTCTACAACATCCTCTTACCATATCCTCAGTAGTAGTGTGGTGATTTTGGTAGGTAGGTTAGTGTTTTGAAGTTGTTTCTAGTTTGGAGTCCTTAAACGAGTCTTGAATTTTTCACACTGATGTGCCTCTCGAGGTATAGTGCTTGTTAGTTGATTGTACAGGTTAAAAAGTTTGAGGTGGGTTCGCTTTTAAGTCCTGAGACTGCCGCAACGTTCATCAAAATATATCTACATCAAATTGCAAGCTGTCTCGTCAAATCAAGGAGATCTCCAATTTCAGGTGTAATTCTTCCATGCCCACTCTCTTTAATTTTTTACTGTTCAATTAATTGCATGAACTATAATGCATGACCACATGGAAATTGTCAATGTACTACTTAGTTTTTGAAGTTGCTTGACGTGCTAGTGTAAATCATTAATAAGCTTAACCTTATTGGATATATTCCTGAGAATGCATGACGTCTTTAGTTAACCTTGGAATACGATTGTCTTAGGTCTAGGGTCAAACCATCTTAATGTTTGACACTTGGTCATGTGTGTGTTGACCTCTAGGACATAGCTTTTACCCATTTGTCGAAAGGATGCAAGACAAACTATAGTTCAGGAGTAAAGATCAAAAGAAATAGAAAAAAAAAGCCTACAATAAATGGCAATACAAGTCTATGATGTGCTTTAATGTTGGCCTATCGCCTTATTGATACTTGGTAGGCGAGGAGTATTCTACTCCAGACCGATGCCTTGGTTGGTAGGGGGTAGCCTTGCCTAAAGTGAGCTAATAGATTCTTGGATAATGCCTTGTGTTAAACATGGTACCAGGATCGATGTTAGTTTTGCTTTAGGAAGGTCGCCATTGTGTGTAAAAATTGTCACGTGCATAAAAAAAAATAAAGGCAAAAGGCTCCTGTAACTCTGATGTTTCTTGTGTCCCTAGGCTCGTGGTATTAACTTGTTCTTAGAGTAGACACAGTGTGGTCATCTGTTTATTTATTAAGCTTGGTTATTTTCCTTGACTTAGGCCAGTTATAAACCTTGATTAACCTTTGACACCTTGCTAACTCTTGATTTACTTTCAATAATTTTAAACTCCTGTTAATTTGCTACACTAGCTCATTCATGTGACCCTTAAACTAAGTTCTCATAGCAGCATCCATTGTGGTCTAACATGCTTGAATTTATACACTTTATATCTTTTGAATTCCAGCATACTTTCACTCTACTTCCCTGTTTTGCAGACGGTCTACCACAACAACCCTCTCGAGCTTACCATACCATAGCTTCCGAGGACGGAATCTACATTAGGAAGGGGGGCATGTTAACCTATGACGGACATTGAGACGTACTATGTTTTATGTCATTAATTTAAATATTCTGAGTCATGGGCCGGGCTTGTCGGCACCATATGTTAAGGATAAAGGGATTGGGTGATCGCCGATGAGAGGCGCACCTTGGATATCAGTAGGATAAGGGTTAGGGTCGGCCGGCCATGTATGGGCGCCCAAGTGTGAACGGCCAAGTCACCTATAAGAGTCAAATGTAACCCTAAAATCCTCATTCTCATGTGTTGTGAATACAAGAGTGCTCTTGCCTTATCTCCTTGGTTTCCTTCTCCTGCGTGTGTGTGAGAGAGAGTGAGAGAGCGATCGAGCGCACTGTGTAGCGGCACGGCGGCGGCGGCGAGGCGGTAGAGCGGCGCGACGGCGGCTCCTCCTTCACGGCGGCTGCGACACGGGAATCCTTCAAGGCGGCAGTTAAGCGGTGAGTGACACACCTTTTACATTCTGTTTTGAGCTTGCCTCCCTGGTTGTATGCTGGCAGCCATTCGTGGCTCGCATACGGTGTTTGACAAGTCCCCAGCTACGACCTGTGCGGCAAAAGCGCACAACAAGAGTGGCCACCAATCTTTTTGGAAGAGGGAGGGTAAAAAACTAGTGAATTATGGGTAAAATTCACAGTCTTTGGCACTTGGGAGAGATAGGGTAACAGTTTCAACAAAGGGGAGGACTTCTATTTATAGGAAAAAGTGAGCTTCTAACCAAGCCAACTGATTCTAGAATTTTCCAGATCAGTTTGGTCAATTTTTGACCATTTTTAGGTTATTTTTGCTCACTTTTTGGATCTAGTTGAAACAGGAGAGAGGAGAGATAAAAATATCCCATTATTTGGGAGTTTAAAACTCATTCAAGCATGTGAAATAGGCGCCCTCTTCATGAGGGAAATTCCCCCATGTAGAGGTGTCAAAAATGCATCATTTCACCTAAATATCTCTAGACTTTTTTAACTATTAACCTAGTCCTTAGTCAACTCTTCATCTTATGTGAGTATTTACTCATTTTTGGGAGATTTTTCTTTTATTTCATCATTTATCTCCTCCCTACATTTGGATGAATCTTATTGGTCCATAGGAACCTTAATTTAAAATTTCGAAAAAATCTTCACCCCTAGGATAATGCCTCTTGAACAGATTCTTGAACAGATTATACTTAATTTCTAATGCACCTTCTGAAAATCTTTTTGAACTTCTGTTTCAGGGGAACTTATTTTAATAAGATGAGATATTTTTCTATCCAAAAATATTTAAAAACTGAGTTACCACTCTCTAGAAGATTTTCTCTCTCTAGGCCAAAACTGGTAGAAACAAGATCTTTTATATTTCTGAAGAGGGATTTGATTACAGGGGAAGATGCTGGACATCTTGAGAGGCTGGGGAGAAATCTTACAAGTCATGAGATATCTGAATGGTACAAAAGACGTGCATTTGCTTTGGAAGTATAAGAACAGGGATGCAGATTATGCAAGAGATTTGGACAAGAGAAGGTCCACTTCAGGCTATGTTTTCACATTCACTGGCACAGTTTCATGGCGATCTCGGTTACAAGATTTTGTTTTCAAGTCTACTACTAAGGTTGAGTATGTTGCAGCATCAGAGGCTTGCAAGGAAGCTTTATGGCTTGCTTGTCTAGTGGAAGACTTGGGCATAAGCGTTGAGATGTCAGTGCTACATTGTGATAGTCAAAGTGCTATACAACTAGCAAAGAATCCAGTGCTTCATGCAAAGAGCATGTGGCTGTGAAGTTTCACTTCATTTGTGAGGTGGGATGCGCCTTGCCAAGGTTCACACCACATATCTTCTTAAGGGGTTTCCTTCAGAGCACTTCACACATTGTCGGACTTTGATGGGCATTCGGTAGATAATCATTTCTACCACTTTTGTATCTATATGTATATATATATATATATATATAGGCACCCCATTACTTAAAGGCATTGGCCTTTAAGTGGGAAGTTGTTCGGGTGGTAAAGCCCATTATGCCAACCCTAAGTAAGTGGGTGGGCGGACACCATTCTTTGTAGTCTTACTAATAAGGACTCTCTAAAACCCTAGTCACTCATTGTGACAAGGAGTCCACATCTTGTGTCTTCTTCTTCTCCATCTCTGTGCTACTCCACACACACACACACACTCCGTGTGCACTCTTCAAAATTGGGCATCAATACTGAAGAAATGGGACCTGCACTTGATGCCGATGGAGCCTTTAAAGGGCAAGGTCCATGCCATGCCGTTGATTGCGAAGCTTAGGCTACATGTTCAAGAGTATGTTGATCAAGAGGAGTTTTATGTATCTCCTTTATTGCATGAGGATGTTATCTTAGGGGTGCCATGGTTTCATCGCATCGCCATACAACTCACTTATCCTAATAGGGTTATCACTTCTCATCATAGAGGTAAAACCATTAGTATTAACACTGAGAGGTAATAGGGTTATCACTTCTCATCATAGAGGTAAAACCATTAGTATTAACACTGAAGGGAACCACCATAACTGTTGTATCTAGTGATGCTATACAAAAGTCAATAAAAACTTCTCTTTTTGTGTATATGGTTTTTTTCAAAGACTCTCCTTCCTCTCATGATACACTCTATCAAATGTCTAATACTAATACAAGCTTTAATGATGAAATGAATTATATGTCTTTCCTTCAAGCATATAGTGATTATTTTTCAGATTCTATCCCTAGTGAGTTACCTCCTTCATGAGGAGAGGATGACCATAGGATTGAATTAGTACCAGGTAGCACATCCCCTAATAAGCCCCCATATCGTGTCTCTCATGTACAACAAGAAGAGATACTCTCTCAAGTGAATGAGCTTTGTGAGAAGCTTCGTGAGAAGGGGATGGTACGACCTACTTCATCTCCCCTTTGCTCACACCTATGTTGTTAGTGCAAAAGAAGGATGGGTCCTATTGCATGTGTGTGGATTATCGTGCACTAAACGAGAATACAATCAAGAATCTATTTCTAGTCCCTCGTATAGAGGACATTTTTGACAAGCTACAAGGTTCATCTTACTTTAAAGGATAGACCTTAAAAGTGGCTATCATCAAATAAGGATAGTACCCCATGACATCCATAAGACTCTTTTTGGTATGTAGTGTGGCTTGTATGAGTACGTGGTGATGCCCTTTGGCCTTACCAATGCTCTAGAGACCTTTAATAGGTTAATGGAAAGATTATTTAGGAAGCATAGGGCATACACTAGAGTGTTCTTTGATGACATTATAATCTACTCTAGGACAATAGAAGAACACAAAGAGCACTTAAAGGCAATTTTTGAAGAACTGCATGCTAATAGACTTTATGTAAATGGGAAGAAAAGTGAGTTCTTCCTTAATAAGATCAAGTACCTTGGTCACATTATCTCTAAGGAGGGTATCCAAATGGATCCCAAGAAGCTTAAGGTAATAGATGAGTGGCCACAACCAAAGAACCTTCATGAGTTAAGAAGCTTTATTCGCATGTGCTCCTATTATAGATGCTTTATTTCAAAGTTCTCTATAATAGCAAGTCCACTCCATGATTTGACAAAGAAAAAGGTCAAATTTCAATGGACTATGAAAGAAAACAATGCTTTTAAAGAGCTCAAGGAAAGGCTTATGATGAAACCACTATTGATATTGCCTTATTTCAATAAGCCTTTTGAAATTCATTGTGATGCTTATGGTGATAGCATTGGGGCTTTCTTTCTCAAGAAGGACATCCTATCACTTATGAAAGTAGATGGTTGAACTCTCACAAGAACAAGTACTAGGAATCTATGAGAAAGAACTATTTGCAGTTATCCATGCTCTAGATTCTTGGAAGCATTACTTGTTGGGTACACCCTTCATAATACATACATATCACCAAAGCATTAAATATTTTTTTATACAAACCAAGCTTTCTAATGACAAGCAAATGATATGGGCTAATTTTCTCTCTCAATTTCATTTTCACATAGCCCATATCCCTCGAAAGCAAAATGCGGTTGTGGATGCACTCTCATGAAGGCCTAAAGTAAATGCCGTCTCCATAGCATATAATCATGATCTTGCAAGCATGATTGACAAGTATGCACAAGATGAAGGCTATATCTCTATTATGGCAAATTTAGAGAGTAACAATGCCCACAAACCTTTCTCACTAAAAGAGAATTCCTCTTGCATGGTTCACGGCTATTATGTGTGAAACCAAAGAACATGATTGAGAAGGTAATGTATGAATCTCATGCTCCACCATATGCAGGGCATCATGGCATTCAAGCCACTACTCAAGCAACAAAGGCTTACTTCTATTGGCCCTCTATGTGAAAGGACATGCATGATTATGTAGAACAATGCATGGTATGTCAAAAGTTCAAGTATGATGAGGAAAATCCCTTGGATTGTTGCAACCATTGCCAATTCTAGAAGCTCCATGAGAGAGTATTTCAATGGACTTCATCTTTGGATTGCCGAAAGTGCATACATGGGAATACGAGTATAGGGACAGTGGTAGACTGATTTAGTAAACAGGCTCATTTCATACCTTTTAAGAAGACCACATGGCCACCATATTCACATTCTAATTTTTCAAGTACCATCATGCGATGCCAAGTTCAATAGTCTCTGATAGAGACTCAAGAATGACAAGTCTCTTTTGGAGGGGGCTATTTGAAAATTTGGGCACTAAACTCAATTTCTCGTCGGCCTATCACCCTCAAACGGATGGGCAAACAGAGATTGTGAATTCCACCATCCTTGATCTTCTCAAAAGCTATGTTGGGAAGAAAGATCAAAGTAAACAATGGGAGAAATACTTACCTTTGGTAGAGTTTGCATATAATAACACAATGCATACCTCTATAGGGAATTCTCCATTTGAGATTGTGGAAGGCCGTCCAAAGCCTCCACCTACCTTTCTTAAGGATGCATTCAAATATATTCGTAGTAGCTGATGAGTATGTGCATGACAACAAGATAGCTTTTCAAAAGATAAAAGAAGCTATTGAGGTGTCACAACAGAAGCAAAAACGGGTTGCTGATAAGCATTGAAGGCCTTTAGAGCTAAAAGAGGATGAATGGGTTGTGCTCAAGTTTCCCAAGGCTTGTTTACATTAAAAAATGGACAAGGATTAGCAACGAAGGCCCACACATCATCAAAAGATTTATCCTAAGCTTTCTAAGAGATATTGTGGTCCATTTCAGATTCCTAAAAGGATCAATGAAACGTCTTTGAGACTCAAGTTACCAAAGCATTAGCATATACATAATGCCTTTCATGTGAGTCTACTTAAGCCATTTAAAGGTACATCCCCACTAGACCCTATAGAAGAGGATCCTCCTGAGATTGACGACCAAGAGGGGATCCTACAATCTGAGGCCATCCTTAAGCATGAGGATAACATTCTTCAAAGTGGTAAGGTAATACGCGGCTATTTAATTAAGTTTAAGAATTATCCTCTTGAAGACGCTAAATAGATGCATGAATCCCAAAACTAAAGGATTCTCTTGCCCTGTTTGCAAGATTATAAGTTCCTTCATGATTTCAATGATAACCAAGACATCAATGTATAAAAATGTTCAAAGATTTAATGAAATGTTCTTTTTTTTTTCTTTACTAATATGCATTAAAATGTTTTATGTGTATACTCCAATGTTTCCAAGGAATAGTTTAACGAATGACTTTGTCTCCTAAACACCTACTAGACTTGCCATCTAGTTCAGGAATGTAATCTTGCTCAAATGTGGATCCAGATCATAGATGGGATTCCTTTCACTTGATACAAGCATTGTCGAGGATGACTACGATTTCAAGGGAGGGGTAATGTCATCAAAATTTAATTTTGATGAGTTTTGTGCTTTATCAAGGCTTTTCTCTCTCTAAAAGTGGCCATTTGGGAAAGAAGAAGCACAAGAAAGAAGAAGCACAAGAAAGCACATATTGTTGGATAATAAGGCATATATGGAAGTGAATTCAAGGCTACAGAAGTACCAGAAGGTGAATTCCACTTCACAAGTGCATGGAAAATTTCCCTAGGATATCATTAGTATTTTATGGAGTACAAAAAACAAGCCTCCGAAGGACTCTTAAAATTTGCTAAAATACGGCTTACGAGAGGTGACAAAAGTGGAAGTGAGGGCAAAGAATAATAAAAATGGGAATGAGGGCTTTGTTTGGCCAATTTGGGACACTTTTAACCCAATTAGAGGGCAAGATCAAGGCGTGCTCCTCCTCCCATGACTTGCCCATTCTCCACCTCTCTCTAGCCACATGGATGCTAAAATTGGCATCACTTTTCACCTCATCAAGTCGTGAACTTCAAGGAGGTTTATCTCTCTCATTAATAAGCTAATTAGAGTGATCAAAAGCACAAGCGAGAGCTCTCACAAAGCTCTTCAAGGTCAAGCGCTCATATGCAAGCTATATGCTTAAGATTATGTACCACCCGTTGGTAGCTAAGTATGATACTTAGGCTAGGGAGCACTTTCATCTCAAGCTCCTTCCCTAATCCTCTTCAAAGCTCTCCTTTTCTCCACAAGTACCTTTGGCTTGAATAGCCATTGAGGCTTTGAGAAGAGGACAATGTAGTGCAAGGGAGAAGCAAGCCAACAAGCTCATGGGTTATGGAGATCCTAGCCTCCATGGTCCTAATGATGTATTAATTCAAGCTACTCTCTTTTTGTAAAGAATTCAAAAGGAAAGATTAATACAAAGCCTCTCAATGGGGGGTCGGCGTGTTACCATATATATAGGCAGTGATGTGTGTGAACACACTTAGGACCGTCGGGGCACTTTTTTCCTCTTTAGGAGGTTTTTTCCCCCTGCTTGTATATACGCCCATCATTACTAATCTTTTGTACATTGACGCAATCTAATATATTATGTGTTGTGTGCAATGTCACTAGCACCCTCCGACTCACGTTCTCTGGTTGAGGTGAGATTTCACGAGCGCTTGCAGGTCCCTATACTCTCAGAATTTGCATCTGAGGTCATTTCGGGCTCCATTTTTGCATTGCAAGTTCTGTACAGGTGTTTTCGTCATTTTATGCAAAAATTTTGACAGTGTAGTTTTCTGCAAAATAGGCATACGTATTCTATTATGGACCATGCTACATAGCATGAGTTGTTTTCTGTTCAGTCTTTACTTCATTATAGGTAGCTTTTGCATCAGTTTCAGTCAGTGGCCATGGCTGATAACATCAATGATGTATTTTGCATGTTGTCTACCTGCTGCTGATGACAAACTGGATGGAGACAGCAACTACCCACTTTGGGCATACATGATGCAGCATGTTCTGGTTGCAAAAGGAGAGTGGAACATTGTGCAGGGTATGGGTGTACATCCAGGTTCTGTGGATGTAGGATCTATTGAGGATGTTATAAGTTCTAGCAGTTTTACTGTTGCTGTTGTTTTACCCACTGCTGAACAAGCTCATTGGGATGGTAAAGATGCGCAGGCTCATGCCTTGATTGCATTTTCTGTCAAACGTAACATCACCCCACATATTCGTTCAGCTAAAATAGCAAAACAGGCTTGGGATATTCTAGCTGGTTTGTATGCAGGTCGTAACGAGGCAAAAATCTCTTACCTGCGTAAAGAGCTAGAATCGAAGATTATGCAGGAAAATGATGACATGAATGTTTTTCTTGCTGAGATTAAAGATCTCAAGGAATAGTTGATTTCTACAGGTGAGATTATTCCTGATCATTCTCTTATGCAGACTATTCTTGATGCTTTACCTGAGTCATATCAGACTTTTGCTTCCACTTGGAGACTTGTTCCTGTGAGGACAGACCTGATGTTGTCAAGTATGATACTTTAGTCAACAAGCTCTTACAAGAAGCGTAGTCCAGGCAAAACAGGGCTAGGCAGCGTGCAGTTGATCAGGAATTTGTTGAAGAAGTGGTAAGGTAGCCCCTTCCACTGTTTTTTCTCCTATTAGTAGGTCTGCAACTTCTTATCCTTCCACAGGTAGCAACAATAGGTCTGAGAAGGCTCTTGATGATAAAGGTTAAAAAAAAATCAGGTGCAACTATTGTAAGGCAACTGATCATGTCATTAAGAATTGCCCTAAGCTAAAGCCTAAAGAGGCAAAGAAGAAAGAGTCATATGCAGCCACAATAGCAGATGCTTCTACAAATGCAGATTTTACAAATGTTGGTATACAGAATGGGCGTTTAGCGTGTATTGCCAGTATGACCCATCTGTACATAATGCATGTTTGGCAATTTCTGTTGACTCTGATGTATGGTATTTTAACAGTGGTGCTACAAAGCACATTACCTCGCATCGTGATATGCTCACTTGTCTTGAGGCTCTGTCCCTAATGGGAATACTATCACATGTGCCAATAATGCTTCTTACCCAGTGAAGGGCGTTGGTAAAATTATGCTTACTGCTGCAAATGGCAGTGCTTTCAAACTTTCAAATACAAATGGCAGTGCTTTCACACTTTCAGATGCTTTGTATGTGCCAGGGATAAAGAAGAATCTATTGTCTATCTCTGCGCTTCCTTGACTTGGACTTGTAGTCAAATTTGTGGATGACAGATGTATTGTTCATGATTTGACTTCTAGTGATACGATTATTGTATCTGGCACCTTGTTTCGTGGGCTGTATAGGCTCAATTCTTATGACAAGTGTGTGGAAGATTCAGCAAATGCAGTTTCTGATGAAAAGGCAGTTTCAGATGCAAAACTATGGCATGCTCATTTTGGTGACTTGAACTTTGCTAGTTTGCTGCGTTTGTAGAAATTCGATGTGGTTGCTTCATTGCCCCCTCTTGAGGCACCATTGAAACATGTTTGTGAAGGCTGTATTTTGGGCAAAATGCAGCGTTTTGCGTTTCCAAAGGATGGTTCTGTGCGGGCCACTCGCAAATTGCAACTTGTACATAGTGATGTATGTGGGCCTATGCAAACTCCGTCATTTGGTAAACACTTGTACTTCGTGACTTTCATTGATTACTCAAGGCATGCATGGGTATATCCACTGAAGGCAAAGTCCGAAGTGATTTTGTGCTTCAAACAGTTTTTGCTTATGGTTGAAAATGTATCCAATTGCACTGTGGGCACCCTCCGTTCTGATCGAGGGGGGGAGTACATGTCTAAAGAGTTTGATGCATTTCTGGCTAGTCGTGGGATAAAACACCAATGTATAGTGCCATATACCCCTCAGCAAAATGGTGTTGCTGAGAGGAAAAACAGGTCACTTATGGAGATGGCACGATGTATGGTCAAGAGCCAAGCTTTGCCACATGCGTTTTGGCTTGAGGCTGTCATGTGTGCTATATATGTACTCAACATGTGTCCCACTAAGGCCTTGCAGTCTATTACTCCATATGAAGCTTGGCATGGCAGGAAGCCTTCTATTGGTCACTTGCATGTCTTTGGTTGCTTGGCCTATGCTTTAGTGCCTGTGCAACAATGTAGAAAATTGGATGATAAGGCTGTCAAATGCATTTTTGTTGGTGGTTACAGTGCTGAGAGCAAGGGTTACAGATTGTATCATCCGCAGTCAAAGTGTATCTTGATTAGTCGAGATGTTGTTTTTGTGGAAGATGCTGTGTAGCCTTTGTTATCATGTTCCAAAGAGACAGGTGTGAGCTCACGGGATGTATTTAATACGTTGTTGCCTCTGTTTACAGGTGGGAATTCAAATGTAAGTCCTAATGAGGCAAATATTCAGCCTATGCAGATTTCAAACATCATGGATCAGCGTATTTCTGATGCAGATTTACAGGATGTAATTTATGAGGATAGGGCTGAAAATGAGCAGGCTAGAGGTATGCCTAAATGGCTGGTGCAAACCTTACGTGATAGTAAAATTGATGCACCTATGTCTAGTCGTACTCGTTCAGGTTTTCAGCATGCCTCTTATGCATCAGATTGTTATGCTTTGGTTGTGTCTAGTATGTGTGAAGAGGAAGAACCTCTTTCATTTGATGAGGCACAAAAATCAGAAAATTGGTTGGCTACAATGCAAAGTGAATATGATGCTATAATGAAGAATGGTACATGGTCTTTGTGTGATTTGCCTATTGGTAAAAAGGTCATTGGATGTAAGTGGGTTTTTAAGTTGAAACGAAAGCCAGATGGCAGTGTTGATTGCTATAAGGCTAGACTTGTTGCAAAGGGTTATGCTCAAGAAAAGGGCATTGATTTTGATGAGACCTTTGCTCCCACTTGTCGTATGACTACCATTCGTAGCATCAGCTCATAATGGTTGGAATGTACATCAGTTGGACATAAAGACTGCGTTCTTGAATGGAGATTTGCATGAAGAGGTGTATGTATCGTAACCTCGTGGTTTTGTTCAAAGAGGGCAGGAAAACTAAGTGTGCAGGTTGAAAAAGGCTTTATATGGTTTAAAGCAAGCTCCATGCGTTTGGTATGAAAAGATACATGCATATTTGACTGCACATGGTTTTCAGAATAGTCCAACAGAAAGCACTTTGTATGTTAAACGTGTGGATGATGTACATCTAATCATTGCTCTCTATGTCGATGATGTACAACAGAAAGCACTTTGTATGTTAAACGTGTGGATGATGTACATCTAATCATTGCTCTCTATGTCGATGACATGCTGCTCACAGGACCAAATGAGAGTCATATTGCTGATTTTAAGGCTGATTTGAATGCCTCTTTTGAGATGTCAGATTTGGGGCATTTGCATCATTATTTGGGGATACAATTTAAGCAGTGTGATGGAGGTATTGCTTTGTGTCAGACAAAGTATATTGAGACATTGTTGCGAAGATTTGACCTTGAAGACTGCAAGCCTATTGCTACTCCAATGGAGACAGGTTTGAAGTTGAGTCTTCATGATGCTAGAGATCACTTTGATGTCACACTCTATCAGACAGCTGTTGGTTGCCTCATTTATGTATGCATTACGAGGCCGGACATTCAGTTTGCGGTCTCATAGGTGGGCAGGTAAATGCATAGCCCAGGGTCTCAGCATTGGAAGGCAGTTAAATGCATCTTTCGCTACTTGAGTGGCACCATACATCTTGGGTTGTTTTATCCCAAGAGGGGATTTTGTTGCCGCCAGATTTACATGCTTTTTTGGACTTAGATTGGACTGGTTGCTATGACACAAGAGTGTCCACAAGTGGTTTTTGTTTCATGCTCGGTAGCTCATGCATATCTTGGTTGAGCAAGAAGCAACCTACTGTGGCCACTTCTAGTTGTGATGCTGAGTACAGGGCAGCTTTCACAGCTACGGTTGAGTGTGTGTGGCTTAGACGGCTTATGGGCTGACTTGGGTGTTGGACAGGAGTCTGCCACCTCTATCTACACTGATAGTCAGAGCGCATTGGCAGTTGCGAGAAACCGAGTTTTTCATACTTGCACAAAGCACATTGAGGTGCATTATCACTATGTCAGTGAGAGACTCTCAGTAGGAGAGATCAACTTGGTCTATGTGCCAACACAGGACAACCTTGCCGATCTTTTCACAAAGGCGCTTCCTCGTGAGAAGTTTAAAGCTTTTCGCAAAGGTTTGGGCTTGCTCCCCTTTGTGGACTGATCTACTTCGGGCATGGCACTTCCCTATACATGAGTGCCAGCTCTCGTTCACACCATCACTCCTAGGGGGGATTTGTTACCATATATATAGGCAGTGATGTGTGTGAACACACTTAGGACCGCCGGGGCACTTTTTTCCTCTTTAGGAGGTTTTTCCCCCCCTGCTTGTATATACGCCCATCATTCTAGGTGTGAGATCCCTATTCCCACCGAGCAACAGATTCGGGGTACTAGCAGAGCAGAAGTAGCACATCTCGCACGCGGCAGGGGTCCCACATTCGGGGCCTCATCCACGGATATCCGGACAAGAGACTAATCCGTCGGTTTTTCCAAAACCGGACTCGAAAAAACTTCCCTTACCCGGAAAGCACGGGCGATTCCACCAGGATAACTTTTTACTCTAACGTAGTCAAGACCATTATGATCAAGCTGATCCGATTGCACCTATAAAGATACTCGGTCAGATCAAGGAAGAAACTTGCACTTGGATCATTGGGATCAACGCTTTTTTTCCCATCAAGGAGGCACAGCCGTTGATTCCTATCCATAGAACAATTACTATCCGGGATTTACTTTATCTATTGTAATAACAGAAATTGAGTCTCGATTTACAGATCCATCAGTCCAGCATAACCCCATCTGATCCCATGGGTTAGCCAACCGCCCAACAACTGTAGTGATGGGATCCAATTTGGAATTTGGTTAGGTTTTGTCTCGGGTACCAAGGAAAAGAGTTCCAAGGCCCCCTAGCCGAAAGTTCATGCAAACATAAAACTAGCCACACCACTTACACACCCAATATAAAATTGCCTTTTTCTTAGCATCAGCTAAGAAAAAGGCACTTACACACCCAATATGAAATTGCCTTTTTCTTAGCATCAGCTAACTTTAAAACAATCCTTTAATGAAATCATAGTACCACTGATCACAATCTTCCAAATTATCCAGTTGATTCTTAAATTTTCCATCATTCCTGCATCAGAGTATCTATGGCATCATTGGCAACTAGAACGCTCACCACCTGTCCACTCAGGGGCCTTTTCAATAGTTCCTAGCCCATAATACTCGGCAATATAATCACTTATAAAAATTAAGATGGACTCTCATTGAAGATCAGTAAGATCAACCAACAGATCCATATAAAGGGCCATGGACTCATCCATTGAAGACCAGCAAGGTCAATCAACCAGATCCATGCCCGGTTTCACAAAACAACTCTTACTCCTTGTTCCAATATCTTCCTTGATGCACGCGTGGGTATCCTAAGCGACCCAGAGTCCGAGCACTGTATGGTCAGCACCCTCTAGGATCCTTCGCAGGTGACCTAGCGCTTCACTCATAGGCTGCTTCCTTGGTCCCTCATCCACCGTATCGGAAGCTCACCATTTTGATCGAACCGAGGCTGGTCAAGACCTCGGTCGACCTTGCTACGCGAGACGTCCTCCATTGACTCTCCGTAAGCAGTTGCAACTTTATCAGTTAGGTCTCCACGACCTTAATCACAAGATGGTCAAAATGCTTCCCCAGCATTCTTGACATAAAACAGCCATTTATAAACAGCATTTACAAACAGTTTACAAATACAGTTTCTATATTAACTCTCATTTTCCCACATTATCCCTCATCAATCCACGTTACTTATTCCACATTCCATTTATATGTGTACTCATCCCATCACATCATTTTCCATCTCCTCACTTCATATTCCTTCACATCACATATCATATATTCACATCCATACATATATCCACATCCACATCCACATTCACATCCATACATCCACATCTACATCCATGCATCTATTTTCACTTCCACATCTACATGCACATTCATGCATCCTCATCCATACATCCACATCTACATGCACATTCACATCCATACATCCACATCTATATGCGTACATTCACATCTACATGCATACATCCATACATACACATTTACATCCATGCATCCACATCCACATCCTCATTCACATTTACACATCCACATTTACATCCATGCATCCACATCCACATCCTCATTCACATCCATACATCCACCCTATCACAACCCATATACATCTTATCCCATCACATACACTTCTTACCTCACCCCATACACATCCTACCACTTCTTAACTCATCTTATCACATCCTAACTCATCTCATATGCATCCTATCACATCTTATCACTTCCCATATCTTTTATGCATACCTCTATGCATGAAATTCAATTATGCTAAAAGTAACACTTTTATAATAAAATAATCATCTTTTATGCATACCTCTATGCATGAAATTCAATTATGCTAAAAGTAACACTTTTATAATAAAATATTCATCTCTTATGCATACCTCTATGCATGAAATTCAATTCTGCTAAAAGTAACACTTTTATAATAAAATATTCATCTCTTATGCATACCTCTATGCATGAAATTCAATTATGCTAAAAGTAACACTTTTATAATAAAATATTCATCTCTTATGCATGAAATTCAATTATGCTAAAAGTAACTCTTTTATAATAAAATATTCATCTGTTATGCATGCCTCTATGCATGAAATTCAATTATGCTAAAAGTAACACTTTTATAATAAAATATTCATCTCTTATGCATACCTGTAAGATCCCTATTCCCACCGAGCAACGGATTCGGGGTACTAGCAGCGGAAGTAGCACTTCTCGCGCGGGACAGGGGTCCAACACTCGGGGCCTCGCCCACGGATATCCGGACAAGAGACTAATCCGTCGGTTTGTCCAAAACCGAAACCGGAAAAACTTCCTTTACCCGGAAAGCACGGGCGATTCCACCAGGATAACTCTTTACTCTAACGTAGTCAAGATCATTACTGATCAAACTGATCTGACTGCACCTTTAACGGTACTTGGTCAAATCAAGGAAGAACTTGCACTTGGATCATTGGGATCAACGCTTTTTTCCCCATCAAGAGGCACAGCCGTTGATTCCTATCCATAGAACAATTTCTATCCGGGATTTACTTCATCTATCGTAATAATAGAAATTAAATCTCGATTTACGGATCCATCAGTCCAGCCTAACCCCATCCGATCCCATGGGTTAGCCAACCGCCCAACCACTGTAGTGATGGGATCCAATTTTGGAATTTGGTTAGGTTTTGTCCCGGGTACCAAGGAAAAGAGTTCCAAGGCTCCCTAGCCGGAAGTTCATGCAAACATAGAACTAGCCACACCACTTACACACCCAATATGAAATTGCCTTTTTCTTAGCATCAACTAACTTTAAAACAATCCTTTAATGAAACCATAGTACCACTGATCATAATCTTCCAATTTATCCGGTTGATTCATAATTTCCCATCATTCCTTCATCAGAGTATCTATGGCATCATTGGCAACTAGAACGCTCACCACCTATCCACACAGGGGGCCTTTTCAATAGTTCTTAGCCCATAATACTCGGCAATATAATCACTTATAAAAATCAAGATGGACTCTCGTTGAAGATCAGCAAGATCAACCAACAGATCCATATAAAGAGCCATGGACTCATCCATTGAAGACCAGCAAGGTCAATCAACCAGATCCATGCCCGGTTTCACAAAACAACTCTTACTCCTTGTTCCAATATCTTCCTCGACGCACGCGTGGGTATCCTGGGCGACCCAGAGCCCGAGCACCGTATGGTCAGCACCCTCTAGGATCCTTCGCAGGTGACCTAGCGCTTCACTCATAGGCCGCTTCCTTGGTCCCTCATCCACCGTACCGGAAGCTCACCATTTAAATCGAACCGAGGCTGGTCAAGACCTCGGTCGACCTTGCTACGCGAGACGTCCTCCATTGACTCTCCGTCAGCAGTTGCAACTTTAACAGTTAGGTCTTCATGACCTTAATCCACAAGATGGTCAAAATGCTTCCCCAGCATTCTTGACATAAAACAGTCATTTACAAACAGTCACAAAATACAGTTTCTAAATCAAACTCTCGTCTTTCCACATTATCCCTCCTTAGTCCACATTACTTATTCCACATTCCATTCAATGTGTACTCATTCTCATCCATTTCCTCATATCGACGACACATTAATTCACATTCACATTCATACATCCACATTTACATGGATACATCCATTTTCACATCCTCATTTATACATCCACATCCCATATCCACATTCATATATACACATCCATATCCACATCCATACATCCACATTCACATCCACATTCACATTCACATCCACATTCACATCCTCATTTATACATCCACATCCACATCCATATTCACATCCATACATCCACATCTACATGCATACCTCCATTTTCACATCCTCATTTATACATCCACATCCCTTATCTACATTCATACATACACATCCATATCCACATCCATACATCCACATCCACATCCACATCCACATTCATATTCACATCCATATATCCACATCTACATGCATACATCCATTATTACGTCCTCATTCATACATCCACATCCACATACATACATACATCCACATCCACATACATACATACATCCACATCCACATTCCCATTCACATCTATACATCCACATCTACATCCACATACATACATACATCCACATCCACATTCCCATTCACATCTATACATCCACATCTACATCCACATTCATATACATCCACATCCACATTCCCATTCACATCTATACATTCACATCTACATCCACATACATACATACATCCACATCCACATTCCCATTCACATCTATACATCCACATCTACATCCACATTCACATCTATGCATATACATCTTCATGCATACATCCATTTTCACATTCATACATCCACTTTCACATTCATACATCCATACTCCCATCTCCACATCCACACATCCACATACATACATCCACATCCACATTCCCATTCACATCTATACATCCACATCTACATCCACATTCACATCTATGCATATACATCTTCATGCATACATCCATTTTCACATTCATACATCCACTTTCACATTCATACATCCATACTCCCATCTCCACATCCACACATCCACATACATACATCCATTTCCACATTCCCATTCATGTAACCCCATATGTCTTCACATCTAATCTTTTACATCACATCCATTCTCGCCCTATCACAACCCATATACATCCTATTCTATCACATACACTTCTTACCTCATCCCATACACATCTTATCACATCCTATCACTTTCCATACGCATCTTATCAATTCTTATCACATCTCATACACCTCTTATCACATCTTATCACATTTCATATCTTTTTTTTTAAAAAGAGAATTCTTATATTTAATATAAGATTTCTCTACACATTTATTTATACATAAATTCCATTTAAGGAGACTAACACTTTCGAAATTAAAATCAATCTTTTATGCATCTTCTTATGCATAAATTCAGTTTGGTAGGAAATTACACTTTTAGAATAAAAGAATTTCTCTTATGCATCTAAGTTAAGCATAAAATCCATTTATGAGGAAAATCACACTTTTAGTATAAAAAGAATATCTTTTATGCATACCTATATGCATGAAATCCAATATGATAAAAGTAACACTTTTGATATAAAATTTTTTCCTTTATGCATACTTCTATGCATGAAAATTAAAAATGATAAAAGTAACACTTTTGATATAAAAATTTTTCCTTTATGCATACTTCTATGCATGAAAATTAAAAATGATAAAAGTAACACTTTTGATATAAAAATTTTTCCTTTATGCATACTTCTATGCATGAAAATTAAAAATGATAAAAGTAACACTTTTGATATAAAAAAAAATTTCTTTTATGCATACTTCTATGCATGAAAATTAAAAATGATAAAAGTAACACTTTTGATATAAAAAAAAATTTCTTTTATGCATACTTCTATGCATGAAAATTAAAAATGATAAAAATAACACTTTTGATATAAAAATTTATCCATTATGCATACTTCTATGCATGAAATAAAAATGGTAAAAATAACACTTTTGATATAAAAATTTTTCCTTTATGCATGATATTAAAATTCAATTTCCCCATGATTGTAATGAAATTCTTTCAATTAATCTAGGATGATAATTCCTAGAATATGGTAGGAAGTCCTCTTTTTATGCTTTGAATGAGATTATTTTATGCATAATTTTTATAAAAATTTTGCCATAGCTCCGCTGCTATGACTGATAAATCTCAATTTTTCTAAGGGATAATGCTTATCATTAAGGAATAATTAAAATAATCTCTAATTAGATTATTAATCCATAATGGATTGAATCATTAATATACATAAACTAAAAGCATAGAAAAAAGCCAATAATTTGGCCTCAAGCATAGCTTAATCTTGGGTTAAGGAAAAGCTTTATGAAAAGCTTGATTTGGATTGAGAATGGGTCATGAGTATGACCATTTCTTGAGTGAGAGAGGGAATTTACATAAAAATCATTAGAATTTAAACATAAATGAAAATTAACTTCAATAGCATTATGTAACTCTTCACTACTATTCAAATTTCATTAGCATTTAAAAAAAACCATACCAATTAAACTTCTCAAGCTTGAGAGGGGTTGAGAAGAGAGAAACATTGAGAAATTATAGAAAGATCAATATTCACTAATTACCTTACAAATTGCTTGATTCTTTGTTCACGGTAGAGGCCCCCAACCAATCAATTGGTTAAGTATGTTGATGGAGCCACTAATGGGGATTGAAGAAAGAGGGAAGCTCCAAAAACTAGTGAATTATTAAATGAATTCACAGTTCTTGGCTTAGGTGGAGTAGAGTAACGATGCATAAACACTATATATTTTTCAACAAGGTGAAGGCTTCTATTTATAGGAAAAATTGAGCTCCTAACCAAACAAACTGATTCTAGAATTTTCTAAATCAGTTTGGTCAATATTTGACCATTTTTAGGTCAGTTAAGCTAACTTTTTGGAACTAGACTTAAATGAGGAGAGAGGAGAGATGAAATATCTCAATTTTTATGAGTTTAAAACTCATTCAAGCATGTGAAATATGCACCTCCTTTAAAGAACTCTCTTTCCTTACATATGTGTCATAATGGAATCATTTTAATATTGCTCATAGTTTTTTACTAATAAGCCTTGTACATTTTCAACTCTTCATCTTATGTGAAATATGCACATCCTTTAAAGAACTCCCCTTCCTTACATATGTGTCATAATGGAATCATTTTAATATTGCTCATAGTTTTTTACTAATAAACCTTGTACATTTTCAACTCTTCATCTTATGTGAGCATTTAAGGGACTCCCCTTCCTTACATATGTGTCATAATAAAATCATTATTCCCAAAATATCTCATATTTTTAATATTGCTCATAGTTTTTTACTAATAAACCTTGTACATTTTCAACTCTTCACCTTATGTGAGCATTTACTCATTTTTGGGTATCTTCTTTTTTACAAATTGGATTTATCTACTCCCTACACATGGATTGATGCTATTGGCCCATAGGAACCTTAATTGGACCATAGTCTAAAGATTTCTGAAAATCTAGACCCTTAGACTAAGGTTCTTTATACCTATTTCCAATTAATTCCAATTGCACATTGGAAAATTCTTTTTGAATTCCTGTTTCAGGGAAACTCATCTGAATTATAAGAGATATTTTTCTATCCAAAATATTCAAAATCTGAATATTCTCTCTCTAGAATATTTTCTCTCTCTAGGCTAAAATAGTTAGAAACAAGGTCTTTATATTTCTGAAGAGGGGTTGATTACAGGGGAAGATACTAGACATCAAAAAGGGGTTGGGAGAGGAATCTTACAATACCTCTATGCATGAAATTCAATTATGCTAAAAGTAACTCTTTTATAATAAAATATTAATCTCTTATGCATACCTCTATGCATGAAATTCAATTATGCTAAAAGTAACTCTTTTATAATAAAATATTCATCTCTTATGCATACCTCTATGCATGAAATTCAATTATGCTAAAAGTAACACTTTTATAATAAAATATTCATCTCTTATGCATACCTCTATGCATGAAATTCAATTATGCTAAAAGTAACTCTTTTATAATAAAATATTCATCTCTTATGCATACCTCTATGCATAAAATTCAATTATGCTAGAAGTAACACTTTTATAATAAAATATTCATCTCTTATGCATACCTCTATGCATGAAATTCAATTATGCTAGAAGTAACACTTTTATAATAAAATATTCATCTTTTATGCATACCTCTATGCATGAAATTCGATTATGCTAAAAGCAACTCTTTTATAATTTAAAAAAAAGATGAATTTTCTTTTACTAATTTCTAAAAATTTTGCCATAACCTCCTTTGTATGGCTGACCATTTTTCAACTTTCTACATCTTTAAAACTAATTAAAAGTACACCAATATTGAAATTATCGTAAAGTAAACATTTTTTTTTCACTTAATTGAGATAAACATTATAAAAATTTGACATTAATCACTTAACCATTCACCTAGGATAGAGAATAGTTGGCTTTGTTAGAGAAGAGAGGGGAATGCCTTTTGTAATGAGGCCTAACATTGTAGAGAAGACATAAAGCATAAAAACCATTTTAAAACCATAAAAATCCATAAAATAATTGAAAGAAAGAAGAACCACCAACTTACTAATGACTTTGATAGCTTTCCTTTGGCTTGATGGTTTGAGGGTTCAACTCTTGTTTGAATAAGAGTGGCCACCAATCTTTGGAAGAGGGAAATGTCAAAAACTAATGAATTATTAACAAATTCATAGTTCTTGGCTTGGGTGGAGTAGAGTAACAATGCATTAGACATTGTTGAGTTTTAACAAAGGGGAAGGCCTCTATTTATAGGAAAAAGTGAGCTCCTAACCAAACAAACTGATTCTAGAATTTTCCAACTCAGTTTGGTCAATTTTTGACCATTTTTAGGTTAGTTGAGCTAACTTTTTGCAACTAGACTTGAATTAGGAGAGAGGAGAGATGAAATATCTCAATTTTTATGAGTTTAAAACTCATTCAAGCATGTGAAATATGCACCTCCTTTAATGGACTCCCCTTCCTTACATATGTGTCATAATGGAATCATTATACCCAAAATATCTCATATTTTTAATATTGCTCATAGTTTTTTACTAATAAACCTTGTACATTTTCAACTCTTCATCTTATGTGAGCATTTACTCATTTTTTGGGTATCTTCTTTTACAAAATTGGATTTATCTCCTCCCTACACATGGATTGATGCTATTGGCCCATAGGAACCTACACATGGATTGATGCTATTGGCCCATAGGAACCTTAATTGGACCATAATCCAAAAATTTCTGAAAATCTAGACCCTTAGACTAAGGTCCTTTATACCTATTTCCAATTAATTCCAATTGCACATTGGAAAATTCTTTTTGAATTTCTGTTTCAGGGGAATTTATTTTAATAAGATGAGATATTTTTCTATCCAAAAATATTCAAAATCTGAATATTCTCTCTCTAGAATATTTTCTCTCTCTATGTTAAAACAGGTAGAGACGAGATCTCTTATATTTCTGAAGAGGGGATTGATTACAGGGGAAGATGCTCGACATTTTGAGAGGCTGGGGAGGAATCTTACACTAGGGCTAACTAATCTTTTGTACATTGACACAATCTAATACATTGTGTGTTGTGTGCATTCTTGCTTCTTCTTCTCCAAGCTTTGTGTGCTTTCCTGCAACCCTAATTCCAACACGGCGGCCTCAAGAAATCCAACCCTCAATCTTGTGTTGATTGTGTCAAGATCTTGCTTTAATGTGCTTATTATGCATATGCAAATTGTATATGTGTGTGAGTTGCTAAATGAATGCATTAGCCACCACTATGTTGTTCTTATAACATGCTATCATGACTAAGGACATTAATTATAAGGAAATCATAAGTGTCATTAAGGCTAGTTGCTAAAAGAGCTAATACTTGTTATTTGCCTTAAAAGAGCTTAATGCAACTTGATTCCAATATGAGTGCTTGAGCTTGAAGAGCTTTGTGAGAACTTTCACTTGAGTGCTTGAACACTCCAAATTTCCTTGTGATGAGAGAGATATACCTCCTTCAAGCTCACGACTTGGAGAGGTGGAAAGTGGTGCCAAAATTAGCATCCATGTGGCTAGAGAGAAGTGTATGGGTAGGGCATGGGAGGGAGAGGGCGCTTAGTTCTTATCCCAAATTATCAAAACAAAGCCCTTGTTCCCATTTTCATGATCCTTTGACCTCATTCTCACTTTTCCCACCTCCCATAATCTGTATTTTGGCAATTTTAAGTCCCTCGAAGGCCCGTTTGTACTCTGTAAAATATTGATGAGATCCTAGGAAAATTTTCCATGCACTTGTTAAGTGGCATTCACCTTTTGGCACTTCCCTAGCATTGAATTCACTTTCATACATGCCTTATTGTCCTACAACATGTGCTTTCTTGTGCTTCCTCTCTCCCAAATGGCCAATTTAAGAGAGAGAAAACCCTTGATAAAGTACAAAACTCATCAAAATTAAATTTTGATGACATTACCCCTCCCTTAAAATCATAATCGACTAGATTAAGCTTGTATCAAGTGAAAGGAAGCCCATCTATGCTCCAGATCCACATTTGAGCAAAAATACATTCCTAAACTAGTTGGCAAGTCTAGTAGGGTATTTAGGAGACAAAGTCATCGCTAAACTATTCCTTGGAAAAATTGGTGTACACAAAAAAAAAAAATTTAATGCACATTAGTAAAGAAAAGAAACATCGCATTAAATCTTTAAACATTTTTATACATTGATGTCTTGGTTATCATTTAAATCATGAAGGAACTTATAATCTTGCAACAAGACAAGAGGTTCCTTCAACTAGGGTTCCCGCATCCATTTAGCATCTTTAAGTGGATAATTCTTAAACTTAATCAAATACCTGCGTATTACCTTACCACTTTGAAGAATGTTATCCTCATGCTTAAGGATGGCCTTAGGTCGTAGGATCTCCTCTTGGTCCTCAATCTCAAAAGGATCCTCTTCTATAGGGTCCATTTTTGGAGGTGTGCCTTTAAACGGCTTAAGTATCAGGCTAGATTTTTAGCTGATCACGCTTAGCTGGCACACTTCCCCTTTAGTAGAACACTGAGGCATCAAAAGAGTTATGCCATTAGCTTGCATATGAGTGCTTGAGCTTGAAGAGCTTTGTGAGAGCTTTCACTTGAGCTCTTGGTCCCTTTAATTAGCTTCTTAATGTGATAGATAAACCTCCTTGAAGTTCACGACTTGATGAGGTGGAAAGTGATGCCAATTTTAGCATCCATGTGGCTAAATAGAGGTGGAGCATGGGCAAGTCATGGGAGGAGGGAGGCGCCTAGTTCTTGCTCTCTAATTGGGATAAAAGTGTCCTAAATTGGCCAAACAAAGCCCTTACTCCCATTTTCATTATTCTTTGCCCTCACTCCCACTTTTTCCACCTCCCCGTAAATCGTATTTTAGTTATTTTTAAGTCCTTCGAAGACCTATTTGTACTCCATAAAATACTGGTGAGATTCTAGGAAAATTTACCATGCACTTGTGAAGTGGAATTCACATTTTGGCACTTCCCTAGCCTTGAATTCACTTTCATACATGCCTTGTTGTCCAACAATATGTGCTTTCTTGTGCTTCTTCTTTCCCACATGGCCACTTTTAGAGAGAGAAAAGACTTGAAAAAGCACAAAACGCATCAGAATTAGATTCTGATGACAAAGCGTATCTTCGAAAAAGTATCCTCTAAGAAAAGTGTGGCCTCTCAAAAAAAAGCACTTCACCTAAATTGGCCATTTTTAAACATCACCTGCAAATAAAATAAAAATACAAAATGGCTACAAAAACAATTAGCGCGAAGAGAAAATAAAAAGTGACCTCTTTTTTTTCAACGCCTCGAAAAAATGCCACTTTTGCAGAGCTTGTATCTCCACATCCGTTCACGAATTTGGACATGCTCGGGAGATGTTGCAATGTTTCTCTTCTTGAGCTCTACAATCTTTTGGAAATGCTCTTTGGTCAAAATCTGACCAAAATTCTCGGAAATGGATTTGCAAATAAAAAATTCTAGAGAGAGAGAGAGAGAGTGTAAAAACACATCATTTTAAGCAACCACTAACATTCAACATCTCAAATGGCCACTAAGATGAGAGAATTTCAAAATACTCAGAGAGAAACTTTTTCGAAGTCCTAAAAACTACAACTCTCTCATACAAACCTTTTCGAAATTCTAACTCTAACATGCTCTAAATTACCACACAAAAATGTCCCCCAAAAGTCTAGAGAGAGAATGTAAAAATACACTGCTATCAAACTTTCTCTACTTGATTAAAATCATCTAAAAAACATATATATAGGTACAAATACATGTGTATATATATATATATATATATATATATATATATATATATATATACACGTACGTAAATATATGTGTGTGTGTGTGTGTGTGTGAGACACACACACACATAAATGACCGCTTGTTGCCGGTGTGGCTAGGGTTCTGGAGGTGCCATGGCTTTTGGTAGGGCAAGTGGAGACCTAGGCATGAATGGGCTTCTTGGGTACATCCCTCATTGTATTTGCATGGGTACTTCTAGGGTATAGGTAGTGACCACTAAAGTTGTGCAAAACACTCTCATTAATGTTGTGAGAAGAGGAGAAAATGCTTCTTGGACCCATGTTTGAAATATAGTAGGGACATCCTATTAATCAAATGTCATGACATTACTTGTAAATTTTGCACATTCTATCACAAATGTTGTTTTATTGTCGTCCTTTGGTGCCATCAAAAACTAATTTTATTTATTAAAACCATTGAAAAAGCTAAAATTTTTAATTCATGTAGTAAAAACTATTGTCACTAACAATTAAGATGACAAAAATAGACTACTTCTAGAGGAATAATAAAGAAAATGTCGCATTGAAAATGTGTTTGACCAAGGGGCAAATGTGTGTGTTGGCCACCACCAATGCAAAAAAAAGGTCTAGCGCAAACTTTGTTTCTCTATAATTACTTATTTGATCAAGCCATGTTCTCATTTTAATTCAAATGTCTTAATTCTTTATTCGATGTGCACATTCAAACTTCAAATATAATTCTATAATTTTATGTATCTATATAATCTCGACACACAAAAGCAATTTTTTTCAAATTCAGAATTCAAAGATATTTAAAACTACCCCTATTTACACATGAAAATAACAAGTTTTGAAGACTTTACATCAACCCATTGCCAAACAAAACTATTTTTTTTCAAATTCATAATTCAAAGATATAATAAATTAGCCTTGTTGACACTTGAAAATAACAAGCTTCTAATTCTTTTCATAATGATGATGAGTATGTATTTACTCCATTGCACAAACACAATTTTTTTCAAATTCATAAGCTTCCGAGTCTTTACATACATAATCAACCCATTCCCAAATATTCACCTTGACCCAAGTTTTAATAACCAACAATGTAGACAAAACTACAAACTAATAAGAAAAAACACAATTTCATTTGGGAAATGATCTCGTATCCAATGCTTTCTTACTTTGATGCCATTGGGCATACCCTTTCTAATTACAAAGCAAATAGTTCATTGTGATCCCATTGGGTGTTTTGTCTACACAGCAAATAACTCATCTGCACAGCAAATAACTCATCATGTTTTTGTAAGAACATTGGCATTTTTAACCATGTATACTTCAATTATGAATTCGTCCCACCTTGTTAGTTGCTCCTACACCGTCAACAAGCTTTGGCAAAGTTGATTGTGCCTTTGCACTAATATATATAGATATAGATACATGTATATATATATATGTCTGTATGCATGTGTGTGTGTGTGTGTTTATATATATATATGTATATATATATCTTTATATGTATATATCTATGTATGTATGTATGTATATATGTATATGTGTGTGTGTGTGTTTGTGTCATCATCAAAAAGTAATTTTGATAAGTTTTGTGCTTTACCAAGTCTTTTCTCTCTCTCAAAGTGGCCATTCAAGAGAGATAAAGTATAAGAATGCACATGTTGTTGGACAAAAAGGCATGAAAGAAAGTGAATTCAAGGCTAGGGAAGTGCCAATAGGTGAATACCACTTCGCAAGTGCATGGAAAAGTTTCCTAGGATCTCATCAATATTTTATGGAGCACAAATTTGCCTCTAAGGGACTTAAAATTGCCAAAATACTGCTTACGGGAGGTGAGAAAAGTGGGAATGATGGCAAAGGATCATGAAAATGGGAATAAGGGCTTTGTTTAGCCAATTGGGACATTTTTCACCCATTTAGAGGGCAAGAATTAGGCGCCCTCTTTAAGTCATGAGCTTCAAGGAGGTATATCTCTCTGACGACCAAAAGGAAATTTTGGGTGTTCAAGAGCTCAAGTGAAGGCTCTCACAAAGCTCTTCAAGCTCAAGCACTCATATGCAAGATATATGCTTATGATTATTTACCTACGCTTGGTAGCTATGTAATACTCAGGCTGTGGAGCACTTTCATCTCAAGCTCCTTTCCTCATCCTCTTCAAAGCTCTCATTTTCTCCACAAATACTCTTGGCTTGAATAGCCATTGAAGCTTTGAGAAGAGAACAACATAGTGCATGAGAGAAGCAAAAGCCAACAAGCTTATCGGTTATGGAGATCCTAGCCTCCATGGTGCTAATGATGTATTAATTCAAGCTACTCTCTTTTTGTAAAGAGTTCAAGAGAAACGATTAATATAAAACCTTTTGAGGGGCCTCAAGAAATCTAACCGTCAAGATTGTGTGAACATCTTTCCTTAATGTGCTTGATATGCATGCTAATTGAATATGTGTGTGGGTTGCCAAATGAATGCATTAGTTACGATGTTATTCTTATCACATGCTACCATTACTAAGGGCCTTCATTACCTAGGAGAGCTGATGTGTCATTAAGACTAGTTGCTAAAAGATCTAAGAGTAAATACTTGTTATTTGCCTAAAAAGAGCATAATGCAATTTCATTGGTAACAGAGCCTTGTAGGTGTTGCTTCAATTAAAACTTGAACTTTTAATGAAGTTATGATCTAAGTACTTACATAAACGGTACTGATTTTTGTGAAGGAATCATGTCTTCTATTCCACATAATAATGACGGTAGTTGACACCAAGTAAACTGAAAGGAAGATGAAGCATCGACAAAAGGAACCCATGCTCTAAGAAATCTAGTAAAAGCTTGCATTATGCACAACATATTTCATCTTTAAGGCCTATGGTTCAAGCTCTGATGTTTGCTCATGGCATGGTTCTTTTTACGATAAGGTCTCCACCTTGAGAAGTCAATTCTCCACAAGGGAGTGAGCATGTTAGAAGGACTTTGGAGAAGCGGTTTCCATCAAAACAAAGAAGAAGGTCTCCTTCACCTTCCAAGACCTTTACCCCCAAAATATGATGAAAGAAGCTTTCCACAAGAAAGGTCAAGTGCTCTTAGTCACGTTGCACCACAAAGGTGCAAAAGGACCTACTATGTTTGGAAGAGAGCTCGTAAGCTTCAAAAGTTCAAAGAGGGTCGAAAGAGTGTGACTTTTCTCACATTTGATGGCACGTATGTTAATACGGATAAACTGCTAAACTTTATTCATCAATTTGATGTGGCGTTTGGTGGGGAGCACATTACCGAACAATCAAAGCTGTGCCACATAGCTATGTACATGAAAAGGTCCCGCCACCAATGGTGGGCATGTCTTCACTCTCAAGGATTGAGGCCCAAGACTTGGAGAGCTTGTAGGGTTGCTATCACAGGGAGCAATTACTACCCGATCAAGCCAAGGATGATGCGCTCACGGCATGGCGTGCTCTCAAGCTCACGCCATGCGCTCACGGCATGGCGTGCTCTCAAGCTCAAAAAGGGAGAGACTATGCAAGATTATTTATCTTCTTCTAGTGATGGGTCCTCCTCATCCAAAAGCGGAAGAAGCGAAAGAAGCCATTTCCACCAACGAAGAAGAAGGTCTCCTTCACCTTCACCAAGCTCTTCACCCTCAAAATATGATGAAGGAAGCTCTCCACAGGAAAAGTCAAGCGCTTTTACTCGTACACCGCGAAGGCGCAAAAGGACCTACTATGCTTGGAAGAGAGCTTGCAAGCTTCAAAAGTTCAAAGAGGGTGGAAAGAGTGTGACTTTTCTCACATTTGATGGCACATATGGCAATACGGATAAAGTACTAAACTTTATCCAACAATTTGATGTGGCATTTGGTGGGGAGCACTTCACCGAACAATCAAAGCTACGCCATGTAGCTATGTACATGCAAAGGTCCGCTCGCCACCCACCAATGGTGGGTAAGTCTTCGAGCTCAAGGATTGTAGCCCAAGACTTGGCAAGCATGTAGGGTTGCTATCATGAAGCAATTCCTAACCGGTCAAGCCAAGGATGATGTGCTAACGGCATGGCGTGTTCTCCAGCTCAAAAAGGGAGAGACTATGCAACACTATATAGACAAGTTTTGGCATTTGCATCTCAAAGCCATAGTCTTTGAGTAGATAAACTTTTTTGAGCAAAAGTAGCAGTACTTGGTTGGGCTTCATGAAGATGTGCATGGATATGTTCATGCACAAAAGCCAAAAACCATCTTCAAAGTCATCCAGGGTAACAAGATTTTCTCTCTCAACAAGATGACTAGAGAAGGGTGAAAAGACTCCCAATGAGCAGCCTAGACTCCAAGAGCCACGTAAAGAAGAAGGAGAAAGGGGTATACAAGGGGAAAAACAAGCTCTCACCCCCGAGGAGCTTGAAAGGTACAAGAAGGAGAACCGGTGCTTTAAGTGTGGAGAGTAAGGGTACTCTTATCATGCTTGTCCCACAAAGGCTACCAAGAAGGGTCCTCCTCAAGCTTCACAAGTAAGTTTCCCATCAACCATCCAAAAAGATATTAATCAACTATGCTATGCATGGGGGAAAGTTAGGAACCAAAATGCCTTTATACTCTTTGATGCTGGCTCATCCCATAATTTGATTTCAGTGGAGTTAGCCCAAAAACTGGGCATCAATACTAAAGAAATGGGACCCGCACTTGATGTCGATGGGGCCTTTAAAGGGCAACAAGTCCCTGTCATGCCATCGATTGGGAAGCTTAGGCTACATGCTCAAGAGTACGTTGATTAAGAGGAGTTTTATGTATCTCCTTTATTGCATGAGGATGTTATCTTAGGGGCACCATGGTTTCATCGCATGGCCATACAACTCACTTATCCTAATAGGGTTATCACTTTTCATCATAGAGGTAAAGCCATTAGTATTAACACTGAGAAGAATGGAACCATAATACCTGTTGTATCTAGTGATGTTATACAAAAGTCAATAAAATCTTCTCTTTTTGTGTATATGGCTTTCTTCAAAGACTCTCCTTCCTCTCATGATACACTCTCTCAAATGTCTAATCCTAATATAAGCTTTAATGATGAAATGAATTATATGTCTTTTCTTCAAGCATATGACTATTTTCAGATTCTATCCCTAGTGAGTTACCTCCTTCACGAGGAGAGAATGACCATAGAATTGAATTAGTACCAGGTAGCACACCCCCTAATAAGCACCCATATCGTGTCTCTCATACACAACAAGAAGAGATACGCTCTCAAGTGCATGAGCTTCTTGAGAAGGGGATGGTACGACCTAGTCCATCTCCCTTTTGCTCACCTATGTTGTTAGTGCAAAAGAAGGATGGGTCCTATCGCATGTGTGTGGACTATCGTTGTTATATGTACATTATGTGTGCTATGTTATATACACATTATGTGTGCATATACTAGGAGGCTAACCCACATTAGGCTTGTGAGCATGGGAGCATGGGAACAAGCTCTAGTGGAGCATGGGTTAGGACTAACCTTAAGAGTTAAGGTTAGGGTCAGGCATCCAAGGGTCACACATGAGGAATGGAAAGTCAAGAGTCACTTGAGGGCCCTCCTATATATAATAGGGGCATGGGGCACACTCAAGGGGGCTTGGAGCTTGGGGGGCTTGGAGGCTTGGAGAGTTATGCTATGGTCTCGTGTAGAGGTCCATATCTACTCATCGTCCATTTCACACTTTAGCTACATGCTATTGGATTGGAGTTATACCTCTTGATGGTATGGGACATCAAGGTAGAGGTATGATGTATTTCATTTATGATTCATGTGTGCATCCCTTGGGCTCGGGGATGGTTTGGGTGGTTGAGTTTATGCCTGATTTATGCATGTTTATGCATAACAATTATCTAGAGAGATCTTAGGGTTTTAATAGTGGTATCAGAGCAATCTCTATTTAATTGTTGTTGATTTTTTTAAGTAAATTTTAATATTCACTAATAAAATATTATTTTTTGTTGATTTATGTTGATGAATTGCACGTGGATCATCGATTTGGTGATTGGAACATGTGTTACTACAATTCAATGGATGAATTGACGTTGCGCATTTTTGATAGAATGGATTCCCTGAATCCTAAAATTTTTAGAAAATTTTCCTAATTTTGTAGGAAATTTTTTGAGCATTTTTTGGATTTAAAATGTATTTTTATACATTTTTTGCGGGTTTTTTCCGCGGGAATGCGATCAAATTTCTGTCAATTTCTACTGAAATTCAGTAGGGGACAGCGTGTTGATGCATGAGATGCTCTCCCGTGTGCGTGGGACTCTCTCTGCCTCTCAAATCTGATTTTTCCTTCTTTTTTTCGGGAGAAAATCTCTTTAAAATGATTTTTTTAAACATTAATCATAATTAATGATAATTATGATTAAAAAGTTTAATTAAAAACCTTAATTAAAGATTAAGCTAATCTCTCTGATTAAGAGAGAGAGAGAGAAGAGATTGGAGGAGATAGATGGAAATGGAGAGGAAAGGGAGGAGAGAGGGGAGAAGAGAGAGTCCCTCTCTCTCTCTCACTTGTCCACGCGCAGGCGACCCGAGGGGGGGGGGGCTGCGCTGCAGAGCAGCAGCCGAGCGAAAAAAATCGCCCCACCCCTTAGAAAAAATCAAAATGGTAATCAGCTAAAAAAGTTTTTTTTTAATAAGTTTTTTATTATTTCAAAAAAAAGCTTTTGAATTTATTTCAAAAAAAGCTTGGAAAAAGCCTGGAAAATAGTGGAAATTGCTGGATTTGAGAAAAAAAATCTCTGAAAATTTTTTCTTGAAAATTTTTGGCTTTTCAACTTCCGGAAAACCTTTGGCTTTCCGTTTTCCCGAAACCTTTTGGCTTTCCGAATTCCGGAAAAACTTTTGACCTTCCGTATTCCAGAAACTTTTGACCTTTCACATTCCGATTTTTTTTTTGTCTTTTCATTTTCCCAAAACTTTTGGCTTTCCGTATTCCGAGAAAATGGTTGGAATTCCGAAAATTTTTGACCGTTCGTATTCTAAATGCGTTCGGGGTAATTTAAAAATTTTAAAAAAATTCTTGAAAATTAGTGGAAAATTAGACAAAGATTATTTTAAATTTTGGAAAAATGTGGGGTTGGTGTTTGGCATGTGGTGTGTCCATTCGGGCACCCGTGACCATTCAAATTCCTTTAAAAATATATTTTTTGACCCAAAAAATTAGAAAAATCCATTAAAATTGTAAATTTTCATTGGATTTGAGAATTGTTGAGCGGAATTGGAAATTTCGTGAACGATGGGATTTTCAAGAAAAATTAGGAATATTCTGAAATTATTTTTAGAAATCCTAAAAATTGGTATTTTTTAAAATATCAATGGTATTTTGGCAAATTAAATTGCTAAAAATTTAATGGAAAAATATAGGTTTGGAATGCCATAAGATAGGTTTGGAAGAATTCAAAATTATTATATTTTGAGGCCCTATAAAATTAGGAAAAATTAGGAAAAAATCATGATAATTCTTTTTCTGGAGAATTTAATATTTTCGAGGGTTATTTAATATTGAAATACATTTTCTCGTACTGACATTAGATAGATGTGGGTTATTCGTATATTATTAATACGATTATACCTCGTATTAATGGATATTTATGTTTGGATTAATTCTAAACGATGTATTCATGATTTTTTACCATTTTTAGCCATTCTTTTTGGACATGTTCCTTAATTTCTTTTGATGGCTATAATTTACGTTCAAAGCGTGTTTCACCTTTGACACTTTTCCATGATAATTTATTTTGCACTTATTTAAGTGTGGTTTGTGCTTAATTTCTTAAGCCTCTATCATGGGTTAGTTGATCGGTTTGTTTTGGTGGATTTTTATTGGATGTTTTCCAAGTTTTACATGGACTCATCAGGTTTTACCTAGATCACTTGTGTCTAGGGGTTTTTTTGAGTGCTACACACATGTGTTTCACTTTCTTACTTTGGAGTTTTATTTGAACAACACAATGTTCATATACTCCAGATTGATGAGTTGGCCACCAATTTAAATGCTTCTATTGGCATGATTTATGTCCATTAGATGGTATGCATTGATTTTTATGATCAATTATGGTTTTTATGGATTTAAGGAGCTTCTATGCTTTTATCCATGGTTTTATAAGGATCTTTTGAATAATTACATGTGCTTTGAAGGTAGCATTTGCCTTCGTTTTTTGCACGTAATTTTGGAGTATATTTCTTGTACTCTTGTACATATTCCAACTCGGATACCTAGTTGCTTATATAACTAGGTCAGTTATTTTTCTACCCTAACTTTATTGTGTTTTGGGTAGTTATCATTAGAAAGGCGCCAATAATTCAATTTCTTTTCTAATGATGTACTCAGAAGGAGTTATTCCTTGATGTAGTCTCAAGTATATAGAGACAGGTTTAGTATGTGAAAGTCTGGAAAGGCCATCTTATTCCTTTTATAGAGAATTTTATTCATATTTCCTAGATGGCATACTAGGGAGTTTCAAATTGTTAAGGTATGTATGGGTGGTATCATGGTGGTATGGGATGCTAGTGATCCCTCACATATATTATCTTATGGGATAATTTGGGCTCAAGATTGTTGCTTTTGCTTACATCACTTAGCATGTTGACCTCAACATTCAAAGACAATCTTATTTTCTAAATTCACTAGAAGTTATATTGTGGGCATTATCTAGATAAATTTCTTTTATCTATAGCCTGCATGTTTTGATGAGGTTAATCTCATCGTCATTTTCACTTGTTGAAATCTCTTTCTTTAGAGTTCAAACAAGTTTATCTTGTTGTGTTCGGATAAGGAAATTTGGATTCTTCCTTTGTTGGCATTTCTTTCTCCAGTTCCGTACTTTAGGTGATCTATATAGTCAACCTGATTGTTTATAGATGGACATATGTAACTCATCGAGACATTGATGACTCTCTATGTTGATATGGGTAACTCGAGATGTCAATTATTTCATATGCAGATGTGGGTATGTCGGGGCGCCGATGAATCCCTGGTTTCTGCTGTTATAATGCCATGTTTTCCTACTTTATTCTGAATGGTTTACAACGAGGAAGTTACTTTGAATGTGAATTGCTCTGATCGTCTGCAAACTGATGGGCAAACAGAGTGTATGAATCAGATTGTAGAGTATATGCTTCGTGCATATGTCTTTAGGAAATCATCATATTGGAAAAAATATTTTCCAATGATGGAATTTGCCTATAAACAGTTTTAAATCTACGGCTATTATTTTTTAGTCCGTGCATACTTATGTATGGGTATCAACCCAGGGCACCTATTGATGTCGGTCTTAAGGACATCGAGCTTGATGCATCGAGGGATTTCTTGCGTGATATGTAGGAAATGCTGACCGAAGCTGAGGATTCTATCAGGAGTGCTCATGATAGGGCACAGTTTTATGCTGATAGGGGACGCTCATCTCGGTCTTTTGAACCAGGAGCGTTGGTTTATTTTAATGTTCCTAAAGATCTTCAAACTTTGTCAATGGGAAAATGCTCAAATTTATCTCCTAGATATTGTGGTCCATTTTCGAGTTATACATCGGATTGGCACGGTTGGGTAAGAACTAAAACTACCTCCAATTGTTAGAGTTCATCCAGTCCTTCATATCAATAGATTGAAAGGGAAACTGGGAGGTGAGGATAACAGAGTTATTCCTCAAGAACTCATTGAAGTCGAAGATTTATCCTATGTTCCACATGAACCGGATATGGTACATGAATTCAAGGAAAGGAAACTTTGTAGTTGACTTATCCTTGAGGTTAAAATTAGGTGGAAAGATAGGAAAATTGAGGATTCAACTTGGGAGTCGGTTAAGATTGTTCAGCGCAGTTCTCCTTCTTTTCATTGCAAGAGTGCAATGTTTTGAGAGAGGGGAAGTATGTTATATGTACATTATGTGTGCTATGTTATATACACATTATGTGTGCATATACTAGGAGGCTAACCCACATTAGGCTTGTGAGCATGGGAGCATGGAAACAAGCTCTAGTGGAGCATGAGTTAGGACTAACCTTAAGGGTTAAGGTTAGGGTCAGGCATCCAAGGGTCACACATGAGGAATGGAAAGTCAAGAGTCACTTGAGGGCCCTCCTATATAATAGGGGCATGGGGCACACTCAAGGGGGCTTGGAGCTTGGGGGGCTTGGAGGCTTGGAGGCTTATGCTATGGTCTCTTGTGTAGAGGTCCATATCTACTCATCTTCCATTTCACACTTTAGCTACATGCTATTGGATTGAAGTTATACCTATTGATGGTATGGGACATCAAGGTAGAGGTATGATGTATTTCATTTATGATTCATGTGTGCATCCCTTGGGCTCAGGGGTGGTTGGGTGGTTGAGTTTATGCCTGATTTATGCATGTTTATGCATAACAATTATCTAGAGAGATCTTAGGGTTTTAACAATCGTGCACTAAATAAGAACACAATCAAGAATCGATTTCTAGTCCCTCGTATAGAGGACATTTTTGACAAGCTACAAGGTTCATCTTACTTTAAAGGATAGACCTTAAAAGTGGATATCATCAAATAAGGATAGTACCTCATGTCATCCATAAGACTCTTTTTCGTACGGAGTTTGGCTTGTATGAGTACGTGGTGATGCCCTTTGGCCTTACCAATGCTCCAGCAACCTTTAACAGGTTAATGGTGGAAAGATTATTACGGAATACACTGGAGTGTTCTTTGATGACATTATCATCTACTCTAGGATAATAGAAGAACACAAAGAGCACTTAAAGGCAATTTTTGAAGAATTGCATGCTAATAGACTTTATGTAAATGGGAAGAGAAGTGAGTTCTTCCTTAATGATATCAAGTACCTTGGTCACATTATCTCTAAGGAGGGTATCCAAATGGATCTCGAGAAGCTTAAGGTAATAGATAAGTGGCCACAACCAAAGAACCTTCATGTGTTAAGAAGCTTTATTGGCATGTGCTCCTATTATAGACACTTTATTTCAAAGTTCTCTATAATAGAAGGTCCACTCCATGATTTGACAAAGAAAAAGGTCAAATTTCAATGGACCATGAAAGAAAACAATGCTTTTAAAGAGCTCAAGGAAAGGCTTATGTGACGAAACCACTATTGATATTGCCTTATTTCAATAAGCCTTTTGAAGTTCATTGTGATGCTTGTGGTGATAGCATTGGGGCTGTTCTTTCTCAAGAAGGACATCCTATTGCTTATTATGAAAGTAGAAGGTTGAACTCTCACAAGAACAAGTACTAGGAATCTATAAGAAAGAACTACTTGAAGTTATCCATGCTCTAGATTCTTGGAAGCATTACTTGTTGGGTACACCCTTCATAATACATACATATCACCAAAGCATTAGATATTTTCTTATGTAAACCAAGCTTTCTAATGACAAGCAAATAAGATGGGCTGATTTTCTCTCTCAATTTCATTTTTGCATAGCCCATATCCCTGGAAAGTAAAATGCAGTTGCAGATGCACTCTCACGAAGGCCTAAAGTAAATGCTGCCTCCATAGCACATAATCATGATCTTGCAAGCATGATTGACAAGTATGCACAAGATGAAGGCTATATCTCTATTATGGTAGATTTAGAGAGTAACAATGCCCATGAACCTTTCTCACTAAAGGAAGGATTCCTCTTGCATGGTTCACGATTATGTGAAACCAAAGAACTTTGTGAGAAGGTAATATGAATCTCATGCTCCACCATATGCAGGGCATCGTGGCATTCAAGCCACTACTCAAGAAAATAAAGACTTACTTCTGTTGGCCCTCTATGCGAAAGGACATGCATGATTATGTAGAACAATGAATGCTATTTCAAAAGGTCAAGTATGATAGAGGAAAAGCCCCTAGATTGTTACAATCATTGTCGATTCTAGAAACTCCATGAGAGAGTATCTCAATGGACTTCATCTTTGGATTGTCGAAGTGCATACATGGGAATATGGGTATATGGATAGTGGTAGACTGATTTAGTAAACAGGCTCATTTCATACCTGTAAAGAAGACCACATGGCCACCATATTTATATCCCAAATTTTCAAGTACCATGGGATGCCAAGTTCAATGGTCTTTGATAGAGACCCAAGAATGACAAGTCTCTTTTGGAGGGGCTATCTGAAAATTTGGGCACTAAACTCAATTTCTCGTCAGCTTATCACCCTCAAACGGATGGGCAAACAGAGATTGTGAATTCCATCATCCTTGATCTTCTCAAAAGCTATGTTGGGGAGAAAGATCAAAGTAAACAACGGGAGAAATACTTACCTTTGGTAGAGTTTGCATATAATAACACGATGCACACCTCTACAGGGAAGTTTCCATTTGAGATTGTTAAAGGCCGTCCAAAGCCTCCACCTACCTATCTTAAGCATGCATTCAAATATATTCGTAGAGCTAATGAGTATGTGCATGACATCAAGATAGCTTTTCAAAAGATAAAAGAAGCTATTGAGGTGTCGCAACAAAAGCAAAAAAGGGTTGATGTGGTAAGCATCGAAGGCCTTTAGAGCTAAAAGAGGATACATGGGTTTTGCTGAAGTTTCCCAAGGCTCTTTTACATCAAAAGATGGGCAAGAATTGGCAAACGAAGGCCCACAGGTCATCAAAAGATTTATCCTAAGCTTTCTAATAAGAGGTATTATGGTCCATTTTAGATCCTTAAAAGGATCAATGAAATGTCTTTTAGACTCAAGTTACCAAAGCATTGGCATATACATAATGCCTTTCATGTGAGTCTACTTATGCCATTTAAAGGTACCCTATAGAAGAGGATCCTCCTGAGATTGACGACCAAGAGGAGATCCTACAACCTGAAGCCATCCTTAAGCATGAGGATAACATTCTTTGAAGTGGTAAAGTAATATGCAGGTATTTAATTAAGTTTAAGAATTATCCTCTTGAAGATGCTAAATGGATACATGAACCCCAAAATTGAAGTATTCTCTTGCCCTGTTGCAAGATTATAAGTTCCTTCATGGTTTAAATGATAAACAAGACATCGATGTATAAAAATGTTTAAAGATTTAATGCAATGTTCTTTTTTTTTTCTTTTTACTAATGTGCATTAAAAAGTTTTATCTGTGTACACCAATGTTTCCAAGGGATAGTTTAGCGATGACTTTGTCTCCTAAACACCTACTAGACTTTCCATCTAGTTCAGGAATGTAATCTTGCTCAAATGTGGATCCGGAGCATAGATGGGATTCCTTTCACTTGATACAAGCATAGTCGAGGACGACTACAATTTCAAGGGAGGGGTAATGTCATCAAAATTTAATTTTGATGAGTTTTGTGCTTTATCAAGGCTTTTCTCTCTCTAAACGTGGCCACTGGGGAAAGAAGAAGCACAAGAAAGCACATATTGTTGGACAATAAGGCATATATGGAAGTAAATTCAAGGCTACACAAGTGCCAAAGGGTGAATTCCACCTCCCAAGTGCATGGCAAATTTTCCTAGGATCTCACCAGTATTTTATGCAGTACACGGGCCTATGAAGGACTTAAAAATTGCTAAAATACAGCTTACGAGAGGTGGCAAAAGTGGAAGTGAGGGCAAAGAATAATGAAAATGGGAATGAGGGATTTGTTTGGCCAATTTGGGACACTTATAACCCAATTAGAGGGCAAGAAAGAGTGATCAAAAGCACAAGTGAAAGCTCTCACAAAGCTCTTCCAGCTCAAGCACTCATATGTAAGCTATATGCTTAAGATTGTGTACCACCCCTTGGTAGCTAAGTATGATACTTAGGCTATGGAGCACTTTCATCTCAAGCTTCTTCCCTAATCCTCTTCAAAGCTCTCCTTTTCTCCACAAGTACTCTTGGCTTGAATAGCCATTGAGGCTTTGAGAAGAGGACAACGTAGTTCAAGGGAGAAGCAAGCCAACAAGCTCATGGGTTATGGAGATCCTAGCCTCCATGGTCGCTACTCTCGTTTTGTAAAGAGTTCAAGAGCAAAGATTAATACAAAGCCTCTCAAGGGGGGGTCGGCCTCAAGAAATCCAACCCTCAATCTTGTGTTGATTGTGTCAAGATCTTGCTTTAATGTGCTTGTTATGCATATGCAAATTGTATAGTTGCTAAATGAATGCATTAGCCACTATGTTGTTCTTATCACATGCTATCGACTAAGGGCATTAACTATAAGGAAATCATAAGTGTCATTAAGGCTAGTTGCTAAAAGAGCTAAGAGCAAATACTTTTTATTTGCCTTAAAAGAGCTTAATGAAACTTGATTTCAATATGAGTGCTCGAGCTTGAAGAGCTTTGTGAGAGCTTTCACTTGCGCGCTTGAACACTCCAAATTTCTTTGTGATGAGAGAGATATACCTCCTTCAAGCTCACGACTTGGAGAGGTGGAAAGTGGTGCCAAAATTAGCATCCTTGTGGCTAGAGACAAGTGGAGTATGGGTAGGGCATGGGAGGGGGAGTGCTTAGTTCTTGTACCAAATTGTTGAAACAAAGCCCTCATTCCCATTTTCATGATCCTTCGCCCTCATTCCCACTTTTCCCACCTACCATAAGCCGTATATTGGCAATTTTAAGTCCCTCAAGGGCCCCTTTGTACTCTGTAAAATACTGATGAGATCCTAGGAAAATTTTCCATGCACTTGTTAAGTGGCATTCACATTTTGGCACTTCCCTAGCCTTGAATTCACTTTCATACATACCTTATTGTCCAACAACATGTGCTTTCTTGTGCTTCCTCTCTCCAAAATGGCCAATTTAAGAGAGAGAAAATCCTTGATAATGCACAAAACTCATCAAAATTAAATTTTGATGACATTACCCTTCCCTTGAAATCATAGTTGACTCGATTAAGCTAGTGGACCAGGAGAGTCCTCATCCAGCGATTCTGTTGTGATAGACCATGGATGCAGGCTCATGCCTTGATTGCACTTTTTATCAAACATAACATCACCCCACATATCCATTCAGCTAAAACAGAAAAACAAGCTTGGGATATTCTAGCTGGTTTGTATGCAGGTTTGTATGCAGGTTTGTATGCAGGTCGTAACGAGACAAAAATCTCTTACCTGCGTAAAGAGCTAGAATCGAAGATTATGCAAGAAGATGATGACATGAATGTTTTTGTTGCTGAGATTAAAGATCTCAAAAGGAATAGTTGATTTTTACAATAGGTGAAATTATTCCAGATCATTCTCTTGTGCAGACTGTTCTTAATGCTTTACCTGAGTCATATCAGACTTTTGCTTCCACGTGGAGACTTGTTACTGATGAGGATAGACCTGATGTTGTCAAGTATGATACTTTAGTCAATAAGCTCTTGCAAGAAGCACAGTCCAGGCAAAACAGGGCTAGGCAACGTGCAGTTGATCAAGCATTTGTTGCTGCCCAGCAAAGAAGAAGTGGTAAGGCAGCCCCTTCCATTGTTTCTTCTCCTATTAGTAGGTCTGCAACTTCTTCTCCTTCCACAGGTAGCAACAATAGGTCTGAGAAGGCTCTTGATAAAGGCAAGAAAAAGATCAGGTGCAACTATTGTAAGGCAAATAATCATGTCATTAAGAATTGCCCTAAGCTAAAGGCTAAAGAGTCAAATGCAGCCACAATAGCGGATGCTTCTACAAATGCAGATTCTGCAAATGTTGTGCAGGATACAGAATGGGCATTTAGGGTAGAAGCATGTTAACGTGCACAAAAAATGCTGTCCCAGACAATGCTAGTTTTAGTAGTGCTTGTTAGCATACATTCGAGAGCCAAGAATATGTCCATTTTGAAATAAACTTTCCATAATTAATGTTAAATTTACTCCAAATTCAAATGTAGCATCTTTTCAGTTACTGAAGTCATGGTGTAGTGGATGAGCGCTCTCTCTCTCTCTCTCTCTCTCTCTCTCTCTCTCTCTCTCTCTCTCTCTCTCTCTCTCTCTCTCTCTATCTTTCTGTCTCTGTGCCTCTCTCTCTCTCTCTCTCTCGCTCTCTCGAGGTTCTCCATGATCTATGTAAGCCAAGCTCTCTCTCTCTCTCTCTCTCTCTCTCTCTCTCTCTCTCTCTCTCTCTGTGTGTGTGTGTGTGTGATGCTACTCAAACAGTCTCACCCTCTCCCTTTGCCTCGCATTCTCTCCGTGTAGCCCACTTCCTCCCCATCTCATAGAGTTATGGTGAACCATACCTTGCAATCTGATCTGGTAGGTTTACTTACGCATTCAAGGGCAGCAGATGAAGGTAGCAGAAGGGATCCTTTACAGACAATGAATCCGAACTTGGAGGACCCAACTTGTACTGCCATTAGGGATTATGAGAGACAAAGAAAGAGGAAAGAACGAGAGAAGAAAAAACTTAAGCAGGTTCAGGTTCGAGAGCTTGCCTTTGAGGAGGAAAAGAAGAAGAAAATCTCGTCTAAGATTGTGGCACTGTTCAAGAGGAGGACTGAAGGAATTAGTACAGAAGACAAGCAAGAAATTTGGAATCTAGTATCTCATCATCCTGTCGTGCAAGCAGTGTGTCTAGAGGAGTCTACCATTCAAAGTGCAATCATGTGCAATGTTCGTAACACCTTGGCGCTTGTAAAGTGGCCAAGCTATAATGAGGAGTTGTATTTGAAGCATACAGCATTGTCCATGATGTTGAATTCAAAGGAGAACATGCAAATGTCAAAAGTCTCGAGACTCCTTAAAGTTCCACGTCGATCCTTGTACAAGGCTAAATTGCGGGTGACATCGAATGTTGACAGTGGAATGTTTTCATTGGCTGCATGTCAAAAACATGCCCGTCGTAGCACAATCACAGATGAAATGAAAGAGCTGGTTCACACATTTTGGAGGGATGAGACACGTGTATCCCCTAACAAAAAAGATGTTTGTCAAAAGAGGATGGGGAGAAAAAATTACATAAAGCATCTTGTACGCCTCCTTGATGAACCTTAGGTAATTGATCTAACCAAAGCACCATTATTCGAGTACACTAAAAAGCATGTGAAACTTTATAGTTAGCATACTGGTTGTTATTTACACTATGGTTGTTTATGGTTTATTCTAGCTAGAACATGCTATACTGTATATGCTAGTTCAAATCTTCAATATGTTGATCACCTTACAGAGTGTGTTATTTATCATATTAGTAATGCTAATTAGTATACAAGCCATACCTGTGGAGGCACACTGTAAATGCTAGTTAGCAGACTGTGTATGCTAGTTAGCATACTCTATGTGCTAATTAGCACACTCTACATGCTAGAACATGCTATACTGTATATGCTAGTTCAAATCTTCAATATGTTGATAACCTTACAGAGTGCGTTATTTATCATATTAGTAATGCTAATTAGTATACAAGCCATACCTAGAGGCACACTGTAAATGCTAGTTAGCAGACTGTGTATGCTAGTTAGCATACTCTATGTGCTAATTAGCACACTCTACATGCTAGTTAGTATACAAGCCATACCTGGAGGCACACTGTAAATGCTAGTTAGCAGACTGTGTATGCTAGTTAGTATACTCTATGTGCTGATTAGCACACTCTACATGCTAGTTAGTATGTAAATGCTAGTAAGCATGCTGTGAGTGCTAGTTCGCATATGGTAGGTGCTGATTAGCATACTGTAAGTGCTAGTTAGCATACTCTAAGTGCTAGTTAGCATATTCTATGTGCTAGTTAGCATACTCAAGGTGCTAGTTAGCATAATGTAGGTGCATCTTAGCATACTGTAAGTGCTAGTTAGCATATGATTAGTGATAGTTAGCACTTTGTATATGCTTATTAGCATACTGTGAGTGCTAATTAGCATACTTTAAGTGCTGGTTAGCATACTGTAAGTGCTACTTAGCATACTGAATGTGCTAGTTAGCATAATGAATGTGCTTGTTAGCATACTGTTAGCATACACAAAGCCCAGGTAAGAATATCTTTATAAAATTGTTTGCATATGTGGAGGCAACTGATAAACACGGAGACAAAAAAAAGAGAAAAGATCTTGTGACTAAAGAAATGCAGTGCTGGGAGTTTCTTCAACTCTTACAGACCAAGCTGAAGGTTTTTATCAAACATAACTATATCGCTCGATGGCAAGCACAACAGTTCAAGGATTGTATTCTTAGATTTCCTGACGATGTGGTTGTGTCGGTTGTAGACTTTGCAGAAAACTATGCATTCAAGGAGCAAAATGAGATTCAATCCATGCATTAGCACTCAAGTCAAGTAACTATTTTTGTGCACATAACATACTACCACAGGGAAGGGGAAGTAGTCAAGAAAATCCACTTCTTCATATCAGATGACAAAGTGCATGACACATTGTTTGTCCAACATTGTTTTATGCTGCATTGTGGCTGGTTACAGAGAGAAGGTGTCACTCCAAAACGTCACTGGGTCTGGCCAGATGGTGCTGCCTCACAGTTTAAGGCTGCTAGGCCTTTCTATTTTGTTGCAAGGTATGCTGGACTGACAGGAATGGAGATGAGCTGGTTCTTCTTTGGGGATCAGGACATGGCAAGGGAGAGCATGACGGTGTAGGCGCAGTTGTTAAAAGATTGTTGACACATGAACAGCTGAAGCCTAATGGGGCCACTTTAAAGTGTGCTGCAGATGTGGTTGCCTATTGCCAAGCCAACCTATCAAAGGGAGCAGCTGTATCATATCCTCTAAAAGAAAGGGAATGTGCCCGTGTGTTTTGGGAGATCAAAGTAGGTGATATAAACAGGGAGGTTAAATGGAATTGTGCCACGGTTGAGAAGTCTCGCACCTTGCATGCTTTTCGCGGTCACAACCGGCAGGATGCAACTGCCATTGCCACAAGACCATTGGCATGCTTTTGGGATGCATGCATGAACCATAGTTGGAATCGCTGCACTAACAAATCTCATGTGCAGCCTTGGGATTATCACATTCTGATGCCATTGTCTGATGAAGTTGAGGATGAAGAAGACACTCTGACTGATGATGCCCTTGAAGGACAGATCATTGGATATGAAAAATTCGTGTATGAAGGCCACCATGATGCATTAAGTAGTGCTTTGTGTGTTGGTGACATTTTTGCAGTGAATCCGGATGCTACAACCAATGATGAGAATGTAGACTTTTACTTGGTAAAGTGCATTGCAGTAAAAGAAAAGGCAAAACAGGGTTACATTGATGAGTGGAACAATGTAATTGACAAAGGCTCTTATGTCGTGCCTTATGTCGTGCAAGGACTGTATTATAAGCAAGTGGATACATACACCTTCAAACTAGACTACAATCAACCTATTGTTCACATACTTTCAAATCTTGTACGTTGTATCAAGATACACATGAAACACATGCAAAAGAGAAGGCAAATGTACACAATCACCCCCGAAGATTATGAAGCAATCTATAACAGCATGCCATTTGGTTTTTGACATGAGCGTCATGGTCTTTTATTCTATTTTGTATCTACTACTACCACAGTATATGCTAATAGTGTACTAACAAGCTTCTACAAAGTGTGTGCATAAAGCGTATGCTAACTAGCATACAGTGTATCCTAACTAGCATATAAAGTATGCTAACTAGTATATAGTATAGGCTAACTAGCATATATTGTATGCTAACTCGCACAGTATATGTTAACTGTATACTAACTACCTAATTTATATTGTGTGCTTACTAGCATATAGCATATGCTAACTAGCATACAGTATATGCCAACTAGCATATAGTGTATGCTAACTAGCATATAGTGTATGCTATAACTAGCACAGTATATGCTAACTGTATGCACACTCGCTACTATATAGCGTGTGCTTACTAGCATACAGTATATGCTAACTAGCATATAGTGTATGCTAACTACCGCACTATATGAAAATTGTTTACTAACAAGCTTCTACATAGTGTGTGCTAACTAGCATAAAGTGTATGCTAACTAGCATACAGTATACGCTAGTTAGCATATACTATATGCTAACTAGCAAACAGTATATGTTGACTAGCATATAGAGTATATTCTGACTAACAAGCTTCTACAAAGTGTGTGCTAGCTAGCATAAAGCGTATGCTAACTAGCATACAGTGTATTCTAACTAGCATATATAGTATGCTAACTAGTATATAGTATAGGCTAAATCATATACTGTATGCTAACTCATACAGTACACGTTAACTGTATACTAACTACCTAATTTATATTGTGTGCTTACTAGCATATAGCGTATGCTAACTAGCATACAGTATATGCCAACTAGCATATAATGTATGCTAACTAGCATATAGGGTATGCTAACTAGCACAGTATATGCTAACTGTATACTCACTAGCTACTATATAGCGTGTGCTTACTAGCATACAGTATATGCTAACTAGCATATATTGTATGCTAACTACCACAGTATATGATAATTGTTTACTAACAAGCTTCTACATAGTGTGTGCTAACTAGCATACAGTATATGCTAGTTAGCATATACTGTATGCTAACTAGCAAAACAGTATATGTGCTGACTAGCATATACAGTATAGTGTATGCTAACAAGCACAGTATATGCTAACTGTATACTAACTACTGCTATATAGTGTGCTAACTAGCATACAGGATTATGCTAACTAGCATATAGTGTATGCTAACTACCACAGTATATGCTAACTGTATAAACTTGCTACTTTATAGTGTGTTCTATCTACCAAAAAACCCAATACATAATTCTGTAACACATAAAAATGGAATAGTAGGAGGCAACTGTTGAAAAGATTATCTCATCATTAACTTCCAGCATCAAATAACATTACATAGGGTTTAATTTTACAATGAGTCACACCCGCCAAAAATCTTTAGGCCTCCTCAGAGGGCGTTTGTATAGTGACCGGGCTTTTTTGCTCCCTCCTTTTCTCTGCTTTCTCCTTTCTCTCTGCTTCTAGGTCGCCTCTCTGCTGTTCCTTTTCTTTTCTTTTCCTCTCCAGCCTAGCTTTCTACTCTCTCTCTGCTTCTAGGTCATCTTCCTTTTGTTTGCGAGCGACGAAGTTCTGCTTGTCTCTCAGTCTCTAGCAACTGTTTTTTTGATGACTGCATCAGAGAAGTTATCAGAGCCTGTATCAAAGAAATTGTCAGCCACATACGCTGCCCGATCATCCGACTGCAGCCAAAGAAAAAGCCAGTCTTTCAAAGATTCTATAAGAAACTGTTGTCTCTCCTCAGCACTCTGGTCCTCTAGCTTCGAAGTAACGAGCCAAGCTTGTGCTGGGTTCTGAAACACTTTGTAGAGGCTATCATCAATCAGAAGCATGTTTTGGGCATTGTACGTCGGATTGTATTTCCAAAACAAGGCTAAATCTTTCATAAACATAGGTTTATTCAAGATTTGCCAGGGTTGCGGACTGCAGTGCTCTTGCGCAAAAAAACCGGCAATCCTTGGCACCACCTGCAATTTAAAAACAGCCCTGTAAATATTCATGACTTTACGATGCATGCTTGTGCTCCAAATATACACACTGAAGAACTGAAGACACCAGTCCAAAAACATGTGGTTGTCCTTGTGACAGAACACCTGCTTATCCTCTACATTGTATTTTAACATTTCATCTGCATATGCAGGGGGCTTTTTGCCGAAGCGAGTCTCTACCACCCTCAGCAAAAGACTATTGAGATCTAGTAAAAGAGCTCTTTTTTCATCACATAGTCGCTTAGGCACCCATATTGGGTCTGAAGAGGATACCATTCAGCATATATAACCTCCCCTGATGGGTGAACATAATTTAGGCACTCAAAAATTCTACAGGCACGCTGTGAATATCGTTCGAGCCGCTTTTCAATCTCCAATTTTTTTCTCCTTATCTGGCTGGCTTTGCAGACTCGCCATTTTCGTAATTTCTTCCATTGCATGGCCGCATTTACATCATGCAAGGCAATTAATGCCAGTTTCTCTTCCTCTGCAAAGAAACAGCGATACGAAGGGAAGAAGTTCATAGATTGGCAGAAAATTATAATGGACTGCTGCTCAACATTATATTACACAAAGACATTTTCACCGAGAAAATAAAAAAAATTACATGACAGCCACAAGAGGCATTAGGTTTTCAAAATGGCATAACCATAAGAGTGAAGGGCACAGGTATGGGAACACTAAGTAAAGGCTAAACAACTGAACAATGACAGTTGCCTGCTTACAGTACAGAATCTGGGCAAAAAAGGAAAGGTCTTAACACAGTTTTTTGCAAGCTCTTGAGCGGGTGGCTTTCTTTTCACCTTTGGTGCTTTCAGCTTTGTCCTTCATCTTCTTTGGGGAACCATAGCCGTTGCTTGCAGTTTCTTCAGGTACCTCTTCCGGGCCCACTTTTCTCTTTGCCTTAGCCTTTCGCAAAAAACCCTCGAGAGGGCTGTTATCACCAACTTCCTGCGGGTCCTCTATGTTGTTAGTCTTCAATGTTTCCCTTGATGCCCTGGCACTAGCCATTGTCTGCTGAGAAGTTTTTACTGTGTCAGTTGCAGCAGGCATGGCACGTGCATGAGGAACCATGACAAAAAAATCATCTTCTTTTGATTTACTGCTCACGTCACCGCCTTCCTCTGTTGTTTTCATGCTTGCACTTTGCATTTGCTGGGATCCCGCATCTACTCCTTCATTCATTGTATCTAGCTCACCACCCTTCTCAGTCGAAGGGTTCTCAGTTTGCAGCCTTTCCCTTACCTTTGGTGTCATGTACACTGCCCACATCATGTAGGGGCTTTGAGAGACCTGCAACAAAAAAATCTTTGATTACACCCTTTATAAGCATGTCATGTATGCTACATAGTATGTTTCATATGCTAACTATGTGTGCAGCTAGGCCAGTATGCTAATTAGCATTCCCGTGTATGCTAGCTAGCATAATCATATATGCTAACTAGAATATCAAGTATGCTAACAAGCATACCAGGTATGCTAACTAGTAAACCTTATAATCTCTAAGCAATTCAAGTGTACCCAAAAGCTTCTATGTGCTTACTAGAGCACAGTATATGCTAATTAGCATATCCAACATGCTTAATAGCATATCAAGTATGCTAATTAGCATATCTAGTATACTAGTTAGCATACAGGATATGCTAATTAGCATATCCAGTATACTAACCAGCATACTGGATATGCTAATTAGTATATCCTGTATGCTAACTATCATTCCAGCTAGCATATCCGGTATGCTAATAAGCATATCCAATATGCTAACTAGCATACCTAGTATGCTAGTTAGTAGACCTTATAACCTCTAAGCTAATCCAATATGCTCCAAAATGCTTACTAGCATATAAAAATTGGTAATTAGCATATCCAACATGCTTAATAGCATATCAAGTATGCTAACTAGCATATTCAGTATGCTAATTAGCATAACCAGTATGCTAGTTAGCATACAAGATATGCTAATTAGCATATCCTGTATGCTAATTAGCATTTCAGATAGCAATCCAATATGCTAACTAGCATACTGGATATGCTAATTAGCATTCAATATGCTAACTCCGGTATGCTAATAAGCATACCCAATATGCTTACTAGCATATTGGATATGCTAATTAGCATCCACTCATCCAACTAGCATATCCAGTGTGCTAGTTAGCATACTGGTTATGCTAATTAGCGTATCTTGTATGCTAGTTAGCGTATCCAGCATACTGGTTACGCTAATTAGTGTATCCAGTATCCTAACTAGCATATCCATTGTGTTTATTAGCATTCTAGATACGCTTTTTAGCATATCCGGTATGCTAGTTAGCATGCTAGTTAACATATCCCGTATGCTAGTTAGCATACTGGATATGCTAGTAGGCCTACTTGATATGCTAATTAGCATACCCGGTATGCTTGTTACCGTATTGGGTATGCTAACTAGCATATATGCTGTGCTAGTTAGTATACAGGGTATGCTTACTAGGGTGCTAGTTAGCATACAGAGAGTATGCTAATGAGGATGCTAGTTAGCATGCAGGGTATGCTAACTAGCATATACGATATATGCTAGTTAGCATCCTACTAGCATATCTAGTATGCTAACTCTAGTATACTGGATATGTTAATTAGCATATGCAATATGCCAACTATCATACTGTATATGCTAACTAGCATATCTAGTATGATAACTAGCATACCTGGCATGCTAATTAGCATATTCATTATGCTAACTAGCACACCTTTTATTCCCAATATGATCAAGCTTGCAGACTGTATGTCCTGTATGCTAGCTAGCAAGCATACATTCAAGTATGGTTTCTTACTAATCTCTGGTGGTGTGGTTGGATGTCGTTGTGTTGCAAGGTTGCACAACCATGCGGTAGGTATGCTTTTTTTGCAGAAGGGAGTCCTACATACGGTCCCAAGGGAGCATGTAGCAGCAAAGCACAAAAGGTGATAATTATGCTCATTCACAAGGGAGCTTGACCATTGTAAGGAATGGTTGGACCTCAAGGGGTAGACCACAGCCAGTACACAGGTTTGTTCCGATGATGTCTTGCACCTCTCTATCCTTCATAAAACTAGCAAGGGCTAGATTAGTTAGGGCAATTTGGAGAAACGAGCCCTACAGCTTGGACTGCATGTGCATCAGAAGTTCAAGTTGGCTTTCAGAGTTCTGCACCTTGGATTTTGCAATTTCCACCTCAACCTACAAAACCAAGACAAAAAGAGCATGGTAAGTACATGAGTTACCTGAGCACATGTACCAAACATAAAGTGCAGAGATGAAACTTACAGACACTTACCAGTTTACAGGTTATGTCTATGTCACTATCTATGGGGTCATCTTCACGAAGAGGAAACCCCATAGCCTCTATGGTGTCTTTGGTTGTCTCTATTGTGACTTCAAGCTCCATCTTTCGCCGGGCATCCACATCATTGCTTTGCAATAGAGCCTGCAACTCCATCTCAGCTGCTTTCAACCTCTGTCTCATGGCCGTGACAATAGGAGTGACCTTCGCATTTTTTGCATTCAAAGCCCTAGCAAGTTCTAGGCCCTCTTGTACTTTGTTTAGATTCTGTTTCTCATAATGTAGCTGTGTTTTAATTTGAAGGACAGCTGCCTTCATGCACTGCCATTCCTCCAACCCACAAAATGAAGAAGCTTCCATCTCCTGTCGACGTGTGGATGGTGTTGCATTTGATGCGGTACTGGCTGGGATCCTTTGTTTGTTTGAACACACTGAACCATTCAGCATCAGTGACCTGCTCCCACCTAACCATTTTGGGATCTAAACCCTCCATGGAAAGGCCATAAGCAGCATTGAACTCTACCAAAGTTGTACAGAATTTTTCCTGCATGGGGATCACGACCTTCGGAGCTTTCCATCGGCCTGCACACATCAAAGGAAAATGTGCTCAACTATAAAGGGAAATGTGCTCAACTATATTGCATGGAAATGTGCTCAACTGTATTGCATGGAGCTTCTTGTGGTACTGAAGCCGAAAGTAGAAGAGAAAACACACAGAACCCGCACAAGACAGAGAGAGAGAGAGAGAGAGAGAGAGAGAGAGAGAGAGAGAGTACCCGAGAGGGACATTGGGGAACCTTGAGATCGCTTTGCGCTTTTGCAGGGAGATGGAGAAGCAGAAGAGGCTCTGCATTTTCTGTGTATAGGAGAATGCGAATGCGCCGCCTTGCTTGCGGGCTCCATGGTGCTCTGGCCTTTGCACTTCATCACCCCACCACTCCGCTGTAACGCCCGTGCTAACTAGCTTCAAAGACTAGCTAGTAATTCAATATACCACAACTTTCATTGATTATTCTTTTTTTTTTGAAGTGCTCATTTGAGCTTTTTGTATCAGCCAGAAGTTTTAAATATGATTACTAATATAGTGACTTACATGCCTAAACTTATGCTAACTAGGAATGCTTGTTCACACATGTGAACTAGCATAAAAAGCATAGCACGTTAACATGCTTCTACCCTTTAGCGTGTATTGCCAGTATGACCCATCTGTACATGATGCATGTTTGGCAGTTTCTGTTGACTCTCATGTATGGTATTTTGACAGTGGTGCTACAAAGCACATTACCTCGCATCGTGATATGTTCACTTGTCTTGAGGCTGTCCCTAATGGGAATACTATCACATGTGCCAATAATGCTTCTTACCCATTGAAGGGCATTGGTAAAATTATGCTTCCTGCTGCAAATGGCAGCGCTTTCACACTTTCAGATGCTTTGTATGTGCTAGGGATAAAGAAGAATCTATTGTCTGTCTCTGCACTTGTTAGACTTGGACTTGTAATCAAATTTGTGGATGACAGATGTACTGTTCATGATTTGACTTCTGGTGATACGATTATTATATATGGCACCTTGTTTCGTGGGCTGTATAGGCTCAATTCTTATGACAAGTGTGTGGAAGATTCAGCAAATGCAATTTCTGATGATGAAAAGGCAGTTTCAGATGTAAAACTATGGCATGCTCGTTTTGGTCATCTAAACTTTGCTAGTTTGCTGCGTTTGCAGAAATTTGATATGGTTGCTTCATTGCCCTCTCTTGAGGCACCATTGAAACATGTTTGTGAAGGCTGTATTTTGGGCAAAATGCAGCGTTCTGCATTTCCAAAGGATGGTTCTGTGCGGGCCACTCGCAAATTGCAACTTGTACATAGTGATGTATGTGGGCCTATGCAAACTCCGTCATTTGGTAAACACTTGTACTTCGTGACTTTCATTGATGATTACTCAAGGCATGCATGGGTATATCCACTGAAGGCAAAGTCCGAAGTGATTTTGTGCTTCAAACAGTTTTTGCTTATGGTTGAAAATGTATCCCCAATTGTACTGTGGGCACCCATCGAGGGGGGGAGTACATGTCTAAAGAGTTTGATGCCTTTCTGGCTAGTCGTGGGATAAAACACCAATGTACAGTGCCGTATACCCCTCAGCAAAATGGTATTGCTGAGAGGAAAAATAGGTCACTTATGGAGATGGCACGATGTATGGTCAAGAGCCAAGCTTTACTATAGGCATTTTGGCTTGAGGCTATCATGTGTGCTGCATATGTACTCAACAGGTGTCCCACACTAAGGCCTTTTACTCCATACGAAGCTTGGCATGGTAGGAAGCCTTCTATTGGTCACTTGCGTGTCTTTGGTTGCTTGGCCTATGCTTTAGTGCCTGTGCAACAATGTAGAAAATTGGATGATAAGGCTGTCAAATGCATTTTTGTTGGTGGTTACAGTGCTCAGAGCAAGCGTTATAGATTGTATCATCTACAGTCAAAGCGTATCTTGATTAGTCGAGATGTTGTTTTTGTGGAAGATGCTGTGCAACCTTTGTTATCATGTACCAAAGAGACAGGTGTGAGCTCACGGGGTGTATTTGATACATTGTTGCCTCTATTTACAGGTGGGAATTCAAATGTAAGTCCTAATGAGGCAAATACTCAACCTATGCAGATTTCAAATGACATCATAGATCAGCTTGTTTCTGACGCAGATTTATAGGATATAATTCATGAGGATAGGGCTGAAAATGAGTAGGCTAGAGGTATGCCTAAATGGCTGGTGCAAACCTTGCGTGATAGTAAAATTGATACACCTATATCTAGTTGTACTCGTTCAGGTTTTCAGCATGCCTCTTATGCATCAGATTGTTATGCTTTGGCTGTGTCTAGTATGTGTGAAGAGGAAGAACCTCTTTCCTTTGATGAGGCACAAAAATCAGAAAATTGGTTGGCTGCAATGCAAAGTGAATATGATGCTATAATGAAGAATGGTACATGGTCTTTGTGTGATTTACCTATTGGTAAAAAGGCCATTGGATGTAAGTGGGTTTTTAAGTTGAAACAAAAGCCAGATGGCAGTGTTGGTCGCTATAAAGCTAGACTTGTTGCAAAGGGTTATGCTCAAGAAAAGGGCATTGATTTTGATGAGACCTTTGCTCCCACTTGTTGTATGACTACCATTCGTAGCATTTGTGCATTGGCAGCCCATGTATATCAGTTGGACATAAAGACTGCGTTCTTGAATGGAGATTTGCATGAGGAGGTGTATGTATCACAGCCTCATGGTTTTGTTCAAAGAGGGCAGGAAAACAAAGTGTACAGGTTGAAAAAGGCTTTATATGGTTTAAAGCAAGCTCCACGAGCTTGGTATGAAAAGATACATGCATATTTGAGTGCACATGGTTTTCAGAATAGTCCAACAGAAAGCACTTTGTATGCTAAACGTGTGGATGATGTACATCTAATCATTGCTCTCTATGCTCACAGGACCAAATGAAAGTCATATTGCTGATTTTAAGGCTGATTTTTGAGATGTCAGATTTGGGGTATTTGCATCATTATTTGGGGATACAATTTAAGCAGTGTGATGGAGGTATTGCTTTGTGTCAGACAAAGTATATTGAGACATTGTTGTGGAGATTTGGCCTTAAAGACTGCAAGCCTATTGCTACTCCAATGGAGACAGGTTTGAAGTTGAGTCTTCATGATGTTGGAGATCACTTTGATGTCACACTCTATCAGACAGCTGTCGGTTGCCTCATTTATGTATGCATTACGAGGCCGGACATTCAGTTTGCAGTCTCACAGGTGAGTAGGTTTATGCATAGCCCAGCATTGGAAAGCAGTTAAACGCATCTTTCGCTACTTGAGTGGCACCATACATCTTGGGTTGTTTTATCCCAAGCGGGGATCATTGTCGCCAGATTTACATGCTTTTTCTCAAATTGGGCTGGTTGCTATGACACAAGAGTGTCCACAAGTGGTTTTTGTTTCATGCTCGGTAGCTCATGCATATCTTGGTTGAGCAAGAAGCAACCTACTGTGGCCACTTCTAGTTGTGAAGCTGAGTACAGGGTAGCTTTCACAGCTACAGTTGAGTGTGTGTGGCTCAGAGGGCTGGCTGACTTGGGTGTTGGACAGGAGTCTGCCACCTTTATCTTCACTGACAGTTAGAGCGCATTGGTAGTTGCGAGAAACCCAGTTTTTCATGCTCACACAAAGCACATTGAGGTGCATTATCACTATGTTAGGGAGAGACTCTCAGCAGGAGAGATCAACTTGGCCTATGTGCCAACACAGGACAACCTCGCCGATCTTTTCACAAAGGCGCTTCCTCGTGAGAAGTTCGAAGCTTTCCGCAAAGCTTTGGGCTTGCTCCCCTTTGTGGACTGATCTACTTCGGGCATGGCACTCCCCTATACATGAGTGCCAGCTCTCGTTCACACCATCACTCCCAGGGGGGATTTGTTGCCATATATATAGGCAGTGATGTGTGTGAATACACTTAGGACCGCCGGGGCACTTTTTCCCTCTTTAGGAGGTTTTTTCCCCCAGCTTGTATATCATAAATGATGCTTAGCAATGGTTATGTTGATTTTCTGCAATTGTTATTTTAAACTAATAAAATTGCTATAAGAAATTAACATTAAGGTTACATTGGTATCAGAGCGTAGGCTTTTCCTTCTTTCTGAAGGAGGAAACGATCAAGTTCACGAAAAGAGACGGCTGTTTAAAAACTAACGTAAGGTGTTGTAGGAGTTATTATCTGCTCCTGTCTGATTTTGTAACTAGAGGGAGCTATTGTCTTATTAGCACACCTTTGCATAAAAGGGTACCTATGGTTTTGGTGCTAGTGAGCTCTAGAAAGTCCTTTAGCCAAAACTTATCGGGGGTGGCACTGTTAACCCTCTTCATCTAGGTTAATTTTTAAATCAGAGATTGCTCACGGGTGTGAAATTGTTGCTAAGTTTCTACCTTCTAAAGTATCCAAAGCGTATGATATACATACCTTATGATGTGCAAAGCTTATATGTTGCACAATCCATGGCTAGGAAAACTTATGGTTTACATAATGCATGATTTGCAAGATTTTTGATTTTGCATGCATTTTGAGATTTATGCTTTGCATGGATGCATAAGGCAAAGTCTATGATTTGCATGGTTAGCACTTTGCAAGGTTTATATTTTGCATGCTTCATGTTGCACGAGAAAAATTAAGGGATCAAAGAGTTTTGATGCTCTTCAATCTTGGCTTTATGCAAAAGCTTGATTGAAAAGATATGATCCACACAAGGAGCGAAGAGTGCGATTAAAAAGGGTATGAGGAACCAATGATTTCTCTAAATGGAAAACTCAAGCTTCATGTGTGTGACCATGTTGACTAGGAAGAATTTAATGTATCTTCCTTATTGCATGAAGGTTTCATATTAGATGCACTATGAATTTTTGCATGTTCCTAAAAAGGTTAGCATCTCTAACTCAAAAGGAAAACATGCAATATTTATTTTAGATTTCTTCTTTTAAATTTTGCATTAACGTTTTGGTTTATGTTTATGTGAAGATAAAGGCACATAAAATGATCAAATGCTTTGCATGACTTTGTCAACAAAGCACCCACTAGATCTAAAGTGATCTAGTCGAGGGAAGTGATCTTCACTCAAATGTTTAAGTGGAGTGAAAAGGAATGGCTACTTTGAAAAGAATCAGCTTAGCTTGATTCGGTCAACTAAGCACCCTCTAGATTCCAAGTGATCTAGTCTAGGGAAGAAAGCCTCACTCAAATGTTTAAATGGAGTGAAAAGAGGTATCTATCATGACCTCACTCAAATGTCTAAATGGAGTGAAAAGAGGTACCTATCATGATAAGAATTATCGTCATGAAGATGCCAAGTGGATACCAAAATCCCAATTCAAAGTGGCAAGAGTATAAGGTCTACATGAATTGATGGACAAGGTATAAAGACATCGAGGTAATCAAAGTTTATTGCAAATGTTTTCTCTAATCTAGATTATTATTGCATTAATGTTTAAGTTTCAATTGTGTACTCAAATGTTTGAAGGATCACCTTAGCACAATGACTTCGTCTTCTAAGCACCTCCTAGACTTACTATCTAGTCCAAGGAAGTGATCATCACTCAAAAGTGCATGCGGAGTGAAAAGAAGTAACTATGTCTCAGCTTAGCATTGATTTCGTCACCTAAGCACCTACTAGACTAGCCATCTAGTCCAGGAAAGTGAGATATACTCAAATGTGGATCCTAAGTATAGATGGGCTATAGTTTCCCCTAATAACAGCATAGTCGAGGATGACTATGGATTTAAGAGAGGGGTAATGTCATCAAAATTTAATTTTGATGAATATCTTAGCTTTTAAATAACTTTCTCTCTCTAGAATTGATCACTCTAGAGAGAGAAACACTAGAAAAGCTTATGGGATAAGGCTGCAAACAAGTGCATGCGGGCAATGTGAAGTGCCTAGTGATGAATGCAAGTTGTGAAAGAGCTTAGGAAATTTAACCAAGACTTCGTCATGCTTTCTAGAAGTCAAAACAGGTTAAATATGACCTCGAAATGGCATTAGGGCCAGGCAATGGGAATTGGGGCCTAGCTTGTGCCCAAGGCACCCCAAAACTAGGCACCTACAAAAAGTTGAGTGAAGGAGTGCTTTTGTCCTACTGTTAGAGGTGAAAAAGTGAGAGTAAAGCTCACTTTTCCAACTCTAGTTGGAAAAGTGGCCTGCAACTTCATGCATGAGGCACCAACTCATACATGAGGGAGCTCTAGTGAAAGCTCTCCTCATCCCCTATGCCTATATAAACTTAGATCTTGCTCTCCCCTAACAAGCAAGTGATTTCTCCTTGGTAGTCTCTCTCTTTCTCTCTCTCTCTCTCTGAGTTTAATCTACAGTAATTAAGCCATAAGGGCTCATCAACTCATTGATTATGATTCTTTCCTTTTCCTTTTCTCCGAAGGAACTCTTGATCCTTTGTGATCATTAAGGACTTGAGAAGAGGAGAACAAAACTTGCAGGTGCCCAAGGAAGCAGCCGACGAGGGGTTATGGAGATCTTAGCCTCCATAGTCCCTAAGACATATTAATTCAAGTAAAAGCCATCCTTTAATGATGTAAGCTTTAAGCAGTTGATTAATACAAAGCCTTTTGAGGGGGGCCAGCCTCATAAATGCGGCCCTCATCGTGTTATCTTATGCAATTTCTCTTTATTTATGTTGTCATGCATGTGCTAGAGGAGCAAGTGGTTATCCAGTGTTAACGCCCTCTATGTGCGATTGTTCGTGTGTGATAGCTAGTAAATGCTATGCATGAATCTATAAGTAATGAATGTTTAACATGCTAAGATCTTCTTTCTTTTAATCAAAGATGGTATCTAGAAAAGCTAAGTAATCCGCTATGTTTTAGCTTGATAGCATGTGCGTGTGAATGCTAATGAGCTATAGGTCACATGCATTAAGATAAAGCTAAGAACTAGTAAGTGCGAAAACTACAATTGAGTAAGCTAATCATAAATGATGCTTAGCAATGGTTATGTTGATTTTCTGCAATTGTTATTTTAACTAATAAAATTGCTATAAGAAATTAACATTAGGGTTACAACAAAGGCTCAATCTGAAGATCGAGCCTTAAGACCAGGGTGCACTAGCATGGAAGGCAAAGGCTTAAACTCAAGTTCAAGCCTTAAGGCCAGGGTACACTAGCATGGAGAACGAAGGCTCAATCTGAAGTTCGAGCCTTAAGGCACCGGGGTGCACTAGCATGGAGAGCAAAGGCTCCAAAGTTGGGGGGAAGGGGAAAATTTGAATTTCAAATGAGAGGGGCGGGGCGGTTCAAACGAGAGAGACGGGGCAGCAACAAGCGGTGCCTCGCGCAGTGTGCAGTTGGGAGAGTTCAGAGGAGAGTGCAGTGCGGTGTGCGGTCGAGTGAGACCGCATCGCATGTGCGGTGCGATGCGCAGTCGAGGGAGACCGCACCGCATGCGCGGTGCGCGGTCGAGTGAGACCGTGCGCGCTGCTCGGGAACGCATTGCACCTCCTGCAGCATGCTCTACTTCGGGAGGGAGCGGCGCGCACAGCAGCCGCTGCTCTACCGAGCAGCACACACGACCACCGCTACTATGCCTTACGTAGGCGCCGCCGTTTTGCTAGTAGCATGCACGGTTGCCGTGAGCAGCCGCTGCTCTGCCTTGGCCGAGGAGGACGAGCTCTGCTTTGGGAGCGCGAGGAGGACACTCGAGGCGCTCGGCGTGGGCACGCTTGGCCGAGCTCTGCTTCGGGAGCACGAGGAGAACGAGTGCGAGTGCGGGAGAGGAGCATCGAGTGTGGCAGAAAGAAGGTTTCGATTTCGATTTCTTCCCCCAAGCCCAAGCCCAAGCCCAGGTCCCAACAACCAGGTCTTTTGATTATAGTTAGTTTCACTTTTGTTTATATACCCTTCTACACCCACACCCCACTTGTTCTCTGGGATTATCCTAGCTTCCCTCTCTATTCTTACTTGCTTGTGTAATAGACAAGGCTCAAACTCAAGTTTGAGCCTTGAGCTTGAGCTTGAGATTTCTTCTTTTCTTCCCTCTTTCCCCATACACCCAAATATACTTATAAACTATGCGATTAAAAATTCAACTAAAATCTATATAATGCACAATGGCTCAAACTTGAGTTTGAGCCTCACGAAGGAGAAGAGTCTCAAATCCAATGTCCATTTGCTCATTTCCATGTCACATTCTCTTCACTAGCATATTGTTTCTCTCTATTGCTTTCTCTTTGCCTTTGCTGCTATTGTAACCACTCACCTTTGTCTTTTGTAGCTATGAAACATTGATGGCTAATTGACACCATACCTTGACTCAATATCCCAATGAAATGGTGTGGCCAGATGCAGAGGGTGATGAAACCTACCTCTTGGGAAACTAGCATATACATGAGGTGAGGATTATCACTTCAATTGGGACCTCTTAATATAGCAAACTAGCATATGAAGGTGAGGCTCAAACTTTGGTTGGAGCCTCCAAGAAAACTAGCATCTGTGGGTGAGGTTCAAACTTTAGTTTCAACTTCCTAGAAGCGAACTAGCATCCGTGGGTGAGGCTCAAACTTTTGTTGGAGGAGCCCACCCTTCTAGCTAACATATGCAAACTAATATATTATGCAAGTGAGGATGATAACTTTAACTAGAGCCTCCTAGTAGCAAACTAACATATGATGGTAAGACTCAAACTTTTGTTGGAGGAGCCCACCCTTCTAGCTAACATATGCAAACTAATATATTATGCAAGTGAGGATGATAACTTTAACTAGAGCCTCCTAGTAGCAAACTAACATATGATGGTGAGGCTCATGGAGCCTCCTGCTAACAAGCTAGCATATGCAGGCAAGGCTCAAGCTTTAGATGGAGCCTAGCCTCCTAGCAAACTAGCATTGATAGGTGAGGTTCAAACTTTGGTTGGAGCCTGAACTCATGTTGAGATTGAATTACATTTATAGTTTTGTGTACTACCGTAAAAACATCGCTTCAATCTTTCTTATTGAGATCTTGATTTTCTCAGGGATTGCAGGGTCTAAAACAAGGTACTTCAGTGTTTCTCATTGATGGTTCTGCAAGGAAGGCACGCAGGGTTATTCATTCCATTGATGCATATCAAATATGTGGTTTTCAATTCATTGGTGAGACATGTGCAGCAATACATGTTCAACAAAGCTTTGAAGACACATTTCTCATTCCATTTGCCACAATGGATGCAAGAACAATATCTCAAGTAGTTGGAAGCATCATCAAATAGCCATTGGTCAACCTTGTTAATGGACAAAGACATTACTAATACCAAAGAGGATAATTTTGCGAAACTTCTTGTTGATCAAGAAGATCACTTTATAGATAGGGAGAGCTCGAAAGAGAAAAGTGTCATCCTCTGGGATGACAACAGATCTACAAAACTTGGCAATGGAGTAGTATTGCTGGTCCACCCATACGAGGCTATAAATTGTAGAGAACTAGGGGAGAGTAGCTTGGGTGTCATTATAGAAGGATCTTTTTGCATCCAAGTTTAACTTGTGTTTCAGGTTTGAATTTGGTTAGTTGGCCGATCAGGCAACTCACATTTGAGAATGGTGAACCATTAGTGAAGGACACAGAATCTTCTTCTATTGATGAGGGTATTCAAGATCACTTCATGCGAAAAAATATTGATAGCCTAAACAATTCAAGTGATGAAAAAGAGGATGATGATGTAGAGGGCAATGATGGTGATAGTTCTGATGACAGACACCATGATGCCATGATCACTGACTATGATATTATTGAAGGGACAAATAAGAAAAGGAGCTATGTCCATAGGGTGAGGTTGTGGAGGGGCTGATGGTACAGGAAATGCTACTGTAGAAAGGTGTCCATCCTCCTCCAAGCTCGAGGTTTGGGTAGATTGGTTGCAACAATGGCACCAACTAGGATCTACATGTAGTAACAACCTTGGCGGATTATTTGCGTTAGGTTACCCTGGTAGTACAGGGAATGCTACTGTAGAAAGGTGTCCATCCTCCTCCAAGCTCAGGGTTTGGGTAGATTGGTTGCAAACAATGGCACCAACTAGGATCTACATGTAGTAACAACCTTGGCGGATTATTTGCATTAGGTTGCCTTGTTGCATGATTGCTGCTTATTGCTGCACTTCAGTGAGCTCCGTTTGGCTAGATGCGAGTTTGGGGAAGAGGGTCACATTCTTCTTCAATGCTGGTAGTTGGATATCCTCGTGTGTGTCCTGGGGATTCTTTCGCTGAGTGATGGGCCTCTTCCCTACTACCTTGGATTTGAGCTCATCTATGTGAGCTTGCATTTTTTCCCGTGTCCTTCGTGGCCCACCACCGTTGATGTTGGTCTTTGTAGGCCATCTTCGTGGGGGCTACCTATTATGTGCACATCATATTATGTGCATATACTGGGAGGTTAACTAACCCTAGGCATGTGGGCATGGGATCATGGGAACATGCTCTAGTGGTACAAGGGTTAGACCTAACCTTGGGTTGGGGTTAAGGTCAGGCAACCAAGGGTCACACATAGAATTGGAGAGTCAAGAGTCACTTGAGAGCTCTCCTATATAATAGGAGCATGGGACACTCTCAAGTGAAAAGATGTAGGGGAGAAGAGAGCTTGAGCTCTTGCAAGAACACACACACTCACAAAATCCTAAAAGAGAACACACAAGGTGAGAGGCTGAAAATCTTCCACATCTTCACACAACACTCAACACACCATATGCAAAGATAAGAGTACACACAATATGAAAAGGTACTCAACCAAATACATACTAGGGTTCTCTAAAGTAGCACGTCCTTGCATGCAAATGCTATGGCTTCTAGTAGAGAAAACACATGTAGCCCATCATCATGAGAAATAGGTGGAACAACTCTAGACAATTCCACAGCCCAAAAAGAGTAAATTGCAATAAGATAAAAACCAAGAATATATTGTTACAGAAACATGCAATTATGAAGACCTTCTCTGAATTGTAATAAGATAAATACCAAGAATATATTGTTAAAGAAACATGTAACAATGTGCCTAAGTGAGTCTCGTGAGTGATATGTGAATGCAAGACCCAAGGAACCTATTTATAGTGTGGTTTTATGCACATATACACACGTCTCCCAAAACTGGTTTTACAAATATATACAAGCTTTTGTCCACATTACCAAGCTTGTCTACATCTTAACAATGCCTATGGGGTAAAAAACTATAGTCAAGAAGGCATGTAAGACCTTGGACTATCTCTCGACCATCTTCTAAAGGAGCTCACAACATGAAGATGCATGTCACACATCCAAGCACACTAAATCCAACACTCCACCTATCACAAGTGTGGTAACCCAATTGAAATAGGATAATAGAGATTAGTATATCTTTAAGATCATCCTTAAAAAACTTAAAAGAGTCTCCTCTTTATCTTCTAGCAATTCCCTAATCGAACATTTTCTTTCTCTTTACATCTATATCATTTGACTTGAACTATAGCTACACTTAGGATGCTTGATCAAGTGGAAAGGAAAGACCAAATTAACCATCCTCTTGATCACATACTATTTTCTAGGTTGCAAGGTAAATAGTACAAACAATCCACCCTTTGGTTTCATTTTCCACTTTGTCAAAGGTTGTTGATGCACCAAGTAGATATGGTTCAAGCACTAAACAAGTTTCCCACAAGGAAGAGTTCTTTTTATGCTTAAATTAGATTCACCATTCATCTCACATTAAAAATAATGAAATGGAGTACTCAATATGGTTTTTAAAATACATGAGCTTTAAATGTACACACATGAGATTTGAAACATTGGGGCAACCTTTGTAACTTCTCTATTAAAAGTTCTATTCTAGTAAAAAGTAATTGTTCTTTTAGCTCAAGATTTTTCTAGTCAACTTGTGATATCTTTTAATGAAAAAGTATAATATTTTTGAATCATTATTCTAGTCATTATTAGATTATGTAATGTTTTCCTAACTTGACTATGAATAATTAGTCTGATAATTAATATAATGAATTATATAAATTTATTTTTTAGATAAATTTATATAGGTAATATAATTAAATATATAAATTCATTTCTTAGATAAAGAGAAATGCACAAATTGGCTAATGTTTTATCTTTTCAAAAAGCTACTCATGGTTCAAAAAATACATAAATGAACTTATGATATAACTTTAATTAAAAGTTTATATTTTATGATATTTTTTCGTTAAAATAAGGTACTAAATTGAATTATCCTTTCAATATTATAGCTTAATATATTCTAGCATTAAAAGCTTTTTCTTATATTAAAATAAGGTACTAAATTGAATTATCCTTTCAATATCATAGCCTTTATATATTATTCAATATATTCTAGTATTAAAAGCTTTAGCTTATCTTAAAAAACTCAATTACCACAGTAAAAGTCAAAGGTATAGCATGACCTCATGATAAAATTTAAGCTTACTAATTGAGCATATTTAATTGAGGATATTAGGGTTCGTGAATATTAAACTAGTGAATACTTTTGTATAAGACCATGAAGGTCATAAAAGTTGGAGTTAATCTAGTGTTTTTATAATGAATATGTTTTGTGACTCTTGAACATTAATGTATTTAGGTTTACGATTATTTAGGACTATTTGTTTCTTAATATTTTTAAGGCCAAGTTTTATAGATAACCTAATTTGGAGATTATGACCACATATAATAAATTGAGAATTTTACACAATTAATTAAAACAACAAATTGAAATTTTGCCAAGGCAATTAATACAAAAGACAAGGCGATCTATAGTTGAGACCACTTTATTCCAAAAAAGGTTATTACATGGGTTACTGTAATCTAACATTGTTTAAAATTGAAACATACGGATTCTACACCTATACACTTTTTTGGGCTACTCTATTCTTTAACTCCTCCTGTAGGGGCTCCTCTGTCTCTTCAGCAATATACACATAACTTCGCCAACAAGTGCCAATGGTGCTTCCAATATTCATGTTCCACACGAATGAATCTCGAGAATCAATAGGCTCATCCGCTAGCATCTTCGTCCAAAGATTGTGAGCCTCTGCCATGATTCTGAGATGTTTTGTCGCATCTCCGTCCGTTTTGTTGCATAAATCTTTGCAAATCCTTTCCAGGGTTTCCTTGGGAGTAAAGCTAGGGCCATTAGAAGAAGCCATTAGAGATGAACAAAGGTTAGTTGATGGTGGTGAGGGTTGTAAGGAAGAGAACGATAGTGAGGGAGAGAAATACAATGAGAGGGAGAGGGAGGCAACAAGAGGGAGAGGGAGGCAACAAGATTTGGAAGTGAGGATTAGAGTAAGAGGCAGGGGTCAAATTTATAGATACACAAAGCAAAAGGCAAAAAGGTACTTTGCATGGTTATCCACTAAACTTAGAAAAGTAGATGCATGGCTTTTCCCTAAATTTAGAAAAGTATATGCATGGCTTTTTCCTAAATTTAGAAAAGTAGATGCATGGCTATCCACTTTATTTAAAAAAGTAGATGAATGGAATGAACATATTCAAGCCATTGACATATAACCATATTAATTATCCTGCTAAAACATTAAAAAAACAAAACATAAATAGTCCTTGCTAGAGAATTGAGACAAAGGACATTTTATTATTGCAACATGAAGGACCTTTTCAAAACTGCAGTACGATGCCATCAATAGTACTAGGTCCTTTTCACATTATTCTCCTGTTGTTGAACATCCTCATTAGGTCCTCATTTTTTAGAGTGAGTTGATGTATAAACATATTACGGTTTGCATCTAACCCAAAGATGTGCAAATATAAAAAATAAAGGTGCTTGCATGAACAATATGGTCGTCCATCCTGATTTGAAAATCAGGACATGTGCATGATGGATTCTTTCCCATAGTCACCCAATATTTTTCATTGCATACTAGTGATTCCTTAGTCTCAATTACAAACACTTCCATTTGCCTGACCTTAATGACCAAATGCTCAAAGACCATAGTTGTACTTGAAATTTTTGAATCTATTCTCTTGGCTACCATATCTGATATGCCACTTTTGAACCTTGTTTAATTGTTGACCTACATCATTTGCTTCCTGACATTGTCCCTTTTGCCCACCAGTCTCCAATGCTCAGATCTCATCCACAGTCAGGTTTGTGTCTCGTCCCACTAGCCAAACAACTAGGGGTCTAGCAGGCGATTAACAAATGGTGTTACATACTCTCCAAGTATGATCCACACTACAATTATAAAACCACATGAACTAATGCCTTTGCCCCCTGAACATTTTCTCATACCATAGAAAGAAGGAGCCGGAACACGTTGCCTGCAGTTCTTGATGCTCTTTTTGCACTTGTCATCTTGGCCATCTAACCATCCTTGGCAAGTTACCTTGTTGTGTAGAGATGTTCAATGTATAGCCCCCACATTGAATCATGTATGTCACTCTCCACAATGTCCTACACCTCTACTTCAGTTGTCTCTCCCTCAACATTATGTTGACCACCTATAGCTAAAGGAATAGTGGGTGGAAAGCTTAATCTCCTACCTTGTTTCTTGCATGGCTGGTTTTCTGTGACATACTCTGGACGATGTGATGAGTTATCTTCCTCAAGATTTATAACTATGGTTTTTCAATGCCAGCTAACAGTAATGTTATCACCAAAAAAAATTGGTTGCACGTGCATTGGTGTGCCACTCACTGCTTCCCAATTTGCTAGTGCTTGACCAACTTGGATATTTGATGTTTTGGCCTTCTCCATCAACTTTGTTATTGTAGGGCCTACTTCATGATATTTACCTTACATGAATGCATGCTTCTTTGTGGATTACAAGAGGGCATTAGAGAGGTTTGAAATAGCTGCATCATATAAAGAGATGGTTCCCCTAATAAAACCCTCTCCTGTGCTAACCAACTTACATGTTTCATTTCTGCTAGATTGGTGGTTAGCATGGCGGCACACAAGCATCGTTGACATCCTACAACATGAGATTAAGTTAATTACAAGCTCAAACCACATTCTATAACCAAATAGTTAAGTTGACAATTCAAATTCAAAATACAAGTTATTCTTTTTGAAAACTAAGAAAATAATACTTACCCCTACAAGATGTTTCCTCCAATGGTGGGGATATCTAGTTTGCCACCAACTAAGCCAACAATCCATGACTAGTAATTTTGCATCAGCAACTTTACTATTCATCCACCATGGTCTAATGTGTCTATATTTTAAAAGTGCCTCTTTCTCACTCAATGCACAACGCTGCTGATGACAACATAGTCGCTTGTGCTCTTCCTAAAAATTCCTAACTACATATTATATTGTATGGATGTTCAAGCTTCGTTCCCAATGAAAAAGACACGAACATTGACGGCCTTCCAATATATTCTCTGGTCCATTATTATAGACTGTCCTAAGTCCAGTTGGCTCCAACCTCATCAGCTTGAAGCTAAAAAAATATGGCTTGGAAAAGCTGTTTTGGACCACAACACTGTTAATCATCTCCCAAAAAAGCACTTGTGCCACTGTGTCCTCCTCTTTCATTTCGCAAGTTGTAATTTCCATGAGCTCTTGCAAGCTGCATGCCATTATATAACAATTGGAAAAGTACTAAAAACAAGATCGTTTTTTTAAGAACTTTACAAGACGAAACTGTACCTTGGATTGTATACATGTGTAGCTATTGCTGTCCATCCTTGCACACGCTTGACGTGATTTTAAAAAACCCAAGCCTTCCTCAAATTCCCGTTCCTATTTGGAGCATACAGTTCACTAGCAGATCTAAAATCGATGCAAGCCCTGTTTGGTTAACATTTTAAACACATAACACTAGTCTGACTCATCGAGAGCTTGCCCAAGAAAACAACTACCAAGGAAGAACTTAAAAGCGCATTGTCCCTTCAATGCATACAGTTCACTAGTCTGACTCATCAAGAGCTTGCCCAAGAAAACAACTACCAAGGAAGAACTTAAAAGCACATTGTCCCTTCAATTCTAGGATACTTGACTCTGCTCCTTGCACTGAACCATTGATCTTAGAAGCATGCACCATCCTCCTAAATCTACAAGAGAATTGGACAACTTAACAAACTATGTAAACATTCATTCATAAGAATTACCAAACAATTAAAATCAATATGGAAAGAACATTACCTTTGACATTGAATTAGGGGATGCATGTGTTCCAATAATAGTGACAACTCCATGTTGCTAATATTTGATTCATTCTTTGTATGCTTCCTGATAACTACATCCAATATACGAGGTGTTTGGTGATATCCATTTGTACCTTCCTTGGACCACTTGTAGCCACCTCTGAAATTGCCTCTTGCAAAAGTTCTCTTATCTTTTGTGATGCCTGCCTTGATATGCCCCTTTGCACCTCATGCAAATGTTCCCCTTGATGTATCATCAATCTCTACATATGTGGATCAGCACGCATACAATAGTACACCGTAGCACCACATTCTTCTACACTGTAAATAGTACATATAGGTTTGTACTTGTAGTAGAAACAAGCTGTTGATCCATATTTATTCGTTGTTAAGCTCAAAGAGGAAAGTTTCTGTGTGAGCTTGCCAATTATGTGAAAAATTACAAAGTTTCAATAAATACTCTTATAAATCAAAGTTTACTGAAATTAATCCAAGACAATAAGCTTACCAATCCATGATGTTGGATTCGGTGTGTCGTTCATAGTTCTGCTTCCACACAAGGCATAAGTGCACACAAATAAGCCTCCACAAGAACACTTTCGTACAACTCCAAGAAACTTCACATGACTCTCTATAGGTTTCACCCAACAATGGCCATCATGGACTTGCTCCATTCCTTGCATTGGAGAGGCTGAAAGATCACGTACATTCAGAAACTCAAAAGCTACATTACCATTAAAGATTTGAGGAATATCTTCTACTTTCTCAATATGTGTGCTTGCTAATAACAATCTACAAAGAACACCAGCATGAGATTCCTTAGACAATAAGTATTTGACCACACTCTTTTGAAGTGGTGTACATTTGGGAGAATCTTCTATTGTAAGGTCAATAATGACTAGTGTTGCTGTTATAGGCTACCACACCTCCAAGAGGGAACTCAATGCATTCACCTAAAGGATGAGCAATAGATCACAACTGTCGTAGGGCACTTACCAATGCTTCAAACTTGAGTCCCTTGAGGCCTCCATGCTCACTTGTTAAGCTCCAAACCTCTAAGCTCCACCTCCATGCTATCACCGCCCATAGAGTCGCTTACATTGTCGCATAAGGCAATCACTCTCTCTCACTCTCCCACACAAGCATAAATCAGATAAGCATAGAAGAGGAACAATGCTAGAATGCTCTCTCTCTCAATCTCTCTCAAGACACAAGGAAGAGATCTCTATAGCACAAAAGGGGATTGTGTCTTTTCATTATAAGAAAATGCCTTATATACATTTGGTCCTTATTCACACTTGGGCACCCAAAACTTACTTAACTAGGCCTTGGGTGGCCAATATCTTATAATGTACAACTTTTATAGTGGCATTTTATGACACTTATTAATGTCCTCAATTGGAGGATCATGTTTGTTAATCCAAAATGGGATTAACATCCCCCCTTTCAAATGTAGGTTCTGCTCGCAGAACCTATTACTGAGGTCTAAAGACCTGGTCACCAAACTCATGTCGATAAAAATTTCTTCATGATTGGAGTTTTTTGAATGTGTGTCTAAACGTTGAATGGGAGCGCCAAAATCCTGTGTCCACCATGTCTTCGAATGTGACATACATGTAGCCTGGAAGACATCTTATAGACGAGCGTCATGCCCCTGTCAAATAGCCCTTGATTCATGTCAAACTTTAATTGCTCAGATTCATAGCCATCATAGGGCTCCTTAGGTTGATTAATCAGCACCACCAATAATTTCAAAAATCTAATGCTTGCCACAATTGCTAGGTCTGGAATTCTTCGCCATGCTTGTATCCATGTAAGCATTTTCTTTCTTTGCTCCCGTATGTCTGAAAATGTCACTGGCATGAAGAAAAGTTGTAGCAGACATGGGAGTTGCACCTTTTGGCTTCTTAAAACTCCAGCGACGTCCATCTTCTCTTAACCGGCATGTATATGTGCTGTGTTAGTAGTGGCATGCACATATAGACCTGGATGTACTCCGGAATTGTTAAGTACTCATTTCGCCAGTCTGGTTGTATTCCAAAATCTTCCAATTTGGGTTGCACCTCATCGTCCGGTGACAATGCTGGCATAGCCGCCTCTTGTGTGTACAGGGTGAGCCTTCCTCCACCTGTGCAAAAGCAGTAGCTGATCATAAAGGTGACGATCCTTATTTCCAGCAGGTCAGCTAATTGGGGGTTGGCCAACTTTGTGTGCTTTGCCACATTAGCCCATAATGTGCCCTCTCCAGCTAAGGAAATTAATTCTTCTAAATTAGAGCAAGGAGCTCGTAGAGGGTATGGCATATTGTGTTGCTCTGTTGTTGTGGCCTCAGAGTAGGCTTCTGGCATGATCCGTCGAGTTGGCTCAAATGGAATGACTTGCATGAGGACCTTGAACATCAATTTTGGCTTTAAGAGAGGATTGCCAAGCGGGAATGAAACCCTCATACTCGCACTAGACAATGATTCCAAAATTGTGTCATTAGTGAAGGCTTCAATATTATCCTATGGAATAGGATAACATACCTCTAAAGGGTGCCGTTGTGGAGACGGGTGAGGTACTAGTATCTCCTCGAGGGCAAGAGGGTTAGTGGGAAAATCTGGCTTATGAGGAATGAAGGTTGAGAAAATGGAGTTTAACTTTAAACTGAGCATGCATGAACCGAGCAGAGATAGAAACCGAGCATGCAAAGACCGAGCGGAGCAGTAAAAAGGAACAACACGAAGAGAAGTGATAGAATTCAACCACTATTGAACCAAAATCACACCTCTTATCTACTCTACTTGTTTATTGAAAACTCTTAAACCTTACAACACCACGACTTGAAGCGATAAAAAAACACTCCATGCATGCTCAAATTTGATAATTAAACCATATGATAGAGATTAAAAGACCCGAGGTTATCAAATTTGAGAAACCAACCCATACAATACTCATAGTCTTAGCACAATAGTCATTGTCTTAACACAACACCAAAAGCTCAATACACTTCACACCCTCTCTTCTCCACACTCATCATCTACAAAACAACATCCCACTCTTCTCCCTTTTATTGGTTTTTGTCTTGATTGTATCATAGGAGGCATCCTTCCTCATCTCCCTTGCAACTTCCTCCGCATAACATGGTAGTACACTACAATAAGAATTTTATAAACCACATTTCATTAACATTTCAAAGCACATGGCAAAAACTCACACACAAAAGCATATCATCCTCCTAGAGTGCATATAATGTCCTAAATAAGTCAATAGTAGTAACCTTAACAAACCATGACAAAACATAAGTCAATAGTAGTAACCATACTAATCAAAAGGGCAGCCATATGCATCATCCATTGGGTCACTCTCTGAAATCTCCTCGTCTGAGCTGGACTGATCTCTAGTACCTGCAGAAGGTCCCTCTACCAAAGGTTGTAGAATGTGACCAACAATGTCAGGGTCACTATCAAAAGAATAACAGGGGCGGCCAGATGCGATGCATGCACCCATCTCCAAAGCCAATCCTCCGGGAGGACAAAGAGCCTCTAGAAAGCATCGCACAAATCTGACACTCCGCTGCACACCTGATCTCAAATGTGCCTCCTCGCCAGCCTCCAGTACCCTCGCAATATCTAGCAAATAGTGACGAATGACATGCCGCGAGAACTGCACACCATGATCATGTCGTAATGTGGCACTCTCCTGAAGACGTAAAGAGGCCATGTAGCCTCAACGTCGTAGCATGTACAAGTAGAAGGCATCCATCTGTTGCACAATAATGACAAAAAATAGAGACATGTCACAAACTAATCAAGAACAACAAAGCACCAAGAAAACTAAGTGTCAATAACCACGCCAAATACCTCTACGGCAATACCCTCAATCGTAACCTCATCCATGAAGGCTAAGTCCTCAACTATGAATCTACACACAATCTCCAGCTCACACCGCGGGGCATATTTCTCCACCCACGAGGGAGAGTCCCCTGACAGAAAGAAATACATTTTAAACATTGACAATTACCTAACAATCTTATTCACAAGTACCTAACAATCCTATTTACATATTTCTGACTGAAAGAATCACCTGAAATGGAGGCAAGATAAACAACCCATCCTGAGTCCGCCAAACAAGCTGCTGCCACTCCAAGCCCATGCCAAATATGATCCTCCGATACCTTGTTCCACAATGGAACACCGTCTCGTCCATGTGCAGAGTCCATGGGAAGATCCAAGAGCACAAAGTCAGCAGCCCATGCTGCCGTCTTTTTCTTTTTCTTATACTCCACCCCCAATTTATTGTTTTCAGAAAAAAATGTATGGATCTTTGCATAATCCTCATTCCTAATAGAGGATGCAAAATCCTTACCCATAGAAATATAATCTCCACATCCAAATGAAAAGATAGAGCGATCCAAAGAAGCCCCCCCTTGTATGGACAAGAGTGGCACATATTCTTTTTGGGATGGTGGTTTAGGACGTGAGGATGGACCTAAATAATCACGGCAAGTATAATGAATGAACAACAAGCATAACATACAAAACAATCGACTTGCGTATATCCATAAAAAGAAGTATACCACTATAAAAGCTACCATGCATACCATCATCGAGTGGTGGTGTGAATTGTCATCAACAAAAATTTCATGATCTAAAACAAAACAAACAAAGAAACATAAATCTTTATTTTACAAGGAAGGTATATAAAGTATCCAACATAGATAGCTAGACATGAATATGCAAAGTGAATTAAGCAAAAGTCACATGTACTCTGTGTCTCACTAATGTCAGCTTGCTTGCCCTTTTGAGCTTGCTTGCCTCTTTGAGCATGGTCACCCCTTTGCGCTTCCTTGCCCCTTATTTGATCACCTTCAAAACCACTTTTTTGTTAGAAAAGTAAAGCTTAAGGAAAGAGAGGAGACAGTTGTGGAAGCCACTTTACCTTGACTCAGACAGCCACCACTTGCACCCTTTCCCTTTGATTTTTGCCATTCCTCAAACTTAGCTTTCTCACTTGGCAATACATGGGGTGAGGGCATGTCAATCCACCAAGGGCATGTTTCAATCTCAAAAGGTGAGAGAGCAATCATATTCTCCTCATACATAGTGGACTCTTTGTTAGTGATATCCACCCATGTTTTACAAGCCTTGGGCAAATCAACAAGTAGCTTGAGGTCTCTCAAGTGCAAAAAATACCTGGAATATTCAAAGATAATTTATCCAAGCCAACACAAACTACACACTGCAATGTCAAACAAAAGGCATTAAAATAGAAAACCAGCCGATAGAGCAACCGACTTGCATCAAGATGGGACTGAATAGGTTGACCCTCTTTTTTTTTGGACTTTTCTTTAGCACCAGTTTTCTTAATGTTGCCAAAAATATATTTTCTACCCTCATATCATATGGATGCAAAGTAATCATGAAGAGATGGCTCATCGGGCAAATTAATTGGATGCTCTGTGGTAGCTGCTATTCTTATCTCTTGCTCCAAAGAACGAAGTGCATTCTTTTCTATCATGTCCAGCAACAGTTCCCTCGACAACCACCTGCAATGATAGAAATAATGAAAGGCACGAAAACATGCAAAGCGAAGACAATTTTTTTATATGAAGCATAGAGATAAAGCTAGAAAAGTGAAAAACTCTTACGCTCTGAACTCTGTGTTTGTTGATGGCATACCATGGGTATTGCGAATAGATCTTGAACTCTCCAAGCAATCTCAACCAAGTTATCTTTTTCTCCGCACTGACAGAAGAGATTGCTATCAAATTCAACTTTTCAATACCCACAATGGTGTCCGTTCCATCAAATTGAAGAGAAAACAAAGTTTCTCTCCATTCCTTGCCAAGGGATGGATTAACAATATTCAAAACCTAATAAATACACCAAAACCATTTCATATTAGTAGGAGACAAACACAACAATAATAATTTTAAACAAATCAAACATTGCAATACTTTTTGCATACGATCAATGTACTTTCATCGCAACTCAATGGAGATCTCCTTTTCTTTTAAAGCCCTCTCCTCCGTACTTAGACCTTTTGTCACTTCAGCTACTTTGGTCCTTACTTCCTTTTGAAACTCAACCTACAAAATTTTAGGGAAATCATTGCATACCATACTTTCTAATCCTCTCATAACAAGAAAGAGCCCAAATATATATCTACCTGGTAAACAAGCTGGGCCAAATCCTCTCTAGCCAGCGGGGTGAAGTCTTTGATTCAAGCTTCTTTTTGGCTTCCAAGGTTTTAGCCACATTAGCAGGTTGCTCTTGAAAATAGGATTTAATGTCACACTCACAAATATTTGCAGCAGTGACCAATGTATCCTTCAAATTTGTGACTATGACTGCATGGTCATTCAAGCTTCCAAAAAAACAAAAATTTAATACAAATGCATTTAATGAGAAGGATCACATGCGCATTGTGTGTTGAGAGGAACTTACTCATTCATGCGAAGAAAGCTAGCAAGCAAGGAGACTTCACTGAGTCTAGTTGGATCAACAACAGTGCTAAAGACCCTCAAATGCCATTCTTTATCATCTTTATATTTCTCTGTAATGAGCTCCATCCAAGCCACTGTGCAATGGTTCCCCTCCCACACATAGAACATTTTATTGGAAAGAAAAGACAACCCCTTCTTGGTTCTCAACTCATTCTCAAACTCTTTATCTATAGCCTGCCAGTGGGCATCCCATGAAGCCCTCATCTCACTTGTCACCGGAATTGCAACACCACAAGGGGAGACAACAGAGACAATGAAAATACCTTCTCTGGACAGTAAGTTTCACCCTCTAAGGCTATTTTGAGTAGCGAAGTGTCGCTTCTTAACCCTCGAACCCTAGGGTATGGAAACATCCTACAAAGGGGAATGGGTGGGCACCTTGAAACATCTAAAACCCTGCATTTAGCCAATACATCTCCACCTTTCATAATTTCCACCACCTCATTTTCTCCTTCCTCTTCTTTCTCACTACACATGGACTGCATAGTGCTGCTAGCGGGTTGAGACAATACTTGTTCTTTATGTCTTCTTTTAGAAACCTAGGAAGACATTAATCAAACACAAAACAAACAACATTTGAAACATAGAACTTAGAAACTGGCAAACTCAATATATAAGTAACATAAAATATACCCTAGAAAAAGTATACAAACAAGAACCTGGATAGAAGAGAAATCATCGCCGCCACTCTCATCTGCTATAGGACTAGATGCACACACTCCTTTCTCCTTGCTCGTTGGCTGAATTCTAAATCATTAGTTCACACGAAAATATCAAGAAATCAAAGCTGCAACAATTGAATGTAAAATCTTACTGTAAGAGACCCGAACTTTCTATGTTTTTTGCTTGTTGTCTCTTTCGTGGAGGCATGATTATTCCCTAACATTTCAGAAAATTAAGATCATGGCCACAAATGGCCATGAGGTAATCAAGATCATGGTCATTGTGGCAAGCATCCTAAACTCTTCTACTCACTCCTAATAAATTTACCTATCATAAGATTAGTGGCAAGGGGCTAAGGTCTCATTGTCTGTGGCCTTAGTAACTTGCCACCAAGGGCAAGAAACCATGCCCTTAGTATTTTGTGCTTCTATTTTGTGCTTGGCCAATGCATAAATTTGCAAGTAAAATTGAAACTAGACATTGAATATCCGCGTGGTTTTTGTTGCTAGTAAATAGAAGAGGAAACCCACAATGAGTATGAACATCAAACTCTTCACTTACATCAACAAGAGAGAGATGCTATGTCCATTAAGGCATCCACCTTCTACTCTAATGTATATATAACTGTGCATCAGCCTATCCATTCACATGAAATAGACAAAAACAACCCTGTTTAAGAGGGATTTTCTGCAACTAATTTTCTCCCCATGTCCATTTCTAATTCTCCCATAAATCTCCCAACAAAGAAACTCCACGAATTATCCATTCAGCATCCATTATCACTCATGGCTTAACAACACATCTTCGCCTCTATGAGGCATCGCCTCCCTATGCGCTAGGATGTATGGGTCTAGGATGTATCTCACCACCTGTATGCACTAGGATGTATGGGTCTTAGCCCCTTCCCACCAAGGGCCAAAAAGCCCATACGACGCTGGCGTATGGGCTTTCTTGCCCTTGGTGGGAAGGGGCTAAGACCCACACATGCTATGCAAGCCCCTACAATACACGCAAGCCCTTGACTCTACAGTCTTCTCTTAGGTGAGTAATGTATACCAAACTCTCAGCAACCACTCATATCAACTGTATATATTACTGTGCATCAGCCTATCCATTCACATGTATAAAAAAACACTCTGAGTTAACCAAATTAACACTCAAATTTACCTATGAGCATGCGGGTCTAGGATGTATCTCATATGGGTCTTAGCCCCTTCCCACCAAGGGCAAGAAAGCCCATACGCCGGCGTATGGGCTTTCTTGCCCTTCGTGGGAAGGGGCTATGGGTCACCAAGCAAAGCCCAATGATAGCAATGGCTCGAGCATTGCCTGGGTGACTCAGGCCGGCTGCGCTCTTTTCTATGAGGAGACAGCAGGTGGGTAGGTCCTCCGACTCTCTCACTGTAGTATTGATACAGTTCCCACCCCGATAGTTTTACAGAGCTTTGGTTTCCAGCCACCAGCCCGAGATGGGAGATCATCATCAGCATAGCTGCATGGCATCTTTGGTGGGCCCGTTTTGTAGTGAGGCCTTCGAGAGCACTCTCACCCCTCCAGCTGAGTCCATTCTCTCCATTTGGACCGACATCATTCATTCCTATGTACATAGCACACGGGGTCTTAGCCCCTTCCCACCAAGGGCAAGAAAGCCCATATGCCGGCGTATGGGCTTTCTTGCCCTTGGTGGGAAGGGGCTAAGACCCACACAGGCTAAAATATACGCTCTTCTTTCGGCTCTCGGCTCTTCTCTCGGCCCTCTTCACCAACGTGTTCGGCTCTTCTCTTGACCCTCTTCACCAACGTGTTCATGCAGTCAGGAAATGCAAACAACAAGCAACTGCATCCTCTTCTCACAACATAATCCCCTTAGCCCCTTGCCACCAAGGGAAAGAAAGCCCATACGCCAGCGTATGGGCTTTCTTGCCCTTGGTGGCAAGGGACTAAGGGGAGTGGGAAGAAATGGAAGGGGCCACAGCTTACCTGGGAACGGAGAGCTTGGCGGATGCAGATCGTGGACGGATGGCGGATGCAGAGCTTGGACGGATGCAGAGCTTGGACGGTGAATTGGGAAGACGATAAATACATAGATTTATATATATAATATATAAATAATACATAATATAATAGAGATTTATATATATAATATAAATAATACATAATAGAGATTTATATATATAAATCTCTATTGGTATATATAAATCTCTATTATATTTTGTATTATTTATATTATATATATAAATCTCTATTATATTGAATCTCTATTATATTATATATATAAATCTCTATTGGTATATATAAATCTCTACTATATTATGTATTATTTATTATTTATATTATATTATGTATTATTTATATATTACGTATTATTTATATATGTATTTATTTTTATTTGTATATTATGCATTGAAATGCTATGAATTGATTTTACAAGCATATAGTGGAGATATAGTCAAATGCATCGTAATCATTCTTCAGTTATTTGAAAAAGACATATACTAGTGGTGCAAATATTCGGTTTTAAATGCAATCATATCTGGAAAATATCAATACTCATATCTCGAAAAGTGAGAATGATGTTGGCCTTCTTGATATATTTTCAGACATTTGTCAATAGCTGCATCTCGCAAGCAGCATGGTGCATGTCATTGATATTCTTTGCTTTGGCTCTTTGAAAATTTTATCCGTCCGTTTTGATTCAGAAGATGTTATTTTGACAGAGAGAGAGCTTCAAGAGTACTTCTCCTTAGGTACTCCTTAGGTACTAATAACTTATCCATGGAGAATCAAAGCAGTGTAGTGCCTAGGATCAAGCTAGCTGATGGTGTTTATGCATTTAAACTTACTGCAACAATGCCAAGGGAATGCACTGTGTCTACTTTATCTCTACATTCCAAGGATGTTGTACATGGTAGAGATGACGGTGGGCATATATTCTCATCAGTACAAAATCCCTCTTTTTCTTGTTTGGGAACTCCATCAATCCTTGAACCCTGTCTATCTAGTTTAGGGACACCCATAGAAAATAAAGTTCTCAGTATCTTGTCTCTGATTAGACGATTGCCTGTTAACGACACTCTTCTCAATGCTTTAATGAATGCATCTGAAGTTAGGAAAGTTGATGAACTTCCATCACAGTACGATGGGGATATTGTTTTTGAGCTCCCTGTTGCACCACAAGGTAAGCCAATGGCTGGGATGGAGCAAAGATATGATGGTCATGTGTGGGTGGAGTATAACACATGTACAAAGGAATGTTTTGATGGTGTTGTTAGGCGTAGTTCTTGTGGGGGGCATCTAAGATGTTGTAATGTGGAGTGCCCTTATTATGAGCAGACGAAGGGAAGCAATCAATCTCAATGGAAGGGAAAACTTAAACAGGTGTGCCCAAAATTAGGTTTTTAAGTTCTGAAACCGACACTTTAGTTTGTCGACATTGCTCTACTTTACTTAGTCTTTACCGGAATGCTTGGCTATGTGTGAGTCTTCTATTCATTATTGCTACCCTACAGATAGAACTACTACAACAAGATGTGTCATACATCAAGGTAGTCACAGGCATCCAGTGGCAGTTGGGGTGTCAAAAACAAATGAGACTTTTGTGCATACTTTGGTGCAAGATAGAGCTTCCCATGACCTATATGCAAAGTGTAAAAAGGTTGAGACAGGTGTAGCTCAAGATATAATTATCGACATGCTCTTTGATGACACTGATATCACTCCTGATATGGGAGATTTGGGGGTCGAGCAGCTTCTGGAAAGAGTTACACCACTTGTACAAAGAAAAAGGTTAGGTCTAAACTTTGTTTACATTTTTTTGAAACTCACATGTTGCAATGGTTGACTTTTGGTATTTGATTAGGATTCAGAGATCCATGGATATTGCCCGTCAAAATGTGAAGGGATCGGTTCTTGGGCTCGAAGCATACTAGATCTAAGGAGAAAACAAATAGGCGATACCCTTTCTTTCATAGCCTCTTATTTCCAAACCAGCTGGCAAGCAATGTGGAGCCTCATGTATTCAAGATGTCCTCTGTGGGTCCTGGAAGTGGGATTGACTTGGTTAATCAAATGAGGCCAGGTGGACCATTAGAGAAACAATTTGTCCACTTTGATCATGTGCACAAGACAAGTGGCTGGACCACAATGAGTGCACATGTTTATCACCCTTTTGTCAGAGAATTGCTTACAATTGCAGTAGGTGAGTTCAAGGTGGAGAATACAAATGCACAGGTTTTATTTTGGACTTTGATGAATGAAAGGTTGCAGCAATGTGGATTTGAGAGTGCAGAGTTTGCAGGTTTCATGGCTGATGAGGCACAAGCAAATTGGCTTGCAGTGCGTACTATTTTCAATAAAGGTAAAAGGAATGTGATGATGTTCAAGGAACGCTCGTGTTCTTTTCACTCGGAAAAGAGTATGCTGGAACATACACGAATTTGTATCAAACCACAATTTCATGAAGAGCATAAGGATTTGTGTCGACGATGGAGAGATGCACCAAGTGAAGTGTCAGCCGCATCAGCAAAGGACAAACTTGTTACATTTTGGAGTTTGGGACATGCGCATGAGACAGAGCTACATTCATTAGAGACATGGTTATCTTGGTGGGAGGTGCGGGGATTTCACTGGGCTAAATGGGTATTGACACAAGGGGGTGGAGGTCCATTTGTGCCTACGGTTCATCTCTCAGAGTCTAAGCATGCATCCATGCGAGCAGCTTTGGGATACGCTCAACAAGTTAGCTTGTTCTCTGCTTCAGCTGCTGCAGACCTTGCCATGTCAGTCTTGCAAAGTGCCCATTATAAGGCCTACTTGATAGGAAGACATGAGGGGTCTGGGCCGGGTTTAAATCAAATTAAGAAAAGATTTATGTCCGGAGACAAAGGGGTTCGAGCAAAAAAAAATCTTGTGGACCTTGCATCAACAGTGTTGGAGGAACAAGATATTGTTGCTCCAGATTCAGAGGACAGTCCTGAAAAGTGTGATGTGCAAGAGAAGAAAAATGGATGCAAAAATTATACTTGATACAGATAGTCATCGGCCAGAATATGAGAACGTTACTATTCATGTTCCAAGACCAAAAGGGGGTGCTTCATGCATTCATGGGACCCCAAAAGAGAGTGAGGTTGATGTGAAAGAATGGGCTATCTGGAGAACACCACCCATATGTCAATCTACATGCTGGGGTATTTTGGAAGGGAGAGCCAAATGCTGTGGAGCTTTCGTTCTTGACAAGAAGGAAAAGCCACTAAAGGGCATTCCTGCACCTTGCTTCAAAGGACGTCGACAGTATAAGGATAAGGAGAGTTGGCAGATGTTCTACTTTTGTCCATCGAGTGTAATTCATTCAGCTAGAGTGGATGAGCAGATTTAGAAGTCTTGTGGGCCAGCTCCTCTTCTTTGGAAGGTTGCTAAAGGCACATGTTTGTCTACGGAAGAGACAACCAAACTCATCAACGCGGGTTTTATTTTGGAGGGTGTAAAACACAGTGTTTCCAGTATTCAGAGACAACACCATGCAATGTTTGCCCAACCAGCAGAGGTGATGGCTGCATTGTAAGATGGAAGGAGAAGATAAGCAAGGCAAGCCAAGATTGCATCAACAGAGCACTTATAATGGAAGGAGAGGTAGTGCGTGAGACAGTTGTAAGTCGAGCAGAGTCACACATTTTTTGGATTTCAACAACTGATTCAAATAAATCTGGAATCTCCTTTGCGGTTAATGTATGCGAATTTCCAAGGTGCTCTTGTCCCCAGAGTTTGCTTTGTGAGGGATCTGAAAAAAGAGTCGTACGTGCCATGTGAGCATATATATTTTGTGTTCATTAGGGTGTTTGGTTTGTAACCTGTAATACATAAATTTATGCACCAAGCTGCAATTACAAAGTTAGAGCTTAGTCAAGCACTCTCAGGACACCGCAATATTCCTTCTACTAGTGTTATATAGAAGGAATGTATAAGGGATGTTTGGCATTTGGTTGGATTTTTTGATCCATTGCGGAAATGCAAAAATTGCAGGGAAGCAAGAAATTATGTAAAGCAAGAAATTAGGTTTGCGCCATAAATAAGTCAGTAACTTTTCGGACATCTGTAATTTCTTCTTCTAGTGTCTTATAGATGGTTATATGTTGTCATTCCTTTTTTGGTTCATTAAAACATAGTCGCATTTTGAATTATGTTTGCGCTTTCTTGATTGAGACATTATAAGTTTCTTTTGCTAATGTCAATAAGTTGTTGCTATGTTGTATGTTGTATGTTGCTTGTGAGGTTCCATTACTAGGCTTGTGTATGCACTTTCTTTGAGAATCTAAAACTTTAAGATATGACTACGAGTTCTGAATGACATTGTCAAAAGAGCTTGCTTGGTCTCTTGCCGCTCGGTTTGGGTCCTCGCTCGGTTTTTCTGTGCTCGGTTTTTGGTAATCCTTAGAAAATGTAGTCACCTTGAGATGTGTTAGTAGGTGGTGTATTAGGATAGGGGTTAAGTAGCTTACTAGCAACATTAGAATGAGAATTCTTCTTGACCCTTACCTGTGCTAGGGGGTGGGTGACTAGGCTTATGAGATTTTATAGATTCTTGTAAGTCAAGGATTTCCTCAAGATTGATGGTAGGATATTCAATGTGGGTAGCATCAAAATTGTACTGTACATTTGTTAACATGGCTTCTAAGTGTTTGTCGGTATTAGAGTATAGCTTTAGAATTCCAAAAGGATGATACAAAGTAGACTCACATAAGTTAAGATGTTGGTGAGTATTATATACTCAACAACATCCATGACTTATAATCCAGTGATAACTATATGCTACCACCTCATAGTTGGCCGGTGTCTCGAGAATGTCATATGGGACAAACAGGTCTAAATTTTCGACATTGTTGTCCAAAATTTCAGAATTTTAGAGGACCCGACACCAACTACAAAGGTTTAACACTATAGGATGTAATGGGTAAAAGAAGATGTCTTGTGGATTAGTTAATACTATGTCCCCCCGCAAAATTCCCATTATTATTGTAGGGTCAGCATCTCGTTCAATATTTTTCTTAATTAGGGTTAGTTCACCTAGGCCTATGTCTTCAGATAGATTTATATTGTAAATGAAGTAAAGAGAGAGTTAGTGTAGACAAAAATAAAGTGAGAGTTTGAGGAGGGGCTCAAGGAGTTACTAGCAAATTGACCCAACTTCGAGGCATGCTCAAGGAGTAGGCATAGGTCGTCCCTCACGGTAGGCTCCCACAGCACTTCTATCTTGGATTGCCAACCAACGTTCTAACCCTTGTAAGCGAGGGTCATTGTTGCTGAGGAGGTTTGATATTGCAGTTTCCCGAACCATCCTTGTAGCATCCAACTCCTCAAATCTTGGATTACCAACCAATGTTCTAACCCTTGTAATAAGCGAGGGTCATTGTTGCTGAGGAGGTTTGATATTGCAGTTTCCCGAACCATCCTTATAGCATCCAACTCCTCAAATCTCTGGGTGGCATCCTCTTGGGCACGCCTGGCTGTTGCTTCTCTTTCTTGAGCTTCGGTGATTCGTTGGAGCCTTTCGGCAGCCAGGCAGCATGTCCTGTAGTTGCTGTGTAAGTTGTGCCATTGCTTCTTGGTGGGCCAATTCTTTCCTTTGCATTTCAACTTGGCTTGCACTTATAGTGTCGTTAAGTGTTCTTATTTTTTCTACATGGGCCTTGTTTGATTGTTCTCTCTCTTGCTGCAATTGCGTTGCCCTCTCCTCCACTCCTTTTAGATTTGAGGCTAGCTACTGGATCTGGCATAGCAGCTCTTCTTCTTTAGCCCTGGAATTGTGCTGGAGCTCTTATACTTGGTGGGCATGAAGTGCTATGAGCCCATTGGTGTGGGTGACCTCCTTTTGAAGTTTCTCTTTATCTTGTTCTAGATTTGCCTTGAGGTCTACATTTTCTTCAATTCTTTGTACAATGGTTTAGCTGAGGACCGTATTATAACTTTCCAGGGTTTTGTATATGTTCTCCATAGCCTTCAAGCTTTTCATTTATGACATCTTTATGTGTGGCTTCAGGTGCTGCCAAGTGGTCCTTTAAGGTTTGCACTTGTGTGTTTGAGTCGTTAACTAAGGACCATATTATTACTTTCCAGGGTTTTATATATGTTCTCTGTAGTCTTCAAGCTTTTCATTATGACATCTTTATGTGTGGCTTCACGTGCCACTACCAAGTGGTCCTTTAAGGTTTGCACTTGTGTGTTTGAGTCGTTAACCTACTTCCAAAGGGTAGCGTTACAATCGTGGAGCATGTGTGTTGTCAGGAGGTGGCAATGCCATACCTTTTGCTCCTGATCCCAGAGTGCACTTGTGCTTGCGCCTTCTTTGAGTCTAGCCCATGGTTGGTTCAGTAGCTCATCCAACCCTTCCATTGTCTTTTGCATGAATTGTTGATAGTCAACTTTTTATAAGGAGGCCAGCTAGGGTATTCTTTCCTCATCTTCCAATCGCCTTCTTTGCTTGGGCTTGATGGCTTTGCACTTCTTTGTCTTTTCCTTGCATCATTATGGGCTATTGTTTCATGTACTTGAGTCATTTTGCCTCAACGCCTTGTGTTTCCTCAGCCTATATTGATGCTTCTTGTTCTCGGGTGCTGTCTCTGTTGGTGTGTGTGCCAAAGCTTATTCTTTAAGTGGGGATAGGTCTGTGAATATCAGCTGTGTTGGGCTCGTTAGGGGAGTAACTTGTTGCATGGGCTCCTGTGTGGCTTGGCTAATGGTGGTTTCTTGCAATGCTTCTTGGTATGTTCGGATTTCCTGTGCCACCTCTACTTCTAATCTTTGTGATTCAGCAGCTATATCTGGGATGATCCCCCTCATTTTCTTCTCTATCTTCTTCTTTCTCCCCTTCTTTATCTCCTTCATTATTTCATGGGTCTCCATTAAGACTGCTTGCTCCTCTTGCATGTCTTCAGTTGTCAGTGGTCGTTGCTCTGGCAGCAGTGCTAGTTGCAGGTGCTCCGCTGGTTCGGGCTCTGGGAGAGGCCTTTTGCCACGTGATTAAGAACTTGGGTGAGCAGGTACCAGCTGCAAATCTTGGACTGGTGAGCCTTCAAATAGTTCTCCATCTCTCTATGAATATAGTAGGCCCAATCCTCCTCCTTCTCTTCATGTATCTTAACAATTCTATTCAAAGGCACCCTGTTGTATCTATCCACGGGCTTGACCTGCATCATTAATGACATGGCCCTGCAAGCTCTTTCTGTAGCCTCATCACGGATGTTCTCGTACTCAGCTCCATTGGAGTTGTAAGAACTTTTCTTTAGCATTGCATCCAGAGGCATTTTGTCGAATGCGTGGGTGTGGACTTTGATTGCTGTGGTGGGAGCTGCAGAGAGCATCACATATGAGCTCTTCAATGATCATCAGGAGCTACTCTGTAGTGCCGTTAGCCTTCCAGAATTTGGAGGCACTCTGGGCTATGGTAATGTAGGGCTACCTTTCCATGGGCCGTAAGGGCTTCTTTTACTTCAGCAGCCTCTTCCAGAATTTGGAGGCACTCTGGGCTATGGTAATGTAGGGCTACCTTTCCATGGGCTATAAGGGCTTCTTTGTTGATGATGGCCCCATGGAAAGCTTGGGCATAAGGGCCCAAAAAATTCAGCTTCAGACCCGCACTGGTTTCTTTTTCTGACTTGGTGGGGATCCTATGGCGCTGGATTGAGTGGAAGCTAGGGTCTCAATAGCTTCTGACTCCGAGGCCGACATCTGTTCATGAACATCACATCAGTCTTCTAACTGGTGGGGTAGTAGGTACCATTTTCCTTTTTTTCCCTTTTTTTAAAACCGGTTAGTTGAAATGAGAAGTGTGTTAGTGTAGGAGTAATCACAGGGTGTGTTAATGGGACAAGTGAAAGCTGTGGTGTAAAGGTGCATGGTCTACAGGCTGTGAAGTTAGGCTCCATGAAGTTACAGTTACGTGGAGTGGGTTTCGTGAATCGATAGGGTTCCATTAAGTTAGGTTTCGTGAAGTGAGGTTTTGTGAACCTATGAGGTTCCGTGAAACGGTGAGGTTCCGTGTGAAATACGGTTTTGTGAAGTTAGGTTTCATGAAGTGAGGTTTCGTGGACCGGTGAGATTCCGTGAAATACGGTTTCATCAAGTTAGGTTTCGTGATCTGGTGAGGTTCCGTGAAACTGTGAGGTTTCATGAACCGGTGAGGTTCCGTGAACCCATGAGGTTTTGTGAAGTTAGGGTTACGTGAAGTTAGGTTTTGTGAACCGATGAAGTTCCATGAAGTTAGGATTCGTGAAGTGAGATTTCGTAAACCTGAGAGGTTTCGTGAGGTTCCGTGAAATGGTGAGGTTCCGTGAGGTTTTGTGAAGTTAGGGTTATGTGAAGTGAGGTTTCGTGAACCTACAGTTTCGTGAACCTCCAATTTCGTGAAACTATAGTTTCACGAACCTGAGGTTCCATGAAACTACAGGGTGATAATCCCGTGAAACCTTAGTGAAGGTGCCGAGTTATTTTATTGGTTTTCCATTTTTTCTTCCGTTGTTAGAGATTGTGCTTCATGCAAGTGGGGATACCGTGAAGAAATTTTAGAATAATTATAATTCAGTTGTTATTTATGTACAAAAAGTATTGTCAAGAATATATTGATCATAACATGAACATCAAAAAATAAAAAGGAAAAAGAAAACGAAAAGGAAATGGACCAAGCTCCCACCTCGATAGAAGACAGTCGATTATAGCATGAAAATCCGAGACGGACGATGCACAATGATCAACAGCGGAAGCGCAAGCGAGAAGCAATGGTCACACAATGCAAAATGATGAGAAAGGAAAGAAATTTGATTTTATAACGTAGTCGTCGGCAGACAGGGCGCCTGCCTTAATGAAGAAAACCACGTGGCATCGTTTGATTGGCTCGTGAGTGAGAAATACCGTTTCATGACGTGAACTCTTTTTGAACTAGTTCACGGTGTGAACATTTTTTGAATTGGTTCACGGCATGAACATTTGTGAATTGGTTCATAGCATGAACATTTTTGGATTATGAATGCACAAGATTGATACCTTCTATTTTTTTCCTTCATGCTCAAGCATTCAAACATGCATGTAATGAGTGAATGATACCCTGCTTACCTTGTTACCATTGTGTAACCATTAGATACCTTCATTTTTAACTGCCACAAAAACCAAGGTGACACCTGGTTTAATTGTCACAAAAACCAAGGTGACACCTAGGCACTTCTGGGTATTTATTGATGCAGTCGTTTTAGTTCTATGTGGGAGTTTTTAATTCTTCCTTCCACCTAACTGAACAATGTTGTTACTGGGTCCTGTGGTTGAGGGCTTTTATCTTTGTCCCTTTGCTGAACTTCTTTGTTGTGACCGAAGTGGCTATTGTCATTGCTTTGGCAATTCCCAACCCATTTTGTTGGGTTTTCTTTTTCCTCTACACAAAGGTTGGCGAGGTTCCCACATGGCTTGGGAATTGATGCTATATGCTTTTACTACTCTTTCCTTTGTGTGACTTGAATTGCTTGTGGTGTTGGGCACTGATGAGTGGGGTTTGGGTACCCATATTGTTGTATTGCCTTGGTAGTATCCTTGTGCTCATAGAGTAAATCTTTTTTGACCCATTGCTTATGGAACCCTTGTGGGCTATTGGGATGGAACCCATATTGCCTTGGTAGTATCCTTGTGCGCGCTTTTGCCGCACAGGTCGTAGCTGGGGACTTGCCAGACACCGTATGCGAGCCACGAATGGCTACAAGCATACAACCAGGGAAGGAAGCTCAAACAGAATGCCAAAGGGTGTGTCACTCACCGCTTAACTGCTGCCTTGAAGGATTCCCGCGTCGCAGCCGTGAAGGAGGAGCCGCCGTCGCCGCTCTACCGCCTCTCCGCCGTCTCGCCGTGCCGCTACACAGTGCGCTCGATCGCTCTCTCACTCTCTCTCTCTCTCTCTCTCACACACGCAGGAGAAGGAAAACAAGGAGATAAGGCAAGAGCACTCTTCTATTCACAACACATGAGAATGAGGATTTTAGGGATACATTTGACTCATATAGGTGACTTGGCCGTTCACACTTGGGCGCCCATACATGGCCGGCCGACCTTAACCCTTATCCTACTGATATCCAAGGTGCGCCTCTCATCGACGATCACCCAATCCCTTTATCCTTAACATATGATGCCGACAAGCCCGGCCCATGACTCAGAATATTTAAATTAATGACGTAAAATATAGAACGTCCGCCATGGGTTAACATGCCCCCCTTCCTGATGTAGATTCCGTCCTCGGAAGCTATGGTATGGTAAGCTCGAGAGGGTTGTTGTGGTAGACCGTCTGCAAAACAGGGAAGTAGAGTGAAGGTATGCTGGAATTCAAAAGATATAAAGTGTATAAATTCAAGCGTGTGAGACGACAATGGATGATGCTGTTAGAACTTAGTTTAAGGGTACATGAGTGAGCTAGTGTAGCAAATTAATAGGAGTGTAAAATTATTGAAAGGAATTCAAGAGTTAGCAAGGTGTCAAAGGTTAATCAAGGTTTATAACTGGCCTAAGTCAAGGAAAATAACCAAGCTTAATAAATAAACAGATGACCATACTATGTCTACTCTAAGAACAAGTAGTTACCACGAGCCTAGGGACACAAGAAACATCAGAGTTACAGGAGCCTTTTGCCTTTATTTTTTTTTTTTTTTGCACATGACAATTTTTATACACAATGGCGACCTTCCTAAGGCAAAACTAACATCGATCCTGGTACCATGTTTAACACAAGGCATTATCCAGGAATCTATTAGCTCACTTTAGGCAAGGCTACCCCCTACCAACCAAGGCATCGGTCTGGAGTAGAATACTCCTCGCCTACCAAGTATCAATAAGGCGATAGGCCAACATTAAAGCACATCATAGACTTGTATTGCCATTTATTGTAGGCTTTTTTTTTTTTAAAGTTTGTTTTGATCTTCGCTCCTGAACTAAAATGTGTTCTTACATCTTTTCGACAAGGGGTAAAATCTATGTCCTAGAGGTCAACACACACACAGCCAGGTGTTCAAACATTAAGATGGTTTGACCCTAGACCTAAGACAATCGTATTCCAAGGTTAACTAAAGACGTCATGCTGCCTAGGAATATTTTCAATAAAGTTAAGCTCATTAATGATTTACACTAGCATGCAAGCAACTTCAAAAACTAAGTAGTACATTGATAATTTCCATGTGGTCATGCATTATAGTTTATGCAATTGATTGAACAGTAAAAACGAAAGAGAGTGGGTATGGAAGAATTACACCTGTAATTGGAGATCTCCTTGATTTGACGAGACAGCTTGCAATTTGATGTAGATATATTTTGATGAACGTTGCGGCAGTCTCTGGACTTGGAAGCGAACCCACCTCAAACTTTTTAACCTGTACAATCAACTAACAAGCACTATACCTCGAGAGGCACATCAGTGTGAAAATTTCAAGACTTGTTTAAGGAATCTAAACTAGAAAAAACTTGGAAACGCTAACCTACCTACCAGTCACCACACTACTACTGAGGATACGGTAAGAGGATGTTGTAGAGTCCTGGCTCTAGCCCTAAGGCTAAGCCTCTATCCGCATCATCCAAATAAATAAAATCAACCTCAGTAGTGCCATGAGTTTCATCCGTCCATTCATCATTGTCAGATATTTCCTTTTCATTTTCCCATCCACATAAACTCATCAAAAATGTAACCATGCGAGGATAGTCATCTTGTGGAAAAGGAAAGCATTGGGCTATCGGGGATATGTCCTCTACGGAGTAGGGGTCGGTCATGGTCAATAGGCGAATTAGCCATTCTAATTCCTCAATATTTTCCTCTCTGGCTAGTACATCTATATGATCCCATTCAGTTTCAATTACAGGATAGCACATGTGGAATATCTGAGAAAGGTACAGATGATACCTCTCACCAAAGGTAGGAGTGGATGAAGTGTATGATGATCGGGCATCTGCCATATCTGCAAACACAGATATAGCATCAGTAGGTTTATGACAGGACAATCTAGTTCTTGATTGTATACGGATATCTCTGCTCTTAACGTGCTCTTGCTCTTTTTACTATTTTTTTATTTTGTTTTCTTTGTTTTATTTTTTAAAAAAAAATGTATGAAGCTATATATATACATCCCTTGAATTTGGCAATTACATGGTCAGGGGAGAAGGTTAAGGAGGAAGCATTAGAATGTCGAGCGTGAGTACATGCTCCCCCTTTCCTTGGGTAGATCATATTATTTGCAATGATGTTGCAGCCTCTTGGAACCAATTTGTCCAGCGGGTCATAGGTTGTGATGTGGGCAGATAGCTTTTTATGACCCTTGTGGCCACATCCAATTGCAAAGATGGTAGTGTACGCTCCCATTGACGAATGGAGGAAATGGTTTCCGACGATACTATTACAAGGGGAGACGTAGACTCATCGGTTTTTTGTTGGGTGTTGACAAGAGTAGGTGTAGAGCATGTAGAAACTTCTATATGATTGTGTGCCTGGCATGAGGAGCTAGAAGCTTCATGTGGCTCCCCCCTTCCTGAGCTAGGTGGTAATGATCGATATCGTTTGGGAATCCAAACTAACTCTGGAAGTGGTGCGGAGCACTCTGTTACCTTTCCCTTACCACGGTCTTGAATTGTCATTGGGGTGGCAACAATTGGTTTGCAAGGTTTTATAGGTGATGTAGAGGGATTCACCTTATGTTTAGGAACCCAAATCTGGTCATTCCCCTCGTAGTACCCTTGGGCTACTAATAATTTTTTAGGGATCCACCGCAATGTTACATTGCCCTTTCTCGGGTGGGTAGCTACTTTCCTTTTACGAGGCTTCTTGGTGGCTGAACGAGATTGAGCAGGGGAAGTAGCTGTTAACGAAGCTTTGGGGACCCATTTGTATGTACTCTTTGGCATAGTAAGCGAAGCTTTATGGACCGCCTTGCCTGTTTCCACTCTTGGCGTTGAAGCGTTAGAGGGGTGGCCTACAATCGAAGATGGTTTTGCCACTGGACTTTGTGATTTTTCATTATCTAATATTTGAGTGGATGACTTAGGTGCGGGATTTTGAGCGGTCAGACCTAGTGTTGGTTCTTGCGTTGTGACTTGTCTGGTTGCCCAATCGATATTGCACTTGGTGGCCATCATCCATTTACGCCCTAAGATTACAGTCCCTTCCATGGTACCAGCAGGCATAACCAAAAAGCTTTGAATTATGGTTCCCTTGTCATAAGCAACCGGAGTGTGCAGAATTCCTGAGACAGGGGTTTTCTTCTTGTTGATTCCTTGGACTTGGATAGAACTCTTGGTTAAAGGTGGTTTTCCCAGTTGACACCACACGCCATATGATAGCAAATTGTGTTGAGCTCCTGTATCCAATAATGCATTATACAGCACCTCCCCGTAAGGACTCTGTAACTCAATTGGGTATCTTAGAGGTGGGTCAGATTCCAGTGCATCCTCCTCTGCTTCCTCGAAAAATACTTGCGTAATTCCCAAGTTGGCTTCTCGTTGTCTCCTAGCACGCTGTTGACGTTCTTTGGCTTCGACTCTTGCTTGTATCTTTTTAAGCTCAGCATGTTCTTTAGCTGCCTTCTTTTGATGGATTGCGTGTAACTCCTCCTGGCTCAAGGGGTCATAGTATCTTTTGAATTTACTCCCATTAAGGAATCCAATGGTTTCAACTCCATCGAGAGTCTCCACTCTGATGGTACCTTGCGGTGTAATTTCACATACTCTATACGGTCCCTTACCAGCATATTTGAGCTTCTTCTTTTCGTTTCGCACTCCATACATCAGGACTTTATCCCCAACCTTGATGTCCTTGTCCTTTAAATGGCGATCAAACCATTTTTTCCTCCTATCCTTCTCCACAAGGGCATTGTATACAGCCAATTGTCTTTCTTCATTTAGCCGCTCAAGGATATACAGACGTTCTGCTAAGGGATTACCATCCCAACCCTCTTGAGTAGCAACACGAAAACTTGGAATGACAAATTCCCACGGCATGACTGCTTCTTGGCCATATACCATTTTGAATGGTGTGCAATTAATAGCCACTTTGTACGCAGTACGATAGGCCCATAAAGCTGTCGTAAGCTTTAGATCCCAATCCGTGCGATGAGCTTCAACTGTCTTTGTCAAAACAGAGATTAATGTCTTGTTTGTACTCTCGGCTTGGCCATTCGCTTGCGGATAATAAGGAGTAGATTTGTGATGGGATATCATGAAATTTGTTGTGAGCTCCTTAATCACGTCATTTATAAAATGCGTTCCATTGTCGCTCACAAGTTCAAAAGGACAACCGAAGCGTGTGATTATATTTTCAAAGAGGAACTTGGCTGTTGTCCTTGCATCTGCCTTACGTGTTGCTTTCGCTTCAGCCCATTTGGTCATATAGTCAGTGGCCACAATAATATAGCGAGATTGTGTGTTTCGGGCCGCTGGACTAATTGGACCTACAAAGTCTAAACCCCACTTTTCAAATGGTTGGTTTACTTTGATCGGATGTAGGGGCATCTGATCTTTCCTCTGGGGTTTGTTATATCGTTGGCATTCATCGCAACCCTTCACAAAGAGTGATGCATCTTGGAACATAGTGGGCCACCAATACCCTGATTGTAAGATCTTTCGCGCAGTTAAGTCTCCTGAGAAGTGACCACCGGCTACGCCCATATGTGCCTCTTGCAAAATGTATAGATATTCATCCTCTCGGGCACAACGCCTAAGAACGTCATCCTTTCCTCTTTTATAAAGAGTCCCTGCTATCAGGCAATAGGGTTCGCATTCTTTGATTAGCTTTCGAGCTAGATCTTTACGAAGCTCCTTGGGTGGAAAGCCATTAACCAAAAAGTTAACAATCTTCTCACTCCATTCAGGCATTGTCTCCACCATGAACAGGGAAGTGTCAGGTAAGTCATCATCAACCCCTGTAGGAGCCTCACCATTGGGTATGCGAGACAAATGATCAGCCATAACATGTTTCTTGCCAGGTCTCACAACAACCGTGAAATCAAATTCAAGAAGAATCAATAGCCATCGTGTGATTCTTCCTGTGGAGCATGGTTTATTTACCAGATACAACAATGCTTGATGATCCACATAGAAAACAAACTTGGTGGCAAGGAGGTAATAACGAAATTTCCTTACTGCATATATCATTGCCAACCCTTCTCGCTCCGTAGTGGTGTAGTTCATCTCAGCATCGTTCAACTGGCGACTGGCAAAGCTAATGGGGTAGTCTAGCTTATGTTCTCCAGGTTGAGTTAACACACACCCAATAGCAAAGTTTGATGCATCAATATGCACATGGAAGAGTAAATCCCAGTTAGGCATTCTCAAGATTGGAGCACTCGCCAAGGCCTTCTTTAATAGCTCATAGGCACGGTCACATTCTTCGGTCCAAATAAACTCGATGAGAAGCTTATACAATGGTCGAGCTATCTCGGCGAAGAAGAGAATAAACCTTCGATAATAACCAACGTGGCCCATAAAGCGTTGGACTCCCTTGTAGTTGGTGGGTGGGGGTAATTCCAGAATGACCTTGATTTTACTCTCATCAGTGGAAATCCCATTTTTGGACACTATATGCCCTAAGATAACTCCGTGTTTAACCCAGAATTGGCATTTGAAAGGATTCAAGGAGATGCGATATAATCTACACCTTTCAAATATTTTTCGTAAACACATCAAGTGCTCGTCCCAAGAGGAATGAACACAAAGATCATCTAAGAAAGCTTCACAGAAGTCCCTTAGATATTCCTTAAAGGCCGTGTTTATCAATCGTTGGAATGTTGCAGGTGCATTGGTCAGGCCAAAAGCCATGACGCGAAAGGCAAACACTCCAAACTCCGTGATAAATGCTGTTTTAGCTTGGTCCTCGTCTGCAATTGTGATCTGATTGTAACCCGAGTACCCATCTAAAAAGCTATATGCCTCCTTGCCTGCCACTCTTTCAAGCACATGTTCAGAATATGGCAAGGGGTAATGATCCCTTCTGGTGGCTGCATTAACCTTTTTGAGATCAACGCACACTCTGAGTTTCCCATTCTTCTTTGGTACGATGACTATCGGAGAAACCCATTCTGAGTGCTCAATAGGATATATGAATCCACATTTTACTAGCTTTTCAATTTCCTCTTGTACAATCTTTGCGTACTTAGGATTCATTGGGTAGGGACGTTGCTGGACTGGTTTAGCAGTGCTAATCATTGGAATCGTGTGTTGCACCACCGAGGGTGGAACACCCTTCATATCATGATATGTCCAAGCAAATATGTCCTTGAATTCTTTAAGAAGCTTCGTAAGTGCAGCTTCTTCCGCCTTGGTGAGGTCTTGAGCAATATAAACTGGTTTAGACTCCTCACCCGGATCTGCTAAGTCTATCTCCTTAACTACCGCAGGGCCATCGTAGACACCGCTACTCCCATTGGTAGGCGTTCGTTGGGCTTTTGTGTAGACTACTTTACGTTCCCCTGTGGTGAATGATTTGAAATGCTCGGGTGCGGGGTGTAAGTCTACTGGTTCCTGTTGTGCCAGACTTTTTTCTTTCAATTCCGCTTCCTTTTGCTGCTGAGCCAACTCTTGGTTTTGTCGCCTTCTTGCAGTACGACTTAGTTTTGGCTTCTCTTCGATTTCTAATTGGGCGACGTCATGAGGTTGCGGAATACACCACATGACACTTTGGAGGTATTGTCCCCAATTATCCGCTATCTTCCGATGAGCATCAATGGCTCCTACATAACTAAGCCATTCTGCAGTGGATCGCTCCTTGTTTATTGCAGTTCGTACCTTAGCTCGATAGCGTTGGCGCTTATGTCTCGTTTTCTTCTTACCAAGTTTTTGATTTTTGTTTCTATCAGATTCGAACTCACTTGGTCGATCTTCACTTTCGGATGAACTGCAAGAGGTCACTGTCCTAGGCCTTGAGCACCTTGCTTCCACCTTTGGGTGAATATTTGATTCATTTTCCCCATCAGGCTCAGGGTCAGTTTCTTCTTGAGATTCATACTCAGAGTTGCATTGGTCAGAGTCTTCGCTACTTTCAGTGTCGGTGGAGTTTGCCACGTTCTCGCCATCAGGAGTCAAGTGCATAACACCTATCATGTTTATTGGCACTAACGGTGGCATATCTTGCCCCTCAGGTGTTACCCAACTTGTGCCTCTATTTCCCCATGTGTCTATGGTTGCCGCTAGGTGTACCCAATCCACGTTATCCGACTCAGTCATACCCGGTAGGACATCCATATAAGGAGAATCTTTCCCATCATCAGTCTCTTTTTTGCATGTATAGCAATACCTTAATGGGGCGGAGTGAATAGTGGTATCCGATCGATTATCAATGATAACCTTGCTTCCTAAAGGATGTGCACGACCATTCTCAAGATCAACTCGAATGACAGAGTCCTGGAATTGTAGGTAGACATGGTTTTTTGACCAGTCATGCACCATTTGTGCTTCCCTCATGAAAGGACGTCCTAAGATCATTTGATATGACATAGGATGCTTGGAGAAATCCATTACAATGAAGGTATGTCGTACCTTGTATCCCAGAACCTTGATCTTAAGGTCCCTTAACATTCCAATAGGTTTAGCAATAGTTCCATTTGCCATCTTAACCACTATGTTTGTGACTTCGAGGTGAGGCCTTCCCATAGATTCCCAACAGTTTTTAGTCACAATGCTCACTCCAGCACCACCATCAAGGATTCCCTTTAGAGTTAATCCCTTGTTGGTAGTAATGGGGAGGGTGGCATTAGATTCGTCACCTTCAAAGTACTGTCCCAACTTGTTCACAGGTATTTCCACGACCGAATCTTCATCAAAGTTGGGTTGTAGATCCCAATGTTCTCCTTCATCTTGAAGCGTGTCGGGTCTATCCATATTTGCAAATTGTGGTAGTCCCGCCTTTAGTTCTCCATTGAGAAATGCCCGAAGAGCTAAGAATAGCTCAGGATCTCCGTATAATTTGGATATGATCGTGGTTCTGATCTCAGAGGACATGAAATCCATTAGCTTGGACACATTCAACGGTACTTTTCGAGACATCGCCCCTTGACTAGGGACTGGTGAAGATGGAATCACTTCCTCTTCGATGGGGTCAGGCATTCCCTCACTAAACATTCTTTCCAGCAAGAAGGGTGTTTGCCCACTTCCAGATGTCCTATCCTCACTTTCTTCCCGAATGATACTCGGTATAGCTAACGGTTTATGGTTCCGGTGAGGCTGAACTTGCGTAGGAAACACTGTGTCTGAAATTTTGACTTTTCTCGGGTTTGGCTCTAGTTCTCTTTGTGTTTCTTCCACCAAACCCCTTAAGTGTTGTACTTGTTCAATCTCCTCAACTGGGTTTGGGTAAGTTCCAATCTTTTTCTTGAGGGTTTTTGGCCCACGTGGCTTGTCTTGGGGAGTCTCAGTCAGTTTGGGTGGTCGAGAGGGCATTAACTGACTTGGTTGTGGGGCCGAGGAAGTTTCCTTCTGTTTTCCCTTATTTATGTACTCGCTTGATTCCCCTTCATTGAGCTCCCGTGTGGGTTCCTCCCTTAAGGTAGTGGCTTTGGTCCCCATGGTTTCTATTGAATCAGAATCGTCTTCAGGATCATTCATATACACGGGGTCGTCTCCTGTCCCTATGTTAGTCTTTGAACTGGGCTTGGAGCTTGTGGCATTAAGCGATCTCTTTCGCCGTGTTTTCTTTTTCTTTGCCTGAGCGATTGATGCAGTATCCCTCTCTTCAAGAATGTAGTTTTGATTTTGAAGCATTGACCGTGTAACTACATTCGCGGGTACAACGGGTGTGGTTCTTCGTGCTTGGTTGGTGACCTCAACCAAATTCAATGGTGTAATCTTGGGTGCATTAGGATTATGTGGACATTGTGCGATCAAATGATCTATGCCACAACGATTGCATGTAAGTACCGGCATTCCCGATGTGCTCGCTTGATTTGGTTGCATCTGAGTAGAGATCTTCTGTAGCCTATTAGGGCACTCTGCTACACGATGCGGTCCACCACACTCGTAACATTGAAGAGGTGGTCTCCTTGCCAAGGTATTAAGGTTTTGCCCTCTTGTGGCAAGAGCAGCCGCTTGATATACAGGCTTGACTTGCCCGAAATGATCCTCCATGTAGTACTGGGAAATCATTTCAAACGTATCAATCCCGTATGGAGCAGTGGGGTCTATCTCCTCTTCATAATCCCCACATGCACTATGTGACTCACAACCCATCTGGTTTACAGGGGTAATCCTTGGATGTGGAGGTTGTGGTCCTAGCACTGGCGGTGGTAATGGCACAGACTGGACTACATTCGGATTCCTTGGAACTATGTGCTGTGATGGTTGCTCGATAGGTTGTGCAGGCATTAGCGCGGGTACTTGAGGTGTGTTTGACCAAGCTAGTGGTGCCTGGTTTGCCAACATTCGCTTAAGTGTTAGGCAATCTTTAGATTGATGGCCATACTTACCACATGCATTGCAATTCCCATTGAATTTGACTCTGAATGTGGGACATTCACTCGTGCTATGTGGTCCTAAGCACACCGAACACCATTGTTGCTCTCTCCTTGGGTACATATGGCTATTCTGAGGAGCTCGATTACCCCTGAAGTATTCTTGGAGAGCCTTAGTAAGGTCGGTCACAGACATTTCAGATATCTTGGGCTCCTTGGCAATTGGTTTTACCGTCATTGGCTCGTGCCCAGATACTTGCGAACTAACGGATTTTGTTTCTGAAGACACCTTTTTACCTGCAATCATCAAGTTGTCTTCTAACTGGATTGCATTGGCAGTGACTGCTTCCCACGTTGTAAGACCTCTAATGACTAGGCCATTGTAAATGTCCTCGTGGCGCAATCCTCGGATGAATCTATCGAGGAGTTGGTTGTTATTGAAGCGTTCATCGGGAGTGCAGCGAGAATTTAGATGCTTCAATCGACTTATAAAGTCTCTCACTGACTCCCCTTCCTCGCGTTCAGCTTTTTGGAGTTGAGATGCTACCCCCCAAAGCACACCCTCGCGTATGTATTCTTTCAAGAACAATCTCTTGAGAGTGGGGTAGTGAGTGCGCTCTTCAACCCTTAGGGTTCGATACCAATCTCCGGCCTTCCCACTCAAGGTTAAACCTAAGGCTTTACACTTATGCAGCTCATTGTGTTCTTCCAAGGAATCACACACGTGTTCAAAGACTTCAATGTGCTTCCTAACATCCTCATTACCACTGAAGTTTTGAGTGAGCTTAGCCACTTGTACTGCCTTACTTCTAGGTTCTCTCTCAGGCATGCCCCGCATGTTTTCTGCAATGGATCGTCCGATCGTCTGAGCAAATGCTGCGAGATCACCTAAGTGAGCAGGCATAGTTGGTGGAGGCACTTCTGGGATAGCCTGGCTAATAGGAGTTGGCGTTGGTCTGAGTAGGTTGGCAAATGACGTAGGATATGATATGTGGCTAGGCCTAGCTCCTCTTGGATAAGGGTGGTGATAAGGCGGTCGTGGAGCATACGCCATTGGCACACTAAGAGGCGTAGGAGCTACCTGAGCATGAGTAGCGATAGGTACATAGGGTCGATAGGCACTGGCACGCACTGTTGTAGGTACTGTTCCACTAGGTAGCGGTGTCGTACTAACTACAGCGGTAACAGGTGCACTTTCAGCTATGCTCATCATTGGGGTAGGCATTGCGGATTCCCTAATGGAAAGTTGAGCCAAGGTTGGAAAGCTAAAGTTACTACTCGTGGGCTCAACCTGCATTGAGACTCCAGGCGAAACAACATATGAAGGGTCTATGGGACTCACGGAGGGAGTCTCCAATTGTGATAGGGTTGGTTGTTTGGCCTTGCCCGTATCCAAAAATCTCATAGGGCCAGTGGAAACTAAGTTCACTCCCCTATTTTGCCTCTCAATTTGGATAATTCTATGAATCACCTCACATATCATGTGTTGTTGCTCCTCTAGATTAGTGGCGCTAGATGTAGATCGTAGGACTTCTAACCAACCTACATGATATGTGTAACCCGTGTATAGGTCCGTTAGAGTCTCTGTGTGTAGATCATATTCCCAATTTTCATTGAGAAATATCCCATCCAGACTTGGTGTGCCAAACGGTTCTCTTGAAGTGGACGCAATGTCACTTCTTATGGATTGGCTCCTAGGGACCTCTACTTTAGGAGGAGCATCGGAATGTGGTAGCTCAGTAGGGCCCTCATTAAACGAAGTGCGTAGAATATCCACATGGACACTCTTTGGGAGGGTAGGGTCTACATAAGATGTGAATGGCGAATCTACTACCCCTCCTTCCTCATTTACTTCGCTTGTCGCATGTTCAGAGCGTGTAGCTCTACTAAAGGTCTCTATTAGACGACTAAACATGCTAGATCCGGGTTGTGGGACCCACACTGGCATGTTTTGGCTTGTCTCCTCAGGGTTCTTGGTAGGGTGTCCTTCCATGGCTTCTGAGTCAGAGGACGAGTCACTATCCACTATTCGTGGATCTTGGGTTGCACTCCCTTGGGTTCCAGCCGAAGGCCAAGATGCCAACGTGGAGGGATGGTGTGAGCCTGCGTAGACTGAAACGCTTTCTAGTGGTTCAGGCTCTAGCACCCGACCAGAGCGTAGATGCATGTGACGTGGGTACCCTACGTGCGTTGGTAACTACCCTTGAAACTCACACAAGTGGTTTCTTAGGTGTTTCGCACCCCGTTTTTACTTGTTTTTGTGTTGTTTTTAACCCGTTTTTGACCCCCTTACTTACGGTCGAACTTGGACTAGGGCGTGTGATAGCTCTAAACGAGCGTATCGTTTAAAGGGTCCTAGTGTGCTTTACAGCACCGTGTTTGCCTATCCAGAGCTCTTGTAGTCCTCAAAACAGTCCGTTTCCTTTGGGGAAAGGGGCAAAAGCCTATTTGCTTGTGGAGGAAAGGGTGAGGGCTTTATCCCACATGCTCACTTTACTCCTTGGGGAGTGGGCTACATATAGGGCACGACTTCCCATAAGCTCTCACTTGAGAGAAAGCTATGGAGGCTCACTCTCCTATATATATATATCAAAAGACCGAGACCGAGACCGAGGCCGGGGCCGGGGCGTGGGTCGTGGGTCGTGGGTCGTGGGTCAATTGGGGTTCTTTCTTTTCAAAAATTTTTTCTCCAATTAGAAAAGCTTTCCTCTCCACACGTTTGGTTCTTTCTTTGAAAATAAAATTTAATTTTTTCTTTTTTCTTTTTTATAATTTTCTTATTTTTTATTTTCTGTTTTTTTTTGGTGGGATAAGTTTTCTAGGGTTTCCTTACGGTTCAACCTTGGCCGCGGCGCAGTTCGCACACACAGCACAGATCTGGGGATTCAGAAATCCCTCTCACACGCAGAAACCAGATAACAGAACGTTCGCCCACACGCAGAGCGAAAATATAACAAAAGAAACAGGAATACAGAAGACAAATTGCAGAAACAGAGATTGAAAACCACAGAAACACCTCAACAGCAACACAGACGCCTTTCCTATAGTGTAGATTAAACTTCACGCAGCAGCCGAGCTGCAAACTGGAGCTTGGTGCAGGGCAACTCCCCGGCAGCGGCGCCAAAAATGTGCGCGCTTTTGCCGCACAGGTCGTAGCTGGGGACTTGCCAGACACCGTATGCGAGCCACGAATGGCTACAAGCATACAACCAGGGAAGGAAGCTCAAACAGAATGCCAAAGGGTGTGTCACTCACCGCTTAACTGCTGCCTTGAAGGATTCCCGCGTCGCAGCCGTGAAGGAGGAGCCGCCGTCGCCGCTCTACCGCCTCTCCGCCGTCTCGCCGTGCCGCTACACAGTGCGCTCGATCGCTCTCTCACTCTCTCTCTCTCTCTCTCTCACACACGCAGGAGAAGGAAAACAAGGAGATAAGGCAAGAGCACTCTTCTATTCACAACACATGAGAATGAGGATTTTAGGGATACATTTGACTCATATAGGTGACTTGGCCGTTCACACTTGGGCGCCCATACATGGCCGGCCGACCTTAACCCTTATCCTACTGATATCCAAGGTGCGCCTCTCATCGACGATCACCCAATCCCTTTATCCTTAACATATGATGCCGACAAGCCCGGCCCATGACTCAGAATATTTAAATTAATGACGTAAAATATAGAACGTCCGCCATGGGTTAACAATCCTTGTGCTCATAGAGTAAATCTTTTTTGACCCATTGCTTATGGAACCCTTGTGGACTATTGGGATGCTTGGAGTCCTGCCAATCTGTTTGTGTAAGCCAGGTCTGACTTTTGATTTCTTTGTGGATTTTTCTTGCATTGTCCCCATATTATTCATCTTCTCCTTCTTGTGGGGTTGGCTTTTAAGTTGAATCTTGGGCACCCACTTCTGTGTACCCTGAGATTTTGGGTATTGTTTGCAAGTTTCATGGGAGGACTGATGCTTGTTCTGTTTTATGAGGTCATGTTACTGTATTCGGTGTCGTTTTTTCATCAATCATGATCTGTTTCTCTCTGTTTATCATCAATCTCCATAATGGTATGGAAATGACCTTGTCACCCTCGTTCAAGAATGCTATCTTCTCTTCCCATTGGATATTGCATTTTCTAGCGCAGATCCAGGATCATCCTAGAATCATTTCCTCTTCCATGGAACCTGCAGGCATGACAAACACCTTCCCAACCAAGGAATTATTTTTGATGGAAATGTTAACACTTAAAAATCCCTTAGCTCTCGTAGTTATTAATGTGTACTTGCCCATCATTGGGTTTAAGGCGTGGTCTATATAATGCTACCCAGGTTTCATACGAGATCAAGTTATGACTTGATCACGTATCTACTAGTGCAATGCTCGTTGCATGGCCTTTAGCTGTAGTTAGTCCCACCTTGAGTCGTGCTGGCTCAATGTTCAGTTCCTCTTAGTCCAAGAGAGTCAAGGAAGCCATGTTGACATGTAATAATCTCTTCTGGAGTAATTATTTAGCTTTGGCCTCCCTTGCCTTAGCCTCTTCTTGAGTTTGCTAGATTTTTTCCTTTGCAAGTTGTTTCTCTTGTTTTAAGAGCTGTTCTTGCAAGAGCATCTCTTGGGTCAGTGGTCCAAGATATTTTTTGAGTTTTCTTCCATTGACATAACCCTCTATCTGTATGCCGTCAATCGTCTCAATTCGAATTAACCCTTGAGGTGTGATCTCAAACACTCGGAATGGTCACAGGCCTCTATATTTGAGTTTCTTTTCTTGGTGCTTCCTACACCATACATGAGGACAAGGTCCCCCGTTTCCAATTCTTTTTGTTTTAGATTTTGTCAAACCAATGCTTCCTGCGTAGTTTCTCAACCATGAGTCCATGTGATGCTATTAGCCTGGTCTCATCAAGCTTCTCTAAGTCAATTAGACTTTCAACTCTAATTCATTCTATGTCAGATGTTCTTGTACTGCAATCCAATGCTCGGGACTAGGTATTCCATAGGCATTACTACCTCAACACCATAAGCTAGACAGAAAGGAGTGTATCCCATCGCTACCTTATATGATGTTCAATACGCCCATAGGGCTACTATCAACTTATGTTCCCAGTCTGTTCGACTTGCTTCCAAGTACACAAAATTTTATTTGTACTCTCTGCTTGACCATAAACGCTAACATTCTTCGCACCTTTTGACAAATTCTATGGTGTCTTCGAATAACGTAGGCCACCATAATCCTGCTTGAAGCACTTTGCGATTCATGATCTCTTCAGCAAAATGCCCTCCTACTATCCCTAATAAATGAGCTTCATCTAATATCGCACAAACTCATCTTCTCTCACATATCTTCTTAGCACATTATCTTTTCCTAGCTTATATAGTTCTCCTACAAATCATAAGGTGCAGCACGCTTGATAAGCCACCGCATTTTATCTTTGTTCAAAGGTATCTCTTGCAAAAAACCATGAGCTAGATAATTTGATATTTCCTCGCTCCATTCAGGTAGTTCCATGTCCAATTTGAACAAAAAAGCATCAGGGAGATCATCTTCAACACCAGTTGTTGGTCCTCCATTTGGAATTCTTGACATATGATTGGCTAACACATGTTGTGTTCCTTTTCTTACCGTGACTGTAAAGTCGAATTCCAACAATAATAGCAACCAACATGTGATTCTCCCCGTGGTGCAAGGCTTATTCACTAAGTATAATAAGGCTTGATGGTCCACGAAGAATATGAATTTGTTTGCCAATAGGAAATGTCGATACTTCTTGACAGTGTAAACCATGGCCAATCATTCCCTCTCTATTGTGGTGTAGTTCAGCTCTACATCATTTAACTGACGGACGACTAGCGAAGCAGACTGGATAGTTAACTGATGACTAGCAAAGCAGACTGGATAGTCAAATTTGAACTCACCAGGCTGGGCTAGTACACATCCAATAGCAACGTTTGATGCATCAATATGCACATGAAATATGAGATCCCAATTGGGGGGCCGTAGAATTGGCGCGCTAGCCAATGCTTGCTTCAGTCGATTATATGCTTCCTGGCATTCCTCAGTCCATTCAAAGACAATGAGTAGCTTGTTCAATGGTTTGGTGATTTCAGCATAGAAAATTATGAAACAGCAATTATACCCCACATGGCCCATAAATCTTTGCACACCTTTGTAATTAATAGGCGGTGGCAGCTCCAATATCAACTCGATCTTGCTCTATCATTCGTGGATATACCGTTCTTTGAGACAATGTATCCCAATATCACACCGTGTTTGACCCAAAACTGACACTTTAAAGGGTTCAGGGATATACGATATAATCGACATCGCTCGAACACTTTCCTTAAGCAAGCCAGATTGTTTGCCCATCGAGAGCGTGCACACAGATCATCAACATGAATACCTCCAACCACTTCTATAAGTAGTCTTTGAAGGTTGTACACATTAATCATCGTTGAAATGTTGCTGGGGCATTGGTGAGACCGAAGGGCATAACCTTGTATGCAAATGTCTCCCAAATCATATTGAAAGGTGTCTTATGCTGATCCTCTGGTGATGGGGCATTGGTGAGACCGAAGGGCATAACCTTGTATGCAAATGTCTCCCAAATCATATTGAAAGGTGTCTTATGCTGATCCTCTGGTGCTATGGACACCTGATTGTAGCCGAAGAATCCATCCAAGAAGTTGTAAGCTTCTTCACCAGCCACTCTTTCCAAAACATTTTTCATATATAGGGTAGTGGATAATAGTCTTTCCTGGTAGCTACGTTGACCTTTTTAAGATCAACACATACCCTAAGTTTTCCATTCTTTTTTGGTACCATTACGATTGATGACAACCAATCCGTATGTTCAATTTCATAGATGAAATCCAGAGTAATGAGCTTGTCTATTTCCTCCTTTACAATTGCCGTCGCATACTTAGGATTCATCTGGTATGGTTTCTGCCTGGTTGGCCTTGACCCTTCCATGATTGGAATTGTATGTTGTACTACCTTAGGTGGTCCCCCTTCATCTCCTTGTAATTAACTCCTTAAGGAGAGCAATGAGCTCAACTTCTTCAGCCAAAGTCAAGTCCTTAACAATGTATACGGGTCTAGCTTCCTCCCCTAGTCCCATAATATCAACTTCCTTGACTTCTATCGGGCCATCGTATGATGTGGACAGCCCATCCTCCTTAACCCTTATTGCCGTCAATCGGACCACTTTCCACTCATCTCAACAGTATAGGTTTTGAAGTGGTCGGGTACTGAGAGCAAGTCTGGTTTGTCCTCATTTTCACTTTTTGTTTTAGTCATAATCTTTCTAGCCTCACGTTTTGCTTCTACCAAGGCTTTATTGCGTTTTCGACCCCCAACTTTTGTAAGCTTAGGTGTTTCTAGCTCTTGAAGGGGGTGACTCTCTCGTTGTGTCTTCTTTCTAGTGATATCTTACTCAACTCCTCATCCCAATCCTTAGAAAACTCATCATGTACCTTAGTGGCCTCAAGGTATCTCAACCACTGGGCATCTGTGGGTTTTCTTCGTAATAGGGCATTTCACATCGGGTAATATATCATTTCTGTTTTCACCACCTTTTGAGGTGTTGAGCATTGGTACAGCCTTGTGTTATGGTCCCTTCTCTATACTAGAGGTCTCCTCTTCTGATGCTTCATCAATGGTCTGCCAATATACCATATAGACAGAGGTCGTGGTGGGGACAGTTCCAGATTCCACATACTGGGTCCCCCTGGGTTACATCACATCTATGGTAGATAACACATGCATCGAGTTTTCACTGAAGTCCACAGGAGGAAATGATGCATACATTTCCGCCGTTTCCTCTTCTTCCTTGGAATTTCCCACCAAGGGCTGGCATATATTGTACAGATGTGGTTCGTTCTATTATGACCGAATCATTACCAAACAATTTCCCTTCCATGGGATGTGATTTCCATGTTATCAGATCTTCGGCTGGTGCAATAAAATCTGGGGCGTATATTGCTGATATCATTGCCTCTGTGATAGAAGAAGTGAATCCCTACACACATACACGTGATCTAATGCCCAATCATACACCAATTTGGATTCCCTCATGATGAAGGGTCTCCCCAATATTATGTCATATGAATCTGGTTGGTGCAGGAAGTCCATGACCACAAATGTATGATAGTAGCGAAACGTAAAGAGTTTGAGTTTCACATTCTCTAGAAGTTCAATGGGACTTGAAGATGTTCCGTCAGTCATTTTATAGATCGGGTTTTCCACAGTTCTTCTAGTAACGTTTCGTGATGATGATAACCCCCGCCCCACCATCCAAGATAGCCAGTGCTGTGCTGGTACCCATTATGATGAATCAGGATTATAGCATTTGGATCGTTGCTTTCATTTAATAATGCCCCAATTGATTATGGTATCTTAATAACTCGGGTTTTGGCATTTGTATAGGCGTGGACAGTAAAGCCGCGAGACTTCCTATGTCTCTAGGTTCTTTGGGGATTGAGGGTTCTCCCCAGGTGTGTGACTCACATTCATCCATAGCGAAGGAATGGATGGACTCACCCCAGCACATTTTCCTCAAACATTCTAGACATTGTGTTTGCTTGGGATCCTTCTTCTGTTTCTTCTGGAATTGAGTAGGTACGTCCAAATCCCTTTCCCTTGTTGGCTCGTTTCATGGATACATTGTATCCCTAACACCCGGTTAGCCCTTAGCTATAGCCCTTAGCTATGGCTTGATGAAGCCATTGGCATTCTTCGACTAAGGCCCTGGCATCTTTGAGCTTTCTTATTTCCTCATCGGCATTGGGGTACTCACTGACTCCTTTAGGAGTTGTTGGTTGCTCCCTTTACTCCTCCCCCAGGTCTGGCCCTTTGTGGTTGATCCTTTGATCCCTCTCTTCTCTCAATTGGGTGGATCTGGTGTCAATTGTATCTTCTTCGGATCCATCTTGGATTGTGACCCTTGTGACACCCTTACCCACTTTTTTCACTCTTCTCCTACGGCCAGTTTTGGAAATAGTCGCATCTGCTTGGTTCTTTCCTTGTCTCCTAATTGAGCTTCAGCTCGTGTCAGGACATTGAGTGGTGTGATATTTCTTGGCTGCACACTAATGGTTTGGATGGTGGCCTGATTGGTAGTAGAAGTCGAAACACTTGCACAGTATGGACAATCCTTGATCAAATGGTCAATATCACATTTAGTACAAGTGAGTACTAGCATGTCATTAGGCATAGCAGAGTCACTTGTTGGGGTTGGTGCGTATGAACCATATTCTTACTTGGGCACTCATCATCAGTGATTCGATGCGGCCCTCCACAGCCAAAACATTGTAGCGGTCCTCTCCTCATGTTTGAGTTCATGTCCTTGCCCTTCCACTGTAACATGGTTCAAAACACAGGTACTAGCGTGTTATTTTATAGATGTAGAATTCAAGTGTGACCTCCGTAATTTCCTCATAATACTCTCCGCTAAGTTCTACTTCATGCACCACATCATCTTTTGATGGCTCTTCAATCAATACTTGGTTGATTTTAGCCTGCGGTGGTTGTGGTGGTAGAAGTGGTGGTGGCAAACGTAGATAAAGCCAATGGAGCTCTAAGTGCTAGTAGCTATTCAAAATCTTAGAATCTTGGATATCTGCACATTGAAGTGTCATGATTCTCTAATTTTATACAGTGTGCACAATAGAGTAATGGCCTTGCTCTTAATTGTGGATAATAGAGTAATGGCCTTGCTCTTAATTGTGGACATTTGGTGGTAGTGTGATTCAATCTGTACATAAAGCACTACACCAATTCCCTGGGGGGTAAAGATGGTTATGCCCATGCCCAGATGTTGCTCTTCCCTTCTTTACCTTCAATTTCTCTAGTATAGCATTACTAAGCTCGTCCACACTCATGTTTTTGACTTGCTTACTCCGAGTTCCAATTTCTTGGTGACTCAAGACACGAGAAGTCGTAGTTGCTGAAGATATTCTTACATCTTCTAATTGCAACAATTCCAGCATATTATCTTCATGTTCAATTGCTAGTTTATAACATGCATCAAGAGTAGTTGGTCAGGCTAGTACTAGATAATCATGCATCTTGTGGTCCGGAAGCAAGGCAATAACCGATCGTCAGTTAACATCTCCCGTAGTTTGCACCTTGAATTTAAGTGCTTAAGTCAAGACACATAGTTTCTCATCGACTCCACTTCTTTTTGTTTGATATTATACAACTGTGCCACAGGGCTCCATCTGTCATCACTTCGGCAATGCTGGGCACAAACACATTCTTGAGTCATGTGAAGTCAACCTATCCTCGAGGTTGAGGGTTAGGAACCACTGATGTGCTTTCCCTTCCAGGGTCAATGAGAAGGCATGAATCATTGTCACATCACTAACAGGCCCGCAGGTTTCACATGTGGATTAAAAAATCTCTACATGTTGGATAGGATCTTCATCCCCAGAGAATTTTTGGGTGAGTTTGGAAATGATATGTTGCTTCATCTGGGAGGGTCGGGATTCTAGAGTAGTGCCTAGTTCTCTGACCATTCCTTAGCCCATCTTTGTCACCATATTTAGTAGATTTGTCCTTGTGGCTACATCATTGAGGTCAATGGTTGGATCCATCCTTGGTCTTTGAGGGATTGCTCCCCCCTTCCTAGACCTCATCCTCTTCCTGTATTGGCTCTTCTAGGTATCTCCGGTCCATGGGATGGTCCTGCCACTGTACCTTGGAGTGGATCATCATTAGTTGCCTCTGTATGCCTTTGTAGAATTAAAAGTTCCATGTCTTGTAGGAACATAGGATGATTGATCATCTACTCAATATCGTTTTGGGTGTATAGACGATCCTCCACTTTGGCCGCCACACTCTTGCTACGTTATCCTCTTCTTCTATGGTTGCAAACCCTTCCTCAGCTCTGGGCTCCTCATTTATGGGTTCTAAGTTTGAAATTTCTCTCTCACTTCTTCCCATGACCAATTCCGGCTCCTTACCCCGTGATTGGAGTAGGTTTGAACTTCCCATTTCCTTTTGCTTAGCTCTCGCCCTTCGAGTATTGAGCTCTTGTTTCCTTAAGCTCAACTCTCATAGGCTATCGTTCCACCTCGCTCCATCGGAGATCTAACTCTACTTCCTCTGAGGTGGGGAAGAATACTTGACCCGTCTTGGCCGCACTTTCCATGTCCCATCTCATTTGAGGGGGGGTGCCAGTGTTTAACAGCCTTGAATTTGACGTTTGGATGGGCACTTCTTGTCTTGGACCAAGTCCAGCAGTGGTTGACGTACCCATGCCTGCAGATTGCGCTTCTTCGTCTCATAACTGATTTGGAGACCGAAAATCCTCGGGTGATTTCAATGATACCACTAGACCTGGTTGGGGAGGGTGGTTTCTCCTCTTCCCCAAACCTAGAGTACCTCAGCCCTTCTTCCATGGATTCTTCACTACTAGTTTCAACGGTGGTCAGGTTCCCTAAGACACTCAGGTGAGTGCTTGCTGAATGACGACCTGGACCCACACTTTTTTGATAGGAAGATCTTGGGTGATTTGATGCACTCTCGTCAGGTGTAAGATCATCTCCAATGAGCTTTCAAGATCTTAAGTGCATGTATGTATGATTTGATAAGCTATTTTAATGACCCAATTTAATCTTGATCCGATTTTGTCGATCTGTTTCTGAGGCCATGAGATTACAGAGAATACTTCATGGCATGAACTGTCAAAAAACAGTTCACATCGTGAATGTTTTTCTGCACTTTCACGTGTTCAAAAAATTTTTGCTCTTAGGGTCAGAACCCCTCATCTTTGTTGTACCCTTCGTTACCGACCTTCATAGACTTAGCTTGACTGTGCATTGGACTAGACTAAACCATGAGTTTGCAGGAAAATTTCGCATCGTGAACAAAAAAGGGTTTATGTCGTGAAGGTCTTCTAAATGGCTCATGTCGTGAACAAATTGATTCATGCCATGAAGAGTTCTAAAACAGTTCACGGCATGAATGGATTTCTAAACTCTCACAATTCTTGATCTTATCAGACCTCGTGGCGTCAGAGGTGTCAGTATAATTCTACCTATTTTTGGCAAGGCAATCCCATGATTTGCGGTGTTAATTGCGGCGCTGATGTCGAGAGCGATTCGCGACGTGAAGTTACAAAAAATGGTTCACGACGTGAATATTTTTTTGTAGTTTCACGTGGAAACTTCTCCCGCATCGACTATTATGATTTTGGGTGCAAAACACTTATCCAACGACTCCCAAAATGATTGTGCCAAATCTAAGGAGTGGAATACAAGTTCTAGACACAGTCAATGGCTCCTTTTTTTTGTGAATTTTTGGAAAAGAAGAAAACAAAACACCAACCTTCTCATTCACATTGATGCTTCCAATGATGAAAATATAAAAATTAACTAGAAAAAATAGCGAAGCTCTATTCTAAGACTACTCCACCACACACATACACAACAACCACAACCAATTTCACACGATTTCTTACTTCCACACAAATCTTATCCATTCATTTTATACACAATGCAGCACTACTAGAATGCAAGGGCAATCATGAATCTTATGCAATGGGAGCTAAAACTCCAAGAAGAAGGAAGAAACAAAGGTGTTTCTCCCCGGCACAGCAGCGCCAAAAATGTTATGGACTACCACACCTCCAAAGGGAACTCAATGCATTCACCTAAAGGATGAGCAATAGATCACAACTATCGTAGGGCACTTACCAATGCTTCGAACTTGAGTCCCTTGAGGCCTCCAAGCTCACTTGTTAAGCTCCAAACCTCTAAGCTCCACCTCCATGCTGTCACCGTAGAGTCGCTCGTACCGTCGCATAAGGCAATCACTCTCTCTCACTCTCCCACACAAGCATGAATCATATAAGCATAGAAGAGGAACAATGCTAGAATGCTCTATCTCTCAATCTCTCTCAAGACACAAGGAAGAGCTCTCTATAGCACAAAAGAGGGATTGTATCTTTTCATTATGAGAATATGCCTTATATAAATTTGGCCCTTATTCACACTTGGGCACCTAAAACTTACTTAACTAGGCCTTGGGTGGCCAATATCTCATAATGTATAACTTTTATAGTGCCGTTTCATGACACTTATAAATGTCCTCAATTGGAGGATCATGTTTGTTAATACAAAATGGGATTAACAATTGTTTGACTCTCCTATTATTGGAATAACAAGGTATTCTATTGTTATATCTTTATCAAAGATATAACATGGTTCCTCTCCAGTGGGTCTAGCTGACTAGATAAGTATAAGATGACCTACACCATCATCTTGTGGTTTGATTGCAAAAACTTTCAATCCAGAGTGAGGACATAATATTCCATCAAAATCATCAACTTTAGTAATATAAAAACGACCCTATACAGTTCTAACAATAGGATCACTCTCAAAACCTTTCAAAAAAATGTGAAAAGAAGTGTTCTCCATGACAAGAAAAGCTCTCAGAAAACCAGCTCATAAACACACAAGCTCTTAGAATACTAGCTCACAACCACACAACAAACTAATGACAACGAATTCAAAATCTAAACACTAATTCTATACATATTAGAATTTTAAAAAAAAACTATACTCATTTTTAAAAAATGATCATAATAAATAATGTCATTAATACACAAAATCTAAAATTCATTTTCAATAATTGTAAAAAATGATCATAATAAAAATGTCATTAATACACAAAATCTAAAATTCATTTTCAATAATTATACTATATAATAAATGCCTGCATAACTAACTCTCATTTAATGATTATTCCATAGCTAACTCCTATGTAATGATTATTCTATAACTAACTCCTATATAATGATTATTCCATAACTAACTCTCGTATAATGATTGCATAACCTTTATATCTCTATTGTGATCCCAATTTAAGCTATAACCTTTTTGCCATCTCTTATGATTCCATTCATTTTTATTTCAAGTAAAGAGTACATCCTTGTATTGTATAGTTCTTAAGCAATTGATTTTAACCCCAAGTAAAGATGTGCTAGAAAAGAATGGGTAGATTAGGCATTGCTTGGAAAGAGTGGGTAGTTTAGGCACAACTTCCTAGCATAAGAGAATGTACATGCAATGTGACATGAGAACAATGTCCTTCCATCACCCCATGGAGTCGATGCTGGACAATAGCGACGTACGTGTGATTGATAGGTTAATTAACCGTGAGAAAGAGAGAGAGAAGTATTAGTTGGTGGAGGGGTCACGCCCTTCGTGGGTTATGGTACACTGCGAGGGGTCGCCCCCCTTAGTTGGCGAACCCCCCCACCCACTAAGGTCCGGTCCCCCTTAGTTGGTTGGGGGGGGGGGGGGGATCGCCCTTAGTTGGTGACCCCCCCACCCACTTAAAGGCAATGGTAAGCCTTAAGTGGGTGGGGGTGGGGAAGCGACCCCCCCACCCACTTAACTGGGTCGGGGGGGTCACGCCCTTCGTGGGTTATGGTACACTGCGAGGGGTCACCCCCCTTAGTTGGCGAACCCCCCCACCCACTAAGGTCCGGTCCCCCTTAGTTGGTTGGGGGGGATCGCCCTTAGTTGGTGACCCCCCCACCCACTTAAAGGCAATGGTAACCCTTAAGTGGGTGGGGGTGGGGAAGCGACCCCCCCACCCACTTAAGGGCGATGGTCATCCTTAACTGGGTCGGGGGGGGATCGCCCTTAGTTGGCGACCCCCCTACCATCGCCCTTAAGTGGGTGGGGGGGGTAGGGTTGCCCACTAAGGGCGACCCCTGCCCCTCCCCTAAACCCACTTAAGGGCAACCGTCGCCTTTAAGTGGGTGTAGGGGGTATCGCCCTTGGGGTATCGCCCTTAAGTGGGTGCAGGGGGTATCGCCCTTGGTTGAGCCACCGGTGTGGGGTGAGCCTAGAACCGTGGGGTTAAGTGTGGATCGTGGGGTTCACCGCGCGCCGTGGGGTTCAGCCGCGCCACTCGGGTGAGCCCATGATCGTGGGGTTTAGCCGGTGTGGGGTGAGCCGCCTAGGATTGTGGGGTTGAGCCGTCGGTGTGGGACCGTGGGGTTAAGTGCGGACCGTGGGGTTCACTTTTGCTGCGGGCCATGGTTTAGCCGCCGGCGGGGTGAGCCCGGGACCGTGGGGTTAAGTGCGAACCGTGGGGTTCAGCCGACCGGCAGGGCGGCGGGGGTGAGCCACCGGTGTGGGGTGAGCCCGGGACCATGGGGTTAAGTGCAGATCGTGGGGTGAGCCCGGGACCGTGGGGTTAAGTGCGGATCGTGGGGTTCACCGCGGGCCGTGGGGTTCAGCCACGCCGTCGGGTGAGCCCATGACTATGGGGTTCAGCTCCACTGACCAGGGGATGAAACCCGGACCGTGGGGTTCAGACCCGCTGGTGTGGGGTGCCGCCCCCATGACATAACTCTTGAAGGGCTGATTCGAGTGTGGGGTCGAGATGAGGTGGAATGGCATGCGAGCTTGAGCTATGGCAGTAAGAAATCAAGCATCAGATGATGGCGCATAAGGGAGGGGTGGAAGCAGTTCATTGAGGATAATAACGTAATGTGTGGGAACATGCTTCGTTTTACCTTGATGCACCGTGCCATGGCACCAAATAAAAGATACCATCCATGCACACTCTCCTTTCTTCTTGAACCCCGAGGGTTAAGTGCAGACCGTGGGCTTTAGCCAAAAAAAAAACCACCGCCGCCCCAGTGGGGGGGTGAGCCCGGGACCGTGGGGTCGTGGTGGGGTTCACCATCGGCCATGGGATTCACTGTGGGCCATAGGTCGTGGGGTTCACCGTGGGCCATGGGGTTCAACCGGCGGGTGAGCCCGAGCCACCCCGCCGGTGGGGGGAGCATGGGACTATGGGGTTCAGCCCCCGCCAACGTGGGGTGAGCCCGGGACCATGGGGTTAAGTGCGGGCCGTGCGGTTCGGCTGCTACCAGTGGAGCGAGAGTGAGCCGCCAGTGTGGGGTGAGCCCGGGATCGTGGGGTTAAGTGCGGACCGTGGGGTTCAGCCGCCGTCGCACGGCGAGGGTGAGCCGCCGGTGTGGGGTGAGCCCGGGACACAGGGGGTTAAGTGCGGACCGTGGGTTTTAGCGCCGACGCAGCAGGGGTGAGCCGCTGGTGTGGGGTGAGCCCGGGACCATGGGGTTAAGTGTGGATCGTGGGGTTCACCGTGCACCATGGGGTTCAGCCGCGCCGCCTAGGTGAGCCACCGGTGTGGGGTGAGCCCGGGACCGTGGGGTTGAGTGCGGACCGTGGGGTTGAGTGCTATTGCGGGCTGTGGGGTTCAGTCATCGACGGGGAGGGGGTGAGCCGCTGGTGTGGGGTGAGCCCGGGATCGTTGGGTTAAGTGCGGACCGTGCTGGCGGGGTGGGGGTGAGCCGTCAGTGTGGGGTGAGCGCGGGACCGTGGGGTTAAGTGTGGATCGTGGGGTTCACCGCGGGTCGTGGGGTTCAGCCACGCCGTCGAGTGAGCCCATGAACGTGGGGTTCAGCCACGATCGGGGGATGAACCCGGGACCATGGGGTTCAGCCCCGCTAGTGTGGGGTGAGCCCGCGACCGCCCCATGACATAACTCTTGAAGAGATTATTCGAGTGTGGGATCGAGATGAGGTGGAATGGCCTGTGAGCTTGAGCTATGGCAGTAAGAAATCAAGCATCAGATGATGGTGCATAAGGGAGGGGTGGAAGCGGTCCATTGAGGATAATAACGTAATGTGTGGGAACACGCTTCGTTTTACCTTGATGCACCGTGCCATGGCACCAATAAAAGATACCATCCATGCACGCTCTCCTTTCTTCTTGAACCCCGGGGGTTAAGTGCAAACCATGGGGTTCAACCGAAAAAAAAAAACCCGCTGCCGCCGGTGGGGGGGTGAGCCCCAGACTGTGGGGTCGTGGGGTTCACCATGGGCCATGGGTTCAACCGGTGGGTGAGCTTGAGTTGTCGGCGGGGGGGAGCATGAGACCGTGGGGTTCAGCGCCCGCCAACGTGGGGTGAGCCCAGGACCGTGGGGTTAAGTGCGGGCCGTGCGGTTCGGGCCGTGGGGTTCAGCTCTGCCAGTGGAGCGAGAGTGAGCCGCCAGTGTGGGGTGAGCCCGGGATCGTGGGGTTAAGTGCGGACCGTGGGGTTCAGCCACCACCGGCACAGCGAGGGTAAGCCGCCGGTGTGGGGTGAGCCCAGGACTGCCGGGAAGTTAAGTGCAGACCGTGGGGTTCAGCCGCCGCCGCCGTCGCCAGCAGGGCAAGGGTGAGCCGTCGGTGTGGGGTGAGCCCAGGACCGTGGGGTTAAGTGTGGATCGTGGGGTTCACCGTGGGCCGTGGGGTTTAGCCGTGCTACACAAGTGAGCCCATGACCGTGGGTTCAACCGGTGTGGGGTGAGCCCGAGACCGTGGGGTTGAGCCACCGGTGTGGGACCGTGGGGTTGAGCCCGAGACCGTGGGGTTGAGCCACCGGTGTGGGGTGAGCCCGAGACCGTGGGGTTTAGCCGTGCTACACAAGTGAGCCCATGACCGTGGGGTTCAGCCGGTGTGGGGTGAGCCCGAGACCGTGGGGTTGAGCCCGCGGCTGAACCCCATGACCGTGGGGTTCAGTCGGTGTGGGGTGAGCCCGAGACCGTGGGGTTAAGTGCAGACCGTGGGGCTCAGCCGCCGCTGCCACCGACAAGGTGGGGGTGAGCCGCCGGTGTGGGGTGAGCCCAGGACCGTGGGGTTAAGTGCAGATCATGGGGTTCACCACGGGCCGTGGGGTTAAGCCGCGCTGTCGGGTGAGCCCATGACCGTGGGGTTCAGCCACACCGACCGGGGATGGAACCCGGGACCATGGGGTTCAGCCCCGCTGGTGTGGGGTGACATAACTCTTGAAGGGCTAATTCGAGTGTGGGATCGAGATGAGGTGGAATGGCCTGTGAGCTTGAGCTATGGCAGTAAGAAATCAAGCGTCAGATGATGGTGCATAAGAGAGGGGTGGAAGCAGTTCATTGAGGATAATAACGTAATGTGTGGGAACACGCTTCGTTCTACCTTGATGCACCGCGCCATGGCACCAATAAAAGATACCATCCATGCACACTCTCCTTTCTTCTTGAACCCTGCGCGTGGGGTTGAGCCGAAAAAAAAAATTTGCCGCCGCCGGCGGGGGGGGGGGAGCCCCGGCGGACCGTGGGGTTGTGGGGTTCACCGTGGGCCATGGGGTTCAACCAGCGGGTGAGCCCGAGCCGGGCGGGGGGGGAGCACGGGACCGTGGGGTTCAGCTGCCAACGTTGGGTGAGCCCAGGACCGTGGGGTTAAGTGCGGGCTGTGGGGTTCAGCTCTGCTGCCAATGGAGCGAGAGTGAAACAGTGGAGTGAGAGTGAGCCCCGGGATCGTGGGGTTAAGTGCGGACCGTGGGGTTCAGCCACCGTCGACGCGACGAGGGTGAGCAGTCGGTGTGGGGTGAGCCCGCGACCGGGGAATTAAGTGTGGACCGTGGGGTTCAACCACCGCCGGGATGGGGGTGAGGCGTCGGTGTGGGTGAGCCCGGGACCATGGGGTTTAGTGTGGATCGTGGGGTTCACCACGGACCATGGAGTTCAGTCGCGCTGCTCAGGTGAGCCCATGACCGTGGGGTTCAGTCTCGCCGGTGTGGGGTGAGCCTGGGACCATGGAGTTCAGCCACACCGATGTGGGACCGTGGGGTTAAGTGCGGACCGTGGGGTTCACTTCTGTTGTGGGTCGTGAGGTTTAGCCGCCGCCGGCGGGGCGGGGGTGAGCCACCGGTGTTGGGTGAGCCCGGGACCATGGGGTTAAGTGCGGACCATGGGGTTTAGCCGCCGGCGGGGCGGGGGTGAGCCGCCTGTGTGGGGTGAGCCCGGGACCGTGGGGTTAAGTGCGGATCGTGGGGCTCACCGCGGGCCGTGGGGTTCAGCCACGCCATCGAATGACCGTGGGGTTCAGCCACCGATCGAGGGATAAACTTGAGACCGTGGGGTTTAGACACCGACCGGGGGATGACCCTGCTGGTGTGGGGTGAGCCCAGGACTGCCCCATGACATAACTCTTGAAGGGCTGATTCAAGTGTGGGGTCGAGATGAGGTGGAATGGCCAGTAAGAAATCAAGCGCGTCTGATGATGGCGCATAAGGGAGGGGTGGAAGCGGTTCATTGAGAATAGTAACGTAATGTGTGGGAACACGCTTCGTTTTATCTTGATGCACCGTGCCATGCCACCAATAAAAGATACCATCCATCATGCACACTCTCCTTTCTTCTTGAACCCCGGGGGTTAAGGGCAGACCGTGGGGTTCAGCCGGAAAAAAAAAAACCTTCACCGGGCCGGGGTGAGCCGGGGATCGTGGGGTCATGGGGTTCACCGTGGGCCATGGGGTTCAATCGGCGGGTGAGCCCGAGCCGCCGCCGCCAATGTGGGGTGAGCCCGGGACCGTGGGGTTAAGTGCGGGCCGTGGGGTTCAGCTGTTGCCAATGGAGCAAGAGTGAGCCGCCAGTGTGGGGTGAACCCGAGATTGTGGGGTTAAGTGCGGACCGTGGGGTTCAGCTACTGCCGGCATTCTGCTGCCGGCATGGCGAGGATGAGCTGCCGGTGTGGGGTGAGCCCGGAACCGGGGGGCTAAGTGCGGATCGTGGGGTTCAGCCCGCCGCCGCCGCCGAGGTGGGGGTGAGCCGCCGATGTGGGGTGAGCCCAGGACCGTGGGGTTAAGTGTGGATCGTGGGGTTCACCGCGGGCCATGGGGTTCAGCCGTGCCGGCCGAGTGAGCCCATGACCATGGGGTTCAGTCGCCGGTGTGGGGTAAGCCCGGGACCATGGGGTTGAGCCGTCGGTGTGGGACCATGGGGTTAGGTGCGGACCGTGGGGTTCACTGCTACTTCAGCCATGGTTGAGCCGCCGGCGGGGCGGAGGTGAGCCATCGGTGTGGGGTGAGCCCGAGATCGTGGGGTTAAGTGCGGACTGTGGGGTTCAGCCCGCCGTCGGCGGGGCGGGGGTGAGCCGTCGGTGTGGGGTGATCCCGGGACCGTGGGGTTTAGTGCGAATCGTGGGGTTCAGCATGGGCCATGGGGTTCAGCCACGCCGTCGGGTGAGCCCATGATCGTGGGGTTCAGCCACCGACCGGGGGATGAACCTGGGACCGTGGGGTTCAGCCCCGCTAGTGTGGGGTAAGCCGGGGACCGCCCCATGACATGACTCTTGAAGGGCTGATTCGAGTGTGGGGTCGAGATGAGGTGGAATGGCCTGTGAGCTTGAGCTATGGCAGTAAGAAATCAAGCGTCAGATGATGGCGCATAAGGGAGGGGTGGAAGCAGTTCATTGAGGATAATAGCATAATGTGTGGGAACACACTTCGTTTTACCTTGATGCACCGCGCCATGGCACAAATAAAAGATACCATCCATGCACACTCTCCTTTCTTCTTGAACCCCGGGGGTTGAGTGCACACTGTGGGGTTCAGCCGAAAAAAAAAAACCTTCGCTGGGCCGGGGTGAGCCGGGGACCGTGGGGTGGTGGGGTTCATCGTGGGCCATGGGTTTCAACCGGCGGGTGAGCCCGAGCTACCGACAGGGGAGAGCACGGGACCGTGGGGTTCAGCCGCCAACGTGGGGTGAGCCCAGGACCGTGGGGTTAATAAGTGCGAGCCGTGGGGTTCAGCTGCCAATGGAGCGAGAGTGAGCCGCCAGTGTGGCGTGAACCCGAGATCGTGGGGTTAATAAGTGTGGACCATGGGGTTAATAAGTGTGGACCATGGGGTTCAGCTCTACCGGCATGGCGTGAGCCGCCGATGTGGTGAGCCCAGGACCGGGGGGTTAAGTGCGGACCGTGGGGTTCAACCCGCCGCCGGCGGCGGGGTGGGGGTGAGCCCGGGACCGTGGGTTAAGTGTGGATCGTGGGGTTCACCACGGGCTGTGGGGTTCAGCCGCGCCGCCCGGGTGAGCCCATGACCGTGGGGTTCAGCCGCCGCGCTGATGTGGGGTGAGCCCGGGACCGTGGGGTTCAGCCGCCGCCGGTGTGGGACCGTGGGGTTCACTGCTACTTCGGGCCATGGTTGAGCCACCGGCTGAGCCACTGATGTGGGGTGAGCCCGGGATCGTGGGGTTAAGTGCGGACCGTGGGGTTCAGCCGCACCGTCAGGGCAGGGGTGAGCCACCGGTGTGGGGTGAGCCCGGGACCATGGGGTTAAGTGCGAATCGTGGGGTTCACCGCGGGCCGTGGGGTTCAACCGCACGGTCGGGTGAGCCCATGACCGTGGGGTTAAGCCACCGACCGGGGGATGAACCCAGGACCGTGGGGTTTAGCCCCGCTGGTGTGGGGTGAGCCCAGGACCGCCCCATGACATAACTCTTGAAGGGCTGATTCGAGTCTGGGGTCGAGATGAGATGGAATGAAAAGTGAGCTTGAGCTATGGCAGTAAGAGATCAAGCGTCATATGATGGCGCATAAGGGAGGGGTGGAAGCAGTCCATTGAGGATAATAACGTAATGTGTGGGAAGACGCTTCATTTTACCTTGATGCACCACGCCATGGCACCAATAAAAGATACCATGCACACTCTCCTTTCTTCTTGAACCCCGGGGGTTAAGTGCAGACCGTGGGGTTCAGCCGAAAAAAAAACCGTCGCCATCGGTGGTGGGAGGGTGAGCTCGGGACCGTGGGGTCATGGGGTTCACCGTGGGCCATGGGGTTGGCAGGTGAGCCTGAGCCGCCGGCGCGAGGGGGAGCACGGGACCGTGGGGTTCAGCCGGGGTGAGCCCGGGACCGTGGGGTTAAGTGCGGGCCGTGTGGTTCGGGCCGTGGGGTTCAACTGCCAGTGGAGCGAGAGTGAGCCGCCAGTGTGGGGTGAGCCCGGGATTGTGGGGTTAAGTGCGAACCATGGGGTTCAGCCGCGCCGGCACGGCGAGGGTGAGCCGTCGGTGTGGGATGAGCCCGGGACCGGGGGGTTAAGTGCGGACCGTGGGGTTCAGCCGCCGCCGATGTCCGGCGGGGCAGGGGTGAGCCGCCGGTGTGGGGTGACCCCGGGACCGTGGGGTTAAGTGTGGATCATGGGGTTCACCGCGGGCCGTGGGGTTCACCCGCACCGCCCGGGTGAGCCCATGACCGTGGGGTTCAGCCGCCGATGTGGGGTGAGCCCGAGAGCGTGGGGTTGAGCTGCCGGTGTGGGACCATGGGGTTAAGTGCGGACCGTGGGGTTCAGTGCTGTTGCGGGCCGTGGGGTTGAGCCCCACCGACATGGCGGGGGTGAGCTGCCGGTGTGGGGTGAGCCCGAGACCATGGGGTTAAGTGCGGACCGTGGGATTTAGCCGACCACCGGGTGGAGCGGGGGTGAGCCGCCAGTGTGGGGTGAGCCCGAGACTATGGGGTTAAGTGCAGATCGTGGGGTTCACCGCGGGCCGTAGGGTTCAACCGCATGGTCAGGTGAGCCCATGACCATGGTTTTCCACCAATCGGGGGATGAACCCGGGACCGTGGAGTTCAGCCCCGCTAGTGTGGGGTGAGCCCGAGACCGCCCCATGACATAACTCTTAAAGGGCTGATTCGAGTGTGGGGTCAAGATGAGATGGAATGGCCTGTGAGCTTGAGCTATGGCGGCAATAAGAAATCAAGCGTCACATGATGGCGCAAAAGGGAGGGGTGGAAGCGGTTCATTGAGGATAATAACGTAATGTGTGGGAACACGCTTTGTTTTACCTTGATGCACCACGCCATGGCACCAATAAAAGGTACCATCCATGCACACTCTCCTTTCTTCTTGAACCCCAGGGGTTAAGTGCAGACCGTGGGGTTCAGCCGAAAAAAAAAGAAAAAAAATGGCCGCCGCCGTTAGTTGGGTGGGGCAGGTGAGCCTGAGACCGTGGGGTCGTGGGGTTCACCGTGGGCCATGGGGTTCAACTGGCAGGTGAGCCCTAGCCGCCGGCGGGGGGGAGCACAGGACCGTGGGGTTCAGCCCCGCCAACGTGGCGTGAGCCCAGGACCGTGGGGTTAAGTGCAGGCCGTGTAGTTCGGGTTGTGGGGTTCAGCTGCTGCCAGTGGAGCGAGAGTGAGTTGCCAGTGTGGGGTGAGCCCGGGATCGTGGGGTTAAGTGCGGACCATGGGGTTCAGCCACCGCGGCGCGATGATGGTGAGCCGCCGGTGTGTGGGGTGAGCCCATGACCGAGGGGTTAAGTGCGGACCGTGGGGTTCAGCCACACCGTCGAGACGGGCGGGGGTGAGCCACCGGTGTGGGGTGAGCCCGGGACCGTGGGGTTCACCGCGCGGGCTATGGGGTTTAGCCGCGCCTCCCGGGTGAACCCATGACCGTGGGGTTCAGCCACACCGGTGTGGGGTGAGCCCGAGACTGTGGGGTTGAGCCACCGTGTGGGACCGTGGGGTTCACTGCTGCTGCGAGCCGTGGGGTTCAGCCGCCGCGGCGAGGCGGGGGGTGAGCCCAGGACCGTGGGGTTAAGTGCAGACCATGGGGTTCAGCCGCCGCCGCGCTGGCGGGGCAAGGGTGAGCCGCCGGTGTGGGGTGAGCCCGTGGGGTTAAGTGCAGATCGTGGGGCTCACCGCGGGCCGTGGGGTTCAGCCGTGCCGTCAGGTGAGCCCATGATCGTGGGGTTCAGCCACCAATCAGGGGATGAACCCGGGACCGTGGGGTTCAGTCCAACTGGTGTGGGGTGAGCCCGGGACTACCCCATACAATAGGCGCACCTCTCTAATGGATCCATTCCATACAATAGGTGCACTTCATCTAATGGATCCACCCCCTACGATGGAATTTGGATGAGATTGCATGTAAAAATACAAGGACGTCTCACAAGATCCACTACCTAATATACAATGGGTCCACCATAATGGATCCACCAGCTTTTGTTTTTGTCAGTTCACAATTTTTTAGCAAGCTAGTGGAAAGCATGTCCAGTGAATAGATCCATACTTGTATTGACAAAAGCCTTCACCCTCTCAAAAAATATATTTGGAGAACTAGCCTTGTCCACTCTCTTACGCTTTGGCTCCATGAAAGGAAGCCTCCCTTATTTTGCATTTGCGAAAAGCCTTCACAAGACTCCTCATGGCACCCACCCTGCAATCTATATTGTGACCATTTTTCTTCACATGGATGTCATGCTCCATTCGATGAGTACATATTTGTTATTGCCACGTCTCCCACCATAAACCTCTTCCCTAGGTATAAGGTAGACCCATTGTATAAGGGATTGACCATTCGTATAAGTGATGGACCCATTGTATGGGGTGGACCCATTATATGAGGTGGGCCCATTACCTTTGTTGGACCCATTATATGAGCTGGGGGACCCATTATATAAAGTGGAGCCATTCCATGAGGTCGGCCAGTTTCTCCGATGGTGAGGTGGACCTAGTATATGGGTGGACCCCCATTAGAACCCCATTATATGAGGACAAACCCATTTTATAAGGGGTGGACCAAATAGGGTAGACCCACACATACACACACGGACATCTCACATGATACTGCACTCCCTAATGGGTCGAACCCTTATTTGTAGACATTCACCATAGCTTTCCAACAACTGGCATGGGAGAGAAGGCAAAAATACATCGAAACCACGAGAATTGAAACACAGCATGGAAGAAGCTAACTTTTCCATCTTTTTACCTTTTCTGTAGTAGTTCCTTCCCAAAATTGCCCGCGGGAAGGCTCTCTAATGTGTAAGGCTCCAATCGCGGTGGAGAACTCATGACCATATCCTTCTTAATTTAAGGGGTTCACCTGTGTATACAAGGGGTCCACACTGTGATGCAAACAAAGGGTCCACCCTTGTTTGCTCATATATACATTTGCATAACTTGGAACGGAGCAATGAACACAAGCAAGGTCATGCTTGGGCTTGTATACTTTCAATGTGACTCAATTGGATATGAGATTCTTGCATAAACCCAGACTAGGAATGCCATTTCTCAACAAAGATGTGCTTAGGCCATCTGAGATACACCCCATTTTACACAGTGGTCCACGAGGTTCCAATCGTACACCTCCTTGGGTCTATTGCCTATATAATAGATTCATGCTTATAGAATAATGGGTCCACCCTTGTAAGCGGTCCACCCTTATACAAGTCACGCTAATATAAGGGGTCTTTCCTTGTTCAACTCTTGTATAAGTTGTCCACTCCTCTAAAAGGGGTCCATACTTGTATGGGGATGCGGGATGGACCCCTTTTATTAGGTTGTAGTGAAATAATTTCATTAATGATCCAAGAGTCGAGTGCAAATTTGTAAGCGCCGCCATGCTGCTCTTGCCACACTACTATTGTCATTTTGTAGGGTGGGTGTATTGTCTAAGGCTTAGACCATTTAGTCTTTTGGGTTCCTAAGTATAAGCGGTCCGCTAAGGGGGTCTACCCTAATGTGTCCCTTGAGTAAGGGGTTTGTTGTACAAGGGGTAAATCTTAGTATGAGGGGTGGAGCCCCATTACATGAGGTGGGCCCATTATATGCATTAGATCCAAATTTGAACCCCTTTTTATGAGGCTTCTTGATAAGGAGGACATGGGATTCAGGTGGAGTATTCCTATCTAAACACACAATTTGAGAATGGTGTGATGAAGTGTGCCAATTGGACCATGTTGTAGCATAGGGGTCTATCTCACTCCCTTTGAGCTAAGGCAGTGGCTACTACTGCAGTTCATTTCTACTTGGACCATGTTGCAGCATAGGGCTCTATCTCACTCCCTTTGAGCTAAGGCAGTGGCTACTACTGCAGTTCATTTCTACAACCGGTCTCCTACTCCAACATTGCAGGATATGACTCCCTTCTCCCTTTGAGGCTTTCTTTGGAAAGAAAGCTTTGGTATCTCACTTATGTGCTTGATGGTATTGTACTCATTTCAAGCTCACAAGAGGGCTTCAACTAAGTGGTGTAGACCCATCATAAGTAGTGCAGACCATTGTGTAAGTAGTGTATTGATTCAACCGATTTGACATGCTACATTATTGTCATCATCATTCAATTTACTTAGAGACCCATAGGTTGGAGTATATAGCCACACCATGCCTTTTCTCTCCTATCCACATGGGCTATCCATGAAGCTCTTTTATTGGAGAAGGAATAGATTATGAACTTTTTAACTATGATGTATTCTATGTTGCATAATGCAAAGGTGATGCTGCCAGAATACTACCGAAATGTTTATAGCTTCCCAAAGCCTCTAGAGGACAGTATTACAAGTTCCCTTAATGCAATTCTATTTTTTTTTGGGAGGGGGGGGCTAACTCAAGGAATCTAGTCCTCAATGGTGTATTCTCTCTCTCTTTCACCCACTCATTTTCATCCACACACACTCTCTCTCTTCCTCTCTCTCTCTCTCTCTCTCTCTCTCTCTCTCTCTCTCTCTCTCTCTCTCTCTCTCGTTCAACTTAATGATCAAGTTGCAGAACTTCAAGCCAAGATTAAGAATGTCATAAAGGTAAATGCTCATATTAAGGAAGCTATGTTGTTGTGTCATTGCACAAGTTAAGGTTTATGTCTCTCTCCCATTTGTGGTTGTCTATTTAGTTTAAGTTTCGGCATTTAAATAAAGGTGAGTATTGTTTCAGGTAGTGGGTGGGACAACCCTTCTATGAACTTTGAGGCATAATGTGACATTTTATAGTCACGTCTCAAACATCTGCAGGGTGGAGGACTCTCATGCTTCTCCGAACTTTGAGGGGTAATGTGGCATTTCATAGTCATTATCCCTGCGTAAGGGTCTGACAGAATCTGAAGGCCTGCATTCATGAGCTCTTCCGGATTGCGTGCAGGAAATCTGTCAAATCTGTGAATAGGTATACGCACATAGCTCCCACATGGAGAACAAAGCACTTTCTCAGTGTTCTTGCTGTGGTGGCGCCCATGGAGAAACCGCCACCCTCCCCTACTAGGCACTCCAAAAGACTCATGATTCGAGATGACGCCAAGAATCAGGTCTCGGTGGACTCGGTGGTTCGCAATCCACAGGGAGCAAGCCTTACTGACATAGCTCGGTCGTCGGACATGAGTAGGGGTAATAAAAGGCAGACCTTGGAAGATTCTTGAGGACAGGGCAAGGTCTGTCGTTGCCGATGTGAGGAGCAATCTCCTTGAATTCTTTAACCATGACAGCGATGTAGTAAAGCTGGGTATTTGGGTTGCCCAAGAGATGCCATCTTTAGTATGGTTCAGCATTGAGGACAATATCAAGGCCATTTCTGCAACCTACCCAGGGTATAATCTTGTGACAGTAGACAATGTTGCTGCTGCCCTTTCAAAAGCCGGGAAACACAGTCAAGGTAACATACACAACATACTTTTGCATTTCAATTCAATCGATGTGGCTGGTTTTAACAGGTTTTGTCGTACAAGGATTTGGTAGTAATGTCTGTCCTGCCTCATTTATACAAGAAATCCTGTTAATAGATTTGCTACTAGTGGTAGTAATGTCTGTCCTGCCTCATTTATACAAGAAATCCTGTTAATAGATTTGCTACTAGTGGTAGTAATGTCTGGCTCGCCTCATGTATGCAAGAAATCTTGTTGGCAGATTCGGGTGCAGCACTGAGACAAGAAGATTAATTCTAATTATCTTGTGCTGAAGGTGTACGGCGGGGACATGGGAAGTCATCAAAGATGGACTTTAGCAATCTGTCATTCAAGATTTCACACTCGTATCAAGCTAAAGGGAGATGTGCAAAAGCAACTGAAGTTGACCCAACATTTCCTCAGCTGCTTTTGACAGTAGCCAAGCACAAGAGCTATGGGGAGGGGAAAGTATGTGGAATTCTTGTGTACAATTGAAGAGCATGGAGGATGCCATGGAAACCCTGCAGCCGTTTGTTTCCTCCTGTAAGCAATGTTTTTTTGATTATGAGGTTGTATCTACCAAAAGAACTGTTACTGGCACTCTCAGGCGCCTGACGTCATTATAAAGTTAAGGGGTAGTAGGACCATGGAACCCACATTTGCAGGTGCGATTCGTAGTTTACACTCCTCATACATTTTGTCTTGGGCTTTGTACCTTTTACTTTCTTCAAGTGGTAGCTCAATTTTTAAAGCGATTTGATATCATGTCCTAGCAAGTTGCTGCTTATACATAGGTGGCTACCCCAAAGATATACACCCTTGTAATCATATTCCTTGTTTATGGAATAAATGGGATCCCTTGTTGGATACTGAGTGCATTTCCCTCTTTAATGCAAAACTTTCAAAATATTGTGTTACAAACATTGAGTGTGTTTTTTTAGAGAGCTTTTGATTTAGAGTTTTTTGTGAGAAAATTAGAGCTTTGTAATAGTGAGGCTTAATGTTACATTTCTTGTGGAATCAAGGCTTTGTTGGAAAAAGATATTGTATAGGTAGCCACTGTAATTCCTTACATGGCGGCTTGTATAGCTACTTTGGAACACGAACCCTAGTCCTAGAAGGGGTCACTTAAAAAAATGTGACTATCACAAGAATTCAAGAGAAGCACATTTTTAATTTGTGAAACTTACAAAGAAGTATTTAAAGAAGGGTATTATTCAAACAAAATTCTAAAAAATTTATAGATTTGTAAAGAAAGGGGTACATTATATTCTGAAAAAATTCACAAATAATGGATTTTTGAAAAAAGCACGGAATGCATGTGGTATAGTGGGTATTTTGTAGAGTGAACCTTCGAGAAATACCCCTACCACTCTCTCTCCATATTGTAGCCTTTTTTTGACTTGCAGATGTGTTGAGGGCTCTCCAAATGGGAAGAGGTCTCGTAGTGAATCAGGAGAGGATTTTTGACCGATCTTGTTCCTTGAAAACTTAACGTGCTGGAGTGCTTCCACGCGTGGTGAGAGCTGTACAAATAGGAATATGACATAACTCTTGAAGGGCTGATTCGAGTGTGGGGTCGAGATGAGGTGGAATGGCCTGTGAGCTTGAGCTATGGCAGTAAGAAATCAAGTGTCAGATGATGGCGCATAAGGGAGGGGTGGAAGCGGTTCATACCTTTTTCTTCAAAACACTGTTCTTGGCTGCCTTCCTGCCTTCCTGCCTTCTTCATCCTCCTCTTGCCACTAGTGGTGCACACTATATTCCCGCCTACGGCAGACAACTCAGCAATCTCAACATGCCCTTCCAATGTCTCAGCAACAACCACCTGCTGCTGCGGCTCCTCGACCTGCCCTTGCATTGTCTCAGCAATAGCAGCAAACACCTGCTCTGCTGCGGCTCCTCAACCTCTATCTCAGCAACAGCTGCAGCTCCTTGACCTCTGTCTCAGTAGCAAGCACCTGCTGTTGCGGCTCCTTGACCTGCCCTTGCACTGTCTCAGTAGAGCAACAACCTACTGCTGTGGCTCCTCGACCTCTATCTTAATAGTATCATCCTCGTGACAAACAATTGCAGGGTAACAACGAGGTAAACAGGCACACAAAGAACAATGGTCAGGGCACACTCACATACCAGCTTTTCTAACTCTTTTCTAATTTGCTCAATTTGTTTTGTGTGGTAGGCCAGCTCATCTCTGAATTTGCGCTTTCTTGACTCCAAGTCCTTACCTGTGTACACATCATGAATTCATATCATGTAACCTACATTGAAATATTGTACACAGTCATTAAATGTTTTCATACCTACACTTGCAGGGTGAAGACTATCATACTCTAAAAGCTTGGCTGCAACAATTCGAGCCCTCTTCCTTTCCACTTTCTCTTGCTTACTGATTCTTTCTTCTTCTCAAGCCTTCGTAGCTTTCAAGTCGGCTACGTATTGCTTGACATCTTTGTATGTACTTTCCACCTTGCTTAGGGCCCATGCCCGATTCTCAAGTGCAAGAAAAAAAAAAGTCCGAACTACCTATAATCCTTAAAGTCTTGGCATCTTCTTCACTTTTAGACTCACAAAGTTTGCTCAAAGCAGAATCAAATTCTTCTTGTGTAGCATTCAATAACATATTATGTATTTTCTCAACATAGGCATCCGTGAAAGATGCTTCACCCAGATATTGTGGGGTGAAGATCTCACAGATCAAAGGGAGAGGACGTAACAGTAGTGGGCTTTGAACAATTTCATCTGGGACAGCATACTTTGCATATATAGCAGCTTTGTTCTCTATAACACTCCTACATTGAGAAAAAGAAAGAACACACCTATCTAGCCTCCAATCAACCTTGAAGTCTTTACTACCGAGACGACTGGTCCTCTGAAAGCATCAAAAACTAGTCAACCATTACCTATAAACTTCAGAAGACAGGTGAGTTTGTTACATACCTGGCCATTTTTGATGGGGGTTTTGAGAGGGGTTTTGATTGAAAGTTATCGTCGTTGCATCGTGCATTCACATTTGAGAATGCAAAGTTTGCAAAAGAATGCATACATTGGGAGGCAGTCAAAAGTGTGATGAGATATTTGAATGGCACTAAGAATGTGTGCATAACTTTTGGAAAGAAGGAAGCATGTGTAGTTGGCTACACGGATGCAGATTATGTTGGTGAGTTGAAGGTCCACTTTTGGCTATGTCTTTCTATTTACTGGGGGGGCTGTTTCATGGCGATCTCATTTGCAAAGTTGTACATCATAGTCTATTACTGAGGTAGAATATATTGCAGCTTTAGAAGCATGCAAGGAAGCATTATGGCTTGCACGTCTAGTAGCAGATTTGGGTATAACTAGTGAGATGCCGGTTTTGCATTGTGATAGTGAGAGTGCTATCATGTTGGCCAAGAATCCAGTATTTCATGCAAAGAAGAAGCACATTGATGTGAAGTATCACTTCTTGCGTGAAGTGCTTGATGATAAGCGTATGCAGCTTTTCAAGGTTCACACAGATGACAATCCTACTGATCTCTTAACCAAAGGCTTACCTTCGCAGAGCAATATGCACATTGCAGGGCACTCATGGGTGTTGGGTAGATGGTCATTGTCTACCTGTATTTTGTATTTGTATGTATATATATACATGTTCACCCCATGCTTAAAGGCACATTGTTCTTTAAGTGGGAGGTTGTTGGGGTGGTAAAGCCCAGTGTGCCATGCCCAGTACTCGGGCGGCCCAGACTATTCATTTTACTTAAAACAATAAGGAAACCTCATCACACAAGAATGTGGTAAGGAGTCCACAAACACTCTGTGTCTCATCTCTCTCTCTTCTTTGCACGCACAGCTCTATCCTCGCACACTCCCCTTCCTCATTAGGAGTCTTTTCACCCTCATATGACTTGATAGTCATCTTGTTGAGAGGGAAAATCTTGTTACCCACCATTGAGTGATGGATGACTTTGAAGATGGTTTTTGGCTTTTGTGCATGAACATATCCATGCACATCTTCATGAAGCCCAACCAAGTACTGTTGCTTCTGCTCAGAAAAGTTTATCTTCTCAAAGACAATGGCTTTGAGATGCAAATGCCAAAACTTGTCTATATAGTGTTGCAAAGTCTCTCCCTTTTCGAGCTGGAGAACACGCTATGCCGTTATTAGCACATCATCCTTGGCTTGTTGACCGGTTAGGAATTGCTTCATGATAGCAACCCTACATGCTCACCAAGTCTTGGGCTACAGTCCTTGAGCTCGAAGACTTGCCCACCATTGGCGAGTAGACCTTTTCATGTACATAGCTACATGGCATAGCTTTGATTGTTCGGTGAAGTTCTTCCCACCAAATGCCGCATGGATAAAGTTTAGTACTTTATCCGTATTGCCATATGTTCCATCAAATGTGAGAAAATTCACCCTCTTCGAACTTTTGAAGCTTGCGAGCTCTCTTCCAAGCATAGTAGGTCCTTTTGCGCCTCCGCGGTGTGCGAGTAAAAGCGCTTGACTTTTCTTGTGGAGAGCTTCCTTTATCATATTTTGAGGGTGAAGAGCTTGGTGAAGATGAAGGAGACCTTCTTCATCATTGATGGAAATGGCTTCTTTCACTTCTTCCACTTTTGGATGAGGAGGACCCATCACTGGAAGAAGATCTTTGCCATCTACTATGGTTAGGAGAGCGATGGGAACATCATTCTAGAGGAGAACTTGATGGAGATTTCCCCTCCCATTCCAAAGGCCCTCTAACATGCTCACTCCCTTGTGGAGAATTGACTTCTCAAGGAGGAGACCTTGTTGTAAGAACCATGCCATGAGTAAACATCAAAGCTTGAACCGTGGGCCTTAAAGATGGATTATGTTGTGCATCAGCTTTGTACTAGATTTCTTAAAGCATGGGTTCCTTGTGTTGAAGCTTCATCTTCCTTAAAGTTTACTTGGTGCCAACTATGTTCATTGTGTGGAATAGAAGACATGATTCCTTCACAAAAATCACTACCTTTTATGTGAATGCTTAGATTGTACCTCAATTAAAAGTACTAGAGTTTTAATTAAAGCAACACCTACAAATCTCTGATACCAATGAAATGAAGTTGCATTAAGCTCTTTTAGGGCAAATAAAAAGTCTTTATTTTTATCTCTTTTAGCAACTAGCCTTAATGAAACTTAGGATTTCCTTATAGTTAATGCCCTTAGTAGTGATAGCATGTGATAAGAACAAAATAGCGGCTAATGCATTCATCTAGGAACTCACATACATATACAATTAGCATATGCATATCAGCACATTAAAGCAAGATCTTGACACGATCAACACAAGATTGAGGGTCAGATTTCTTGAGGCCGACCCCCCCTCGAAAGGCTTTGTATTAATCTTTGCTCTTGAAATCTTTACAAAAAGAGAGTAGCTTGAATTAATACATCATTAGGACCATGAAGGCTAGGATCTCCATAACCTATGAGCTTGTTGGCTTGCTTCTCCCTTGCGCTACAATGTCCTCTTCTCAAAGCCTCAATGGCTATTCAAGCCAAGAGTAGTTGTGGAGAAAAGGAGAGCTTTGAAGAGGTTTAGGAAAGGAGCTTGAGATGAAAGTGCTCCATAGCCTAAGTATCATACTTAGCTATACCAAGGGGTGGTACATAATATTGTGCTTTTGATCACTCTAATTAGCTTCTTAATGAGAGAGATAAACCTCCTTGAAGTTCATGACTTGATGAGGTGGAGAGTGATGCCAGTTTTAGCATCCATGTGGAGAGAGAGCTGGAGCATGGGCAGGTCATGGGAGGAGGAGGGCGCCTAGTTCTTGCCCTCTTATTGGGTTTATAAGTGTCCCAAATTGGTGAAACAAAGCTCTCATTCCCATTTTCATTGTTTTTTACCTTCACTCCAATTTTTGTCACTCTCGTAAGCCGTATTTTAGCAATTTTTAAGCCCTTTGGAGGCCCATTTGTACTCCATAAAATACTAGTGAGATCCTAGGAAAATTTTCCATGGACTTGTGAAGTGGAATTCAACTTTTGGCACTTCCAAAGCCTTGAATTCAATTCCTTATATGCCTTATTGTCCAACAATATGTGCTTTCTTGTGCTTCTTCTTTCCCAAATGGCCACTTTTAGAGAGAGAAAAGCCTTGATAAAGCACAAAACTCATCAAAATTAAATTCTGATGACATTACAACTCCCTTGAAATCATGGTCATCCTCGACGATGCTTCTATCAAGTGAAAGGAATCCCATCTATGCTCCGGATCCACATTTGAACAAGATTACATTACTGAACTAGATGGCAAGTCTAGTAGGTGTTTAGGAGAAAAAGTCATCGTTAAACTATTCCTTGGAAACATTGGTGTACACACATAAAACATTTTAATACACATTAGTAAAGAAAAAAAAAAGAACATTGTATTAAATCTTTAAACATTTTTATACATCGATATCTTGGTTATCATGAAGGAACTTATAATCTTGTAAGAGAATCCTTCAGTTTTGGGGTTCAATGCATCCATTTAGCATTTTCAAGAGGATAATTCTTAAACTTAATTAAATACCTACGTATTACCTTACCAGTTCGAAGAATGTTATAATATTGTAGGATCTCCTCTTGGTCGTCAATCTCAAGAAATTCCTCTTTTATAGGGTTCATTGGGGGTGTACCTTTAAATGGCTTAAGTAGACTCGCATGAAAGGCATTATGTATATGCCAATGCTCTAGTAACTTGAGTCTAAAAGACATTGCATTGATCCTTTTAAGAATTTGAAATGGACCACAATACCTCTTAGAAAGCTTAGGATAAGTCTTTTGATGACCTGCGGGCCTTCGTTGCCAATCCTTGTTCGTCTTTTGATGTAAACAAGCCTTGGGAAACTTGAGCAAAACCCATTCATCCTCTTTTAGCTCTAAAGGCCTTCGATGCTTATCAGCAACCCGTTTTTGCTTTTGTTTTGTCACCTCAATAGCTTCTTTTTGAAAAGCTATCTTGATGTCATGCACGTACTCATCAGCTCTACGAATATATTTGAATGCATCCTTAAGATAGGTTACAGGTAGGTGGAGGCTTTGGACGGCCTTCAACAATCTCAAATGGAGACTTCCCTCCTGTAGCGGTATGCACCATGTTATTATATGCAAACTTTTACCAAAGGTAAGTATTTCTCTCATTGTTTACTTTGATCTTTCTCCCCAACATAGCTTTTGAGAGAAGTACGAGGTCTCTCTTGTATAATTGCATTCTTGATGCAGTTTGGCACCTTTTGTGTTCATCTCTCCCCACCATCCTTGAAACCAAGTTTACTATAAGCTTCTTTATAGAGCAAATAACAAGTATTTACTCAAGCTCTTTTAGTATTGAGTTCCTTTTAATTTTCACCCTTAGTAATGATAGCATGTGATAGGAATAACATAGTAGCTAATGCATTCACACAAACAACTCACATATGCATTCATTTGGCTACTCACACACACACCAACCACTAGCTCATGCATTCATTTAGCTACTCACATACACACAAACAAGTAGCATATGCAAAACAAGCATGCAAATCAAGAACTTAACACAAGCAAGATTGAAGGCCGGAATTCTTGAGGCCGACCCCCCCTCGAAAGGCTTTGTATTAATTCTTTGCTCTTGAACTCTTACAAAAAGAGAGAAGCTTAAATTAATACAGCTCTTGGAACATGGAGGCTAGGATCTCCATAGCGCTTGAGCTTTTGGGCTTGCTTAGGACCTTGAGCTACGTTGTCCTCTTCTCAAAGCCTCAATGGCTACTCAAGCCACGGAGAAAAGGAGAGTCTTGAAGAGGATTTGGTTAGGAGCTTGAGTTGGAAGTGCTCCATAGTCTATATACTTATCTACCAAGGGTTAAGCATGTAACTAGCATAAGAGTGCTTGAGCTTGAAGAGCTTGATGAGAGCTTTCACTTGTGCTTTTCACACTCTAATTGCTCTCCTAATGAGCAAGATAATCCCCTTTTAAGAACTCGAGTTGACGAGGTGGAAGCTTGATGCCATTTATAGCATCCATGTGGCTTAGAGAGAGGTAGAGCATGGGTGACACATGGGGGAGGTTGGGCGCCTATTTCCACCTCTTTCATTGGTGGAAATGTGTCCTAATTGGACCAAATAAAGCCTCCTTCCCATTTTCATAATTCATTGTCCATGCACCCACCTTGGATACCTCCCGTAAGCCGTATTTTAGCCGTTTTAGGTCCTTCGAAGGCCCATTTTTACTCCGTAAAATTCTGGTGAGATCCTAGGAGAATCTTCCATGCACTTTTGAAATGAAATTCACCTTTTGGCACTTCTCTTGCCTTGAATTCACTTTCATACATGCCTCTTTGTCCATCCATATGTGCTTTCGTGTGCCTTTTCTATCTCAAATGGCCACTTTTAGAGAGAGAAAAGCCTTGATAAAGCACAACATTCATCAAACTTTAATTTTGATGACATTACCTCTCCCTTGAGATCATAGTCATCCTCGACTATGCTTGTATCAAGTGAAAGGAAGCCCATCTATACTCTGGATCCACATTTGAGTATAACTCACTTGGACTAGATGGCTAGTCTAGCAGGTGCTTAGGAGACGAAGTCATCATCAGTAAGCTGAGACTTGGTTACTCTTTATCACTCCGCATGCACATTTGAGTGATAATGACATTCCTCAACTAGATAGTAAGTCTAGCAGGTGTTTAGGAGACAAGTCTCGCTAAACCGTTTCTTAAAAACAGTGGTGTACACCTATCAAATATTTTAATGCACATTTAGAAAGAAAAAGAATCTTTGCATTAAACCTTTGTACCTTTTTATACATCGATGCCTTGATTATCATCCAAAGCGTGAAGGAGCTTATAGTCTTGCAGTAGAGCAAGAGAATCCTTCAGTTGGGGTTCCTGCATCCATTTAGCATCTTCTAGAGGATAATTCTAGGATAATTCTTAAACTTAATTAAATACTTACGTATTACCTTACCACTTCGAAGAATGTTGTCCTTATGCTTAAGGATGACCTCAGGTTGTAGGATCTCCTCTTGGTCCTCAATCTCACGAGGATCCTCTTCTATTGGGTCCATTGGAGGTGTGCCTTTAAATGACTTTAATAGATTCACATGGAAGGCATTATGTATATGCCAATGCTCTGGTAACTTGAGTCTAAAAGATGTTTCATTGGTTCTCTCAAGAATCTGAAATGGACCATAATACCTCTTGGAGATCTTAGGATAAATCTTTTGATGGCCTGTGGGTCTTCCTTGCCAATCCTTGCCCGTCTTTTGACATAAACGGGCCTTGGGGAACTTGAGCAAAACCCATTTATCCTCTTTTAGCTCTAAAGGCCTTCGATGCTTATCCGCAGCTCGTTTTTGCTTTTCTTGTGACACTTGAATAGCTTCTTTTATCTTTTGAAAAGCTATCTTGATGTCATGCAAATATTCATCATCAGCCCCGCCACCGCGAATATACTTGAATGCATCATTAAGATTGGTGGAAGCTTTGGACGCCCTTCCACAATCTCAAATGGAGACTTCCCTGTAGAAGAATGCATCGTGTTATTGTATGCAAATTCTACCAGGCGTAAGTATTTCTCCCATTGTTTGCTTTGATCTCTCTCTCCAACATAGCTTTTGAGAAGATCAAGAATGATAGAGTTCACAATTTCTGATTGCCCACATCCGTTTGAGGGTGATAGGCCGAGGAGAAATTGAGCTTGGTGTCCAAATTTTCAAATAGTCCTCCCAAAAGAGACTTGTCATTCTTGGCTCTCTATCGGAGACTATTGAACTTGGCATTCCATGGTACTTGAAAATTTGGGATATGAATATGGTAGCCATGTGGTGTGACCTAATAGACTTTTTAACAGGTATAAAATGAGCCTGTTTACTAAATCGGTCTACCACTATCCATATGCCCATATTTCCATGTATGGACTTTGGCAATCCAAAGATGAAGTCCATTGAAATACTCTCCCATGGAGCTTTTGGAATTGGCAATGGTTGCAACAATCCAGGGGCTCTTCCTCTATCATATTTGACCTTTTGACATACCATGCATTGCTCTACATAATCATGGATGTCCTTGCTCATGGAGGGCCAATAGAAATAGGTTTCTATTGCTTGAGTAGTGGCTTGAATGCCACGGTGCCTTGCATATGGAGGAGCATGAGATTCATACATTACTTTCTCACACAAAGTTCCTTGGTTACACATAATCGTGAACCATGCAAAAGGAATCCTTCCTTTAGTGAGAAAGGTTCATGGACTTTATCACTCTCTAAATCCGCCATAATAGAGGTAAAGTCTTCATCTTGTGCATACTTGTTAATCATGCTTTCAAGATCATGATTATATGCTATGGAGAGTGCATTTACTCTAGGCCTTAGCAAGAGTGCATCTACAACCACATTTTGCTTTCCAGGAACATGGGCTATGTGGAAATGGAATTGTGAGAGAAAATTAGCCCATCTCATTTGCTTGTCAGAAAGCTTGGTTTGCGTAAGGAAATACTTAATGCTTTGGTGATATGTATGTATTATGAAGGGTGTTCCTAACAAGTAATGCTTCTAAGAATCTAGAGCTTGGATAACTGCAAGCAGTTCTTTCTCATAGATTCCTAGTACTTGTTCTTGTGGGTTCAACCTTCTACTTTCATAAGCAATGGGATGTCCTTCTTGAGAAAGAACAGCTCCAATACTATCACCACAAGCATCACAATGAACTTCGAAAGGCTTATCAAAATCGGGGAGCATCAAGAGTGGTTTTGTTATAAGCCTTTCTTTGAGCTCTTTGAAGGCATTGTCTTCCTTTGTGGTCCACTGAAATTTGACCTTTTTCTTTGTCAAGTCGTGGAGTGGACCTGCTATTATAGAGAACTTTGATATGAAATGTCTATAATAGGAACACATGCCAATGAAGCTTCTTACCTCATGGAGATTCTTTGGTCTTGGCCACTCATTTATTACCTTAAGCTTCTCGGGATCCATTTGGATACTCTCCTTAGAGATAATGTGGCCAAGATATTTAATCTCTTTAAGGAAGAACTCACTTTTCTTCCCATTAGCATAAAGCTTATTAGCACGCAATTCTTCCAAAATTGCCTTTAAGTGCTTTTTGTGTTCTTCCATTGTCTTTGAATAGATAATTATATCGTCGAAGAACACTCCAGTGTATGCTCTATGTTTCCTAAATAATCTTTTCATTAACCTATTAAAGGTTGCTGGAGCATTTGTAAGACCAAAGGGCATCACTACATACTCATACAAACCAAACTGCGTACGAAAAGCAGTCTTGTGGATGTCATGAGGTACTATCCTGATTTGATGATAGCCACTTTTAAGATCTATCCTACTAAAGTAAGATGAAACTTGTAGCTTATCAAAGATGTCCTCTATTATGCGAAGGACTGGGAATCGATTTTTAATTGTGTTCTTGTTTAGTGCACGATAGTCCACACACATGTGATATGAATGCGTACCTTGAGCTTCCCAATCAGTGGTGTGACAGAGACTTGTGGCCCTTTAAAGGCTCCGTCAGCATCCCATCGAGTGCAGGTCCCATTTCTTCAGTCCTGATGCATAACTTTTGGGCTAACTCAACTGAAATCAAATTATGGGATGAGCCAGGATCAAATAATATAAAAGCATCTTGATCCTTAACTTTTCCCCACACATAGCATAATTGATTAGTATCTTTTTTGCATATTAGATGGGAAACTTACTTGTGTGGCTTGAGGAGGACCCTTCTTGATGACTTTTGTGGGACAAGCGCAGTAGGAGTACCCTTGTTCTCCACACTTGAAGGATCAGTTCTCCTTCTTATACCTTTTAAGCTCCTCAGGTGAGAGCTTGTTCTGCCCCTTGTACACCCCTTTCTCCTTCTTCTTCATTTGACTTTTTGAAGTCTTGAGAAGGCCGCTCATTGTGGATAGTCTTTTCACCTTTCTCGTATAACTTAATAGTCATTTTGTTGAAAGGGAAAATCTTGCTACCCACCAATGAGTGATGGATGACTTCGGAGATAGTTGCGGGCTTTTGTGCATGAACATATCCATGCATATCTTCATGGAGTCCAACAGCCAAAAACTGTTGCTTTTGCTCCGAGAAATTTCTCTTCTTAAAGACAATAGCTTTGAGATGTAAATCCCAAAACTTGTCTATGTAGTGCTGTATACTCTCTCCCTTTTCGACCTTAAGAGCATGCCATGATGATAGCACATCATCTTGAGCTTGGTCGCTTAGAAATTGCTTCATAATAGCATTTCTACATTCCCGCCAAGTTTTGGGCCGCAAACCTTGAGCTCGAAGACTCGCCCACCATTGACGAGCGGACCTTTGCATGTACATGGCCACATGACAAAGCTTGGAATGTTCGGGGAAATGCTCTCCACCAAAAGCCGCATCAAATTGTTGGATAAAGTCGAAGACTTTATCCGTGTTGCCATATGTACCATCAAATGTGACAAAAGTCACATTCGTTCCACCCTCCTTGAACGTTTGAAGCTTGCGAGCTCTCTTCCCAGCATAATAGGTCCTTTTGCGCCTTCTTGGTATGCGAGTGCATGCGCTTGACCTTTCTTGTAGAGAACTCTCTTCATCACCTTTTGAGAGTGAAGGGCTTGATGGACGTGAAGGAGACCTTCTCCTACTTCGATGAAAATGACTTCTTTAGCTTCTTCCACTTTTGGATGAGGAAGACCCATCACTTGAAGAAGATCTTCGCCGCCCGCCGTCTACAACGGGAACATCGTTTGGTGAGGAGCACTTGATGGAGATTGCCCCTCCTGTTCCATGGACATTCTTACATGCCCACTCCCTTGTAAAGAATTGGCTTCTCGTGGAGGAGACCTTGTTGTAAGAACCATGCCATGAGAAAACATTAAAGCTTGGACCGTGGGTCTGAAAAAGGGATTATGTTGTGCATCATGCAAGCTTTGTACTAAGTTCCTTAAGGCATGAGTTCCTTGTGTTGAAGCTTCATCTTCCTTAAAATTTACTTGATGCCAACTATGCTCATTGTGTGGAATGAAAGACATGATTCCTTCACAATATTCACTACCTTTTAATGAGAGTGCTTGGATCGTAGCTTAATTAGAAATCCTAGTTTTAATTAAGCAACACCTACAATGCTCTGATACTAATGTAACCAAGTTTACTATAAGCTTCTTTATAGCAAATAAAAAGTATTTACTCAAGATCTTTTAGTATTGAGTTCCTTTTAATTTCCACCCTTAGTAGTAGTGATAGCATGTGATAGGAATAACATAGTAGCTAATGCATTCACACAAACAACTCACATATGCATTCATTTGGCTACTCACACACACACACCAACCACTAGCTCATGCATTCATTTAGCTACTCACATACACACAAACAACTAGCATATGCAAAATAAGCATGCGAATCAAGAACCTAACACAAATAAGCAAGATTGAGGGCCGGAATTCTTGAGGCCGACCCCCCCTCGAAAGGCTTTGTATTAATTCTTTGCTCTTGAACTCTTACAAAAAGAGAGAAGCTTAAATTAATACAGCTCTTGGAACATGGAGGCTAGGATCTCCATAGCGCTTGAGCTTTTGGGCTTGCTTAGGACCTTGAGCTACGTTGTCCTCTTCTCAAAGCCTCAATGGCTACTCAAGCCACGGAGAAAAGGAGAGTCTTGAAGAGGATTTGGTTAGGAGCTTGAGTTGGAAGTGCTCCATAGTCTATATACTTATCTACCAAGGGTTAAGCATGTAACTAGCATAAGAGTGCTTGATCTTGAAGAGCTTGATGAGAGCTTTCACTTGTGCTTTTCACACTCTAATTGCTCTCCTAATGAGTAAGACAATCCCCTTTTAAGAACTCGAGTTGATGAGGTGGAAGCTTGATGCCATTTATAGCATCCATGTGGCTTAGAGAGAGGTAGAGCATGTGTGACACATGGGGAGCCTATTTCCACCTCTTTCATTGGTGGAAATGTGTCCTAATTGGATCAAATAAAGCCCTCCTTCCCATTTTCATAATTCATTGTCCATGCACCCACCTTGGATACCTCTCGTAAGTCGTATTTTAGCCGTTTTAGGTCTTTCGAAGGCCCGTTTTTACTCCATAAAATTCTGATGAGATCCTAGGAGAATCTTCCATGCACTTTTGAAATGAAATTCACCTTTTGGCACTTCTCTTGCCTTGAATTCACTTTCATACATGCCTCTTTGTCCATCCATATGTGCTTTTGTGTGCCTTTTCTATCTCAAATGGCCACTTTTAGAGAGAGAAAAGCCTTGATAAAGCACAACATTCATCAAACTTTAATTTTGATGACACTCCCCCTCTCTTTTTCTTGCACACTCATCATTGTCATTCCTGTATGCATATGCATACGCTACCTCCAAGACACCATAAACTATTCCAAGACATTTCATTTCTTCTATCCCTGGCCTAGGAAGTGACAAAATAGAAAAAAAAGCCATTAAGAAAAGGCAACAAAAGAACTTGCAAAAAAGTAATGTTATTGACGCATATAAGGATGCACATACCGACACATATACGGATGCATATATAGACACACATATCAATGCTTATACTGACGCTGTGGCAAGAGTTGGTTATTAGCTGTGGGTACGCAGAGATCCTGTAGTGATGTGGGTGCCATCTACTGCTCCACAAACATTAGGAAACACAGTCATGGCAGTCATGGCATTGAATTCATTAATTAGGTTACCGAGCGTATCACCTTCAAGTATAGAGATGTAGCGTGCTTTTTACTCTTTTTTTTTGAAGTGCACAATGCACATGCGGGATACGCAGGCCTGCTATCCATTTTCTCACATGCGTAGCACTTTTATAATAAAACTTCTACCCTAACCCTACCGGCACAAGCCACAGCGATGGTGAGAGAAATCGCGCTACACCCGGCGAGCGAGATGGCCACAGATCCAGACACGCTTGACAGGAGGGGAGTGAAACGCGTGCCTGTGCCAGACAATCTTGACAAGGGCTTAAAGGTTTGGCTGATGGATGCGCTTTCTGTGGAGTATGTGTATCTGGAACCATACGAGGCATGGTGTCCAATTGCAGCATTAAATAGTGTACTTCGGTTGCCCAACGTCGTGCACGCTCGCTTATTTGACGAACCAGGAGGTATGTATGGTGCCTAGGTTCTGTGTGTGTCTGTGAGTAGGGCTTTGGAGATTGGAACTCAACTGCTTCATTCTCTATTTTCAGGCCCACCCAAAAAGCAGCGGATGCAACCAGCTGCTTCAGATGCCAGAGGTAAGCCGACTGACTGGAGGTAGGCAAAGATTTCTGACCCCTGCTCTCTGATTTTTTTCTCTTTTTCATGCTCTTTCAGAAAGGGCGTTTAAGCTGGAATACCAGAACTCGGACAATGTCTCCACTATGTATCGAGCTTTGACATGCATAATGCAAAAGGGTGGCTATGCTCCGAGTGCTGGCCTTTTCCAGTCTAGTGGCTGGGGGAAGAGCAGGCTGGTATGCGAATTGTGGAAGAAGGATGTATGGGTGGTTTATTGTTCGTTTGCGGGCGGGAGTGGCTATCCCAAGAGCTCTTGGATTGCAAAGTGGTTCTGTGAGCAAGCTATGAAGCATCTTGGCAGCGATGAGAGCCTACAAGGGCAACTAGCGTGCATGAATTTTACTTTGGCTTACTTCATCGCATGCATTCGTATGCTGGCAAACAGAGTCAAGAATAGTGGTTGGAGTCATGAACAATTTCTGATAGAGACAATGGAAGGCTCCATGTATTGGAAGGACGTGCAAGAGGAGACCAACAAACTTCTAGAGGAAAACTTCGCCAAAGGTGGTTTGACACAAATTCAGGGTAGCAAGCAGCTTACGTGGACTGTCTGGGAAAAGGAGACTAGGGTGATATTTGAAAATTTACGGCCTAAGGATATTATGATAGAGCATGATCGAAAGTTGGAGATTTTATTTGTGTTTGATGAAGCTAGGCATCTGGTGAGGAATGATAATCACTTGAACTGCTTCCTTCCAATTAGGAGAGCCACCCGTGCAGCCAGTGGAAGCGGAGTTCTAGTGCTGTTTATGGACACATCCTCCGAGATATCAAATTTTTCTGCCCCGGATTGGGCTGACCCTTCAGACCGAGCAGCTGCTTGTGATGTCATGCTAGCACCTCCAATCTGGGGGACCTTCTCAGCAGACATCTCAGAAAAGGATTCACTGCAGCTCTTTTCCACCAAAACTCTCAACAACATTGCTAATCCCCATTGGGCTGTGAGATATGGCAGGCCATTGTGGTGGGCTACTTTCAAGTCTTATTTGCCTGATTTACCTGAAGGGGAGGAGTACACACAAGGAGGGAAGCAAGTTGCCTTCAATGAAACGTACAGCCTTGCTAAAGATAAGCTGTTGGGAGGGCCTGCTAAATGGTATGAATACATCATTAAAAGGAAGGACCTCCCAGAAGAGGCAGCATTGAGTTTGTTAGGAGCTACCGTTGGGCTTGATGTCGATCCCCGTTCTAAACTCGCGTCAGAACTGGTGGCGAATCATCTTCTGTCAGTTCTTTCTGTTTCACCAACTCATGAACTGGTGTGGACAGTGTGGAGCTCTGAGCCACTTGTATCGATGGCTGCAGCAGAGGCCAGTAGAATTCTGAATAGATCAGGAAGGAGTCGGGAACTTTATGGGTCACTAGTGAACGCGCTTGCAGGTGGATGGATTGACGGGGGATTTACAGGGGAGCTGGTAGCTAAGATCATACTTCTACATGCCAAAGATGACGGAGAGCAAACACAGCCTGGCCTCTACACTGTGGATGATTTCTGCAAGCACTTGGTTGGAAAGTCATTGTTGGAGTTGATCGGGCGAGCATTGACTGATGGGGAAAAGAAGTTAGCCAATGCCCGGTTGCATTTCAACTCTTTTCGAAGGATTTACAAGAAGCTCTCTGATATGACATTTGATGACTTTTTGAAGTGTGCTGAGCGAGGCTGTGCTATCCAATGTGCTGCGGGTGCATGGGGGGTTGATCTGCTCATCTTTGCCTTTACTGGTGGTGATGATGATGAGTTGACAGTGGACAATATAACGGTTATCTATGTTCAGGTGAAGTTAAGGGAAAAAGAGGATGCTACAAATGTAACTGCTGCCAAGGCTTCTCCTCATTATGCAAGGTTGAGTGTAGCATTGAAGTTGCCTTACATGAGCTTATATATGAATGTGTTTGATAAAGGCGATAAAGCAAGGGCCTATTGGGTGGATCCAATGGTAATTTCAGCTTCAGTAGAAGCATCTGCTTCAAAACCCATCCAAACTGCTCTGAAGGAGATCACGAAAGAGCAGGAGATGCAGGGGAGCAGCAAGCAGTCTGACGTTGATTTCATGGAGATTGAAGGAGATCAAGGGGAAAAGAAGGGACCAGCTGTTCAGGCATGGAAAGCTTGGCTCAAAGTGAGAGGTGAAAATCTGCAAACTGTCCTTGTCGTAGAGGGCTTGGAGGCTTTTGTGCTGGATGAAGGCCTGAAGGAGCAGCTTAAACTAATTGTGAAGACTTCAAGATCTCCCTTTTTCACGGATGATCGTAATGATCTTCACAAGGAGTTACTGGAGCTCCAAAAGTCGGGTTTGCAAGAGATGTTCAAAATTGAGAATTTTTGGGACTTTTGAGTAAGGGACTGCAAAGAGGTAAATCCATTAAGCAGGTGACTTCCATTTTGACCTTTGCCTCTCTCTGATGACACCAATTGCATGATATGTCTTAAGTGATCGCACACTGAGCTGCTTTGAATGGATGTAGTGGAAAGGTTATATTTCCCAATCCAACCACCTTCAATTGCTGTAGCTTTAAAGCTTGTGGGAGCATGGGAGGTGGGGCAAGATTGCTACATGGGGTTATTCGAAAACGATATTGCACTCCAAAATGTTTTGGTGGACATTGGATGTGTAAATGTGAGGTGGTGTTCTTGAAGATGTTTGGTGGATATCTATGTCGTGTTTTTGGTGTCTTGGTCTTGTTCTATTCACTTGGTCTGTACTAGTAGACATGCCCAGTAAAGCCCGGGTGAGTAAGCAGGGGAAGAATAGACATTGAAAATTAATTTTGCATAGACATTGAGAAAAAATTGAAGATGGTGTTGTTATGCGGGAGATGCCAAGAATGTTGTATGGGGTTGCTTAGGACTGATATTGTGCTTAGTGCTACTCTATTGGATTGTTATTTTAAGTGGGTTGCCCTTTTTAAAGCACAAGTGCTTGAGAAGCTCCCTCTTGGGATGTTGCCCCTTGAAGTATACAGAAGCACGATGAGTTATTTGCTGTGCAGACAAAACACCCGATGGGATCACAATGAACTATTTGCTTTGTAATTAGAAAGGGTATGCCCAATGGCATCAAAGTAAGAAAGCATTCGATACGAGATCATTTCCCAAATGAAATTGTGTTTTTTCTTATTAGTTTGTAGTTTTGTCTACATTGTTGGTTATTAAAACTTGGGTCAAGGTGAATATTTGGGAATGGGTTGATTATGTACGTAAAGACTCGGAAGCTTATGAATTTGAAAAAAATTGTGTGTTTGTGCAATGGAGTAAATACATACTCATCATTATGAAAAGAATTAGAAGCTTGTTATTTTCATGTGTAAGCAGGGCTGATTTATTATATCTTTGAATTATGAATTTGAAAAAAAATAGTTTTGTTTGGCAATGGGTTGATGTAAAGGCTTCCAAACTTGTTATTTTCATGTGTAAATAGGGGTAGTTTTAAATATCTTTGAATTATGAATTTGGAAAAAAACTTGCCTTTATGCGTCGAGATTATATAGATACATAAAATTATAGAATTATATTTGAAGTTTGAATGTGCACATCGAATAAAGAATTAAGACATTTGAATTAAAATGAGAACATGGCTTGATCAAATAAGTAATCATAGAGAAACAAAGTTTGTGCTAGACCTTTTTTTTTTTGCATTGGTGGCCAACACACACATTTGCCCCTTGGTCAAACACATTTTCAATGCAACATTTTCTTTATTATTCCTCTAGAAGTAGTCTATTTTTGTCATCTTAATTGTTAGTGATAATAGTTTTTACTACATGAATTGAAAATTTTAGCTTTTTCAATGGTTTTAATAAATAAAATTAGTTTTTGATGGCACCAAAGGATGACAATAAAACAACATTTGTGATAGAATGTGCAAAATTTACAAGTAATGTTATGACATTTGATTAATAGGATATCCCTACTATATTTCAAACATGGGTCTAAGAAGCATTTTCTCCTCTTCTCACAACATTAATGAGAGTGTTTTGCACAACTTTAGTGGTCACTACCTATACCCTAGAAGTACCCATGCAAATCCAATGAGGGATGTACCCAAGAAGCCCATTCATGCCTAGGTCTCCACTTGCCCTACCAAAAGCCATGGTACCTCCAGAACCCTAGCCACACGGCAACAAGCAGCCATTTATGTGTGTGTGTGTCTCACACACACACATATATTTACGTATGTACACACACACACACACACATATATATATATATATATATATATATATATATATATATATATATATATATATATATACGTGTGTATGTGTACCTATATATATCTTTATAAATATATTGTAATAGGTCTCTAGTAAATTTTTCCATAATGAAAGTTTGGAAATGGTTTTTAGATGATTTTAATCAAGTAGAGAAAGTTTGATAGCAGTGTATTTTTACATTCTCTCTCTAGACTTTTGGAGGGCGTTTTTGTGTGGTAATTTAGAGCATGTTAGAGTTAGAATTTCGGAAAGGTTTGTATGAGAGAGTTGTAGTTTTTAGAACTTCGAAAAAGTTTTTAGGACTTCAAAAAAGTTTTTAGGACTCCTCTTGATCAACATAGCCTTGGACATGTAGCTTGATCAAAGGAGATACATGCATCAAGCAAGATACATAATCTTGCATAGTCTCTCCCTTTTCGAGCTTGAGAGCACGCCATGCTGTGAGCGCATCATCCTTGGCTTGATCGGGTAGGAATTGCTCCATGTGATAGCAACCCTACAAGCTCTCCAAGTCTTGGGCCTCAATCCTTGAGAGCGAAGACATGCCCACCATAAGCGGGACCTTTTCATGTACATAGCTATATGGCACAACTTTGATTGTTTGGTAATCTGCTCCCCACCAAACGCCGCATCAAATTGATGAATAAAGTTTAGCAGTTTATCTGTATTAACATACGTGCCATCAAATGTGAGAAAAGTCACACTCTTTCCACCCTCTTTGAACTTTTGAAGCTTACGAGCTCTCTTCCAAACATAGTAGGTCCTTTTGCACCTTCGTGGTGCGGCATGACTAAGAGCACTTGACCTTTCTTGTGGAAAGCTTCTTTCATCATATTTTGGGGGTAAAGGTCTTGGAGGTGAAGGAGACCTTCTTCTTCGTTTTGATGGAAACCGCTTCTTTCACTTCTTCCACTTTTGGATGAGGACCACTTGAAGGAGTTCTTTGCCTTCTATGAGTGTGGTTAGGAGAGCGATGGGAATGTCGTTCTTGACGAGCACTTGATGGAGATTTCCCCTCCCCTTCTCCAAAGTCCTTCTAACATGCTCACTCCCTTGTGGAGAATTGACTTCTCAAGGTGGAGAACTTGTCGTAAGAACCATGCCATGAGAAAACATCAAAGCTTGAACCATAGGCCTTAAAGATGGAATATGTTGTGCATAATGCAAGCTTTGTACTAGATTTCTTAGAGCATGGGTTCCTTTTGTCGATGCTTCATCTTCCTTTCAGTTTACTTGGTGTCAACTACGTTCATTATGTGGAATAGAAGACATGATTCCTTCACAAAAATCAGTACCGTTTATCTGAGTACTTAGATCATAACTTTATTAAAAGTTCAAGTTTTAATTGAAGCAACACCTACAAGGCTCTGTTACCAATGAAATTGCATTATGCTCTTTTTAGGCAAATAACAAGTATTTACTCTTAGATCTTTTTAGGCAAATAACAAGTATTTACTCTTTTTAGGCAAATAACAAGTATTTACTCTTAGATCTTTTAGCAACTAGTCTTAATGACACGTCGGCTCTCCTAGGTAATGAATGCCCTTAGTAATGGTAGCATGTGATAAGAATAACATCGTAACTAATGCATTCATTTGGCAACCCACACACATATTCAATTAGCATGCATATCAAGCACATTAAGGAAAGATGTTCACACAATCTTGACGGTCAGATTTCTTGAGGTCCCTCGAAAGGTTTTATATTAATCGTTGCTCTTGAACTCTTTACAAAAAGAGAGTAGCTTGAATTAATACATCATTAGGACCATAGAGGCTAGGATCTGCTTCTCTCATGCACTACGTTGTTCTCTTCTCAAAGCTTCAATGGCTATTCAAGACAAGAGTACTTGTGGAGAAAAGGAGAGCGTTGAAGAGGATGAGGAAAGGAGCTTGAGATGAAAGTGCTCCATAGCCTGAGTATTACATAGCTACCAAGGGTAGGTAAATAATCATAAGCATATAGCTTGCATATGAGTGCTTGAGCTTGAAGAGCTTTGTGAGAGCTTTCACTTGAGCTCTTGAACACCCAAAATTGCCTTTTGGTCAGAGAGATATACCTCCTTGAAGCTCATGACTTGGAGAGGTGGAAAGTCATGCCAAAATTAGTATCCATGTGACTAGAGAGAGGTGGAGAATGGGTAAGGCATGGGATAAAGAGGGCGCCTAATTCTTGCCCTCTAAATGGGTGAAAAATGTCCCAATTGGCTAAACAAAGCCCTTATTCCCATTTTCATGATCCTTTGCCGTCATTCCCACTTTTCCCACCTCCCGTAAGCAGTATTTTGGCAATTTTAAGTCCCTTAGAGGCAAATTTGTGCTCCATAAAATATTGATGAGATCCTAGGAAAATTTTCCATGCACTTGCGAAGTGGTATTCACCTATTGGCACTTCCTTAGCCTTGAATTCACTTTCATACATGCCTTGTTGTCCAACAACATGTGCGTTCTTATACTTTATCTCTCCTGAATGGCCACTTTGAGAGAGAGAAAAGACTTGGTAAAGCACAAAACTTATCAAAATTACTTTTTGATGACACACACACACACACACACACACACACACACACACACACACACACACATATACATACATACATACATACATACATACATAGATATATACATATATATATAAACACACACACACACACATGCATACAGACATATATATATACATGTATCTATATCTATATCTATATATGTATGTATGTATGTATGTATATGTATATGTATATATATGTGTGTGTGTGTATATATATATATATATATATATGTATGTATGTATGTATGTATGTATGTATGTATGTATGTATGTATACATACGTACATACATACATATTATATATATATATATATATATATATATATATGTATGTATGTATGTATGTATAACACACACACACACACACACACACACACACACACACACACACACACACACACACACACATATAACGTGAGGCCGCACTTAAAGAGTAAGGATACTTAATAGAATAATGGATAGAAGAATCAGAGTTTACAAGGTAGATGCAATTAATTGCCAGCTCATAACCTCCCGAGACCACCCCCTCGCTTCTCATGTACATGAGTCTTGATCTCAATCTTATTCACAATCTCAATCTCAATCACAATCTTAATCTAAATCTCCAAGAATCTCAACCACAACCACAATTGCAATCACAATCGAGGGCCTCCAATTTATAAAAACTGGAGTGTGCCAAAATTTGGAGTTTTCCAAGAAAAACGCCCTCATAAAAAAGCATCCAACAAAAACGGCATCCATCAAATATAATGTACACCAAAATTGGCGCCCATAGAAAAAAGACGTGTTCTTCAAGAAAAAGCGTGAAATCAATTTGCATTAAGCTCTTTAGGGCAAATAACAAAAGTATTTACTCTTGGCTCTTTTAGTATAACTAGCCTTAATGACGTGTGCTAAACAAGAACACAATCAAGAATCGATTTTTCCAGTCCCTCATATATAGAGGACATTTTTGATAAGCTAGAAGGTTCATCTTACTTTAGTAGGATAAACCTTAAAAGTGGCTATCATCAAATAAAAGTGGCTATCATCAAATAAGGATAGTACCTTATGACATCCATAAGATTGCTTTTTCGTACGCAATTTGTCTTCTATGAGTACGTGGTGATGGCCTTTAGCCTTACCAATGCTCTAGCAACCATAATAGGTTGATGGAAATATTAGTTAGGAAGCATGGGGCATACATTGGAGTGTTCTAGATGATATTATTATCTACTCTAGGACAATAGAAGAACACAAAGAGCACTTAAAGGCAATGCTAATAGACTTTATGTAAATGGGAAGAAAAGTGAGTTCTTCCTTAAAGAGGTAAGGTACCTTGGTCATACTATCTCTAAGGAGGGTACCCAAATGGATCCTGAGAAGCTTAAGGTAATAGATGAGTGGCCACAATTGAAGAACCTTCATGAGTTAAGAAGCTTTATTGGCATGTGCTCCTATTATAGATGCTTTATTTCAAAGGTCTCTATAATAGTGGGTCCGCTCCATAATTTGACAAAGAAAAAGGTCAAATTCCAATTGACCATGAAAGAAGACAATGCTTTTAAAGAGCTCAGGAAAAGACTTATGATGAACAAAACCACTTTTGGTATTTCCCAATTTTAATAAGCCTTTTGAAGTTCATTGTGATGCTTGTGGTGATAGCATTGGGACTGTTCTTCCTCAAGAAGGACATCCTATTACTTATGAAAAGAGAAGGTTGACCTCACAAGAACAAGTACTAGGAATCTATGAGAAAGAACTGCTTGCAGTTATTCATGCTTTAGGTTCTTGGAAGCATTACTTGTTGGATACACCCTTCATAATACGTACAGATCATCAAAGCATTACTTATTGGGTACACCCTCTATAATATATATAGATCACCAAAGCATTAAATACTTTCTTACGCAAACCAAGATTTCTGACAAAAGAAAATTAGATGGGCTAATTTTCTCTCTCAATTTCATTTTCACATAGCCCACAATCCTGGAAAGCAAAATGCGGTTACGTATGCACGCTTATGGGGGCCTAGAGTAAATGTTGTCTCCATAGTACATAATCATGATCTTGCAAGTATGATTGACAAGTATGCACAAGATGAAGACTATATCTCTATCATGGCAGATTTAGAGAGTAGCAAGGCCCATGAACCTTTCTCACTAAAGAAGGATTCCTCTTGCATGGTTCACAATTATGTGTAACCAAGGAACTTCGTGAGAGAAGCTAATGTATGAGGCTCATGCTCCACCATATGTAGGGCATCGTGGTATCCAAGCCACTACTCAAGCAATAGAAACTTACTTCTATTCGCCAATTATGCAAAAGGACATCCATGATTATGTAGAACAATGCAGGGTATCTCAGAAGGTCATGTATGATAGAGGAAAAGCCCCTAGATTGTTGCAACCATTGCCAATTCTAGAGCTCCATGGGAGAGTGTTTCAATGGACTTCATCTTTGGATTGTCCAACTCCATCATGGAAATATGAGTATATGGACAATGGTAGACCGATTGAGTAAATAGGCTTATTTCATATTTGTTAAAGAGGACTATTAAGTCGCACCACATGGCTACCATATTCATATCCCAAAATTTCAAGTACCACGGGATGTCAAGTTCAATTGTCTCTGATGGAGACCCAAGAATGACAAGTCTCTTTTGAAGGGGGCTATTTGAAAATTTGGGCGCAAGACTCAATTTCTCGTTGACCTATCACTCTCCTCAAACAGATGGGCAAACAGAGATTGTGAATTCTATAATCCTTGATCTTCTCAAAGGCTATGTTGGAGAGAAAGATCAAAGTAAACAATGGGAGAAATACTTACCTATAGTAGAGTTTGCATATAATAACACGGTGCATACCTCTACAAGGAAGTCTCCATTTGAGATAGTAGAGTTTGCATATAATAACACGGTGCATACCTCTACAAGGAAGTCTCCATTTGAGATAGTTGACAGCCACCCAAAGCCTCCACCTATCTTAAGGATGCATTCAAACATTAAGATAGCTTTTCAAAAGATAAAAGAAGCAATTCAAGTGTCACAACAAAAGCAAAAAGAGGTTGCTGAGATAAGCATTGAAGGCCTAAAAGAGGATGAATGGGTCTTGTTGAAGTTTCCCAAGGCTTGTTTACGTCAAAAGATAGGGGCAAGCGTTGGCGAGGATGGCCCATGAGATATCAAAAGATTTATCCTAATATTGGTAAGAGGTATTATGGTCCATTTTACTTTCTTAAAAGTATCAATGAAACATCTTTTAGAATCAAGTTGTTAAGAGCATTGGTATATACATAATGTTATTCATGTGAGTCTGCTTAAGCCGTTTAAAGGTACACCTCCAAAGATGGACCCTATAGAAGAGGATCCTTTTGAGATTGAGGACCAAGAGGAGATCCTACGACCTAAGGCCATCCTTAAGCATGAGGATAACATTCTTCAAAGTGGTAAGGTAATACGTAGGTATTTGATTAAGTTTAAGAATTATCCACTTAAAGATGCTAAATGGATGCGGGAACCCTAGTTGAAGGAACCTCTTGTCTTGTTGCAACACACATATACAATTCGCATATGCGTAACAAGCACATTAAAGCAAGATCTCGACACAATCAACACAAGATTGAGGGTTGGATTTCTTGAGGCTGCCAATCCCCCATTGAGAGGCTTTGTATTAATCTTTCCTTTTGAAGTCTTTACAAAAAGAGAGTAGCTTGAATTAATACATCATTAGGACCATGGAGGCTAGGATCTCCATAACCCATGAGCTTGTTGGCTTGCTTCTCCCTTGCACTACATTGTCCTCTTCTCAAAGCCTCAATGGCTATTCAAGCCAAGAGTACTTGTGGAGAAAAGGAGAGCTTTGAAGAGGATTAGGGAAGGAGCTTGAGATGAAAGTTCTCCATAGCTTAAGTATCATACTTAGCTACCAACGGGTGGTACATAATCTTAAGCATATAGCTTGCATATGAGTGCTTGACCGCAAAGAGCTTTGTGAGAGCTCTCACTTGTGCTTTTGATCACTCTAATTAGCTTATTAATGAGAGAGATAAACCTCCTTGAAGTTCATGACTTGATGAGGTGAAAAGTGATGCCAATTTTAGCATCCATGTGGCTAGAGAGAGGTGGAGAATGGGCAAGTCATGGGAGGAGGAGCACGCCTAGATCTTGCCCTCTAATTGGGTTAAAAGTGTCCCAAATTGGCCAAACAAAGCCATCATTCCAATTTTTATTATTCTTGGCCCTCACTTCCACTTTTGTCACCTCTCAGAAGCCGTATTTTAGCAAATTTTAAGTCCTTCGAAGGCCTGTTTTTTGTACTCCATAAAATACTAATGATATCCTAGGGAAATTTTCCATGCACTTGTGAAGTGGAATTCACCTTTTGGTACTTCCGTAGCCTTGAATTCACTTCCATATATGCCTTGAATTCACTTCCATATATGCCTTACTATCCAACAATATGTGCTTTCTTGTGCTTCTTCTTTCCCAAATGGCCACTTTTAGAGAGAGAAAAGCCTTGATAAAGCACAAAACTCATCAAAATTAAATTTTGATGCCCCTCCCTTGAAATCGTAGTCATCCTCGACGATGCTTGTATCAAGTGAAAGGAATCCCATCTATGCTCCGGATCCACATTTGAGCAAGATTACATTCCTGAACTAGATGGCAAGTCTAGTAGGTGTTTAGGAGACAGTCATCGTTAAACTATTCCTTGGAAACATTGGTGTATACACATAAAACATTTTAATGCATATTAGTAAAGAAAAAAAAAGAACATTGCATTAAATCTTTAAACATTTTTATACATTGATGTCTTGGTTATCATTTAAATCATGAAGGAACTTATAATCTTGCAAACAGGGCAAGAGAATCCTTCAATTTTGGGGTTCATGCATCTATTTAGCATCTTCAAGAAGATAATTCTTAAACTTAATTAAATAGCTACATATTACCTTACCACTTCGGAGAATGTTATCCTCATGCTTAAGGATGGCCTCAGATTGTAGGATCTCCTCTTGGTCATCAATCTCAGGAGGATCCTCTTCTATAGGGTCCATTGGGGATGTACCTTTAAATGGCTTAAGTAGACTCACATGAAAGGCATTATGTATATGCCAATGCTTTGGTAACTTGAGTTTAAAAGACATTTCATTGATCCTTTTAGGAATCTGAAATGGACCACAATATCTCTTAGAAAGCTTAGGATAAATCTTTTGATGATGTGTGGGCCTTCGTTGCCAATCCTTGTCCGTTTTTTAATGTAAACAAGCCTTGGGAAACTTGAGCAAAACCCATTCATCCTCTTTTAGCTCTAAAGGCCTTTAATGCTTATCAGCAACCCGTTTTTGCTTTTGTTGTGACACCTCAATAGCTTCTTTTATCTTTTGAAAAGCTATCTTGTTGTCATGGACATACTCATCAGCTACTACAAATATATTTGAATGCATCCTTAAGAGAGGTAGGTGGAGGCTTTGGACGACCTTCCACAATCTCAAATGGAGAATTCCCTATAGAGGTATGCATTGTGTTATTATATGCAAACTCTACCAAAGGTAAGTATTTCTCCCATTGTTTACTTTGATCTTTCTCCCCAACATAGCTTTTGAGAAGATCAAGGATGATGGAATTCACAATCTCTGTTTGCCCATCCGTTTGAGGGTGATAGGTTGACGAGAAATTGAGTTTAGTGCCCAAATTTTCAAATAGCCCCCTCCAAAAGAGACATTATTCTTGAGTCTCTATCAGAGACTATTGAACTTGGCATCGCATGATGGTACTTGAAAAATTAGAATGTGAATATGGTGGCCATGTGGTCTTCTGAAAAGGTATGAAATGAGCCTGTTTACTAAATTAGTCTACCACTGTACATATACTCGTATTCCCATGTATGCACTTCAGCAATCCAAAGATGAAGTCCATTGAAATACTCTCTCATGGAGCTTCTAGAATTGGCAATGGATGCAACAATCCAAGGGATTTTCCTCATCATATACTTGAACTTTTGACATACCATGCATTGTTCTACATAATCATGCATGTCCTTTTGCATAGAGGGCCAATAGAAGTAAGTCTTTGTTGCTTGAGTAGTGGCTTGAATGCCATGATGCCCTGCATATGGTGGAGCATGAGATTTATACATTACCTTCTCAATCATGAAGTTCTTTGGTTTCACATAATAGCCGTGAACCATGCAAGAGGAATCCTTCTTTTATTGAGAAAGGTTTGTGGGCGTTGTTACTCTCTAAATTTGCCATAATAGAGATATAGCCTTCATCTGGTGCATACTTGTCAATCATGCTTGCAAGATCATGATTATATGCTATGGAGACGGCATTTACTTTAGGCCTTCATGAGAGTGCATCCACAACCGCATTTTGCTTTCCCGGGATATGGGCTATGTGAAAATGAAATTGAGAGAGAAAATTAGCCCATATCATTTGCTTGTCATTAGAAAGCTTGGTTTGTGTAAAAAAATATTTAATGCTTTGGTGATATGTATGTATTATGAAGGGTGTACCCAACAAGTAATGCTTCCAAGAATCTAGAGCATGGATAACTGCAAGTAGTTCTTTCTCATAGATTCCTAGTACTTGTTCTTGTGAGAGTTCAACCATCTACTTTCATAAGCAATAGGATGTACTTCTTGAGAAAGAAAGCCCCGATGCTATCACCATAAGCATCACAATGAATTTCAAAAGGCTTATTGAAATAAGGCAATATCAATAGTGGTTTCATCATAAGCCTTTCCTTGAGCTCTTTAAAAGCATTGTTTTCTTTCATGGTCCATTGAAATTTGACCTTTTTCTTTGTCAAATCATGGAGTGGACTTGCTATTATAGAGAACTTTGAAATAAAGCATCTATAATAGGAGCACATGCAAATAAAACTTCTTAACTCATGAAGGTTCTTTGGTTGTGGCCACTCATCTATTACCTTAAGCTTCTCGAGATCCATTTGGATACCCTCCTTAGAGATAATGTGACCAAGGTACTTGATCTTATTAAGGAAGAACTCACTTTTCTTCCCATTTACATAAAGTCTATTAGCATGCAATTCTTTAAAAATTGCCTTTAAGTGCTCTTTGTGTTCTATTGTCCTAGAGTAGATTATAATGTCATCAAAGAACACTCTAGTGTATGCCCTATGCTTCCTAAATAATCTTTCCATTAACCTATTAAAGGTTGCTAGAGCATTGGTAAGGCCAAAGGGCATCACCACGTACTCATACAAGCCACACTACATACGAAAAAGAGTCTTATGGATGTCATGGGGTACTATCCTTATTTGATGATAGCCACTTTTAAGGTCTATCCTTTAAAGTAAGATGAACCTTGTAGCTTGTCAAAAATGTCCTCTATACGAGGGACTGGAAATAGATTCTTGATTGTGTTCTCGTTTAGTGCACGATAGTCCACACACATGCAATAGGACCCATCCTTCTTTTGCACTAACAACACAGGTGTGAGCAAAAGGGAGATGAAGTAGGTCGTACCATCCCCTTCTCACGAAGCTCATTCACTTGAGAGAGTATCTCTTCTTGTTGTGCATGAGAGACACGATATGGGGGCTTATTAGGGGATGTGCTACCTGGTACTAATTCAATCCTATGGTCATCCTCTCCTCACATGAAGGGGGTAACTCACTAGGGATAGAATCTGAAAAATAATCACTATATGCTTGAAGGAAAGACATATAATTCATTTCATCATTAAAGCTTGTATTAGTATTAGACATTTGATAGAGTGTATCATGAGAAGAAGGAGAGTCTTTGAAAAAAACCATATACACAAAAAGAGAAGTTTTTATTGACTTTTGTATAACATCATTAGATACAACAGTTATGGTAGTTCCCTTCCTCTCAGTTATGGTGGTTCCCTTCCTCTCAGTGTTAATACTAATGGATTTACCTCTATGATGAGAAGTGATAACCCTATTAGGATAAGTGAGTTGTATGGCGATGCGATGAAACCATGGCACCCCTAAGATAACATCCTCATGCAATAAAGGAGATACATAAAACTCCTCTTGATCAACTTACTCTTGAACATGTAGCCTAAGCTTCCCAATCAATGGCGTGGCACGGACCTTGCCCTTTAAAGGCTCCATTGGCATCAAGTGCAGGTCCCATTTCTTCAGTATTGATGCCCAGTTTTGAAGAGTGCACACGGAGTGTGTGTGTGTGTGTAGAGTAGCACAGAGATGGAGAAGAAGGAGAAGACACAAGATGTGGACTCCTTGTCACAATGAGTGACTAGGGTTTTAGAGAGTCCTTATTAGTAAGACTACAAAGAATGGTGTCCGCCCACCCACTTACTTAGGGTTGGCACAATGGGCTTTACCACCCGAACAACTTCCCACTTAACGGCCAATGCCTTTAAGTAATGGGGTGCCTATATATATATATACAAAAGATCTCGAAATTTCTGGATATTGTGCAAAATAGAAGCAAGCGCAGCCTTTTGGAAAAGGGAATCCCGAATCTTGGGCTGCAAAAGGTGGTGAGGGCCGCATTCCTTGCGGGAAAAAAGAGGAGAAAACCAGAGTGTAGGGGGCGGCAAAAAATCAAAGTTCAGATATCTGCAGAAGCGAAGCGGCTCTTGAGATTAGTGAAATAAAGTCAAGAAAAATTACACTTGTAAACCTTCAGATAAGTGGTTTGTTTTTTATTTATTTTTATATACTATCTCTTCATACGATTTAGAAAAATCGTATATCTCATATATCCTTAAGGGATTTGGAAACGAGTAAAATGCTTTGGAGAAAAAAATTAAAGGATTTGGAACTTGGAGAATTGTGAGAAAAGGGTATCAAAAATACTTTCAAGCTGTGGGAAGTTGGATTCACTTCTACTCGATCCAATTTTGGAATTCATGAGCATGTTATAGCTATGCAGTATACTATCTTTTGTTTGTGAAATGTTAGAATTTAAAAGCAGGCTTTCAGGTGATAAAGGACATCTTGGAATGATGGATTTGAAGGCACTGGATGTATAGAATGTAAATGGTCACATGTATGTTGGAAAAAATTGAAGGTTATGTTATGCCTACATGTGATTGGTTCGAGGGATATGGAAAAAGGAGCCAGTGAATCTATGCTTGAAAATGGACAAGCACTTGGTACACAATTTTGTGCAATCATCAGGATGAGTTCAAGGATGTATTGAGGTGAATTGACTCATGAATATGTCATTAAAGAAATGGAGATGTCCTATGCTCCTTGGGAAAATTTTGTGTGCAAGTTTCCTTGTTAAATTTGGCACCAACTCTCATAGCTAGAAGCCTCGCACTTTCCCAGCGACACCGCCCACGTCACGACAACGTTTCCACTTGTAATAGTCTTTCTTCATGTGGCCCTTATTTTTGCAGTAATAGCACTCAATGTCCTTCTTGCTCTTCGACCACATGATTTGCTACGAGACTGATTTCTCTCTATCGACTTCCCCTTTGCATGGGATCTCTCCCTCACCACCATGAGGGCACTGGAACCCTTGGCTGGTTCCATGTTCTTTCTGTTTACTTCCTCTGTTAGCGAACCGCCTTCAACATTTGCACTAGTAAGACCATCAGCAGAGCAGCAGGGGCAGAATTACTAAGAGCTATACGAAAAGTGTCCCAGCTTTTTGGTCATGTGACCAACAAGAACATAGCTTTCACAAAATCATTAAATGTAATGCCGTGTGCTGACAGCTGACTGAAAATAGTATTGAACTCATTAAGATGATTGGACATGGAAGTCCCTTCCTTCATCTTCAAGTCAACCAATTGTTTTAGCAAATAAACTTGCTGAGAAGCTGCACTCTACTTCTCATATAGGTCACATAATTTCTACCATAAATCATAACTAGTGGTCTTGTCTTTGACATTGAAGTAAACAGATTTAGAGAGTGTTAGCATGATGGTAGACTTGGTGAGCTCATCCAAGTCTTGCCATTCCTCCTGTGGCATCGCTTCTGGTTTGACTCCTTTCAGCTTGATAGGCTTTATTAAAGGTTGCTGGAGCATTTGTAAGACCAAAGGGCATCACTACATACTCATACAAACCAAACTGCGTACGAAAAGCAGTCTTGTGGATGTCATGAGGTACTATCCTGATTTGATGATAGCCACTTTTAAGATCTATCCTACTAAAGTAAGATGAAACTTGTAGCTTATCAAAGATGTCCTCTATTATGCGAAGGACTGGGAATCGATTTTTAATTGTGTTCTTGTTTAGTGCACGATAGTCCACACACATGTGATATGAATGCGTACCTTGAGCTTCCCAATCAGTGGTGTGACAGAGACTTGTGGCCCTTTAAAGGCTCCGTCAGCATCCCATCGAGTGCAGGTCCCATTTCTTCAGTCCTGATGCATAACTTTTGGGCTAACTCAACTGAAATCAAATTATGGGATGAGCCAGGATCAAATAATATAAAAGCATCTTGATCCTTAACTTTTCCCCACACATAGCATAATTGATTAGTATCTTTTTTGCATATTAGATGGGAAACTTACTTGTGTGGCTTGAGGAGGACCCTTCTTGATGACTTTTGTGGGACAAGCGCAGTAGGAGTACCCTTGTTCTCCACACTTGAAGGATCAGTTCTCCTTCTTATACCTTTTAAGCTCCTCAGGTGAGAGCTTGTTCTGCCCCTTGTACACCCCTTTCTCCTTCTTCTTCATTTGACTTTTTGAAGTCTTGAGAAGGCCGCTCATTGTGGATAGTCTTTTCACCTTTCTCGTATAACTTAATAGTCATTTTGTTGAAAGGGAAAATCTTGCTACCCACCAATGAGTGATGGATGACTTCGGAGATAGTTGCGGGCTTTTGTGCATGAACATATCCATGCATATCTTCATGGAGTCCAACAGCCAAAAACTGTTGCTTTTGCTCCGAGAAATTTCTCTTCTTAAAGACAATAGCTTTGAGATGTAAATCCCAAAACTTGTCTATGTAGTGCTGTATACTCTCTCCCTTTTCGACCTTAAGAGCATGCCATGATGATAGCACATCATCTTGAGCTTGGTCGCTTAGAAATTGCTTCATAATAGCATTTCTACATTCCCGCCAAGTTTTGGGCCGCAAACCTTGAGCTCGAAGACTCGCCCACCATTGACGAGCGGACCTTTGCATGTACATGGCCACATGACAAAGCTTGGAATGTTCGGGGAAATGCTCTCCACCAAAAGCCGCATCAAATTGTTGGATAAAGTCGAAGACTTTATCCGTGTTGCCATATGTACCATCAAATGTGACAAAAGTCACATTCGTTCCACCCTCCTTGAACGTTTGAAGCTTGCGAGCTCTCTTCCCAGCATAATAGGTCCTTTTGCGCCTTCTTGGTATGCGAGTGCATGCGCTTGACCTTTCTTGTAGAGAACTCTCTTCATCACCTTTTGAGAGTGAAGGGCTTGATGGACGTGAAGGAGACCTTCTCCTACTTCGATGAAAATGACTTCTTTAGCTTCTTCCACTTTTGGATGAGGAAGACCCATCACTTGAAGAAGATCTTCGCCGCCCGCCGTCTACAACGGGAACATCGTTTGGTGAGGAGCACTTGATGGAGATTGCCCCTCCTGTTCCATGGACATTCTTACATGCCCACTCCCTTGTAAAGAATTGGCTTCTCGTGGAGGAGACCTTGTTGTAAGAACCATGCCATGAGAAAACATTAAAGCTTGGACCGTGGGTCTGAAAAAGGGATTATGTTGTGCATCATGCAAGCTTTGTACTAAGTTCCTTAAGGCATGAGTTCCTTGTGTTGAAGCTTCATCTTCCTTAAAATTTACTTGATGCCAACTATGCTCATTGTGTGGAATGAAAGACATGATTCCTTCACAATATTCACTACCTTTTAATGAGAGTGCTTGGATCGTAGCTTAATTAGAAATCCTAGTTTTAATTAAGCAACACCTACAATGCTCTGATACTAATGTAACCAAGTTTACTATAAGCTTCTTTATAGCAAATAAAAAGTATTTACTCAAGATCTTTTAGTATTGAGTTCCTTTTAATTTCCACCCTTAGTAGTAGTGATAGCATGTGATAGGAATAACATAGTAGCTAATGCATTCACACAAACAACTCACATATGCATTCATTTGGCTACTCACACACACACACCAACCACTAGCTCATGCATTCATTTAGCTACTCACATACACACAAACAACTAGCATATGCAAAATAAGCATGCGAATCAAGAACCTAACACAAATAAGCAAGATTGAGGGCCGGAATTCTTGAGGCCGACCCCCCCTCGAAAGGCTTTGTATTAATTCTTTGCTCTTGAACTCTTACAAAAAGAGAGAAGCTTAAATTAATACAGCTCTTGGAACATGGAGGCTAGGATCTCCATAGCGCTTGAGCTTTTGGGCTTGCTTAGGACCTTGAGCTACGTTGTCCTCTTCTCAAAGCCTCAATGGCTACTCAAGCCACGGAGAAAAGGAGAGTCTTGAAGAGGATTTGGTTAGGAGCTTGAGTTGGAAGTGCTCCATAGTCTATATACTTATCTACCAAGGGTTAAGCATGTAACTAGCATAAGAGTGCTTGATCTTGAAGAGCTTGATGAGAGCTTTCACTTGTGCTTTTCACACTCTAATTGCTCTCCTAATGAGTAAGACAATCCCCTTTTAAGAACTCGAGTTGATGAGGTGGAAGCTTGATGCCATTTATAGCATCCATGTGGCTTAGAGAGAGGTAGAGCATGTGTGACACATGGGGAGCCTATTTCCACCTCTTTCATTGGTGGAAATGTGTCCTAATTGGATCAAATAAAGCCCTCCTTCCCATTTTCATAATTCATTGTCCATGCACCCACCTTGGATACCTCTCGTAAGTCGTATTTTAGCCGTTTTAGGTCTTTCGAAGGCCCGTTTTTACTCCATAAAATTCTGATGAGATCCTAGGAGAATCTTCCATGCACTTTTGAAATGAAATTCACCTTTTGGCACTTCTCTTGCCTTGAATTCACTTTCATACATGCCTCTTTGTCCATCCATATGTGCTTTTGTGTGCCTTTTCTATCTCAAATGGCCACTTTTAGAGAGAGAAAAGCCTTGATAAAGCACAACATTCATCAAACTTTAATTTTGATGACACTCCCCCTCTCTTTTTCTTGCACACTCATCATTGTCATTCCTGTATGCATATGCATACGCTACCTCCAAGACACCATAAACTATTCCAAGACATTTCATTTCTTCTATCCCTGGCCTAGGAAGTGACAAAATAGAAAAAAAAGCCATTAAGAAAAGGCAACAAAAGAACTTGCAAAAAAGTAATGTTATTGACGCATATAAGGATGCACATACCGACACATATACGGATGCATATATAGACACACATATCAATGCTTATACTGACGCTGTGGCAAGAGTTGGTTATTAGCTGTGGGTACGCAGAGATCCTGTAGTGATGTGGGTGCCATCTACTGCTCCACAAACATTAGGAAACACAGTCATGGCAGTCATGGCATTGAATTCATTAATTAGGTTACCGAGCGTATCACCTTCAAGTATAGAGATGTAGCGTGCTTTTTACTCTTTTTTTTTGAAGTGCACAATGCACATGCGGGATACGCAGGCCTGCTATCCATTTTCTCACATGCGTAGCACTTTTATAATAAAACTTCTACCCTAACCCTACCGGCACAAGCCACAGCGATGGTGAGAGAAATCGCGCTACACCCGGCGAGCGAGATGGCCACAGATCCAGACACGCTTGACAGGAGGGGAGTGAAACGCGTGCCTGTGCCAGACAATCTTGACAAGGGCTTAAAGGTTTGGCTGATGGATGCGCTTTCTGTGGAGTATGTGTATCTGGAACCATACGAGGCATGGTGTCCAATTGCAGCATTAAATAGTGTACTTCGGTTGCCCAACGTCGTGCACGCTCGCTTATTTGACGAACCAGGAGGTATGTATGGTGCCTAGGTTCTGTGTGTGTCTGTGAGTAGGGCTTTGGAGATTGGAACTCAACTGCTTCATTCTCTATTTTCAGGCCCACCCAAAAAGCAGCGGATGCAACCAGCTGCTTCAGATGCCAGAGGTAAGCCGACTGACTGGAGGTAGGCAAAGATTTCTGACCCCTGCTCTCTGATTTTTTTCTCTTTTTCATGCTCTTTCAGAAAGGGCGTTTAAGCTGGAATACCAGAACTCGGACAATGTCTCCACTATGTATCGAGCTTTGACATGCATAATGCAAAAGGGTGGCTATGCTCCGAGTGCTGGCCTTTTCCAGTCTAGTGGCTGGGGGAAGAGCAGGCTGGTATGCGAATTGTGGAAGAAGGATGTATGGGTGGTTTATTGTTCGTTTGCGGGCGGGAGTGGCTATCCCAAGAGCTCTTGGATTGCAAAGTGGTTCTGTGAGCAAGCTATGAAGCATCTTGGCAGCGATGAGAGCCTACAAGGGCAACTAGCGTGCATGAATTTTACTTTGGCTTACTTCATCGCATGCATTCGTATGCTGGCAAACAGAGTCAAGAATAGTGGTTGGAGTCATGAACAATTTCTGATAGAGACAATGGAAGGCTCCATGTATTGGAAGGACGTGCAAGAGGAGACCAACAAACTTCTAGAGGAAAACTTCGCCAAAGGTGGTTTGACACAAATTCAGGGTAGCAAGCAGCTTACGTGGACTGTCTGGGAAAAGGAGACTAGGGTGATATTTGAAAATTTACGGCCTAAGGATATTATGATAGAGCATGATCGAAAGTTGGAGATTTTATTTGTGTTTGATGAAGCTAGGCATCTGGTGAGGAATGATAATCACTTGAACTGCTTCCTTCCAATTAGGAGAGCCACCCGTGCAGCCAGTGGAAGCGGAGTTCTAGTGCTGTTTATGGACACATCCTCCGAGATATCAAATTTTTCTGCCCCGGATTGGGCTGACCCTTCAGACCGAGCAGCTGCTTGTGATGTCATGCTAGCACCTCCAATCTGGGGGACCTTCTCAGCAGACATCTCAGAAAAGGATTCACTGCAGCTCTTTTCCACCAAAACTCTCAACAACATTGCTAATCCCCATTGGGCTGTGAGATATGGCAGGCCATTGTGGTGGGCTACTTTCAAGTCTTATTTGCCTGATTTACCTGAAGGGGAGGAGTACACACAAGGAGGGAAGCAAGTTGCCTTCAATGAAACGTACAGCCTTGCTAAAGATAAGCTGTTGGGAGGGCCTGCTAAATGGTATGAATACATCATTAAAAGGAAGGACCTCCCAGAAGAGGCAGCATTGAGTTTGTTAGGAGCTACCGTTGGGCTTGATGTCGATCCCCGTTCTAAACTCGCGTCAGAACTGGTGGCGAATCATCTTCTGTCAGTTCTTTCTGTTTCACCAACTCATGAACTGGTGTGGACAGTGTGGAGCTCTGAGCCACTTGTATCGATGGCTGCAGCAGAGGCCAGTAGAATTCTGAATAGATCAGGAAGGAGTCGGGAACTTTATGGGTCACTAGTGAACGCGCTTGCAGGTGGATGGATTGACGGGGGATTTACAGGGGAGCTGGTAGCTAAGATCATACTTCTACATGCCAAAGATGACGGAGAGCAAACACAGCCTGGCCTCTACACTGTGGATGATTTCTGCAAGCACTTGGTTGGAAAGTCATTGTTGGAGTTGATCGGGCGAGCATTGACTGATGGGGAAAAGAAGTTAGCCAATGCCCGGTTGCATTTCAACTCTTTTCGAAGGATTTACAAGAAGCTCTCTGATATGACATTTGATGACTTTTTGAAGTGTGCTGAGCGAGGCTGTGCTATCCAATGTGCTGCGGGTGCATGGGGGGTTGATCTGCTCATCTTTGCCTTTACTGGTGGTGATGATGATGAGTTGACAGTGGACAATATAACGGTTATCTATGTTCAGGTGAAGTTAAGGGAAAAAGAGGATGCTACAAATGTAACTGCTGCCAAGGCTTCTCCTCATTATGCAAGGTTGAGTGTAGCATTGAAGTTGCCTTACATGAGCTTATATATGAATGTGTTTGATAAAGGCGATAAAGCAAGGGCCTATTGGGTGGATCCAATGGTAATTTCAGCTTCAGTAGAAGCATCTGCTTCAAAACCCATCCAAACTGCTCTGAAGGAGATCACGAAAGAGCAGGAGATGCAGGGGAGCAGCAAGCAGTCTGACGTTGATTTCATGGAGATTGAAGGAGATCAAGGGGAAAAGAAGGGACCAGCTGTTCAGGCATGGAAAGCTTGGCTCAAAGTGAGAGGTGAAAATCTGCAAACTGTCCTTGTCGTAGAGGGCTTGGAGGCTTTTGTGCTGGATGAAGGCCTGAAGGAGCAGCTTAAACTAATTGTGAAGACTTCAAGATCTCCCTTTTTCACGGATGATCGTAATGATCTTCACAAGGAGTTACTGGAGCTCCAAAAGTCGGGTTTGCAAGAGATGTTCAAAATTGAGAATTTTTGGGACTTTTGAGTAAGGGACTGCAAAGAGGTAAATCCATTAAGCAGGTGACTTCCATTTTGACCTTTGCCTCTCTCTGATGACACCAATTGCATGATATGTCTTAAGTGATCGCACACTGAGCTGCTTTGAATGGATGTAGTGGAAAGGTTATATTTCCCAATCCAACCACCTTCAATTGCTGTAGCTTTAAAGCTTGTGGGAGCATGGGAGGTGGGGCAAGATTGCTACATGGGGTTATTCGAAAACGATATTGCACTCCAAAATGTTTTGGTGGACATTGGATGTGTAAATGTGAGGTGGTGTTCTTGAAGATGTTTGGTGGATATCTATGTCGTGTTTTTGGTGTCTTGGTCTTGTTCTATTCACTTGGTCTGTACTAGTAGACATGCCCAGTAAAGCCCGGGTGAGTAAGCAGGGGAAGAATAGACATTGAAAATTAATTTTGCATAGACATTGAGAAAAAATTGAAGATGGTGTTGTTATGCGGGAGATGCCAAGAATGTTGTATGGGGTTGCTTAGGACTGATATTGTGCTTAGTGCTACTCTATTGGATTGTTATTTTAAGTGGGTTGCCCTTTTTAAAGCACAAGTGCTTGAGAAGCTCCCTCTTGGGATGTTGCCCCTTGAAGTATACAGAAGCACGATGAGTTATTTGCTGTGCAGACAAAACACCCGATGGGATCACAATGAACTATTTGCTTTGTAATTAGAAAGGGTATGCCCAATGGCATCAAAGTAAGAAAGCATTCGATACGAGATCATTTCCCAAATGAAATTGTGTTTTTTCTTATTAGTTTGTAGTTTTGTCTACATTGTTGGTTATTAAAACTTGGGTCAAGGTGAATATTTGGGAATGGGTTGATTATGTACGTAAAGACTCGGAAGCTTATGAATTTGAAAAAAATTGTGTGTTTGTGCAATGGAGTAAATACATACTCATCATTATGAAAAGAATTAGAAGCTTGTTATTTTCATGTGTAAGCAGGGCTGATTTATTATATCTTTGAATTATGAATTTGAAAAAAAATAGTTTTGTTTGGCAATGGGTTGATGTAAAGGCTTCCAAACTTGTTATTTTCATGTGTAAATAGGGGTAGTTTTAAATATCTTTGAATTATGAATTTGGAAAAAAACTTGCCTTTATGCGTCGAGATTATATAGATACATAAAATTATAGAATTATATTTGAAGTTTGAATGTGCACATCGAATAAAGAATTAAGACATTTGAATTAAAATGAGAACATGGCTTGATCAAATAAGTAATCATAGAGAAACAAAGTTTGTGCTAGACCTTTTTTTTTTTGCATTGGTGGCCAACACACACATTTGCCCCTTGGTCAAACACATTTTCAATGCGACATTTTCTTTATTATTCCTCTAGAAGTAGTCTATTTTTGTCATCTTAATTGTTAGTGATAATAGTTTTTACTACATGAATTGAAAATTTTAGCTTTTTCAATGGTTTTAATAAATAAAATTAGTTTTTGATGGCACCAAAGGATGACAATAAAACAACATTTGTGATAGAATGTGCAAAATTTACAAGTAATGTTATGACATTTGATTAATAGGATATCCCTACTATATTTCAAACATGGGTCTAAGAAGCATTTTCTCCTCTTCTCACAACATTAATGAGAGTGTTTTGCACAACTTTAGTGGTCACTACCTATACCCTAGAAGTACCCATGCAAATCCAATGAGGGATGTACCCAAGAAGCCCATTCATGCCTAGGTCTCCACTTGCCCTACCAAAAGCCATGGTACCTCCAGAACCCTAGCCACACGGCAACAAGCAGCCATTTATGTGTGTGTGTGTCTCACACACACACATATATTTACGTATGTACACACACACACACACACACACACATATATATATATATATATATATATATATATATATATACGTGTGTATGTGTACCTATATATATCTTTATAAATATATTGTAATAGGTCTCTAGTAAATTTTTCCATAATGAAAGTTTGGAAATGGTTTTTAGATGATTTTAATCAAGTAGAGAAAGTTTGATAGCAGTGTATTTTTACATTCTCTCTCTAGACTTTTGGAGGGCGTTTTTGTGTGGTAATTTAGAGCATGTTAGAGTTAGAATTTCGGAAAGGTTTGTATGAGAGAGTTGTAGTTTTTAGAACTTCGAAAAAGTTTTTAGGACTTCAAAAAAGTTTTTAGGACTCCTCTTGATCAACATAGCCTTGGACATGTAGCTTGATCAAAGGAGATACATGCATCAAGCAAGATACATAATCTTGCATAGTCTCTCCCTTTTCGAGCTTGAGAGCACGCCATGCTGTGAGCGCATCATCCTTGGCTTGATCGGGTAGGAATTGCTCCATGTGATAGCAACCCTACAAGCTCTCCAAGTCTTGGGCCTCAATCCTTGAGAGCGAAGACATGCCCACCATAAGCGGGACCTTTTCATGTACATAGCTATATGGCACAACTTTGATTGTTTGGTAATCTGCTCCCCACCAAACGCCGCATCAAATTGATGAATAAAGTTTAGCAGTTTATCTGTATTAACATACGTGCCATCAAATGTGAGAAAAGTCACACTCTTTCCACCCTCTTTGAACTTTTGAAGCTTACGAGCTCTCTTCAAAACATAGTAGGTCCTTTTGCACCTTCGTGGTGCGGCATGACTAAGAGCACTTGACCTTTCTTGTGGAAAGCTTCTTTCATCATATTTTGGGGGTAAAGGTCTTGGAGGTGAAGGAGACCTTCTTCTTCGTTTTGATGGAAACCGCTTCTTTCACTTCTTCCACTTTTGGATGAGGACCACTTGAAGGAGTTCTTTGCCTTCTATGAGTGTGGTTAGGAGAGCGATGGGAATGTCGTTCTTGACGAGCACTTGATGGAGATTTCCCCTCCCCTTCTCCAAAGTCCTTCTAACATGCTCACTCCCTTGTGGAGAATTGACTTCTCAAGGTGGAGAACTTGTCGTAAGAACCATGCCATGAGAAAACATCAAAGCTTGAACCATAGGCCTTAAAGATGGAATATGTTGTGCATAATGCAAGCTTTGTACTAGATTTCTTAGAGCATGGGTTCCTTTTGTCGATGCTTCATCTTCCTTTTAGTTTACTTGGTGTCAACTACGTTCATTATGTGGAATAGAAGACATGATTCCTTCACAAAAATCAGTACCGTTTATCTGAGTACTTAGATCATAACTTTATTAAAAGTTCAAGTTTTAATTGAAGCAACACCTACAAGGCTCTGTTACCAATGAAATTGCATTATGCTCTTTTTAGGCAAATAACAAGTATTTACTCTTAGATCTTTTTAGGCAAATAACAAGTATTTACTCTTTTTAGGCAAATAACAAGTATTTACTCTTAGATCTTTTAGCAACTAGTCTTAATGACACGTCGGCTCTCCTAGGTAATGAATGCCCTTAGTAATGGTAGCATGTGATAAGAATAACATCGTAACTAATGCATTCATTTGGCAACCCACACACATATTCAATTAGCATGCATATCAAGCACATTAAGGAAAGATGTTCACACAATCTTGACGGTCAGATTTCTTGAGGTCCCTCGAAAGGTTTTATATTAATCGTTGCTCTTGAACTCTTTACAAAAAGAGAGTAGCTTGAATTAATACATCATTAGGACCATAGAGGCTAGGATCTGCTTCTCTCATGCACTACGTTGTTCTCTTCTCAAAGCTTCAATGGCTATTCAAGACAAGAGTACTTGTGGAGAAAAGGAGAGCATTGAAGAGGATGAGGAAAGGAGCTTGAGATGAAAGTGCTCCATAGCCTGAGTATTACATAGCTACCAAGGGTAGGTAAATAATCATAAGCATATAGCTTGCATATGAGTGCTTGAGCTTGAAGAGCTTTGTGAGAGCTTTCACTTGAGCTCTTGAACACCCAAAATTGCCTTTTGGTCAGAGAGATATACCTCCTTGAAGCTCATGACTTGGAGAGGTGGAAAGTCATGCCAAAATTAGTATCCATGTGACTAGAGAGAGGTGGAGAATGGGTAAGGCATGGGATAAAGAGGAAGCCTAATTCTTGCCCTCTAAATGGGTGAAAAATGTCCCAATTGGCTAAACAAAGCCCTTATTCCCATTTTCATGATCCTTTGCCGTCATTCCCACTTTTCCCACCTCCCGTAAGCAGTATTTTGGCAATTTTAAGTCCCTTAGAGGCAAATTTGTGCTCCATAAAATATTGATGAGATCCTAGGAAAATTTTCCATGCACTTGCGAAGTGGTATTCACCTATTGGCACTTCCTTAGCCTTGAATTCACTTTCATACATGCCTTGTTGTCCAACAACATGTGCGTTCTTATACTTTATCTCTCCTGAATGGCCACTTTGAGAGAGAGAAAAGACTTGGTAAAGCACAAAACTTATCAAAATTACTTTTTGATGACACACACACACACACACACACACACACACACACACACACACATATACATATATACATACATACATACATAGACACACACACACACACACACACACACACACACACACACACATATACATACATACATACATACATACATACATAGATATATACATATATATATAAACACACACACACACACACATGCATACAGACATATATATATACATGTATCTATATCTATATCTATATATGTATGTATGTATGTATGTATATGTATATGTATATATATATGTGTGTGTGTGTGTGTGTATATATATATATATATATATATATATATATATATATATATATGTATGTATGTATGTATGTATGTATGTATGTATGTATGTATGTATGTATACATACGTACATACATACATATTTTATATATATATATATATATATATATATATATATATATATATATGTATGTATGTATGTATGTATGTATCACACACACACACACACACACACACACACACACATATAACGTGAGGCCGCACTTAAAGATTAAGGATACTTAATAGAATAATGGATAGAAGAGAAGAGAATAGGAGAAAGAGAAATAAATCTATCTTAGAATCAGAGTTTACAAGGTAGACGCAATTAATTGCCAGCTCATAACCTCCCGAGACCACCCCCTCGCTTCTCATGTACATGAGTCTTGATCTCAATCTTATTCACAATCTCAATCTCAATCACAATCTTAATCTAAATCTCCAAGAATCTCAACCACAACCACAATTGCAATCACAATCGAGGGCCTCCAATTTATAAAAACTGGAGTGTGCCAAAATTTGGAGTTTTCCAAGAAAAACGCCCTCATAAAAAAGCATCCAACAAAAACGGCATCCATCAAATATAATGTACACCAAAATTGGCGCCCATAGAAAAAAGACGTGTTCTTCAAGAAAAAGCGTGAAATCAATTTGCATTAAGCTCTTTAGGGCAAATAACAAAAGTATTTACTCTTGGCTCTTTTAGTATAACTAGCCTTAATGACGTGTGCTAAACAAGAACACAATCAAGAATCGATTTTTCCAGTCCCTCATATATAGAGGACATTTTTGATAAGCTAGAAGGTTCATCTTACTTTAGTAGGATAAACCTTAAAAGTGGCTATCATCAAATAAAAGTGGCTATCATCAAATAAGGATAGTACCTTATGACATCCATAAGATTGCTTTTTCGTACACAATTTGTCTTCTATGAGTACGTGGTGATGGCCTTTAGCCTTACCAATGCTCTAGCAACCATAATAGGTTGATGGAAATATTAGTTAGGAAGCATGGGGCATACATTGGAGTGTTCTAGATGATATTATTATCTACTCTAGGACAATAGAAGAACACAAAGAGCACTTAAAGGCAATGCTAATAGACTTTATGTAAATGGGAAGAAAAGTGAGTTCTTCCTTAAAGAGGTAAGGTACCTTGGTCATACTATCTCTAAGGAGGGTACCCAAATGGATCCTGAGAAGCTTAAGGTAATAGATGAGTGGCCACAATTGAAGAACCTTCATGAGTTAAGAAGCTTTATTGGCATGTGCTCCTATTATAGATGCTTTATTTCAAAGGTCTCTATAATAGTGGGTCCGCTCCATAATTTGACAAAGGAAAAGGTCAAATTCCAATTGACCATGAAAGAAGACAATGCTTTTAAAGAGCTCAGGAAAAGACTTATGATGAACAAAACCACTTTTGGTATTTCCCAATTTTAATAAGCCTTTTGAAGTTCATTGTGATGCTTGTGGTGATAGCATTGGGACTGTTCTTCCTCAAGAAGGACATCCTATTACTTATGAAAAGAGAAGGTTGACCTCACAAGAACAAGTACTAGGAATCTATGAGAAAGAACTGCTTGCAGTTATTCATGCTTTAGGTTCTTGGAAGCATTACTTGTTGGATACACCCTTCATAATACGTACAGATCATCAAAGCATTACTTATTGGGTACACCCTCTATAATATATATAGATCACCAAAGCATTAAATACTTTCTTACGCAAACCAAGATTTCTGACAAAAGAAAATTAGATGGGCTAATTTTCTCTCTCAATTTCATTTTCACATAGCCCACAATCCTGGAAAGCAAAATGCGGTTACGTATGCACGCTTATGGGGGCCTAGAGTAAATGTTGTCTCCATAGTACATAATCATGATCTTGCAAGTATGATTGACAAGTATGCACAAGATGAAGACTATATCTCTATCATGGCAGATTTAGAGAGTAGCAAGGCCCATGAACCTTTCTCACTAAAGAAGGATTCCTCTTGCATGGTTCACAATTATGTGTAACCAAGGAACTTCGTGAGAGAAGTTGATGTATGAGGCTCATGCTCCACCATATGTAGGGCATCGTGGTATCCAAGCCACTACTCAAGGAATAGAAACTTACTTCTATTCACCAATTATGCGAAAGGACATCCATGATTATGTAGAACAATGCAGGGTATCTCAGAAGGTCATGTATGATAGAGGAAAAGCCCCTAGATTGTTGCAACCATTGCCAATTCTAGAGCTCCATGGGAGAGTATTTCAATGGACTTCATCTTTGGATTGTCCAACTCCATCATGGAAATATGAGTATATGGACAATGGTAGACCGATTGAGTAAATAGGCTTATTTCATATTTGTTAAAGAGGACTATTAAGTCGCACCACATGGCTACCATATTCATATCCCAAAATTTCAAGTACCACGGGATGCCAAGTTCAATAGTCTCTGATGGAGACCCAAGAATGACAAGTCTCTTTTGGAGGGGGCTATTTGAAAATTTGGGCGCAAGACTCAATTTCTCGTTGACCTATCACTCTCCTCAAACAGATGGGCAAATAGAGATTGTGAATTCTATAATCCTTGATCTTCTCAAAGGCTATGTTGGAGAGAAAGATCAAAGTAAACAATGGGAGAAATACTTACCTATAGTAGAGTTTGCATATAATAACATGGTGCATACCTCTACAAGGAAGTCTCCATTTGAGATAGTTGACGGCCACCCAAAGCCTCCACCTATCTTAAGGATGCATTCAAACATATTTGCAGCTAATGAGTATATGAATGACATTAAGATAGCTTTTCAAAAGATAAAAGAAGCAATACAAGTGTCACAACAAAAGCAAAAAGAGGTTGCTGAGATAAGCATTGAAGGCCTAAAAGAGGATGAATGGGTCTTGTTGAAGTTTCCCAAGGCTTGTTTACGTCAAAAGATAGGGGCAAGCGTTGGCGAGGACGGCCCATGAGACATCAAAAGATTTATCCTAATATTGGTAAGAGGTATTATGGTCCATTTTACTTTCTTAAAAGTATCAATGAAACATCTTTTAGAATCAAGTTGTTAGAGCATTGGTATATACATAATGTTATTCATGTGAGTCTGCTTAAGCCGTTTAAAGGTACACCTCCAAAAATGGACCCTATAGAAGAGGATCCTTTTGAGATTGAGGACCAAGAGGAGATCCTACGACCTAAGGCCATCCTTAAGCATGAGGATAACATTCTTCAAAGTGGTAAGGTAATACGTAGGTATTTGATTAAGTTTAAGAATTATCCACTTAAAGATGCTAAATGGATGCGGGAACCCTAGTTGAAGGAACCTCGTCTTGTTGCAAGATTATAAGTTCCTTCATGCTTTAAATGATAACCAAGACATCAATGTATAAAAATGCTTAAAGATTTAATGCAATGTTTCTTTTCTTTACTAATGTGCATTAAAATTTTTTGTGTGTGTACACCAATGTTTCCAAGGAATACTTTAGCGATGACTTTGTCTCCTAAATACCTACTACTAGACTTGCCATCTAGTTTAGGGATGCATTTTTGCTCAAATGTGGATCTAGAGCATAGATGGGCTTCCTTTCACTTGATACAAGCTTAATCGAGTCGATTATGATTTTAAGGGAGGGGTAATTTTAAGTTTGATGTGTTTTGTGCTTTATCAAGGGTTTTCTCTCTTAAATTGGCCATTTTGGAGAGAGGAAGCACAAGAAATCACATGTTGTAGGACAATAAGGCATGTATGAAAGTGAATTCAATGCTAGGGAAGTGCCAAAAGGTGAATGCCACTTAACAAGTGCATGGAAAATTTTCCTGGGATCTCATCAGTATTTTACAGAGTACAAACGGGCCTTCAAGGGACTTAAAATTGCCAAAATACGGATTATGGGAGGTTGGAAAAGTGAGAATGAGGTCAAAGGATCATGAAAATGGGAACAAGGGCTTTGTTTTGACAATTTGGGATAAGAACTAAGCGCCCTCCCCCTCCCATGCCCTACCCATACACTTCTCTCTAGCCACATGGATGCTAATTTTGGCACCACTTTCCACCTCTCCAAGTCGTGAGCTTGAAGGAGGTATATCTCTCTCATCACAAGGAAATTTGGAGTGTTCAAGCACTCATCTCACAAAGCTCTTCAAGCTCAAGCACTCATATTGGAATCAAGTTGCATTAAGCTCTTTTAAGGCAAATAACAAGTATTAGCTCTTTTAGCAGCTAGCCTTAATGACACTTATGATTTCGTTATAATTAATGCCCTTAGTCGTGATAGCATGTTATAAGAACAACATAGTGGCTAATGCATTCATTTAGCAACTCACACACATATACAATTCGCATATGCGTAACAAGCACATTAAAGCAAGATCTCGACACAATCAACACAAGATTGAGGGTTGGATTTCTTGAGGCTGCCAATCCCCCATTGAGAGGCTTTGTATTAATCTTTCCTTTTGAAGTCTTTACAAAAAGAGAGTAGCTTGAATTAATACATCATTAGGACCATGGAGGCTAGGATCTCCATAACCCATGAGCTTGTTGGCTTGCTTCTCCCTTGCACTACATTGTCCTCTTCTCAAAGCCTCAATGGCTATTCAAGCCAAGAGTACTTGTGGAGAAAAGGAGAGCTTTGAAGAGGATTAGGGAAGGAGCTTGAGATGAAAGTGCTCCATAGCTTAAGTATCATACTTAGCTACCAACGGGTGGTACATAATCTTAAGCATATAGCTTGCATATGAGTGCTTGACCTCGAAGAGCTTTGTGAGAGCTCTCACTTGTGCTTTTGATCACTCTAATTAGCTTATTAATGAGAGAGATAAACCTCCTTGAAGTTCATGACTTGATGAGGTGAAAAGTGATGCCAATTTTAGCATCCATGTGGCTAGAGAGAGGTGGAGAATGGGCAAGTCATGGGAGGAGGAGCACGCCTAGATCTTGCCCTCTAATTGGGTTAAAAGTGTCCCAAATTGGCCAAACAAAGCCCTCATTCCAATTTTTATTATTCTTGGCCCTCACTTCCACTTTTGTCACCTCTCATAAGCCGTATTTTAGCAAATTTTAAGTCCTTCGAAGGCCTGTTTTTTGTACTCCATAAAATACTAATGATATCCTAGGGAAATTTTCCATGCACTTGTGAAGTGGAATTCACCTTTTGGTACTTCCGTAGCCTTGAATTCACTTCCATATATGCCTTGAATTCACTTCCATATATGCCTTACTATCCAACAATATGTGCTTTCTTGTGCTTCTTCTTTCCCAAATGGCCACTTTTAGAGAGAGAAAAGCCTTGATAAAGCACAAAACTCATCAAAATTAAATTTTGATGCCCCTCCCTTGAAATCGTAGTCATCCTCGACGATGCTTGTATCAAGTGAAAGGAATCCCATCTATGCTCCTTGAGCAAGATTACATTCCTGAACTAGATGGCAAGTCTAGTAGGTGTTTAGGAGACAAAGTCATCGTTAAACTATTCCTTGGAAACATTGGTGTATACACATAAAACATTTTAATGCATATTAGTAAAGAAAAAAAAAGAACATTGCATTAAATCTTTAAACATTTTTATACATTGATGTCTTGGTTATCATTTAAATCATGAAGGAACTTATAATCTTGCAAACAGGGCAAGAGAATCCTTCAGTTTTGGGGTTCATGCATCTATTTAGCATCTTCAAGAGGATAATTCTTAAACTTAATTAAATAGCTACATATTACCTTACCACTTCGAAGAATGTTATCCTCATGCTTAAGGATGGCCTCAGATTGTAGGATCTCCTCTTGGTCATCAATCTCAGGAGGATCCTCTTCTATAGGGTCCATTGGGGATGTACCTTTAAATGGCTTAAGTAGACTCACATGAAAGGCATTATGTATATGCCAATGCTTTGGTAACTTGAGTTTAAAAGACATTTCATTGATCCTTTTAGGAATCTGAAATGGACCACAATATCTCTTAGAAAGCTTAGGATAAATCTTTTGATGATGTGTGGGCCTTCGTTGCCAATCCTTGTCCGTTTTTTAATGTAAACAAGCCATGGGAAACTTGAGCAAAACCCATTCATCCTCTTTTAGCTCTAAAGGCCTTTAATGCTTATCAGCAACCCGTTTTTGCTTTTGTTGTGACACCTCAATAGCTTCTTTTATCTTTTGAAAAGCTATCTTGTTGTCATGGACATACTCATCAGCTACTACGAATATATTTGAATGCATCCTTAAGAGAGGTAGGTGGAGGCTTTGGACGACCTTCCACAATCTCAAATGGAGAATTCCCTATAGAGGTATGCATTGTGTTATTATATGCAAACTCTACCAAAGGTAAGTATTTCTCCCATTGTTTAATTTGATCTTTCTCCCCAACATAGCTTTTGAGAAGATCAAGGATGATGGAATTCACAATCTCTGTTTGCCCATCCGTTTGAGGGTGATAGGTCGACGAGAAATTGAGTTTAGTGCCCAAATTTTCAAATAGCCCCCTCCAAAAGAGACGTCATTCTTGAGTCTCTATCAGAGACTATTGAACTTGGCATCGCATGATGGTACTTGAAAAATTAGAATGTGAATATGGTGGCCATGTGGTCTTCTTAAAAGGTATGAAATGAGCCTGTTTACTAAATCAGTCTACCACTGTACATATACTCGTATTCCCATGTATGCACTTCAGCAATCCAAAGATGAAGTCCATTGAAATACTCTCTCATGGAGCTTCTAGAATTGGCAATGGATGCAACAATCCAAGGGATTTTCCTCATCATATACTTGAACTTTTGACATACCATGCATTGTTCTACATAATCATGCATGTCCTTTTGCATAGAGGGCCAATAGAAGTAAGTCTTTGTTGCTTGAGTAGTGGCTTGAATGCCATGATGCCCTGCATATGGTGGAGCATGAGATTCATACATTACCTTCTCAATCATGAAGTTCTTTGGTTTCACATAATAACCGTGAACCATGCAAGAGGAATCCTTCTTTTATTGAGAAAGGTTTGTGGGCGTTGTTACTCTCTAAATTTGCCATAATAGAGATATAGCCTTCATCTGGTGCATACTTGTCAATCATGCTTGCAAGATCATGATTATATGCTATGGAGACGGCATTTACTTTAGGCCTTCATGAGAGTGCATCCACAACCGCATTTTGCTTTCCTAGGATATGGGCTATGTGAAAATGAAATTGAGAGAGAAAATTAGCCCATATCATTTGCTTGTCATTAGAAAGCTTGGTTTGTGTAAAAAAATATTTAATGCTTTGGTGATATGTATGTATTATGAGGGTGTACCCAACAAGTAATGCTTCCAAGAATCTAGAGCATGGATAACTGCAAGTAGTTCTTTCTCATAGATTCCTAGTACTTGTTCTTGTGAGAGTTCAACCATCTACTTTCATAAGCAATAGGATGTACTTCTTGAGAAAGGAAGCCCCGATGCTATCACCATAAGTGTAAGATTCCTCCCCAGCCTCTCAAAATGTCCAGCATATTTCCCTGTAATCAATTCCCTCTTCAGAAATATAAGAGATCTTGTCTCTGCCTGTTTTGGCATAGAGAGAGAAAATATTCTAGAGAGAGAATATTCAAATTTTGAATATTTTTGGATAGAAAAATATCTCATCTTATTAAAATGAATTCCCCTAAAACAGAAATTCAGAAAGAATTTTCCAATGTGCAATTAGAATTAATTGGAAATGGGTATAAAGAACCTTAGCCTAAGGGTCTAGATTTTTAGAAATTTTTGGATTATGGTCCAATTAAGGTTCCTATGGGCCAATAGCATCAATCCATGTGTAGGGAGGAGATAAATACAATTTTGTAAAAGAAGATACCCAAAAATGAGTAAATGCTCATATAAGATGAAGAGTTGACTATGTACAAGGTTTATTAGTAAGAAACTATGAGTAATATAAAAAATATGAGATATTTTGGGTATCTAAAAATGAGTAAATGCTCACATAAGATGAAGAGTTGAAAATGTACAAGGTTTATTAGTAAAAAACTATGAGAAATATTAAAATTATGAGATATTTTGGGTATCCAAAAATGAGTAAATGCTCACACAAGATGAAGAGTTGAAAATGTACAAGGTTTATTAGTAAAAAACTATGAGCAATATTAAAAATATGAGATATTTTGGGTATAATGATTCCATTTTGGGTATAATGATTCTATTTTGACACATATGTAAGGAAGGGGAGTTCTTTAAAGGAGGTGCATATTTCACATGCTTGAATGAGTTTTAAACTCAAAAATAATGTGATATTTTTATCTCTCCTCTCTCTTGAACCAAACCAAATCAAAATGGAACCAAACCGAATCAAAAAGGAACCAAACTAGGTCTAAATCTAGTCCAAATTCAACCAAACTGAATTTGGAAAATTCTAGAATTTAGTTAGCTTTGGTTAGAGCTTCCCTCTCCTATAAATAGAACACGAGTCCTTTGAAAAAAATAGAAGAATTTTACTATACTAGAGTTACGCTGAAATAATGCTAATTTCTACTATTCTCTAAAATTCTCTCCAAATTGAAGAAATTGGAGCTTCCCTCTTTCTTCAATCCCCATTGGTGGCTCCATCAACATACTTAACCAATTGATTGGTTGGGGGCCTCTACCGTGAACAAAGAATCAAGCAATTTGTAAGGTAATTAGTGAATTTTGATCATTTTCTATAATTTCTCAATGTTTCTCTCTTCTCAACCCCTCTCAAGCTTGAGAAGCTTAAGTGGAATGGTTTTTGAATGTTATTGAAGTTAATTGATGAATGGTAGTGAAGAGTTACATAATTTGATGAATGCTATTGAAGTTAATTGATTACTGATAGTTAAGAATTACATAAATTTCCATTTATGCTTAATTCTAATGGTTTTTATGTAATTTCTCTCTCTCACTCAAGAAATGGTCATACTCATGACCCATTCTCAATCCAAATAAAGCTTTTCATAAAGCTTTTCTTTAATCCAAGATTAATCTATGCTTGAGGTCAAATTAATGGCTTTTTTCTATGCTTTTAGTTTATGTATTTCATGAATATTAACGATTCAATCCATTATTGGGTTAATGATCCAATTAGGGATCATTCTAATCATTTCCTTAATGATAAGCTTTATCCTTCAAAATAAATTGAGATTTATCAGTCATAGTAGCGGAGCTATGGCAAAATTTTTATAAAAATTACACATAAAATAATTTTATTCAAAGCATGAAAAGAGAACTTCCTACCATATTCTAGGAATTATCATCCTAGATCAATTGAAAGAATTTTATTGTAATCATGGAGAAATTAATTTTTATGTTATGCATAATTGATGATTATTTTATTATAAAAGTATTACTTTTATCATATTTGGATTTCATGCATAGAGGTATGCATAAAAGAATTATTATTTTAATATAAAAGTGTTTCTTTTATCATATTTGGATTTCATGCATAGAGGTATGCATAAAAGAATTATTATTTTAATATAAAAGCGTTTCTTTTATCATAATTGAATTTCATGCATAGAGGTATGCATAAAAGTTGATTATTTTATTATAAAAGTGTGACTTTTATCATATTTGGATTTCATGCATAGAGGTATGCATAAAAGTTGATTATTTTATTATAAAAGTGTGACTTTTATCATATTTGGATTTCATGCATAGAGGTATGCATAAAAATTGATTATTTTATTATAAAAGTGTGACTTTTATCATATTTGGATTTCATGCATAGAGGTATGCATAAAAGTTGACTATTTTATTATAAAAGTGTGACTTTTATCATATTTGGATTTCATGCATAGAGATATGCATAAAAGTTGATTATTTTATTATAAAAGTGTTGCTTTTATCATATTTGGATTTCATGCATAGGGGTATGCATAAAAGTTGATTATTTTATTATAAAAGTGTTGCTTTTATCATATTTGGATTTCATACATAGAGGTATGCATAAAAGTTGATTATTTTATTATAAAAAAGTTACTTTTATCATATTTGGATTTCATGCATAGAGGTATGCATAAAAGTTGATTATTTTATTGTAAAAGTGTTACTTTTATCATATTGAATTTCATGCATAGAGGTATGCATAAACGATATTCTTTTTATACTAAAAGTTTGATTTTCATCATAAATGGATTTTATGCATAACTTAGATGCATAAGAGAAAGTCATTTATTCTAAAAGTGTAATTCCTACCAAATTGAATTTATGCATAGGAAGATGCATAAAAGAATGGAATTTTAATTCAAAAGTGTTATTCTCATCCAAATTGAATTTATGCATAGGAAGATGCATAAAAGATTGAATTTTAATTCAAAAGTGTCATTTTCATTTAAAATGAATTTATGCATAGGAAGATGCATAAAAGATTGATTTTTATTTTGAAAGTGTTAGTCTCCTTAAATGGAATTTATGCATAAATAAATGAATGTGTAGAGAAATCTTATATAAGAATTCTCCTGTATTCTATATATAGATATGGGAAGTGATAGGATGTGATAAGAGGTGTATGAGATGTGATAAGATGTGTATAGAAAGTGATAGGATGTGATAAGAGGTGTATGAGATGTGATAGGATGTGATAAGAGGTGTATGGAATGTGATAAGATGTGATAAGATGTGTATGAAAAGTGATAGGATGTGATAAGAGGTGTATGAGATGTGATAGGATGTGATAAGATGTGTATGAGATGTGATAGGATGTGATAAGAGGTGTATGGGATGTGATAAGATGTGATAAGATGCATATGAGATGAGTTAGGAAGTGATAAGATGAGTCAAGATGTGATAAGATGTGTATGGGATGAGGTAATAAGTGTATGTGATGGGATAAGATGTATATGGGTTGTGATAGGGCAACAATGGATGTAGATACGGATATGGATATATGTATGTGGATGTGGACGTATGAATGAGAATGTGAAAAATGATATATGCATGTAGAGGATGTGGATGTGGATGTGGATGTATGGATATGGATATGGATGTGTATGTATGAATGTGGATATGGGATGTGGATGTATAAATGAGGATGTGAAAATGGAGGTAAGCATGTAGATGTGGATGTATGTATGTGAATGTGGATGTGGATGTGGATGTATGGATGTGGATATGGATGTGTATGTATGAATGTGGATATGGGATGTGGATGTATAAATGAGGATGTAAAAATGGATGTATGCATGTAGATGTGGATGTATGGATGTGAATGTGAATGTGTATGTGAATTAATGTGTCGTCGATATAAGGAAATGGATGAGAATGAGTACACATTGAATGGAATGTGGAATAAGTAATGTGGACTAAGGAGGGATAATGTGGAAAGACGAGAGTTCGATTTAGAAACTGTATTTTGTGACTGTTTGTAAATGACTAGTTTATGTCAAGAATGCTAGGAAAGCATTTTGACCGTCTTGTGGATTAAGGTCATGAAGACCTAACTGTTAAAGTTGCAACTGCTGACGGAGAGTCAATGGAGGACGTCTCGCGTAGCAAGGTCGACCGAGGTCTTGACCAGCCTCGATTCGATTTAAATGGTGAGCTTCCGGTACAGTGGATGAGGGACCAAGGAAGCAGCCTATGAGTGAAGCGCTAGGTCACCTGCGAAGGATCCTAGAGGGTGCTGACCATACGGTGCTCGGGCTCTGGGTCGCCGAAGATACCCACACGTGCGTCGTGAAAGATATTGGAACAAGGAATAAGAGTTGTTTTCTGAAACCGGACATGGATCTGGTTGATTGACTTTGTTGGTCCTCAACGGATGAGTCCATGGCTCTTTTATATGGATCTGTGGGTTGATCTTGCTGATCTTCCACGGAGATTCCATTCTATTATATGAATATATTACCGGTTACTACGAGCTAGGAACTATGGAAAAGGCCCCTGAGAGAACAGGTGGTGAGCGTTCTGGTTGCCAATGATGCCATAAGTATACCGATGAATGAATGACTGGAAATAAGGATTCAACCAGAGATTTTGAGGATTGTCATCAGTGACATAATGGTTTCATTAAAGGATTGTTTTAAAGTTAGCTCATGCTAAGAAAAAGGCAATTTCATATTGGGTGTGTAAGTGGTGTGGCTAATTTTATGTTTGCATGAATTTTCGGCTAGGGAGCCTTGGAACTCTTTTCCTTGGTACCCGGGACAAAACCTAACCAAATTCCAAATTGGATCCCATCACTACAGTGGTTGGGCGGTTGGCTAACCCATGGGATCGGATGGGGTTAGGCTGGACTGATGGATCCATAAATCGAGACTCAAAAATTCGGTTATTACGATAGATGAAGTAAATCCCGGATAGTAATTGTTCTATGGATAGGAATCAACGGCTGTGTCTCTTGATGGGGAAAAAAGCGTTGATCCCAATGATCCAAGTGCAAGTTTCTTCCTTGATCTAACCGAGTATCTTTATAGGTGCAATCGGATCAGATTGATCACTAATGGTCTTGACTACGTTAGAGTAAAAAGTTATCTTGGAGGAATCGTGCGTGCTTTCCGGATAATGGAAGTTTTTCCGGGTTCGGTTTTGGAAAAACCGACGGATTAGTCTTTTGTCCGGATATCCGTGGACGAGGCCCCGAATGTGGGATCCCTGTCCCGCGCGAGAAGTGCTACTTCCGCTGCTAGTACCCCGAAACTGTTGCTCGGTGGGAATAGGGATCTTACAGTTGGTATCAGAGCGATTAAAGATCAACTGAGAAGACAAATATGTCAAAAATTTATCAAGAAACACAAAAAGGTTGTAATTGTGTGATATAATTCATACAATTTGATATTCAAACTGAAAAATTCGTAATTTAGTAATTGGGTTTTCAGATGGAAGTACCGCAATAGTATGGAACCCTGACTTGCTTGAGGCCTAGACATGATGGTATCTATCTTATAGTTCCAAGTATCATGACTACCCGTATATACCGAGAGTATAACTGCAGCTCTTTACTGACAGTATATACGAGTAAATCTAAGACTTGAAATTATAAGCGTTAATGCTATCCAGATGATGATTTCGAATGTGGTTGATATGATTTTTAATTCTGTTTGAGAATTGATGAATTGATTTGGATTCTGATTGAAAAATGATGATTTCTGAAATTTAGTTGAAATGTAATAACCTGAGCAAAACTACAATGAGGATGAATGGGACGAGTCCCTGTGATGATAAATGATGATAATGATTTCAGCAAATCACTATGAGATTAGTGGATTGTGCTATCAAATTGCTACTGTTAATACTTGAGATGGTAGATCAAGTTAAGGGATGACAAATTGAGAACTTGCTTAACTAAAATTCCCGTGGAGGAATGTTCACAAGGAAATTTTTCGATCTAATGGACCATTATCGTGTTAAAGATATGAATGATATGATCTGAATTAATTGTTATTTAATGCTGAGTTCTATATAAGGGATATTTATCCCCATATTCTGTTGGGTTGACCAGAATATAAGGAACCCCAGAATAAATTGGATCTTAAGCAAAAGAGTTGTCCTCTACTTGCGAGATGAGGACATTTTGCACTTTTTAAGTGGGGTAGAATGTAAGATTCCTCCCCCAGCCTTCGAGGTATTCAGGAGTAAGAATCTCCTTTTTTGATCTCATAATTATTCGCACTTTTTAAGTGCGGTAGAATGTAAGATTCCTCCCCCAGCCTTCGAGGTATTCAGGAGTAAGAATCTCCTTTTTTGATCTCATAATTATTCCCTCTAAATAAAAGAAAGATTTTGTTTAAAAAAGGGAAGACACTTTACCCAGAATACCTTCTCAGGAGCCCACCTGTTTTAAGGTTTCAGAACGATGAGTTCAGAAGTGAGAATCGGTGTTTTGAATGCCAAGGTTTTGGTCATCAGTGCCCGACTCCTACCATGAAAAGGGCACAGGGAAGTCTAGAACCCAAATTCAGAGACCAATTCCTTCATACCAATCTAATCAAGGTCCGTCTCGGACAAGATTGCTTAACTCCATTAACTAGGTCCGACCCATTGATTAGGGTCGAGATGACCAATCAAATGCTTGGGGACTTAGAGCAACAGATGCAGGCAATTCATAAAGATATAAATGCTGCCCAGGATCGACAGAGACAATATACAGATAAGAAGAGGACAGTCAGAGGATTCAAAGAAGCCGTTATAGTCTTCATTCGAGTATGGCCCAAAAGAAGTTCTTTATAAGAAGTTATCCCCCAGATATTGTGAGCCTTATATCTGAATTCAATGAAAGTAGGTGACTAAGCCTACAAGCTTCTTTTATCTCTTCATCTCAAAGTTCTTAAAGCCTTCTATAGAAAAATGTGCCAAACCCAAATCATGGAAAGATGGTAAAACTTCAGTGGCAAGATACCGTTGGCTTCTAGGTTATGCTAGCTCCTTCCTTTATATAAGTCGTAACTTTTACTTGTCGCTCACAGTAATCTTACTTCCATAGATCTTCCTTCTTCTTAATCTCCTTCATGGCTTGGCAATAGGAATTAGTTTTGTCCATGATGATTTCTCACCTTCAAGACGCAAGCGAGTCTGTGAAGAAGGATTTTATAGAACAGTATGAGCGCTCACTTTTTCCTCACCTAGGAACTTCTGTAGCTCAGACCAAATGGCGGACCTATCAAGACATAACTAGGGTAACACCCTGGGGTCAGCAGCACTTTCGTAACAATGTCCGCTTGGCCATGGTTATTGAAGCTTTGGGTTTGGGTCCCCGATACTACTGCATCATGAGATCAAGACATCTTGGGTTTTCTGAGCGGGTCTTCTTACTGGCGTGTTTTCTTCCTCATCAGAAGATATGCCTTTACCCCGTTTTTGGCTCGCCTCTCAGAGGTCCTTTTGTTAGATCACCTCATATCACTGAGATAGGTGCGGCAATAACCAACAGAATTATTCCCATAGATGAGTTACCTTATACGTACGCAGCTTGTGAGTGCTGCTTTTGTGATCATATGATGGACGGACTTATGGAAGTGTAAAGAGTTCTTCTATCTTTACTGTATATGTTCCAAGAATGAATAAAGTTTAAATCTTGTTCTTGTCTTGACCCTTACTCTCTTTGAGACTTTTTTATTTGGTGGTTAATCTTAATTAAATTTTTCTCTAAGTCTCATGTTCGTGCATCTTGCGAAATTATCCCAAGTTTGCGAGATGAGGACATCTCGCATTTTTCAAGTGGGAGAGAATGTAAGATTCCTCCCCAGCCTCTCAAAATGTCTAGCATATTCCCCTGTAATCAATTCCCTCTTCAGAAATATAAGAGATCTTGTCTCTGCCTGTTTTGGCATAGAGAGAGAAAATATTCTAGAGAGAGAATATTCAAATTTTGAATATTTTTGGATAGAAAAATATCTCATCTTATTAAAATGAATTCCCCTGAAACTGAAATTCAGAAAGAATTTTCCAATGTGCAATTAGAATTAATTGGAAATGGGTATAAAGGACCTTAGCCTAAGGGTCTAGATTTTTAGAAATTTTTGGATTATGGTCCAATTAAGGTTCCTATGGGCCAATAGCATCAATCCATGTGTAGGGAGGAGATAAATACAGTTTTGTAAAAGAAGATACCCAAAAATGAGTAAATGCTCACATAAGATGAAGAGTTGACTATGTACAAGGTTTATTAGTAAGAAACTATGAGTAATATCAAAAATATGAGATATTTTGGGTATCCAAAAATGAGTAAATGCTCACATAAGATGAAGAGTTGAAAATGTACAAGGTTTATTAGTAAAAAACTATGAGAAATATTAAAATTATGAGATATTTTGGGTATCCAAAAAAATGAGTAAATGCTCACACAAGATGAAGAGTTGAAAATGTACAAGGTTTATTAGTAAAAAACTATGAGCAATATTAAAAATATGAGATATTTTGGGTATAATGATTCCATTTTGGGTATAATGATTTCATTTTGACACATATGTAAGGAAGGGGAGTTCTTTAAAGGAGGTGCATATTTCACATGCTTGAATGAGTTTTAAACTCAAAAATAATGTGATATTTTTATCTCTCCTCTCTCTTGAACCAAACCAAATAAAATTGGAACCAAACCGAATCAGAAAGGAACCAAACTAGGTCCAAATCTAGTCCAAATTCAACCAAACTGAATTTAGAAAATTCTAGAATTTAGTTAGCTTTGGTTAGAGCTTCCCTCTCCTATAAATAGAACATGAGTCCTTTGAAAAAAATAGAAGAATTTTACTATACTAGAGTTATGCTGAAATAATGCTAATTTCTACTATTCTCTAAAATTCTCTCCAAATTGAAGAAATTGGAGCTTCCCTCTTTCTTCAATCCCCATTGGTGGCTCCATCAACATACTTAACCAATTGATTGTTTGGGGGCCTCTACCGTGAACAAAGAATCAAGCAATTTGTAAGGTAATTAGTGAATTTTGATCATTTTCTATAATTTCTCAATGTTTCTCTCTTCTCAACCCCTCTCAAGCTTGAGAAGCTTAATTGGAATGCTTTTTGAATGTTATTGAAGTTAATTGATGAATGGTAGTGAAGAGTTACATAATTTGATGAATGCTATTGAAGTTAATTGATTATTAATGATAGTTAAGAATTACATAAATTTCCATTTATGCTTAATTCTAATGGTTTTTATGTAATTTCTCTCTCTCACTCAAGAAATGGTCATACTCATGACCCATTCTCAATCCAAATAAAGCTTTTCATAAAGCTTTTCCTTAATCCAAGATTAATCTATGCTTGAGGTCAAATTAATGGCTTTTTTCTATGCTTTTAGTTTATGTATTTCATGAATATTAATGATTCAACCCATTATTGGGTTAATGATCCAATTAGGGATCATTCTAATCATTTCCTTAATGATAAGCTTTATCCTTCAAAATAAATTGAGATTTATCAGTCATAGTATAGCGGAGCTATGGTAGAATTTTTATAAAAATTACACATAAAATAATTTTATTCAAAGCATGAAAAGAGAACTTCCTACCATATTCTAGGAATTATCATCCTAGATTAATTGAAAGAATTTTATTGTAATCATGGAGAAATTAATTTTTATGTTATGCATAATTGATGATTATTTTATTGTAAAAGTGTTACTTTTATCATATTTGGATTTCATGGATAGAGGTATGCATAAAAGAATTATTATTTTAATATAAAAGTGTTTCTTTTATCATATTTGGATTTCATGCATAGAGGTATGCATAAAAGAATTATTATTTTAATATAAAAACGTTTCTTTTATCATAATTGAATTTCATGCATAGAGGTATGCATAAAAGTTGATTATTTTATTATAAAAGTGTGACTTTTATCATATTTGGATTTCATGCATAGAGGTATGCATAAAAGTTGATTATTTTATTATAAAAGTGTTACTTTTATCATATTTGGATTTCATGCATAGAGGTATGCATAAAAATTGACTATTTTATTATAAAAGTGTGACTTTTACCATATTTGGAATTCATGCATAGAGGTATGCATAAAAGTTGACAATTTTATTATAAAAGTGTGACTTTTATCATATTTGGATTTCATGCATAGAGGTATGTATAAAAGTTGATTATTTTATTATAAAAGTGTTGCTTTTATCATATTTGGATTTCATGCATAGAAGTATGCATAAAAGTTGATTATTTTATTATAAAAGAATTACTTTAATCATATTTGGATTTCATGCATAGAGGTATGCATAAAAGTTGATTATTTTATTGTAAAAGTGTTACTTTTATCATATTGAATTTCATGCATAGAGGTATGCATAAAAGATATTCTTTTTATACTAAAAGTGTGATTTTCATCATAAATGGATTTTATGCATAACTTAGATGCATAAGAGAAATTCATTTATTCTAAAAGTGTAATTCCTACCAAATTGAATTTATGCATAGGAAGATGCATAAAAGAATGGAATTTCAATTCAAAAGTGTTATTCTCATCCAAATTGAATTTATGCATAGGAAGATGCATAAAAGATTGAATTTTAATTCAAAAGTGTCATTTTCATTTAAAATGAATTTATGCATAGGAAGATGCATAAAAGATTGATTTTTATTTTGAAAGTGTTAGTCTCCTTAAATGGAATTTATGCATAAATAAATGAATGTGTAGAGAAATCTTATATAAGAATTCTCCAATATTCTATATATAGATATGGGAAGTGATAGGATGTGATAAGAGGTGTATGAGATGTGATAAGATGTGTATAGAAAGTGATAGGATGTGATAAGAGGTGTATGAGATGTGATAGGATGTGATAAGATGTGTATGAGATGTGATAGGATGTGATAAGAGGTGTATGGGATGTGATAAGATGTGATAAGATGTGTGAGGAAAGTGATAGGATGTGATAAGAGGTGTATGAGATGTGATAGGATGTGATAAGATGTGTATGAGATGTGATAGGATGTGATAAGAGGTGTATGGGATGTGATAAGATGTGATAAGATGCATATGAGATGAGTTAGGAAGTGATAAGATGAGTCAAGATGTGATAAGATGTGTATGGGATGAGGTAAGAAGTGTATGTGATGGGATAAGATGTATATGGGTTGTGATAGGGCAACAATGGATGTAGATACGAATATGGATATATGTATGTGGATGTGGACGTATGAATGAGGATGTGAAAAATGATATATGCATGTAGAGGATGTGAATGTGGATGTGGATGTGGATGTGGATGTATGGATATGGATATGGATGTGTATGTATGAATGTGGATATGGGATGTGGATGTATAAATGAGGATGTGAAAATGGAGGTAAGCATGTAGATGTGGATGTATGTATGTGAATGTGGATGTGGATGTGGATGTATGGATGTGGATATGGATGTGTATGTATGAATGTGGATATGGGATGTGGATATATAAATGAGGATGTAAAAATGGATGTATGCATGTAGATGTGGATGTATGGATGTGAATGTGAATGTGTATGTGAATTAATGTGTCGTCGATATAAGGAAATGGATGAGAATGAGTACACATTGAATGGAATGTGGAATAAGTAATGTGGACTAAGGAGGGATAATGTGGAAAGACGAGAGTTCGATTTAGAAACTGTATTTTGTGACTGTTTGTAAATGACTGTTTTATGTCAAGAATGCTGGGAAAGCATTTTGACCGTCTTGTGGATTAAGGTCATGAAGACCTAACTGTTAAAGTTGCAACTGCTGACGGAGAGTCAATGGAGGACGTCTCGCGTAGCAAGGTCGACCGAGGTCTTGACCAGCCTCGGTTCGATTTAAATGGTGAGCCTCCGGTACAGTGGATGAGGGACCAAGGAAGCAGCCTATGAGTGAAGCGCTAGGTCACCTGCGAAGGATCCTAGAGGGTGCTGACCATACGGTGCTCGGGCTCTGGGTCGCCGAAGATACCCACACGTGCGTCGTGAAAGATATTGGAACAAGGAATAAGAGTTGTTTTCTGAAACCGGACATGGATCTGGTTGATTGACTTTGTTGGTCCTCAACGGATGAGTCCATGGCTCTTTTATATGGATCTGTGGGTTGATCTTGCGGATCTTCCACGGAGATTCCATTCTATTATATGAATATATTACCGGTTACTATGAGCTAGGAACTATGGAAAGGGCCCCTGAGAGAACAGGTGGTGAGCGTTCTGGTTGCCAATGATGCCATAAGTATACCGATGAATGAATGACTGGAAATAAGGATTCAACCAGAGATTTTGAGGATTGTCATCAGTGACATAATGGTTTCATTAAAGGATTGTTTTAAAGTTAGCTAATGCTAAGAAAAAGGCAATTTCATATTGGGTGTGTAAGTGGTGTGGCTAATTTTATGTTTGCATGAATTTCCGGCTAGGGGGCCTTGGAACTCTTTTCCTTGGTACCCAGGACAAAACCTAACCAAATTCCAAATTGGATCCCATCACTACAGTGGTTGGGCGGTTGGCTAACCCATGGGATCGGATGGAGTTAGGCTGGACTGATGGATCCGTAAATCGAGACTCAAAAATTTGGTTATTACGATAGATGAAGTAAATCCCGGATAGTAATTGTTCTATGGATAGGAATCAACGGCTGTGTCTCTTGATGGGGAAAAAAGCGTTGATCCCAATGATCCAAGTGCAAGTTTCTTCCTTGATCTGACCGAGTATCTTTATAGGTGCAATCGGATCAGATTGATCACTAATGGTCTTGACTACGTTAGAGTAAAAAGTTATCTTGGAGGAATCGCGCGTGCTTTCCGGATAAGGGAAGTTTTTCCGGGTTCGGTTTTGGAAAAACCGACGGATTAGTCTTTTGTCCGGATATTCGTGGACGAGGCCCGGAATGTGGGATCCCTGTCCCGCGCGAGAAGTGCTACTTCCGCTGCTAGTACCCCGAAACTATTGCTCGGTGGGAATAGGGATCTTACAGTTGGTATCAGAGCGATTAAAGATCAACTGAGAAGACAAATATGTCAAAAATTTATCAAGAAACACAAAAAGGTTGTAATTGTGTGATATAATTCATACAATTTGATATTCAAACTGAAAAATTCGTAATTTAGTAATTGGGTTTTCAGATGGAAGTACCGCAATAGTATGGAACCCTGACTTGCTTGAGGCCTAGACATGATGGTATCTATCTTATAGTTCCAAGTATCATGACTACTCGTATATACCAAGAGTATAACTGCAGCTCTTTACTGACAGTATATATGAGTAAATCTAAGACTTGAAATTATAAGCGTTAATGCTATCCAGATGATGATTTCGAATGTGGTTGATATGATTTTTAATTCTGTTTGAGAATTGATGAATTGATTTGGATTCTGATTGAAAAATGATGATTTCTGAAATTTAGTTGAAATGTAATAACCTGAGCAAAACTACAATGAGGATGAATGGGACGAGTCCCTGTGATGATAAATGATGATAATGATTTCAGCAAATCACTATGAGATTAGTGGATTGTGCTATCAAATTGCTACTGTTAATACTTGAGATGGTAGATCAAGTTAAGGGATGACAAATTGAGAACTTGCTTAACTAAAATTCCCGTGGAGGAATGTTCACAAGGAAATTTTTTGATCTAATGGACCATTATCGTGTTAAAGATATGAATGATATGATCTGAATGAATTGTTATTTAATGCTGAGTTCTATATAAGGGATATTTATCCCCATATTCTGTTGGGTTGACCAGAATATAAGGAACCCCAGAATAAATTGGATCTTAAGCAAAAGAGTTGTCCTCCCCCAGCCTTCGAGGTATTCAGGAGTAAGAATCTCCTTTTTTGATCTCATAATTATTCGCACTTTTTAAGTGCGGTAGAATGTAAGATTCCTCCCCCAGCCTTCGAGGTATTCAGGAGTAAGAATCTCCTTTTTTGATCTCATAATTATTCCCTCTAAATAAAAGAAAGATTTTGTTTAAAAAAGGGAAGACACTTTACCCAGAATACCTTCTCAGGAGCCCACCTGTTTTAAGGTTTCAGAACGATGAGTTCAGAAGTGAGAACCGGTGTTTTGAATGCCAAGGTTTTGGTCATCAGTGCCCGACTCCTACCATGAAAAGGGCACAGGGAAGTCTAGAACCCAAATTCAGAGACCAATTCCTTCATACCAATCTAATCAAGGTCCGTCTCGGACAAGATTGCTTAACTCCATTAACTAGGTCCGACCCATTGATTAGGGTCGAGATGACCAATCAAATGCTTGGCGACTTAGAGCAACAGATGCAGGCAATTCATAAAGATATAAATGCTGCCCAGGATCGACAGAGACAATATACAGATAAGAAGAGGACAGTCAGAGGATTCAAAGAAGCCGTTATAGTCTTCATTCGAGTATGGCCCAAAAGAAGTTCTTTATCTCTTGGGGAGTATAAGAAGTTATCCCCCAGATATTGTGAGCCTTATATCTGAATTCAATGAAAGTAGGTGACTTAGCCTACAAGCTTCTTTTATCTCTTCATCTCAAAGTTCTTAAAGCCTTCTATAGAAAAATGTGCCAAACCCAAATCATGGAAAGACGGTAAAACTTCAGTGGCAAGATACCGTTGGCTTCTAGGTTATGCTAGCTCCTTCCTTTATATAAGTCGTAACTTTTACTTGTCGCTCACAGTAATCTTACTTCCATAGATCTCCCTTCTTCTTAATCTCCTTCATGGCTTGGCAACAGGAATTAGTTTTGTCCATGATGATTTCTCACCTTCAAGACGCAAGCGAGTCTGTGAAGAAGGATTTTATAGAACAGTATGAGCGCTCACTTTTTCCTCACCTAGGAACTTCTGTAGCTCAGACCAAATGGCGGACCTATCAAGACATAACTAGGGTAACACCCTGGGATCAGCAGCACTTTCGTAACAATGTCCGCTTGGCCATGGTTATTGAAGCTTTGGGTTTGGGTCCCCGATACTACTGCATCATGAGATCAAGACATCTTGGGTTTTCTGAGCGGGTCTTCTTACTGGCGTGTTTTCTTCCTCATCAGAAGATATGCCTTTACCCCGTTTTTGGCTTGCCTCTCAGAGGTCCTTTTGTTAGATCACCTCATACCACTGAGATAGGTGCAGCAATAACCAACAGAATTATTCCCATAGATGAGTTACCTTATACGTGCGCAACTTGTGAGTGCTGCTTTTGTGATCATATGATGGACGGACTTATGGAAGTGTAAAGAGTTCTTCTATCTTTACTGTATATGTTCCAAGAATGAATAAAGTTTAAATCTTGTTCTTGTCTTGACCCTTACTCTCTTTGAGACTTTTTTATTTGGTGGTTAATCTTAATTAAATTTTTCTCTAAGTCTCATGTTCGTGCATCTTGCGAAATTATCCCAAGTTTGCGAGATGAGGACATCTCGCGTTTTTCAAGTGGGAGAGAATGTAAGATTCCTCCCCAGCCTCTCAAAATGTCCAGCATATTTCCCTCTAATCAATTCCCTCTTCAGAAATATAAGAGATCTTGTCTCTGCCTGTTTTGGCATAGAGAGAGAAAATATTCTAGAGAGAGAATATTCAAATTTTGAATATTTTTGGATAGAAAAATATCTCATCTTATTAAAATGAATTCCCCTGAAACAGAAATTCAGAAAGAATTTTCCAATGTGCAATTAGAATTAATTGGAAATGGGTATAAAGGACCTTAGCCTAAGGGTCTAGATTTTCAGAAATTTTTGGATTATGGTCCAATTAAGGTTCCTATGGGCCAATAACATCAATCCATGTGTAGGGAGGAGATAAATACAGTTTTGTAAAAGAAGATACCCAAAAATGAGTAAATGCTCACATAAGATGAAGAGTTGACTATGTACAAGGTTTATTAGTAAGAAACTATGAGTAATATCGAAAATATGAGATATTTTGGGTATCCAAAAATGAGTAAATGCTCACATAAGATGAAGAGTTGAAAATGTACAAGGTTTATTAGTAAAAAACTATGAGAAATATTAAAATTATGAGATATTTTGGGTATCCAAAAATGAGTAAATGCTCACACAAGATGAAGAGTTGAAAATGTACAAGGTTTATTAGTAAAAAACTATGAGCAATATTAAAAATATGAGATATTTTGGGTATAATGATTCCATTTTGACACATATGTAAGGAAGGGGAGTTCTTTAAAGGAGGTGCATATTTCACATGCTTGAATGAGTTTTAAACTAAAAAATAATGTGATATTTTTATCTCTCCTCTCTCTTGAACCAAACCAAATCAAAATGAAACCAAACCGAATCAAAAAGGAACCAAACTAGGTCCAAATCTAGTCCACATTCAACCAAACTGAAACCAAACTAGGTCGAAATCTAGTCCAAATCTAGTCCAAATTCAACCAAACTGAATTTGGAAAATTCTAGAATTTAGTTAGCTTTGGTTAGAGCTTCCCTCTCCTATAAATAGAACATGAGTCCTTTGAAAAAAATAGAAGAATTTTACTATACTAGAGTTATGCTGAAATAATGCTAATTTCTACTATTCTCTAAAATTCTCTCCAAATTGAAGAAATTGGAGCTTCCCTCTTTCTTCAATCCCCATTGGTGGCTCCATCAACATACTTAACCAATTGATTGGTTGGGGGTCTCTACCGTGAACAAAGAATCAAGCAATTTGTAAGGTAATTAGTGAATTTTGATCATTTTCTATAATTTCTCAATGTTTCTCTCTTCTCAACCCCTCTCAAGCTTGAGAAGCTTAATTGGAATGGTATTTGAATGTTATTGAAGTTAATTGATGAATGGTAGTGAAGAGTTACATAATTTGATGAATGCTATTGAAGTTAATTGATTAATGATAGTTAAGAATTACATAAATTTTCATTTATGCTTAATTCTAATGGTTTTTATGTAATTTCTCTCTCTCACTCAAGAAATGGTTATACTCATGACCCATTCTCAATCCAAATAAAGCTTTTCATAAAGCTTTTCTTTAATCCAAATTAATCTATGCTTGAGGTCAAATTAATGGCTTTTTTCTATGCTTTTAGTTTATGTATTTCATGAATATTAATGATTCCACCCATTATTGGGTTAATGATCCAATTAGGGATCATTCTAATCATTTCCTTAATGATAAGCTTTATCCTTCAAAATAAATTGAGATTTATCAGTCATAGTAGCGGAGCTATGGCAAAATTTTTATAAAAATTACACATAAAATAATTTTATTCAAAGCATGAAAAGAGAACTTCCTACCATATTCTAGGAATTATCATCCTAGATTAATTGAAAGAATTTTATTGTAATCATGGAGAAATTAATTTTTATGTTATGCATAATTGATGATTATTTTATTGTAAAAGTGTTACTTTTATCATATTTGGATTTCATGCATAGAGGTATGCATAAAAGAATTATTATTTTAATATAAAAGTGTTTCTTCTATCATATTTGGATTTCATGCATAGAGGTATGCATAAAAGAATTATTATTTTAATATAAAAGCGTTTCTTTTATCATAATTGAATTTCATGCATAGAGGTATGCATAAAAGTTGATTATTTTATTATAAAAGTGTGACTTTTATCATATTTGGATTTCATGCATAGAGGTATGCATAAAAGTTGATTATTTTATTATAAAAGTGTTACTTTTATCATATTTGGATTTCATGCATAGAGGTATGCATAAAAATTGATTATTTTATTATAAAAGTGTGACTTTTACCATATTTGGAATTCATGCATAGAGGTATGCATAAAAGTTGACTATTTTATTTTAAAAGTGTGACTTTTATCATATTTGGATTTCATGCATAGAGGTATGCATAAAAGTTGATTATTTTATTATAAAAGTGTTGCTTTTATCATATTTGGATTTCATGCATAGAGGTATGCATAAAAGTTGATTATTTTATTATAAAAGTGTTGCTTTTATCATATTTGGATTTCATGCATAGAAGTATGCATAAAAGTTGATTATTTTATTATAAAAGAGTTACTTTAATCATATTTGGATTTCATGCATAGAGGTATGCATAAAAGTTGATTATTTTATTGTAAAAGTGTTACTTTTATCATATTGAATTTCATGCATAGAGGTATGCATAAAAGATATTCTTTTTATACTAAAAGTGTGATTTTCATCATAAATGGATTTTATGCATAACTTAGATGCATAAGAGAAATTCATTTATTCTAAAAGTGTAATTCCTACCAAATTGAATTTATGCATAGGAAGATGCATAAAAGAATGGAATTTCAATTCAAAAGTGTTATTCTCATCCAAATTGAATTTATGCATAGGAAGATGCATAAAAGATTGAATTTTAATTTAAAAGTGTCATTTTCATTTAAAATGAATTTATGCATAGGAAGATGCATAAAAGATTGATTTTTATTTCGAAAGTGTTAGTCTCCTTAAATGAAATTTATGCATAAATAAATGTGTAGAGAAATCTTATATAAGAATTCTCCTGTATTCTATATATAGATATGGGAAGTGATAGGATGTGATAAGAGGTGTATGAGATATGATAAGATGTGTATGGAAAGTGATAGGATATGATAAGAGGTGTATGAGATGTGATAGGATGTGATAAGATGTGTATGAGATGTGATAGGATGTGATAAGAGGTGTATGGGATGTGATAAGATGTGATAAGATGTGTATGGAAAGTGATAGGATGTGATAAGAGGTGTATGAGATGTGATAGGATGTGATAAGATGTGTATGAGATGTGATAGGATGTGATAAGAGGTGTATGGGATGTGTTAAGATGTGATAAGATGCATATGAGATGAGTTAGGAAGTGATAAGATGAGTCAAGATGTGATAAGATGTGTATGGGATGAGGTAAGAAGTGTATATGATGGGATAAGATGTATATGGATTGTGATAGGGCAAGAATGGATGTAGATACGGATATGGATATATGTATGTGGATGTGGACGTATGAATGAGGATGTGAAAAATGATATATGCATGTAGATGTGGATGTATGGATGTGAATGTGGATGTGGATGTGGATGTATGGATATGGATATGGATGTGTATGTATGAATGTGGATGTATAAATGAGGATGTGAAAATGGAGGTAAGCATGTAGATGTGGATGTATGTATGTGAATGTGGATGTGGATGTGGTGGATGTATGGATGTGTATGTATGAATGTGGATATGGGATGTGGATGTATGGATGTAGATGTGGATGTATGGATGTGAATGTGAATGTGTATGTGAATTAATGTGTCGTCGATATAAGGAAATGGATGAGAATGAGTACACATTGAATGGAATGTGGAATAAGTAATGTGGACTAAGGAGGGATAATGTGGAAAGACGAGAGTTCGATTTAGAAACTGTATTTCGTAACTGTTTGTAAATGACTGTTTTATGTCAAGAATGCTGGGGAAGCATTTTGACCGTCTTGTGGATTAAGGTCATGAAGACCTAACTGTTAAAGTTGCAACTGCTGACGGAGAGTCAATGGAGGACGTCTCGCGTAGCAAGGTCGACCGAGGTCTTGACCAGCCTCGGTTCGATTTAAATGGTGAGCTTCCGGTACGGTGGATGAGGGACCAAGGAAGCGGCCTATGAGTGAAGCACTAGGTCACCTGCGAAGGATCCTAGAGGGTGCTGACCATACGGTGCTCGGGCTCTGGGTCGCCGAAGATACCCACACGTGCGTCGTGGAAGATATTGGAACAAGGAATAAGAGTTGTTTCTGAAACCGGACATGGATCTGGTTGATTGACTTTGCTGGTCCTCAACGGATGAGTCCATGGCTCTTTTATATGGATCTGTGGGTTGATCTTGCTGATCTTCCACGGAGATTCCATTCTATTATATGAATATATTACCGGTTACTATGAGCTAGGAACTATGGAAAAGGCCCCTGAGAGAACACGTGGTGAGCGTTCTGGTTGCCAATGATGCCATAAGTATACCGATGAATGAATGACTGGAAATAAGGATTCAACCAGAGATTTTGAGGATTGTCATCAGTGACATAATGGTTTCATTAAAGGATTGTTTTAAAGTTAGCTGATGCTAAGAAAAAGGCAATTTCATATTGGGTGTGTAAGTGGTGTGGCTAATTTTATGTTTGCATGAATTTCCGGCTAGGGGACCTTGGAACTCTTTTCCTTGGTACCCGGGACAAAACCTAACCAAATTCCAAATTGGATCCCATCACTACAGTGGTTGGGCGGTTGGCTAACCCATGGGATCGGATGGGGTTAGGCTGGACTGATGGATCCGTAAATCGAGACTCAAAAATTCGGTTATTACGATAGATGAAGTAAATCCCGGATAGTAATTGTTCTATGGATAGGAATCAACGGCTGTGCCTCTTGATGGGGAAAAAAGCGTTGATCCCAATGATCCAAGTGCAAGTTTCTTCCTTGATCTGACCGGGTATCTTTATAGGTGCAGTCGGATCAGATTGATCACTAATGGTCTTGACTACGTTAGAGTAAAAAGTTATCCTGGAGGAATCGCGCGTGCTTTCCGGATAAGGGAAGTTTTTCCGGGTTCGGTTTTGGAAAAACCGACGGATTAGTCTTTTGTCCGGATATCCGTGGACGAGGCCCCGAATGTGGGACCCCTGTCCCGCGCGAGAAGTGCTACTTCCGCTGCTAGTACCCCGAAACTGTTGCTCGGTGGGAACAGGGATCTTACAGTTGGTATCAGAGCGATTAAAGATCAACTGAGAAGACAAATATGTCAAAAATTTATCAAGAAACACAAAAAGGTTGTAATTGTGTGATATAATTCATACAATTTGATATTCAAACTGAAAAATTCGTAATTTAGTAATTGGGTTTTCAGATGGAAGTACCGCAATAGTATGGAACCCTGACTTGCTTGAGGCCTAGACATGATGGTATCTATCTTATAGTTCCAAGTATCATGACTACCCGTATATACCGAGAGTATAACTGCAGCTCTTTACTGACAGTATATACGAGTAAATCTAAGACTTGAAATTATAAGCGTTAATGCTATCCAGATGATGATTTCGAATGTGGTTGATATGATTTTTAATTCTGTTTGAGAATTGATGAATTGATTTGGATTCTGATTGAAAAATGATGATTTCTGAAATTTAGTTGAAATGTAATAACCTGAGCAAAACTACAATGAGGATGAATGGGACGAGTCCCTGTGATGATAAATGATGATAATGATTTCAGCAAATCACTATGAGATTAGTGGATTGTGCTATCAAATTGCTACTGTTAATACTTGAGATGGTAGATCAAGTTAAGGGATGACAAATTGAGAACTTGCTTAACTAAAATTCCCGTGGAGGAATGTTCACAAGGAAATTTTTCGGTCTAATGGACCATTATCGGTCTAATGGACCATTATCGTGTTAAAGATATGAATGATATGATCTGAATGAATTGTTATTTAATGCTGAGTTCTATATAAGGGATATTTATCCCCATATTCTGTTGGGTTGACCAGAATATAAGGAACCCCAGAATAAATTGGATCTTAAGCAAAAGAGTTGTCCTCTACTTGCGAGATGAGGACATTTCACACTTTTTAAGTGGGGTAGAATGTAAGATTCCTCCCCCAGCCTTCGAGGTATTCAGGAGTAAGAATCTCCTTTTTTGATCTCATAATTATTCCCTCTAAATAAAAGAAAGATTTTGTTTAAAAAAGGGAGAATACCTTCTCAGGAGCCCACCTGTTTTAAGGTTTTAGAACGATGAGTTCAGAAGTGAGAACCGGTGTTTTGAATGCCAAGGTTTTGGTCATCAGTGCCCGACTCCTACCATGAAAAGGGCATAGAGAAGTCTAGAACCCAAATTCAGAGACCAATTCCTTCATACCAATCTAATCAAGGTCCGTCTCGGACAAGATTGCTTAACTCCATTAACTAGGTCCGACCCATTCATTAGGGTCGAGATGACCTGTCAAATGCTTAGCGACTTAGAGCAAGAGATGCAGGTAATTCATAAAGATATAAATGCTACCCAGGATCGACAGAGACAATATACAGATAAGAAGAGGACAGTCAGAGGATTCAAAGAAGCAGTTATAGTCTTCATTCGAGTATGGCCCAAAAGAAGTTCTTTATCTCTTGGGGAGTATAAGAAGTTATCCCCCAGATATTGTGAGCCTTATATCTGAATTCAATGAAAGTAGGTGACTTAGCCTACAAGCTTCTTTTATCTCTTCATCTCAAAGTTCTTAAAGCCTTCTATAGAAAAATGTGCCAAACCCAAATCATGGAAAGACGGTAAAACTTCAGTGGCAAGATACCGTTGGCTTCTAGGTTACGCTAGCTCCTTCCTTTATATAAGTCGTAACTTTTACTTGTCGCTCACAGTAATCTTACTTCCATCGATCTCCCTTCTTCTTAATCTCCTTCATGGCTTGGCAATAGGAATTAGTTTTGTCCATGATGATTTCTCACCTTCAAGACGCAAGCGAGTCTGTGAAGAAGGATTTTATAGAACAGTATGAGCGCTCACTTTTTCCTCACCTAGGAACTTCTGTAGCTCAGACCAAATGGCGGACCTATCAAGACATAACTAGGGTAACACCCTGGGGTCAGCAGCACTTTCGTAACAATGTCCGCTTGGCCATGGTTATTGAAGCTTTGGGTTTGGGTCCCCGATACTACTGCGTCATGAGATCAAGACATCTTGGGTTTTCTGAGCGGGTCTTCTTACTGGCGTGTTTTCTTCCTCATCAGAAGATATGCCTTTACCCCGTTTTTGGCTCGCCTCTCAGAGGTCCTTTTGTTAGATCACCTCATACCACTGAGATAGGTGCGGCAATAACCAACAGAATTATTCCCATAGATGAGTTACCTTATACGTGCGCAGCTTGTGAGTGCTGCTTTTGTGATCATATGATGGACGGACTTATGGAAGTGTAAAGAGTTCTTCTATCTTTACTGTATATGTTCCAAGAATGAATAAAGTTTAAATCTTGTTCTTGTCTTGACCCTTACTCTCTTTGAGACTTTTTTATTTGGTGGTTAATCTTAATTAAATTTTTCTCTAAGTCTCATGTTCGTGCATCTTGCGAAATTATCCCAAGTTTGCGAGATGAGGACATCTCGCATTTTTCAAGTGGGAGAGAATGTAAGATTCCTCCCCAGCCTCTCAAAATGTCCAGCATATTCCCCTGTAATCAATTCCCTCTTCAGAAATATAAGAGATCTTGTCTCTACCTGTTTTGGCATAGAGAGAAAAAATATTCTAGAGAGAGAATATTCAGATTTTGAATATTTTTGGATAGAAAAATATCTCATCTTATTAAAATGAATTTCCCTGAAACAGAAATTCAGAAAGAATTTTCCAATGTGCAATTAGAATTAATTGGAAATGGGTATAAAGGACCTTAGCCTAAGGGTCTAGATTTTTAGAAATTTTTGGATTATGGTCCAATTAAGGTTCCTATGGGCCAATAGCATCAATCCATGTGTAGGGAGGAGATAAATACAGTTTTGTAAAAGAAGATACCCAAAAATGAGTAAATGCTCACATAAGATGAAGAGTTGACTATGTACAAGGTTTATTAGTAAGAAACTATGAGTAATATCAAAAATATGAGATATTTTGGGTATCCAAAAATGAGTAAATGCTCACATAAGATGAAGAGTTGAAAATGTACAAGGTTTATTAGTAAAAAACTATGAGAAATATTAAAATTATGAGATATTTTGGGTATCCAAAAATGAGTAAATGCTCACACAAGATGAAGAGTTGAAAATGTACAAGGTTTATTAGTAAAAAACTATGAGCAATATTAAAAATATGAGATATTTTGGGTATAATGATTCCATTTTGGGTATAATGATTCTATTTTCGGCTTCTTTTCGACGCCGCTCTTCTTCTGCTTCTCTACTAGGCCCTGCTTCTTCAGCTTCCTTCCTGCGTTGTGCTTCTTCGGCCTCCTTCCTGCGCTCTTCTTCTCTCATCTCCTTTGCCTCTTGCTCTGTTACGATAGGAAGACTTATCCTTTTTGCTGTAGCAGGTAGTGGGCCGAGTTGATCGAAAAACCGCAAGTCTTGCTCCTGTTCTTCTGGCATGGCCTAGGTATTTACGAGTGCAAGAGATAGTGGGAGGGCAAGAGAGAGTAGAGCACAAAGAAGAAATTGAAATGTGGTTTCTATAAATGAAAAATGACTTAAATATGTCTATAAATATAATTTTTTAAAACTTTTAGAAAATTTAAAAACACAAAAAGATTATAATCAGAGAGTTTAAGCCCATGAGGAACCACACTGACGCTTGCTTGCTACCCACTGCCGTAGTCTCTCCCTAGCATTTGATCTGTTGTATCCTTCAGTTCTTCTTGCATTAACAGTTTTCATTATTTGACGCCTAAGAGACAAATTACCGCGACTTTTCTGCCTTTTTTTGCCAACCAGAACGCGATAGAACCAGTTGAACATTTCATGGAGTGCATTACTCTTGACTTTGCCACCACCATGGCGAGTGCCCTTAAAATACACGGCCTTTGCTTGGTAATGTGATTTCTCCATGCCTTGATTGCTCCAAAGTGCTAAAGAGCCATATCTATCGAGAAAGTATGGCCCATGTGCATACAATATATGCTGCATAGAAAATTACAAAAAGTCAACAAACAGTATGAAGAACATACTACAAGGACACAATAAATACAACATTACCATGTAGTGAGTAATGTGTGTTTCTCCCCATGCCTCGACCATTTCTTCTGTGAATCTACAAGTGGCTTGTTTAAGTGCCTCAATACCATGGTCATCCAGGTGAGGTCGCTCTAGAAGATCGACCATTTTATTACACACCTCCCATACATGTGCACGTTTTAGGCCAAGCCTGGCATCATTTCCTCGATATGTTGTGACATCACATATCTTCTTCCAAATTTCAAAGTCAGTGTGGCTATGAGAACCCAAGTGGTTTGATAGCAAGTGTCTTGCCTTTGATCCACCCATGCAAATTTTATTAGGGTTGTCTTGTGTAGGGTTTGATTTTCTGTCCTTTGTCAAGACCACTACTCCAGCATGTAATCCCATAGAGGAAAGTACACCCTCTAGTGCACGTATTGACTCTTCTCGTCGATCTTCGGGCTCCATGTTCCAGACATAGTTTATGTGGAGCATCAATAGCTTATCCAAAATCCTCAGTCTTGCATGTAATGTGCACACATGCACTTGACATAGTGGAATTTCCAAGATTGGGTTCCAAGCATTGTCCTCCTGGTCACGACTAGGTGGCTTGCTCTGGTCACAACTTAATATGCCATTATGCCATACCTTTGATCCTTTCCTCTGTTCAGCATCAAAAACGATTGCTTTTTTTGCACCCACCTGTTTTTGACTTTTGCCTTTGCTAGGTTGTTTCCCTTTTACTCTTGAGTCTACTGCTGTCTTGGAATGACAACAGTAAACACATGAGAATATAGTATTCGCACCTGTTTTACAACCCAACATACACTTTAAGGTTTTTAGATTGCCACCCAAGTGCCATTCAACGTTAAAGCAGCCTATTCCGGGAACATCAAGCTTCTGACCATTGACCTGACAAGAGACGACATGTTGAATGCCAGACCGTTCAAAATACCACCTCAAGGTATCATGGTTCTCTTTTGGGAGGACCCATGCTGCTTGCCACCAGATGTTCTTCTCTGATTGAATGCCGTAGTAGTCTTGCTTATGCCCTTGACCCCTATTGTTGCTGTCTTCAGTTGCATCCAACTCTTGGGTCTCTAAAGGCCTTCCTCTAAGTGCTCGGCTCATCAAGGTTAAACTAACACGCTCCAGTCTTTGACCTTTAACCACTTGACATTCATCCAGCTTCAAGACAAACACGGCATTTCCACCTGTCTCTTCAAGTGTGAGGCCATAGTACTGAATCATTGCTTTTTGTAGCACTTCCATGTCAATGTAGACATTGTTATATGCATTGTATTCAAAGGGTTTGATTGTTGGCATTGGCATAATATCCTCCACCCACTTGTACCCACCCTCGAACATGGATGCAATATCACCATTAGCACACTTCTTTGCCATCTGTAAGCTATAAAGTGTTGGAAGCAAGGATTGCGTAACTCCCTTTGCTCGCAACCCTAAAGTGATTGACCTGTACATTGCTCTGTAACCTTTCTGGCTAATACCTGTTGAGTCACATATATCAAGCATCTCTTTGGGGGTGACAATTTCTTTGATTTCCTTCAAGAAATGTTGACGAAGGGTCTCCCGCAGCTTATCATTACCAGAACCTGTTATCATTTCCATAATATCCTTCTCCTGAAGGACATGCTGAAGAAGGGAGGCATTAACATTGTCCTCAGCGTTGTTACATCCTAGTATAGCTGTTGCACAAGCCCTACAATCACAATGGTCAACCATGAGAGATGCTTTATTCATTAATTGCTTCTCAAAGCTGCTATAATTCCTACAAAAATTTTTACCTGGTTGTTTGTTTACGCCTCTTGCATGCGCCTGCTGTCTTTGAAAGCAACCCAACAGCTTTACGTTTTCTTTGCCTTGCGTGATATCCCATGGGAAGATGAGTGAAATGGTGAACACGACGCCAAAGATTACGAGTGGAGTGTTGAAGACGAACATAATTATCGGTAAATTGATTTATTGTGCGCACACGATCCGCTAGATTATTCTTCTGCACCTCAAGCTCCTCTGAGAGCTCTTTATTCCTCTGCATCAAACCATTGATCTGCTTAGTCGATGCCGCTTGAAGCTGGTCGAAGACAAATTGTGTTTGCCTCTTTTCAGCTGCCTCATCTAGCCACAACATGTGTAATCTCCTACAATAGCCAAGAAGCCCATTGAAACCATCACCAACAAACATAAGAAAACTTGTAATGCTTTTGAATGGTGGAGGGGCACCAGATATTGGATCTGGTGGATAAAGATTTCCATCAATCCAAAGATCAATGGCCTTTGCTCCTTGCATTCGAAGCTGATCGTATGAAATATTGGGTGCAACATGCCTACTGCGTAGGGTTGCGTATTCTGTCTCCAAATCAACCTGAAGGCGGATCTTAGAAGGCTTATTGGTGATGTCTTGTAGTGCCATCTACAAGAAAGTAGGCTTGTAAGCTTGGGTTGAATAGGAGTGGAAGGAGCAAGATATGGTATCAAAAAATAATGGGAAGAATGGAGATGAGGGTTGCTTCTCTAGAGTTGCATTGTGGATAGAGAAAGAAGCCAGAAAGGGAGCCAAAGAAACATAGAGAGGGTTGGCAATGGTGAGACGAAAATTCAAAGGAGACAATGCATCATGGGAAGCTTCTTTAGTGCAAGCTATGGCTGCTAAGCAATATAGAGAGAGAATACTTCATGAAAAGGTTCTTCTGTGCTACTACTGTGGGTTTGGAGGGAGAACCAAGTATTGTAGAAAGAATGCTCCTGGTAAGCTTCTTCCTTGCCAGCCATGGCTACTACTGTGGGTTTGGAGAGAGAAGGCTCATTTAGGAGTACAGACCTGCTAGCTATGGAGAGAGGACCAAGTACTGTAGAGAGAATGCTCATGGTAAGCTTCTTCCCTGCAAGCCATGGCTACTACTGTGGGTTTGGAGAGAGAAGGCTCATTTAGGAGTACAGATCTGTTAGCTATGGCTTTTGGAGTAGAGAAAGACGCTTTTTTCCATGGAGAAGGAGTGCAGGGCGTTTTAGAGAGAAGATTTAGAGAGAGAAAGAGATCTGGTGTACACACAAAAAAGGGGGGAAGAAAGTGACGAATTTTTGGAATGTTTGGAGTTCGAAAAGGTTGCTGCAGGCTATGATTACTGACTGACAGCCCATTACAAAGCTTTAAAGTCACCTAGGTGGCCAGATCTAGGAATATCTCCTTTTTTTTATTTTTTTTTGTTTTTGTGAAAAATCAAATATATGCTTTTAGGACTAGGCTTCTAGGCTTGGTCAAAGATGGATTAGCATTTTAAGCATTTCACTAAACGTCCAAATTAAAGGGCCCAAGAAGACTCCATTGAGTTCCTAATGCAATGGAAACCGTTCCTAGTTCGAGCACTAATTTATGGCAAGACGCCTTGCTTGAAGCAGATGAGAACCAAGAGGTTATTTTCTTTTGCTGTATTTTCGTACTTTTGTTGTGCGGATTTGGCTTTATCAACTTTGTCCTGAATTGTTTGGTGATGTTGTTTCTGGGCTAATGCTCCTTTATTTTTTCAGTTGGAAATATATGAAGACACATTCCTCAAATGTGCTTCAAGCAAGCGTATGGCAGGATTGACACTAGGAACATAGATACATCGCCTAAAATTCCCTCAAATTGTGATATTTTATGCTAGCTTCTCCAAGGACAATGTAAGTTTTCCTCTGATGGTGGGCGATAAAGACTCTATCCAAGTATTTAGGTGGCTATCACTTAAGGCTGAATGCAAACAAGGCAATACTTCTGGAGCGACAAGCAGCTGTTTGAATTTTTAGGGAGGGACCAGGAGTATATTCATTGAGATGTAAATATTATTTAATATATGCTACTTATTACGGCTTGGCGGCATGTGAAATCACAGATCCTAATCTGTTGTGAGTGATTGCGGGAAGAAGCATCTTCTTAGAACAGCAAGGCCAATGGTCCCTGTTGTGCCATTGATAGAGGATGAAGAAGATGCTGTAGAAACTTCATCAAAAAGGGCTCGGCTAGGGGATGTCTCTGCTCCACAACAATAGATTTAGATTGTTCTAGTTGTTAAGAAGTTTTTTAAATTTCTTGATACTCTTCTTGCTTACCATTAAAAACTATGAAATGCATATATATTGAAAACATTTATATGGGACATAGATGAAAGCTTTTGTTCTTTTAAATTCTTTTAAAGTTACATCATTGTTTTATAATATGTATTTCAATGATCAATTTTCTTCCACACTCTACCATGTCTTTGTCGTTGTCTTAGCCATTCAACATGATTCTGCCTCCCCTATGAGGAGACATATATTGATCATCTCCGTTCAGCCTGCATCTCTCTTATTGCACATGACACAGCTGATTTAGACTGTTTGATCTTCACACGAGCCCTCACTTGAATCTGCCTATACCACCACTGACATAGTTGCTTCATGGGATTACTTTTCTTCACTCCTCCTCGATGTTGAGTGGCCTTTTGATAGGCACAACATGCTTTGCCAATGAGATCTTTCCATGCCTTGGGTAGACCAAATCCCAAGGCTTCCACACTCTTCCGCAAAAAAGGGTCCATGTGCATGCAAAATGTGCTAGAAATGCTCAACAACAACAAGACATTTCGTATCGTACAATATGTTTTGAACAACAATAAAAACTCAAAGCTATAGGTATTCAAGTAATAAACATGTATTATGTCAAGTTTGTCGCACCCCATGCCTTTTCAAAGTAGCTAGTGTAGAACTCTGTCACAACTGCCTCAAATTTCTCAACATCCCCATCTTCAAACCTTGATTTTTGCAACAAAGGTGCTAGGCGATCAAGTGCCAACCACGCTTTGGCCTTTTCCACCCTTGCATGTCCTGAAGAGCCTTGATCAGGTACAGCTGCATGAAGCTTCCTCCACACCTCAAAATCTGTACCCAGATGACCTCTCTAGGTATGATTAGATAAGAACTTTCTGGCTTTTGCACCTCCAGAACATGGTTTGCTGGGAACATTTCCTATCTTCCCTGATCTTCTCAAGTCCTTCTCAATCTTCACTTGACCACAATGTAAACCTGCATCTTCACTTGACCACAATGTAAACCTGCATCTGAAAGCACTTGCTCTATTTTTTTAATAGTTCTTTCACTCTCTAATGTTGGTTTCATATTCCAGGCAAATTTAATGTACATGTAGACTAGTTTCTCAATTATTCTAACCAGCGCATGCAAAACACAAATATGAACTCTGATCAAAGGGATAGCAAGAATTGGATCCCAATTAGGATCCACTCCTAGAGCATCACAATTTGGGGCTTCATGCCTATTACTGATTGCATTTAGGCATTTCCATTCTCTCTCTTTTCCTCCTTTGAAAACACCTTGTTTGGCCATGCAATACATGCAAGGATACTTTGGGAAACACCAAACATGCATTTCAAGGTTTTAAGATCTGTAACTAGGTGCCATTCAACCTCATATTCACCATATCCTTCTACATAAAGCTTTTTGCCATTCGATTGCTGCTGGATAGTGGAAGGAAGCTCAGTCTGGTTAAAGTACCACTTTAGAATTTCATGGGTCTCTGTTGAAACCTGTTAACAAGAGGCCAGTTAAATTGTCTACAATATGTAATGGATAGCAACATAATATACTTTTTAAAAAAATGGATAGCACGTCACCTCAAATGCAGCCAGCCACCACCAAATCTCATTTTCGGATTGTACAATAAAGTGCCTCTCATCAGCATAACTTACTATTGAGGTGGCACCAATCATTGACTCATGTACCTAGAAGCAAAAGAGTTCCACCACCCCCAGATACAATAAGGAAACAAAGAAGAGTATTGATACTCAAACTCAATGGTGTTTTACTTAAGACCATTGAGATGCAACATGGTGATGTATGTCCAAACTAGGCCAAACATATGCATCTTGTGGAAGAGAATACAAGTGCTTGGCATTTGATTCGCAAAGATGCATTCACTTTCCTTGATTTTTGTATGCAATGGTTTGAGGTATGGATCTGGAGTACTAAAAGACTACAAAGGAATCGATGCATTCTTGAGTTGTGCTTTCATCAGCACCATTAAAAGTTTAAGGTCGTAGAGCAGGGCAAGCACCATGTCAAAAGATGAATCTTTTAATTGGATATCGATTTGTATACCACAAAAACTTAGATGTAGCATGGAAAATTTTTCATGACCTGGATGGAAATAACACGCTAATTTTTGATGATACCCTCTACAATGTAATGTGGAATATGCTCGTAACCTACTTGATTTTTCCAAAGATGTGGAATCAAAATATAGAGGAGCTTCAAAGTTTTTTGGAGACAACAATCAGTGCATGGTTACTTGGTTGGATTTATGCAAAGAACAAACGGGAGTAACACTTTAGTAAATGAAGCAGCTTATGATAGAGAAACTTTGTATGTATTGGAGCAATACATGAGAAAACGCTATGTTTGAGATACAATTTGTACTCAATTATTATCTTGACAAAGTGTCTACGAAGGGTTTTTGTCTTCGGATGAATTGTAAACTTGAACGCAACAATCTCACTGAAATTTGATTGCTTTTGGTGTTTTTGGTGTTTCTAAACACCACACTCTTTGGAGATCCCTCAATTCTAAGGTTCCTTTTCCAAGTGTTCTTTGGCATTATTATCCCATGTTTTTACTTCAGTGTCCCTCAAATTTGAGCATATATATAATGATTTATAATCTTGATATAGTGTCTAAGATGGGTTTTTATCTGTGGATCAATCATAAACTTAGCACATTGTTACTATCATTGAGATTTACTTTTTGTTTTATTGTTTCTAACACCACACCCTTTAGAGATCTCTCATTTCTAAGGTTCCTTTTTAAGTGATATTTAGAATTCTTTTGGCAAATTAAAAAAAGCCCATGTTTTTACTTCAATGTCTCAAAGTGGAGATAGTATTTAACATTATCTTCTTCATATGAAAGGTGTTGTATAATCTAAATTAAGTTTAGTGTCATGTTTCCCTTGTCCTTCCAATATTGTTGCATTGACGTATGTATCTATACAACTACAAACAAATACGCCAAATAGTTGTGTCAAGGCACAAAGAGTGCACCAACAAATAGATGTTAGCTCAAACTACATAAAAATACCGAGTTTCCAACCAATCCTATAAGAAATGGGACTCAAATAATTCCCAAAATTCCTAAATTTATCTTTAGTTGGGCATTTCTTCGCCATCGAGCATTGAAAGTTTAACCGCACCACTAGATGATAGTCCTGAAATCACATACGGACCTTGTCCTCTCTTGGTGAATTTAGCCTGGAACTCCTTGAGGGTGAAAACCAGAACTGAATCGCCCAATTTAAACTTTTAGTTATGATTCGACTATCATGGAATTATTTTTGCCTTCTTTTTAAAGCGTACATTCCTGCTATTGCAGCCAGTCTAGTTTAATCTAGATGTTCTAGCTCTTCTAGCCTCTCTGACAGTTCATGTGTCCTGTCCAATAAAGCTCTTTAGCCACTCTTAAGGTTGGAATTAAAAATTCCATGGGCAATATGGCATCTAGTCCAAACATCATGTTGAACGGTGTTGTCCCAATAGTTGTTTATAAGCTACCCTCTGTATGCCCAAAGTGCGGAATGTAACTTCATTTCCCAATCCGTTCTCGAATCGCTCCACAATTTTGGTCAACATTGTGCCTAGTATCTTGTTCGTGCTTTCAGCTTGGCCATTAGCTTGTGATAGGGAGCCGACTTCTTATGAATGACCATGTGAAGACCTCCAAAAGGTTTTCAATGACTTCATTCAAGAAGTGCTTTCCCCGATCACTTACGATTTTAATTGGTAGGCCGTACCTTGTAAACACATTTTCCAACAAGAACTTTGCTGTTGTGCGAGTGTCATTCTTCACTGTGGCTTTTGCCTCAACCCACTTGGTTACATAATCTGTGGCAACAACAATGATATACTGTGCATATGTACGAGCAGTTGTTGGTGGATCTATGGGTCCAATAAAATCAATTCCCCACTTAGCAAATGCTCGTGCTCCCATCATCGGTCTTAGTGGCATCTTGTCTCGATGGATCGGAGCTTTGTTCCTTTGACATTCATCACATCTTTTCACGTACTCCAAAGCATCTCTGAATAATGTTGGCCACCATAACGCTGCTCTCATTATAGCCTTAGCTGTCACGTCAGCAGCAAAGAAATGACCTCCAGGAATACTAGCGTGAGCATGGGCTAACACTGCTACATATTCTTTCTCTATTACACAGATTCTCATTTGTCCATCTTTACCCCGATAATATAGTTGATTGGCAATGATACAAAAGTCGAGCTTGTTTCTGTAGGTATATTTGCCTCAACTTGCTCATCTTCTCTGGAAATACACTCTAGTAGACAAATACTCTACAAGAGTTTCTGCCCACTTTGGCGCTATTGGTGACGTATGATTGATAGAGGGTTATGCCATTAAGAGCACTGGGATTTGTGCCCATTTCACAAGAACATCCTCTAACATAGTCATAGATATCTTTTCTCATGGAAGGCCAATAGACTCCCATGCGTTCAATTCTTCTCAAGGTTTGTTCTGGAGCCATGTAAATATTTCCAATTGCAACATGAGCTTGCTCCATATATGGTTTGGCTTCGCTTGCATCAATGCACAACCAAAAAACTTCATCTCTACCTTTCTTGTACAACCTACCTGCTATCATTGAATAGTTCCGTGATTGTTCAATCAATGCGAGATTATCATCCCAAGAGTTAGATAGACGTAGCTTTCCAACTATTAGCAATTTTGCTCCACTTAGGAATCATCTCTACATTGAACAAATACGCATCCGGTATGTCATCAGGAACTCCCGTGGGTCCCTCTCTGTTTGTCAATCTCAAAAGGTGATCAGCTCTTTGGTGCGTAATCCCTTGTTTCACTACCACCATGAAGTCGAACTCCAACAGTATAATGAACCAACGTACAATGCGTCCAGTATTGCAAGGCTTGTTTACTAAGTACAACAATGCCTGGTGGTCTGTGTAAAACACAAACTTATTCGCTAGGAGGTAATGACAGAATTTCTTCACGACATACACCATTCCTAATCCTTCTCACTCTCTAATAGCATTTTTGCACTTGATGCTGAAAACTAATGTCAAATGAGGTGATGACTTGGGACTAGCATCCACTATGTGTCAACAACCTATTCTAACAATTAGCTCGTGAATTGAGTGTTAAAAACTTGGTTTAGGCTCAGTTTTGTGTTTTGGTCAAGTCAAACTAGCCAAATGCAAAGTTTTACGCACACATTCAACCTTCAAAATCTACTTACACCTACTCCTAAACATTAATCTAATAATACAAAAAGATTCTAAGCTACATAATATACATGGAAACTAAAAATCAACACGTTCGGATGACTTTCGGACTCCAAAATGGCTATGACAAACTTCACTCAAAACCTTAAGCAAAGTTGCATCAAAACCCTTCACTCTTCAACTCTACTAGCAACCGACGACTCCTTAACAAGTCTACGACCTCAAAGTCACCTACTCTAAGGCCGGCTAGCTAAAAGAAAAAGAATGCGACACACAATCTCCAAGTCAGTGAGCAAAGGACGATCGAGTCAACTGTTTGATTCTTAAGCTAAGGTCGCATTCCCGGCAACGACGCTAGATGTCCTCTCCATCACTCTCGCATGGAGTGATTGTGAATCATGTCAGTACAATGGTGGCCTATGCGGCAATGCATATACAATGTCAATACCGTAGGGGACCCATAGCTATGGACAGTCGGAGGCCATGCTAGATTGTCAGTCTAGGTGAATCAAACAAGCCAAACGCAATGAGATCATACATACGAGCTCATGCACAAACCTATGGATGGTAATCAATGATATGCTAATGAGAGAGAGTCCAAATCAACATTTTACGACAAATCATGAAGACCTAAGCTACCAGGACTCCATCCATGCCTTTAGAATCACTAGATGCACAGAAATCCTAATTCACGTGCATGACGCAAGTAGAAAGTAGCACGAATACAGATCTACAAGGATCCGGCACACTAAATCATGATGCCTATGCATACACTAGTGTCCTAAGGTGTAAGAAAGCTATCCTTAAGAGTTGGTCCAAATCCGACAGCATTTCGGTACCAAAACACACATGACATAATCGTGTATCACACGAAAATGTGTCAACAAAAATGACGATTTGATCTATAGGCTCATTCTATTAGTCGCTCGCAAGGATCCTATATATGGTCTTATGTTAGAAAATGGTGTTTTCTACTAGCGGCTACTGCCACGAATAATTTGCACGCACAATACGACAACTATGATGCACACATGTACTCAAACGACGCATGAAGCACATCAAGATCAAGCAAACACATTAGAGAACACATACATGAAAGCTCAATGAAAGATAATCACTCGTTTGTGTGTAGGATGCACTAGAAAATCACTACAAACTTTTGATTTGCAAACTTTTGACAAGCTCAGTTACTCTTCTATTCTCCTCAAAACTTGTACAAGAGAATGATCCTTTGAAATTACAAAGTGTTGGTATATATACCCAGCAATGTTGGCTCCAAGTATATATTCTCTACACTATCAGAGGCTCCTAGTATATCTCATATTTACAAATTGGAAGCCGTATTAGCCCTTGAATTACAAATTGACGGAATTTTTATATACAAATGATGATTTTCATCGCCCGCCGACACATTTGGCTTTGTAGAACTTGGCAAAACATAGTGTTAGCTGCCCAGCTGTTCAACAGAGAGTACTCTTGTTTCAAGCCTCTTGCCTGCGGCTGTTGGTACAAACTTTTCTCTTGTCTCTATGCGTGCAAACCTCGGGTCCCAAGTCCTTCGGGATACACGCAACTAAGAAGTGCCTTGCCACCTGTGATACCCACACGCCGTTTCTGACCCACAAGTCCACACTCCCTTTGTACATTGGTTGAGCCCCACAAACCCAAGCCCAACTATGCTGCACTCTAAACATTAGGCCAAGCTACCACCTTGACCTGTGGTGGCTCATGCCACTCGAGCCTAAAGCGCCAAATCTTGCATCCAAAACTTGAGCCAGGCTGCCACCCTGACGTAAAGCTTGTGTCACTCAAGCTTGAGGCACGATGCTTCGACTACCTTGATTGTGTCACTCAAGCTTGAGGCACGATGCTTTGACTACCTTGATTGTCTTCATGACTCCCAAGGTTGTATCCCTGAGTAGCTTTTGCCTTAAGCCTAACCAAGTCTAGTGTTTGGGTCCACTTGCCTCCAACCAAAGCCACATTGATCGTGGGTCCGCTTGCCTCCTTCACTGAGGTGCTTGCCAACTCCAGTCGACTTGGCACAACTTCACGTTTCATAGCTTGAGGGTCAACCCTCATCCTCTTGCAGGATATTTGGCTAGCTCTATATCACTGCCATCGTTTGCCTTCATCATGTGGCTACATGGTGCCGCGATCGCCCCGCTCAAAACGGTTGACGAACGGGGATGGAGAAATCTTGGGCCATGGCCTCTTGTAGGCCAAATTTAGCATTAGCCTCTTCTCGAGCCAAGCGGAGGATGCTGTCTGTCAAAATTGCTATGATACCAGGTGTCATGGGTCTCCTCCCGAAGCCATGACTTGGGTCCCAGTCGAGGCCCCAAGAGCGGCCCGCACTTGAGAACTTGCCCGCAACCAGTCTCAAGCCGCGGTGACGGCTTGGGGAGTCCCTCGTTCCATTGCCATGTGCGGAAGCATGTCGAGGCGGGGCCTTGTGTGGTTCACCTCGCGGCTTGGCTCATTCCGGAGTTCAACCGCCACTTGGGGTCTCCTTGAGTCCATCACTCTAGCATGATTGCCCCAACAGGCCCAAACTGGCTCACCATGCTCAACTTGGACTATGTCGTGCCCCGGGCTGCTCATGGGCCGAAATAGGTTGTAGCGCACGGCCCCAAATTGTAGGCACTCCGCACACGCGCTCCATGATCTTTCACTTGCGAGCCCTCGAAGCCGGCTACTCAAGCTCCCCAAACGCCCCCCGAATGTGGAAGCTATGAGCAAAAGAAGTTTTCAACCACACGAGGGCTGAATCCTTTCGTCGACAAGCCGTTTTCCCAACCACGGGACCAGTCCATCAACCACGGGTCATTTCCAAGTCGCGAGGCCAACTCGATGCAGGGTGGTGGAACTCTTTTGCTTCTAGGTACATGAGTCACCAATGATTGGTGCCACCTCAATAGTAAGTTTTCTGTACACTTGAAATCAAAGCTATATGCTTCAACATATCCTGTTGAAAACAAAATGTATGGTTAATGGACATTCAAAATTTTAAATAAATATATTATGTGCCAACAACATAAATTCATCCATGATATGGATGGTCTTAAACCTTCATAGACAAATGCTCCAATACCTCAGAAGTTCAACCGAAAAAATAAAAGAGCGAGTATATTGTCAATGCTAAATTTATCAAATTTATTGAATATGATGTATAAAAGATTTTCACTGTTGAGATAATTGAGTTTATCCAAATTAAATTATAATATTCATAGCCTTACACCTTGACAAGGCAATATCTTCAATAAAAAACAAACGCATCTTCATTGCAAATATTGACAAAAGAGATAATCAAATGACAGTAAGTTTGGAGTGCAATGGCATTTGATTGATACAATAGTGTAAAGATTTGGCTCGTACACTCCAAAAATTAAACCCATCTAAGCACATTGTTTTGGCCAAAGCCTAAGTCTATCTTATGGGCTTTTAGTACAAAATGGCTCCAAACATTCTGCACCCAACAAGTCTTGATGTTTGTGTAGATCCCATACTTCAAACTACACATTTAGACCTCAGCAATGGTTTCCTTTGACCTGCAACAACTAGTATGGGTTAGGTTGGAATTTGATTATATTGTCACTCAATCTTTAATGAAACTAGACATTATCCTACCCATAAGCTCAAGTAAGCCTTTTGTAGCCTTGATATGTATGCTTTTGCTGCAACTCCACTTATGAGATGCCCATGATCATATCCCAAGCGAGTAGCATAAGCAATAGCATGTTGATCACTCAAAATCCTTATTTTGTAACACACTTTTAACAAGCTTAGCTGGTCTTTGGATAGTAATGGTACTCCAGCTTTGGATACCAACATTGCTAGATCCTTGCTTATGGATTCTACTTCTCTTTTCTCCCCTCTTGATTGGACATACTTTAGCTTATCACCGTACAATGGTAAGTGTGAAGATGCACAAGATGAGTTTTCCACTTCATCTGAATATTCGTTGAGCTCTTCTCGCAAAAATTAGGAGGTGAATTGGAGCCATTCTTCTAGTACATCTTGAAAATCGGTAAATAGATTATGACCATGTGTGATAGGAGATTGACCTAGCCGATTAAGCAAAACAATAGACCTAATGTCATTTGTATTATTTAGATTTAAAAGGTAGGGTAGAAGGTCATTGCACATTACGTAGTCGTGCCCTCCTTGGAAAACTTTCAGGGAAGAGACAATTGTCTTTTGGATTAACACATCCCTTGAAAGGGCTATCATCAATAAGCAATGTATTCTTCTTATTGCAAATATGTTGGCACTGATTCCAAACCTTGAGTAAAGGTTTAAACATAGCCTCAATAGTAGGGTTATTTGCCCTATACACTTTTCGAAGATTATGGATATAACATTCTTCTTGTCCCCACACCATAAAGAAATGATATTTCTTATGTGCATACTATTCAAGAGTGTTCAGATAGGCACAAACATTCTTGTGTAGCATGGTGGACCAAATACCAACATGAAAGTGCTGGCAAATCTCATCCAAAAATTCAAAACACCCGGGGCGAATAACAACTGTGGTGCGACCAATATCAATTCGAATACAATTTGTTTGTGAATGCCTCTTCTCTTCCTTGTTGAGTAACAAAGGCTCAATCTGAAGTTCGAGCCTTAAGACCTAGGGTGCACTAGCATCGAGAGCAAAGGCTCAAGTTAAAGTTTGAGCCTTAAGACCCGGGGTGCACTAGCATGCAAAGGCTCAAGCTCAAGTTCGAGCCTTAATGTCGGTGTACACTTGCATGGAGAGCAAAGGCTCCAACTCAAGTTTGAGCCTTAAGGCCAGTGTACACTAGCATGGAGAACAAAGGCTCAATCTGAAGGTCGAGCCTTAACACCGGGGTGTACTAGCATGGAGAGCAAAGGCTCAAACTCAAGTTCGAGCCTTAAGGCCGGTGTACATTATAACAAATATCATCAAATTTTAATTTTGATGAATATCTTAGCTTTTAAATGACTTTCTCTCTCTAGAATTGATCACTCTAGAGAGAGAAACACTAGAAAAGCTTATGGGAAAAATAATGTGATATTTTTATCTCTCCTCTCTCTTGAACCAAACCAAATCAAAATGGAACCAAACCGAATAAAAAAGTAACCAAACTAGATCCAAATCTAGTCTAAATTCAACCAAACTAAAATCTGGAAAATTCTAGAAATCAGTTAGCTTTGGTTAGAGCTTCCCTCTCCTATAAATAGAACATGAATCCTTTGAAAAAAATAGGAGAATTTTACTATACTAAAGTTATGCTGAAATAATGCTAATTTCTACTATTCTCTAAAATTCTCTCCAAATTGGAGAAATTGGAGCTTCCCTCTTTCTTCAATCCCCATTGGTGGCTCCATCAACATACTAAACCAATTGATTGGTTGGGGGCCTCTACCGTGAACAAAGAATCAAGCAATTTGTAAGGTAAATGGTGAATTTAGATCTTTTCTAATTTCTCAATGTTTCTCTCTTCTCAACCCCTCTCAAGCTTGAGAAGCTTAATTGGAATGGTTTTTGAATGCTATTGAAGTTAATTGATGAATGGTAGTGAAGAGTTACATAATTTGATGAATGCTATTGAAGTTAATTGATTAATGATAGTTAAGAATTACATAAATTTCCATTTATGCTTAATTCTAATAGTTTTATGTAATTTCTCTCTCTCACTCAAGAAACGGTCATACTCATGACCCATTCTCAATCCAACTGAAGCTTTTCATAAAGCTTTTTCTTAATCCAAGATTAATCTATGCTTGAGGCCAAATTAATGGCTTTTTTCTATGCTTTTAGTTTATGTATTTCATGAATATTGATGATTCAATCCATTATTGGGTTAATGATCCAATTAGGGATCATGCTAATCATTCCCTTAATGATAAGCTTTATCCTTCAAAATAAATTGAGATTTATCAGTCATAGTAGCGGAGCTATGGCAAAATTTTTATAAAAATTACACATAAAATAATTTCATTCAAAGCATGAAAAGAGAACTTCTTACCATATTCTAGGAATTATCATCCTAGATTAATTGAAAGATATTCATTGTAATCATAGAGAAATTGATTTTTATATTATGCATAATTGGATTTCATGCATAGAGGTATGCATAAAAGATTATTATTTTAATGTAAAAGAGTTACTTTTATCATATTTGGATTTCACGCATAGAGGTATGCATAAAAGATTATTATTTTAATGTAAAAGTGTTACTTTTATCATAATTGGAATTCATGCATAGAGGTATGCATAAAAGATTAATATTTTAATGTAAAAGTGTTACTTTTATCATAATTGGATTTCATGCATAGAGGTATGCATAAAAGATTATTATTTTAATGTAAAAGTGTTACTTTTATCATATTTGGATTTCATACATAGAGGTATGCATAAAAGATTATTATTTTAATATAAAAGTGTTACTTTTATCATATTTGGATTTCATGCATAGAGGTATGCATAAAAGATTATTATATTAATGTAAAAGTGTTACTTTTATCATATTTGGATTTCATGCATAGAGGTATGCATATTTTAATATAAAAGTGTCACTTTTATCATATTTGGATTTCATGCATAGAGGTATGCATAAAAGATTATTATTTTAATATAAAAGTGTTACTTTTATCATATTTGAAATTCATGCATAGAGGTATGCATAAAAGTTGATTATTTTATTATAAAAGTGTTACTTTTATCATATTTGAATTTCATGCATAGAGGTATGCATAAAAGTTGATTATTTTATTATAAAAGTGTTACTTTTATCATATTTAAATTTCATGCATAGAGGTATGCATAAAAGCTGATTATTTTAATATAAAAGTGTTACTTTTATCATATTTGGATTTCATGCATAGAGGTATGCATAAAAGTTGATTATTTTATTATAAAAGTGTTACTTTTATCATATTGGATTTCATGCATAGAGGTATGCATAAAAGTTGATTATTTTATTATAAAAGTGTTACTTTTATCATATTTGAATTTCATGCATAGAGGTATGCATAAAAGCTGATTATTTTAATATAAAAGTGTTACTTTTATCATATTTGGATTTCATGCATAGAGGTATGCATAAAAGTTGATTATTTTATTTATAAAAGTGTTACTTTTATCATATTGGATTTCATGCATAGAGGTATGCATAAAAGATATTCTTTTTATACTAAAAGTGTGATTTTCATCATAAATGGATTTTATGCATAACTTAGATGCATAAGAGAAATTCTTTTATTCTAAAAGTGTAATTCCTACCAAATTGAATTTGTGCATAGGAAGATGCATAAAAGATTGTATTTTTAATTCAAAAGTGTTATTCTCATCTAAATTGCATTTATGCATAGGACGATGCATAAAAGATGGATTTTTAATTCAAAAGTGTCAATTCTCATCTAAATTGAGTTTATGCATAGGAAGATGCATAAAAGATTGAATTTTAATTCAAAAGTGTCATTTTCATTTAAAATGAATTTATGCATAGGAAGATGCATAAATTTTAATTCAAAAGTGTCAATCTTTTATGCATAGGAAGATGCATAAAAGATTGATTTTTATTTTCGAAAGTGTTAGTCTCCTTAAATGGAATTTATGCATAAATAAATGTGTAGAGAAATCTTATATCAAATATAAGAATTCTCTTTATTCTATAAATAGATATGAGAAGTGATAAGATATGTATGAGATGTGATAGGATGTGATAAGAGGTGTATGAGATGTGATAAGATGTGATAAGATGCATATGAGATGAGTTAGGATGTGATAAGATGAGTTCAGATGTGATAAGATGTGTATGAGATGCAGGGATTTTATATTCACGTGATCACAAAATTTTTCTTGTTAATAACATGTGTGAACATGTTATTAACATGTTCACATGTTAACATGTTCACAAAAAAGCCGGTGGCAAGCGACCTGGTAACCGGGAAAAATCCCGCCGGGCTTTTGAGATACCCCGGCGGGCCCGCCGGGCTTTTGCTTTACCCGGCGGGTCCCGGCGGGGTCGTCACATATCCCGGCGGGGTACATTTTTCTATATATATGGGCCCGGGGGGCCCTTTGGGATTTCATTGCTGACAGCATACACAGGTAATAAAAACTTGTGTGTGTGTGTGTGTGTGTTTGTGTATGTGGGTGTGTTCGTGCGGGCAGCCGCCCACTGTCGCAATGCGCGGCAAGATGTGGGTGGTCCGCCACACAAGGGATGTGTGTGTGGGTGAGTTCGTGCGGGCAGCCGCCCATTGTCGCAATGCGCGGCAGGATTTGGGTGGCCCGCCACACGACTGGTGTGTGTGTGTAAGGCCATTCTTCGGAATGGTGCTTACCCTGGGGCACTTAGTCGGTAACGCGGCTAGTCTGTGTCCTATGGTAAGTATGGCACGCCGTAGCGGTACTAGTCGGTAACGCGGCAAGCATAGTATCGTTATGGCGATGTCACCTTCCCTTCCCTTCCCTTTGTCAAATGCGGACATATGGTCGGTAACGCGGCCAGTGTATGTTCGTATCCTATTGGTATTCCCATAGAATCGGGCGGCATTTTGTCGTTAACACGGCAAGTTGGTGTCGTCCGCTAGTGCATAAAATGTTTTTTGCATATTGCGGCATTTGATCGTTAACGCGGTCGAAAAAGTGTCATAAATTTGCTTGCGTATTTCGGCATATGATCGTTAACGCGGTCGAATAAATGTCGTAAATTTGTTTGATTTGACTTGTATTGTTTTTATTGTGTTTGATCCATGCGATACTTGGTTGCTAACGCGGCATTAGTATTTCATGGATCAAAGTTTACATCATATTGTCTAACCGTTTTATTTTATAATATCGTGATTCGTAACTCGAAAAATATGAATCTCTCTCTTCTTACCCCCCTCTCTCTCATGATACACTTCACAATTCTTTCTCTATCTCTCTCATGATTCACTTCACAACACGATAGATGTGTAGATAATGATTTTTTTTATTTCTCTTAAAATATACATAATTCTTAATAATTTCTTTTTTCTCCCTCTATTTACTTAAAAATTAAAACAATACATTATTTTTCTCTTTAGGAACTCCCAAATACATTAAAAATGTGATTTAATGTTTCTTCTCTCTATCTGTCACACAACTCTCTCTTCCTCTCCTCTCTCTCTCTCTCTCTCATGATACACTTCACAATTCTACCTCTCTCTCTCGCAATGGTACACTTCACAACTCTTTCTCTCTCTCCCTCATGATACACTTCTCATCTCTCTCTATCACGATAGGTATGTAGATGAGGAGTGCTTTAGGATTACAAAACATTATTTTTCTCTCTTTAGGAACTCACAAAACTATAAAAAATATCATTTAATGTTTCCTCTCTCTATCTGTCACACCTCTCTCTCTTCCTCCCCCTCTCTCTCTCTCTCTCATTCGATAATGTATACACTTCGTAAGTAATAATGCGCTTGTTGCGGTTGTCTCACGTTCGATAATGTATTGCATGATGTTGAGTTCGGTAATGTTGTTTGATATATTCTGTTTTTGTTTGATCATTGATAAGTAATGATACACTTATTGCTGTTTTCTCACGTTTGATGATGTATTGGATGATGCTGAGTTCATTAAAATTATTTGATATTCCGTTTTTGTATGAACATTGACGATATTGATATACTTGTTGCTGTTCTCTCACGTTTGCTTGATGTTTATTTCAACAATGTTTGATATTCTGTTTTTTTGTGTTTAGTGATAGTTGCTAGATTTACGAAGACGATCAACATGCTTTCTCCCGAAGAGCGCAAAATTATTCTGCGAGCAATTCGCGTTGAAGCGGTCATCACGGTATCACAATGTACTGATGATGTCGTCAAAAAGATCAACGAGTCTGAGATACTCATGCGAGATCTCATAGACCAAATATGGGAAAATGCACAGCGTCGACTTCGAAGCAGAGGCAACGCTGAGCTGCTAGATAGACAGAAGATTGGAGATTTCAACCATCAGCACATAACACGAACCATTTTGGGGAGCATGCGAGTAGCTTGCAGTGATCTTAGAGATGCTGCCCCGCCTGAAGCCAACATGCAACGTCTACAGTTATGGGACGTTGTATGGAGCGAGCAAAGATCCAAGAGCAAGCGCATGAAGGCGTTGGATGCAGAGTCCCTCCCCAAAAGGGTGCGAATTGCCCAGGACGTCGCTGCAACGTCCAGTCAGGCAGATGCAAGTGGTACAGGTGTCATTAACCGTACCATCTACAATTCTATGTGCACACATCTTATTGGCATCCCGCACGAAGCTCTTCACGAAGGACGAACAATAGGCTCCGGTGTGTTTGGAACAGTAAAAGAATATGCAATTAAAGGTATATCATTTTTACCGGAGCACATCACTTTTTGCGGAAAGCACTACAAAGGAGAAGGCAGCGCGAAGTTCGAGAGCTTCCAGGCAGAGCAGGGTATGCAAGTGCTACATCCATCGATTGTCTGATGCATTGCCTTTACAAAAGAGGCTCCTTGGATCACAATTTTCCCGTACTATAATGGCGGCGCTCTTGGTGATACTCTACTGAAGGTTCCCTTCAGATTCAGTGAGTTCACCAGAGCCATTTTTCGTTTGGATCGAGGATGGAGACAACCACCGCCTGATAATATCCCTTTAGGTCATCTAGAACTTTCAAAAATAAAAGAGGTAGTAATAAACATGCCACATATTATGCATGCCCTGGTGGAAGGTGTAGCGGCAGCGCATATGGCAGGTATTGTACATACCGACCTACATCCTTTTAATGTAGTGTTGGATTATACAAAAGAGCTAAAGCCACGCATAGGTATCATCGATTGGGGATTGCTGCTGAGAGCGCCCAAAAAACGGGTGTCCCTCAATTTTGTTTATGAAGCAGACAAGAACCCCGAGAAGGTGGCACAGGCAGTCTCCCACGCAGACAGAGAGCGAAATAAACGGCCGTGGATAGCCCAGAGCTTTATGATCCATTTTTGGCAGATGCATACACTCCTGCATCTGATGTTTTTGCCTTGGGATATTTATTACAAACTTTATATGACTTTTGGAAGAAAGTGCAAGAGTTGTGGATGGATAATAGCTCCCATGACAAAGTTACCATGGATACTATTATTCATAGAGTCAAAAATTGGATGTTTTTGCCTAATCGCGATGAGCGAAAATCAATTTTGCAAGTAGTTGAATTTTTTAGGTCACTAAATACTGACCCTACGAGGGCACAACGTCCTCTTGTAGAGCTATCGGTGGCATTCACCCCGACTTTGTAATGATACAGTATCAAGAGATGAAGTTTCAGGAATTTGAGAATTTGATGTGTCCAATGTTTCAAAATTTTGTTTCTCTTCAAAATTTGATGTGTCCAATGTTTCAAAATTTTGTTTCTCTCTTCATTGAGTCTTTGCAATATCTCTCTCCTCTTCTGGTGTTTAAGTTTATGTTTTCTCTTCAAAATTTGATGTGCGAGCATTGTTTGAAGTATTTTTGGAGTCAAGTGGATATTTCTCATCGAGTCTTTGCAATACATATCTCCTCTCGTTGTGTTTGACTTCAAGATTTTGAGAGCAATGGTCAATTTATCTTACGTTGATCTTTACAGTTCATTAAAATCCTAAAGTCGTTTACGTTCATGCAGATATGGAGCAGGCACAAGCGAACGAGCATCAAGAGTTAGCCAAGAAGGCATACGAGAGAATGAAGGCCCTTGCACATGGCCTGACAGCCCGCGAAGCTACAAGAACAGCGTGCAGATTATCGAAATGGACAAATCCAACATATGCCTAGTGGAAAGACATAAACAAACGGGTAACCACAGAGATGATAAAGGCAATATGGCCATGTCCAGATGGCGAGATAAAGAAGGGAAGATGGAAGATTTCTCGTTGCACTCACAATGATATCAAAACTAATGCCGAGCGCATTTTCTTGGAGGTGTACGGCCGTCCTCTCCATAACGCCGACGCTCCACTGTATTTTGCTAAAATGCTATATGCTCACTTTATCCTGGAAACTCCAGTGGACTTCGCCTCCAGAGAGGCCACTGTCAACACCCACGACATACGTGAAGAGACAGTGACATTCACAAGAGAAGAACTTGCTCTCATGGTGGAGGGCGCCGGACTGGAGTTAAACCAGGTCAAAGAAAGCTTAGGGGCACAGCTAGCAGAGAAGGAGAAAGAAGCTGACCGATTAACTCAAGCGTCAACTCCTCCCCCGACCAATAGAGGGATTCAAGAGCAGCTAACAAAGATCAGCCAAGACGTGCAGAGCATCTCCTCACGTATTGCTCCTGTGCGCCAAGGAAACCACATCTCTCATTTTTTGATACATCCTGATCTTGTGGGAGTTTCTGCTGAGGCTACAAGTTCCTCCACCCCCCAATGTCCTGTATGTTACAAAGTATTCGATGGGTGGAGCGGCCAGTATATACTACCATGTGGACACTACTACCACTTAATATGTTTAGTGAGACAAATGCAAAATACTTCCACATGTGCATTGTGCAGTGTCCCAATAAATCAAGGTATTTATACAGTGTTCGGCATGGCTAGCGAATATAAACCACCAGGACCTTTAGATGCAACTCCTAGTGCAATTCGCAATTTATTTCAAGATGAGAGCTAAGAAAAACAAATTCTACTTTTGTATTGATAATTTCTCCAAATATGATCATTTGTACAAGTACTTTTTATTAAATTAATGAAGTGACTTCTTCCTCTATGTCAATATCTTGCTCCAAAATTCTTTCACCGTTTACTCTCTCGTCTGCTAAATTAAGCTCCTCTAAGTCAATGTCTAGATTGTCTTCTATCTCAAGGGTGGTGCACAACGTACGTCCAACATCAAAGTTCTCGTCTACTACATCTTCACAATTGTACATCCATCTAGGCATATCTTCTTCATACTCTTCGCTTTCGATGTCTCGCAAGATCTTTTCATTGCAGTACATGTAAACAAGTTTATCTGCTCGATCTGCAAGAAGTCGATTGCGAATAGTACTATGAATATATTTATACATGCTCCAGTTTCTTTCTGAGCCTGAGTTTGAAGAGCACTGACTTAGAACCTTCATCGCAAGGTTGCGCAGTAAAGCATAATGCTCACCGCCATTCATCATCCACCACTTCCATGCAGGTTGCTCTTTAGCCATTTGTTGAACAAGGGAGTTGGAAAATAAACCCTCTTTCAACCGAAATGAGGTCATCTCCTTTATGCACTGTACACGATCATCATCATTATTATAGAAAGTGTTTACCACTTTATAAAAATCTTGCACCACCTCAACGTTGGACATCAAATCCATATTCCAATATTCAGGATCTAACATGTAAGCAGCACTGTGCAGTGGTGAATGCGCTCCAATCCATCTAGCATGAAAGTACTTCAACAGAACTTTTCTTTGTCTACTGGAGAATGGTACACGCCATTGCTTTTCCACCACTGAATGCTCTAATTTCTCAGGACACTCCAAACTCCGCTGGACAGTCCACCATTGCATCCATGCTTTTCCGAGATTAGGCGCTCTTTGATCAAGGCTTCGTACAGCATACATAACAGGCATCATTACATGGTATGCATCCATCACACTGTTCCACCAACTTCTTCTCGTAAGCGCTCCCTTCAAGACTTTGATTTTCTCTTTCACTTTTTCAAGTTGAGTGTTCTCCCAGTCATGAAATGCCATGCATGTGAATGTTTCACAAACTGCATCTTTATTTCTAAGAAGAGACTCAAAAGTGTAAAAGTGAGTGCAAAACCTAGTCTCCGCTGGAAGCTTTAACATAACTGACATGCGAGGTCGAAACATATCCAAAACTCTCTGTCTCTTGAGCATGAATTTCACAAGCTGGCGAGCAGTGTTGACGATTGAGGCAAACCATTTGGTATCATCAGATTTATACCAATCTTTTAATACAAGATTCAAACTATGAGTATTACAGCCTACCGGAAAAATATGTGGATATTGTCGCTGTAGGATTCTGGATGCATTTTTACAATTTTTTGCATTGTCCATGACGACTTGGACTACATTTTTGGCACCCACTTCCTCTATCACAGAGCTAATGACTTGAGCAATGTAAGCCCCAGTTTTGATTGAACCAGCTGAATCCACGGCACGGATGAAAGTCTCACCTCTAGGTGAAATAACCATTACATTAATTAATGGTTTTCTTTGCACATTAGACCATCCATCACTTACTATACTACATCCAGAAAGCTCTATATTGCTAAGAATTATTCTTTGTACACGTTCTTTTACCTGCGCATAACATTTCTCTAATAGATCATTTCGCATAGCATGGTACGTAGGCGGTGAAAACCCTGGTCCAAACTCACCAATTTTCTTCCATGCTCTCTTCCAATGCTCACTGTCCACCATCATCATAGCACTCCCAGAAAAGTAAATCGCTTCAGCAAGGACGAGTTGTGCATCATCGAGTCGACCTTGACGTAGGCTTTCTTGCAATGAAGTTTGACGCATGGGTATATTTCCTACGTCAAAGTTTTGCTTGCAAGAAGATGCACTGGGTAGATTACTTTCTGGCTGCATATTGCCGTTCGGGGTACAAGTAGGCGATGTAGCGGGAGTTTGATGATTAGAACAACAGTGTTCTTGCTGCCTTGATACATTAACGGTAGGAGTGTCATGTTTTCTTGAATCTTTCTTTTGAATTTCTTCTCTTATGCGTTTGGCCACTATAGGTGCAGAGGGGTGGGTACATGACTTTTTCTTCGGTCCGCCTAAAAAGTGTTCTCTTAGTCGAGGCGCCCCACCTGATTTTACTGCATGGCATAGCTTACACTCCCAATCTATGAATCGATCACCAACGTTAATTGCATATTGCCACTCTATCCCAGGTGCCTTTTTTTTCCTGCTATTTGAAATTTGGACTTTATTGGAGGTATCACTGGATCCAACATTGTCCTCCATCTCAACAAATAACCTATTCAACCAAGCATATAACAATGAATACACAAATGAAAAAACAACAAATCACTCACGTATAACAAAACATACATCAGCAGACAAAGTACTTCGAAACTATCTTGACAAATACAAAAGATCATCACATAACACAAAACTATTTCAAACTATCTTGCAAGGTCTTACTACAAAACTACTTCGAAACTATCATGCACATTGCACCCCCAATGAAGGATGCCTTTTGTACCCAATTAAGGATACTTTACACAATCAAAGATCTATGCTTGCCCAATACTCTAGTATAGGACAATAGACCTTCTCTAACATTCACAAAAAAAATCAAAGATCTATGCTTGCCCAATACTCTAGTATAGGACAATAGACCCTTGTCTACTCTAAACTATATCAAGTATCAAGAACCAATACAAGCCCCTAAGCAGGACTCTTGGCTCCATCAAACCATTCATAAAGCAGAATGAGGTAGATTACGTACGTGGCTCAAATGCAAAGCTGAATGACTCCAAATTTGTCCCTAAATCTCCGCAAGTATTAGCTACGAACCACACCCTGTCCCCAGTTCAAAGAACTAAGGACGAGTGGCCCAATAGCCTTAGGAGTGCCTACAAGGAAAGACGACAGCCCCTAAAATAAGGACGTTCTTCCCAAGAGGACACTTCTAGCAACTCGAGAGCTCTACAAGTACTTTGAGGAGAGATATCACGCCCCCAAAACAAGGACTATCTTCCCAAAAGTTGTACGATGGGTGTCGGGCAGTGTTTATATACAGAATAATACCTCGCCGGTGTTTTTTGTTTTTCCCGGCGGGCCCGCCGGGCTTTTAGCATTCCCGGCGGGCCCGCCGGGAAAACCTCATACCCCGGCGGGCCCGCCGGGAATGATAGAAGCCCGGAGGTATTACTGGAATAGTGGGTTCCGGCAGGTCATTTCTCAGGTCATGTGAATATACAATGTGATCACAAGTTTTAATATGTTAACAATAGGTTTTGTTAACGTGATCACGAAATTGTGAAGACGTTAATGAAATCCCTGATGAGATGTGATAGGATGTGATAAGAGGTGTATGAGATGTGATAAGATGTGATAAGATGCATATGAGATGAGTTAGGATGTGATAAGATGAGTTAAGATGTGATAAGATGTGTATGAGATGTGATAGGATGTGATAAGAGGTGTATGAGATGTGATAAGATGCATATGAGATGAGTTAGGATGTGATAAGATGAGTTAAGATATGATAAGATGTGTATGGGATGAGGTAAGAAGTGTATGTGATGGGATAATATGTATATGGGTTGTGTTAGGGCGAGAATGGATGTGATGTAAAGAATAGATGTGAAGGCATATGTGGCTATATGAATGGAAATGTGGAAATGGATGTATGTATGTGGATGTGTGGATGTGGAAATGGGAGTGTGGATGTATGAATGTGAAAACGGATGTATACATGTAGATGTAGATGTATAGATGTGAATGAGAATGTGGATGTGGATGTATGCATGGAGATGTTGATGTATGCATGGAGATGTGGATATATGTAGGTAGATGTAGATGTATGGATGTGAATGTGATTATGGATGAGAATGTGATTATGGATGTGGATATATGCATGGAGATGCTGATGTATGCATGGAGATGTGGATGTACGCATATAGATGTAGATGTATGGATGTGATTATGATTATGGATGTACGCATATAGATGTAGATGTATGGATGCATATAGATGTAGATGTATGGATGTGATTATGATTATGGATGTATATAGATGTATGAATGTGATTATGGATGTACGCATATAGATGTAGATGTATGGATGTGAATGTGATTATGGATGTGGATGTATGCATGGAGATGTGGATGGATGGTTATGTATGTGGATGTGGATGTATGAATGAGGATGTGAAAATGGAGGTATGCATGGATGTGTATGTAGAATAATGAACGTGAATGTGTATGGAAAATAATGTGTCGTCGATATGAGTAAATGGATGAAAATGAATACACATTGAATGGAATGTGGATTAAGTAATGTGGATTGAGGAGGGATAATGTGGAAAGACGAGAGTTCGATATAGAAACTGTATTTTGTGACTGTTTGTAAATGACTGTTTTATGTTGAGAATGCTGGGGAAGCATTTTGACCATCTTGTGGATTAAGGTCATGGAGACCTAACTGATAAAGTTGCAACCGCTGATGGAGAGTCAATGGAGGACGTCTCGTGTAGCAAGGTCGATCGAGGTCTTGACCAGCCTCAGATCGATTTAAATGGTGAGCTTCCGGTACGGTGGATGAGGGACCAAGGAAGTGGCCTATGAGTGAAGTGCTAGGTCACCTGCTGTGCGAAGGATCCTAGAGGGTGCTGACCATACGGTGCTCGGGCTCTGGGTCGTCGAAGATACCCACACGTGCGTCGTGGAAGATATTGGAACAAGGAGTAAGAGTTGTTTTCTGAAACTGGGCATGGATCTGGTTGATTGACCTTGCTGGTCCTCAACGGATGAGTCCATGGCTCTCTTATATGGATCTGTTGATTGATCTTGCTGATCTTCAACGAGGATTCCATCTTGATTTTATATGTGAATATATTGCGGGTTACTATGAGCTAGGAACTATGGAAAAGGCCCTGAGTGAACAGGTGGTGAGCATTCTGGTTGCCAATGATGCCACAAGTACACCGATGAATGAATGACTGGAAATAAGGATTCAACCAGAGACTTTGAGGATTGTCATCAATGACATAATGGTTTCATTAAAGGATTGCTGAGAAAAAGGCAATTTCATATTGGGTGTGTAAGTGGTGTGACTAGTTTTATGTTTGTATGAACTTCCGGCTAGGGGGCCTTGGAACTCTTTTCCTTGGTACCCGAGACAAAACCTAACCAAATTCCAAATTGGATCGCATCACTACAGTGGTTGGGAGGTTGGCTAACCCATGGGACTGGATGGAGTTAGGCTGGACTGATGGATCCGTAAACCGAGACTCAATTTCTGTTATTACGATAGATGAAGTAAATCCCGGATAGTAATTATTCTATGGATAGGAATCAACGGCTGTGCCTCTTGATGGGAAAAAAAGCGTTGATCCCAATGATCCAAGTGCAAGTTTCTTCCTTGATCTGACCGAGTACCTTTATAGGTGCAGTCGAAATTATGCATAATTGGATTTCATGCATAGAGGTATGCATAAAAGATTATTATTTTAATGTAAAAGAGTTACTTTTATCATATTTGGATTTCACGCATAGAGGTATGCATAAAAGATTATTATTTTAATGTAAAAGTGTTACTTTTATCATAATTGGAATTCATGCATAGAGGTATGCATAAAAGATTAATATTTTAATGTAAAAGTGTTACTTTTATCATAATTGGATTTCATGCATAGAGGTATGCATAAAAGATTATTATTTTAATGTAAAAGTGTTACTTTTATCATATTTGGATTTCATACATAGAGGTATGCATAAAAGATTATTATTTTAATATAAAAGTGTTACTTTTATCATATTTGGATTTCATGCATAGAGGTATGCATAAAAGATTACTATATTAATGTAAAAGTGTTACTTTTATCATATTTGGATTTCATGCATAGAGGTATGCATATTTTAATATAAAAGTGTCACTTTTATCATATTTGGATTTCATGCATAGAGGTATGCATAAAAGATTATTATTTTAATATAAAAGTGTTACTTTTATCATATTTGAAATTCATGCATAGAGGTATGCATAAAAGTTGATTATTTTATTATAAAAGTGTTACTTTTATCATATTTGAATTTCATGCATAGAGGTTTGCATAAAAGTTGATTATTTTATTATAAAAGTGTTACTTTTATCATATTTAAATTTCATGCATAGAGGTATGCATAAAAGCTGATTATTTTAATATAAAAGTGTTACTTTTATCATATTTGGATTTCATGCATAGAGGTATGCATAAAAGTTGATTATTTTATTGTAAAAGTGTTACTTTTATCATATTGGATTTCATGCATAGAGGTATGCATAAAAGTTGATTATTTTATTATAAAAGTGTTACTTTTATCATATTTGACTTTCATGCATAGAGGTATGCATAAAAGTTGATTATTTTATTATAAAACTGTTACTTTTATCATATTTGAATTTCATGCATAGAGGTATGCATAAAAGCTGATTATTTTAATATAAAAGTGTTACTTTTATCATATTTGGATTTCATGCATAGAGGTATGCATAAAAGTTGATTATTTTATTTGTAAAAGTGTTACTTTTATCATATTGGATTTCATGCATAGAGGTATGCATAAAAGATATTCTTTTTATACTAAAAGTGTGATTTTCATCATAAATGGATTTTATGCATAACTTAGATGCATAAGAGAAATTCTTTTATTCTAAAAGTGTAGTTCCTACCAAATTGAATTTATGCATAGGAAGATGCAGAAAAGAATGGATTTTTAATTCAAAAGTGTTATTCTCATCCAAATTGAATTTATGCATAGGACGATGCATAAAAGATGGATTTTTAATTCAAAAGTGTCAATTCTCATCTAAATTGAGTTTATGCAGAGAAAGATGCATAAAAGATGGAATTTTAATTCAAAAGTGTCATTTTCATTTAAAATGAATTTATGCATAGGAAGATGCATAAAAGATTGATTTTTATTTCGAAAGTGTTAGTCTCCTTAAATGGAATTTATGCATAAATAAATGTGTAGAGAAATCTTATATCAAATATAAGAATTCTCTTGTATTCTATAAATAGATATGGGAAGTGATAAGATGTGTATGAGATGTGATAGGATGTGATAAGATGTGTATGAGATGTGATAGGATGTGATAAGGGGTGTATGAGATGTGATAAGATGCATATGAGATGAGTTAGGATGTGATAAGATGAGTTAAGATGTGTATGAGATGTGATAGGATGTGATAAGAGGTGTATGAGATGTGATAAGATGTGATAAGATGCATATGAGATGAGTTAGGATGTGATAAGATGAGTTAAGATATGATAAGATGTGTATGAGATGTGATAGGATGTGATAAGAGGTGTATGAGATGTGATAAGATGTGATAAGATGCATATGAGATGAGTTAGGATGTGATAAGATGAGTTCAGATATGATAAGATGTGTATGGGATGAGGTAAGAAGTGTATGTAATGAAATAAGATGTATATGGGTTGTGATAGGGCGAGAATAGATGTGATGTAAAGAATAGATGTGAAGGCATATGTGGCTATATGAATGGGAATGTGGAAATGGATGTATGTATGTGGATGTGTGGATGTGGAAATGGGAGTGTGGATGTATGAATGTGAAAACGGATGTATACATGTAGATGTAGATGTATAGATGTGAATGAGAATGTGGATGTGGATGTATGCATGGAGATGTTGATGTATGCATGGAGATGTGGATATATGTAGGTAGATGTAGATGTATGGATGTGAATGTGATTATGGATGTGGATATATGCATGGAGATGTTGATGTATGCATGGAGATGTGGATGTACACATATAGATGTAGATGTATGGATGTGGATGTATGCATGGAGATGTGGATGGATGGTTATGTATGTGGATGTGGATGTATGAATGAGGATGTGAAAATGGAGGTATGCATGGATGTGTATGTAGAATAATGAACGTGAATGTGTATGGAAAATAATGTGTCGTCGATATGAGTAAATGGATGAAAATGAATACACATTGAATGGAATGTGGATTAAGTAATGTGGATTGAGGAGGGATAATGTGGAAAGACGAGAGTTCGATATAGAAACTGTATTTTGTGACTATTTGTAAATGACTGTTTTATGTCGAGAATGCTGGGGAAGCATTTTGACTGTCTTGTGGATTAAGGTCATGGAGACCTAACTGATAAAGTTGCAACCGCTGAGACAGAGAGTCAATGGAGGACGTCTCGTGTAGCAAGGTCGACCGAGGTCTTGACCAGCCTCGGTTCGATTTAAATGGTGAGCTTCTGGTACGGTGGATGAGGGACCAAGGAAGCGGCCTATGAGTGAAGCGCTAGGTCACCTGCGAAGGATCGTAGAGGGTGCTGACCATACGGTGCTCGGGCTCTGGGTCGCCGAAGATACCCACATGTGCGTCGTAGAAGATATTGGAACAAGGAGTAAGAGTTGTTTTCTGAAACCGGGCATGGATCTGGTTGATTGACCTTGCTGGTCCTCAATGGATGAGTCCATGGCTCTCTTTATATGGATATGTTGATTGATCTTGCTGATCTTCAACGGGGATTCCATCTTGATTTTATATGTGAATATATTGCCGGTTACTATGAGCTAGGAACTATGGAAAAGGCCCTGAGTGAACAGGTGGTGAGCGTTCTGGTTGCCAATGATGCCATAAGTACACCGATGAATGAATGACTGGAAATAAGGATTCAACCAGAGACTTTGAGGATTGTCATCAGTGACATAACGGTTTCACTAAAGGATTGCTGATGCTGAGAAAAAGGCAATTTCATATTGGGTGTGTAAGTGGTGTGACTAGTTTTATGTTTGTATGAACTTCCGGCTAGGGGGCCTTGGAACTCTTTTCCTTGGTACCCGAGACAAAACCTAACCAAATTCCAAATTGGATCGCATCACTACAGTGGTTGGGAGGTTGGCTAACCCATGGGACTGGATGGGGTTAGGCTGGACTGATGGATCTGTAAATCGAGACTCAATTTCTGTTATTACGATAGATGAAGTAAATCTCGGATAGTAATTGTTCTATGGATAGAAATCAACGACTGTGCCTCTTGATGGGGAAAAAAGCGTTGATCCCAATGATCCAAGTGCAAGTTTCTTCCTTGATCTGACCGAGTACCTTTATAGGTACAGTCGGATCAGTTTGATCAGTAATGGTCTTGACTACGTTAGAGTAAAAAATCCTGGTGGAATCGTCCGTGCTTTCCGGGTAAAGGAAGTTTTTTTGGGTTTGGTTTTGGAAAAACCGACAGATTAGTCTCTTGTCCGGATATCCGTGGACGAGGCCCTGAGTGTGGGACCCTGCCCCGCGCATGATGTGCTACTTCCGCTGCTTGCATTAGGAACTCAATGGAGTCTTTTTGGGCCCTTTAATTTGCCATGAGGTTATGGAAATGTTTAACTTTTTAACAAATAGGAGCCCGCCATGTAAGCAAAAACCATTGGTGATTAAGAGAGGTGTAAGAGTGGTCAAAGGGTGCACTTTTCCCCCCAAAAAGGGGGAGGGGCAATTTTACAATTTTCGAACCTCCATAACTTCTACATACAAGCTCCGATTTGAGCGGAGATTACAGATCCGTGATCTACGCATCAAGAGCTTTCCATAGATATGTTACATGATATGGTTTTATCCGCTAGATTTTAAATTTCATTTTCTCCCCAAAATTCAAATTCGAATAAAGTAGCCGTTTTGAAGCTTCAAATTAGAAAACGTTTCTTATTAAGAGAAAAGGTTTGACCCCCTTAAACTGCCAAATAAAAGGGCCCAAGAAGACTCCATTGAGTTCCTAATGCATCCGAATCCGTTGTGCGGTGGGGGATAAGGATCTCACATAAGATGTGACGTGATGAATAAGGTTCACATATATATTGGTCCACTAGAGAAAATAATGCATATTAAAAGCTTATACAAAGGCTTAAGTCATTAGACCTTAAGGAGCCTTTGTGAAGCATATTGTGAACTCCATGTGGTGAAAGCATAAGGATGGTTCCTTTATATAACCTACTACCTAGAATGATCACCAATTATATGTGCAAATGCATGTTTTTCAAATAGGTAAATAGGTGAAATTATTTTATGTTTCTTTCCAAAGGAAACAAAATGATGCATGCATCTGTTAAAGTAAATGATTCTCTAAAGCATATAGTCATGAAAGTACAATCATGATTCACAAGTGTGCTTGTTATCAAGATTCCTTTAAGTTTGAACTAGATTCAACAAGTGCTAGCATCCATAGGCTTTTCTCACTTCAAAGATAGATTTTTATTCATGGTTAAGACCTTGGATAATAAGAAGTCTATTATGTGAGAAAGACATGAATGAATCACATGATTGTTTTACCATATGAAGGGCATGTGGAATTCAAGCCATAACAAGCAATAGAATTTGCTTTCTATTGGCCCAACATGCAATGGTAAAAAGACCCTATGCTCTATAAAAGAGGATGTGAAAAAGTCACGGGTAGAAATCCAAGGATAACAAGTCTATTCGAACCAAGAATTTTATAGAAATTGGGAACAAAGCTCAATTTTGCTTGTGTCTATCACCTCAAAAAGGATGGACCTAGCAAAATTGTAAATAATATTATGGGTTGCAAACTTAGTGGGAACCAAGATCTTCATGTAATGGTGTGATCCACAAGTCCCCTGAGAAAACTACAATATCGTTAATGATGAATGATCCAAGCTTCCTCATAATTTATGATACAACTCTTGTTATTGCAAACCACTAGGATGAGTGCAATGCAAAAGATAGCTTTTCAAGGATACAAGAAGCTATGATTATTGCACCTAAAGTAGATGAAGTTGCAATAATGTCTCAAAGATCTTTCAGAGTAAAACTTCTCTATGAGAAGAATGTTAAGAGGGCCATGTTATCTTATGAGAAGGACTAACATTCCTTAAAAGCATAAGATACAACATGCTTGGCCTAGCTAATATGTCTCTTTAGCATGAATTCCTCTAGAGACTCTTGATTGTAAAGTCTTTACATGAGGGCACCACTTTGTAAGACCAAAGTTAATGTCAAAGGACACCCCAACAAGAGTACAACCACAAGGAAGGATCACATGGAATCTATGCACCAGAACTCTATGGAGTTGTCCATGCATGAGATTCCTAAAGATCAAAAGCATCAAACATGTTATGTCGTAAGCCAAGCTTTTGAACCACACCATCAAAGAGGTAAGAGAATTTATTTTATGTTTATGTTTTTCAATTGTAGGGTTGCACAATGTGGTTGTCAAAGTACTCTTAAGTTGTCCTATGGTTAAAACTCCCTCATGAACAATCATGAATTTATAAGCATGATTGGGATGTACAATGAAAATGATGGGCTAGTTTTCACAGCAAAAGACCCCGTAAAGCGTTTGCTTTTATAGCCAAGGACGCTTAGAATAAAAAGTATCATGAGCCATTTTCAAGAAGGGATTTCTAGATATATAGAAAAGAATCCTTGAGAGAAGACCATGTATAAATTTTATAATCCACCTTATGTGTGAAACTTTATGTAATGCAAAGGATGCAAGGCTACGGTAGATTTGTAAAAGAAGAAATGTTCCTTCATTTCTTAAATGAAAGTCCTTCAATAGAGTTTCTCTCTCAAGAAAAGTCTCTATTGTGTAAAGACTACCTTGCAATACGTGTATATGCAAGAATGGGCTGAAGATAGGTCAAGTTTTCTCATATGATAAAACTATGGCACAAAGGATTTTACCATTCAAGCATTGACAAGCATAAGCAAATTGCTTAAGGTAGATTTACATCTACAAAAATGACTACATAGCCTAGTCGGTAAGGTTTAACAAGGTAACATTCATGCATGATGACCACCTACTATGCAATGGTAAAGTATTCCACAAGTATGTAGTTACATTATGACTTCGTCTAATGAACTTCTACGTGAATGTAGAAATAAGGAAATTCTTGCATCTATGCAAGAATAAAAGTTCCTTAATGGGTTGGTAACAACCATAACATTGATTTTCATTTCTTATGACATGATCAAAAGTTCCATACTAAGACAAGGAAGAACCATGGGATCAATGTTTAGGAATATTGTAAGGATTGGTGCAAACCTAAAAGTTCCTTAATTGGTTGCACAACAGCCACCACCATCTTGATGTGTAGGCCCAAAGTTCACTTCAAGTAAGAATTTTCTTACATCATGTAAGAATCAAAGTTTCCTAGTGAGTTGGCCTTTCAAGTCATCAAAGTGAACGCCCAATGTTTCATGTTTTTGGGTAAGGATTCGCTTGCCTTCTAAAGCTATACAAGATCCTTAATCAATGAGACAATGAAGACATTGATAAATGGCTTAACAAGTTCCTTAAGGGGTTGGCATTCAACCAAAGCATCAATGTATTAGTCTTACGATTTAATGCACAAGCTAAAAGGTCACATCAAAATATTCTAATGGGCATGAAAGGTAACACTCTCACTCAAATGCAACCTAAGTGCAAAGAGCCTTTCTTTAGGCAAGTATAAGTTCAAGGTAATGCAATATTTATTTTAGATCTCTTCTTTTAAATTTTGTATTAACATTTTGGTTTATGTTTATGTGAACATAAAGGCACATAAAATGATCAAATGCTTTGCATGACTTTGTCAACAAAGCACCCACTAGATCTAAAGTGATCTAGTCGAGGGAAGTGATCTTCACTCAAATGTTTAAGTGGAGTGAAAAGGAGTTCCTACTATGAAAAGAATCAGCTTAGCTTGATTCGGTCAACTAAGCACCCTCTAGATCCCAAGTGATCTAGTCTAGGGAAAGGTCGCATTAAAATATTCTAATGGGCATGAAAGGTAACACTCTCACTCAAATGCAACCTGAGTGCAAAGAGCCTTTCTTTAGGCAAGTATAAGTTCAAGGTAATGCAATATTTATTTTAGATCTCTTCTTTTAAATTTTGCATTAACGTTTTGGTTTATGTTTACGTGAAGATAAAGGCACATAAAATGATCAAATGCTTTGCATGACTTTGTCAACAAAGCACCCACTAGATCTAAAGTGATCTAGTCGAGGGAAGTGATCTTCACTCAAATGTTTAAGTGGAGTGAAAAGGAGTGCCTACTTTGAAAAGAATCAGCTTAGCTTGATTCGGTCAACTAAGCACCCTCTAGATCCCAAGTGATCTAGTCTAGGGAAGAAATCCTCACTCAAATGTTTAAATGGAGTGAAAAGAGGTATCTATCATGACCTCACTCAAATGTCTAAATGGAGTGAAAAGAGGTACCTATCATGATAAGAATTATCGTGATAGGGAAGAAATCCTCACTCAAATGTTTAAATGGAGTGAAAAGAGGTATCTATCATGACCTCACTCAAATGTCTAAATGGAGTGAAAAGAGGTACCTATCATGATAAGAATTATCGTCATGAAGATGCCAAGTGGATACCAAAATCCCAATTCAAAGTGGCAAGAGTATAAGGTCTACATGAATTGATGGACAAGGTATAAAGACATCGAGGTAATCAAAGTTTATTGCAAATGTTTTCTTTAATCTAGATTATTATTGCATTAATGTTTAAGTTTCAATTGTGTACACAAATGTTTGAAGGATTAGCTTAGCAATGACTTCGTCTTCTAAGCACCTCCTAGACTTACTATCTAGTCCAGGGAAGTGATCATCACTCAAAAGTGCATGTGGAGTGAAAAGAAGTAACTATGTCTCAGCTTAGCATTGATTTCGTCACCTAAGCACCTACTAGACTAGCCATCTAGTCCAGGAAAGTGAGATATACTCAAATGTGGATCCCGAGTATAGATGGGCTATAGTTTCCCCTAATGACAGCATAGTCGAGGATGACTATGGATTTAAGAGGGGTAACGTCATCAAAAAATTTAATTTTGATGAATATCTTAGCTTTTAAATAACTTTCTCTCTCTAGAATTGATCACTCTAGAGAGAGAAACACTAGAAAAGTTTATGGATAAGGCTGCAAACAAGTGCGGGCAATGTGAAGTGCCTAGTGATGAATGCAAGTTGCGAAAGAGCCTAGGAAATTTAACCAAGACTTCGTCATGCTTTCCAGAAGTCAAAACGGGTTAAATATGACCTCGAAACGGCTAAATTGTGGCTGTCGGGGCAGGAACAAGGGCTAGAACCATGGGCGGATGGACTGGAAGGCCTCTTCTCATGCTTGCATTTGATTGGATCATTTCTTCCCAAATCTCCTTGCTTAAAGTGGATCCAAAGGAGTCTAGCCTTCTAAACAATGCTGGTGCTAGGATCAAAGGCTTGGCGGGTTTAAGAAAGTGTGGTTTGATGCATTATAGTTAGCTATATCCAAAATTAGTCCAGATCAATTCTAGACTAAATATTGACTGTATAGTGTTTCCAAAAATTATTCTAGATCAGATCCGCATCAAAGGTTTTTAGTGCTCTAGAAGCAAGTCTAAAACTGATTTCAAACACGTTTTGTTTTTTTGGTAGGCTTTCGTCTACTACAGGCTCACGTATCTAGGTTTACATCTCTAGAATCATATCTACAAGCTCACGTATATAAGTTCATGTATGTAGGCTCAGATGTCTAGGTTCATGCCTCTCTAGACTCACGTTTGTAAAGTCTCATGCCTCTGGTCTTCAGGCTCACATAATCAGCTTCATGTCTTTTTTTGTATGAACTAGGCTCACATTATATTTTCTTTTAGTGAAGGCTAATTTCTACACTTCACTTTCTGATAAATATGCCACACTCGAGAGCTCTTTACTTGTCAAATACTTTGAGGAAGGTAGCCCAATGTGTGGAAGATTTTGTTGATGGACTGGACCGTAGGTCTTCACAATCTTTGTGCTCATCCATGAACATGCTCATCACCTCGAGCATTAATTGAATAGTTTTGGCTTCACCTAGAGTAGTGAGAGGGTGGCTTTGGAAAGTTAATAAAAAAGGAACTTGTTGCTTGTTCTGCTTGAAGTACTTTTGCCATGAATAGATCCTCTTGTGACTGGCATGTATTACAAATCTATTCTTTGTTGAGTTGGTGCCTTGTGGTAAGTATTCCTATATTGGGGCCTATGGTAACAAACCACATGAGCCTCCAAGCCGGCTAGTTTTCCATGGTTCTTTTGGTGAAAACGTTCTTCTTGATTGGGTCTATGGTAGCTAGTCCTCTCATGTTCTAAGTGATCCATATTCCACTATCGCCATCTTGACTCTAGGCATTCTTTTAATAGATGTTGCGAGTCATAGGAGACTGCACTCTATGGTAGGCTATGGCATAAATGAAATTATTATACCTGAGAATATCTCTTTTGCAAATAAGGTTGACTTCTGAATTTCTAAGTTGCTCCCCCTCATTGTCTGAACATTTTTCTCCTACACTTTCCTCATGTTCTAAAAGTAGAGCATGCCATGAGATTGTGGGCTTTGTCCATGGATTTTCCTTAGGAATAACCCCATCAAAAATTCTTTGGGTATCTTGAATGTTCTTTGGTCTAGGTAATGACAAGGATTATGTTGCTTGTTGTATGGGCTTGTGGTGGATGGTAGATCTAGGAAAACAAATTATTAAGGTTTTCCCCCTTCCTTTGGTTTCTCTATGTGTTAGGCTTTGGCAGTTCTTGTTGATACCTGTCAGACTGGTGACCTTGGTCTCTTTCTGGTTGTTGGTGTTCTTGGTCTTGCTAGCACGCTACAAGGGATCAAATTGAGACGATTAAAACTCAACCTCCTAGCATTCTAGGTAACTTCATTTTGAGAAGTCATAAATATCATGGAAGAAATAACATAGTATGAGGATGCCTCATTAAAACTCAACCTCAGAGCGTTCTAGGTAACTTTTTTTTAGGAGAGTCATAAATGACATGGGAGAAACAATGTAGTATGAGGATGCCCATGGGTAACCTCTACAGCAGCATGACGAGTACACATAGGGATTTGGATGGATCCTTAAGATCCTCCTACCCTCCCTTGGTCAAGAAAAATTACCATCAGCCCACTGACCAAACCGTGCACTTTGACGAAGAGGATAACAACTATCACCCATAAATTATCAAGGGGGCAAGGGTCTTAATATAAGGGTCTAGGTAGGGCAGAGTCTTTTTGCCCACAGCACACCAAGGACAAGAAGCTTCAAGAGCTAAAGAAGGAAGGAACTCCTAGGAAGAGATAACTCCAAAAGTGGGTAGTGCAATGTGGCTGGTGGGGACATGGCTTCTCATTCCAATCCAATGAAGAACCAATCTACAAACAAGAAAGTGAGGTTGGATTTCCTTCCATTGTAGACTCGTTTAGGGAGAAGCATCAAGTTTCATTAGAGCCCACACAAAGGGAATCAATGCCTCTTAAAGGAATTAGAAGTGCTACCCTTGTACAACCCATAATATTCACCCATAAATAACAAGGAGCAAATAGACAAGGAAGCCAAGAACATCATGTTGCAAGCATACCCATTATGACTAGTGGGTTACCAGTCTATGGATAGCCCATGACACATAAAAGTCATAACTCCAAAACCTTAAGAGACATTGTTAGGGATACAAGACTATGGGGATATAGAATCATCCTATGCATGGTTACCACCAAAAGCCAAACCAGGATATGCAATTGCCATGACTCCCAAACCTATCATTGAACTATCAAAAGAGAGTGATCATGCTCATATTCTTGAGGAATAGGAACAGTTTTATAAACACCATTCCAGTGGGGGTTGACCACCAAAGAGGAATGAGTTTAAAATATGTACATGACCATCCAAGGATAAGATCCTCATAGAAAAATCTCAAGGGAGACTTAGAGCTCGCACACCTACCACCACAAAAATTGAGCTTTGTGAGAATGGAAAATCACTTTTGAATTTCTGTAAGACATTAAACTCTTTACAGATATAATTAAGAAATGTTTGAAGCCTTCTAGCTAGAAGACATTGCATTTACCCTACAAAAAAGCTAGAGAGAGAAAAATATTCTAGAGAGAATGTGCTTTGTCAATACGCTTGAGCAAGATTCTTCTTCTTGATCTTAAGAGCTTAAGTGTCTAGTCAAAATTTCAATTACCCCTTTGGAGTCTTTCAACTTTGGCTGCCCATTGCTAGCAACCTAACACTCTCAAGATTCCTAGTAGGAATATATATAGCTCCATGAAAGTCTAACCTTGTGTATAGAGATTTGCACATTTGGGGGCATACGACCTCTTTGATTCTTCTTTTATTGTTGCCTTGAGGCATGCCCTTTGTTTTTTGTTATCTACCTCTCATTTCTCTTCCTTTTACTTGTTGTGAATTTAATAGAGCATGTCCTGGTGAGAGGTGCATGGTAGCATTTCATCTTGCTACGATTGAATTAATGTTCCATCTTATCTCCATCTAGGGTCTCTATCTTCATTGTGCCTTCAGGAAGCAATTTATGTAACTACTCGGTAGGGACCTTGGCCTATGTACTTAAGCTTCACTTTGGTGTTCTTGTACATGGGTACCATTTTCATGCATCTGTCCTTGAGTTCGTCTCATCAAGCCACTACTTGTGCCGCCATAGTTTTTCAACTATCAATCCATTAGCGGACCACAATCTTTTCTCACTCATCACTTAGTCTAAGGCAATTAACGTTTCTTTCACATTATATTTAGAGACTTGGAACCATGCATTCCATTATTGGCATATCGGCATCACTGTGTCAAGACAATGGAAGGTGTGTTGTTGAGACAACCACCTTGTAGGTGGTACACAGGAGGAGGCCCATAGAGTAGAGTGTAGTTTCCTACATAGTCAAATGTAGTTCTCAATGTAAACTAGCCTTCTATCCTCATGCAAAAGAAACACTTCCTTGTAGTCAACTATAGTAGCTCAATGCAAACTAGACTTCTAGCCTCAATGCAAACTAGACTTCTAGCCTCATGCAAAAGTAGCACGTCCTTGCATGCAAATGCCATGGCTTCTAGTAGAGAAAACACATGTAGCTTTTCATCAAATCATGAGAAATAGGTGGAACAACTCTAGACAATTCCACAGCCCAAAAATAGTAAATTGCAATAAGATAAAAACCAAGAATATATTGTTACAGAAACATGCAATTATGAAGACCTTCTCTGAATTGTAATAAGATAAATACCAAGAATATATTGTTAAAGAAACATGTAACAATGTGCCTAAGTGAGTCTCGTGAGTGATATGTGAATGCAAGACCCAAGGAACCTATTTATAGTGTGGTTTTATGCACATATACACACGTCTCCCAAAACTGGTTTTACACACATATACAAGCTTTTGTCCACATTACCAAGCTTGTCTACATCTTGACAATGCCTATGGGATAAAAAATTATAGTCAAGAAGGCATGTAAGACCTTGGACTATCTCTCGACCATCTTCTAAAGGAGCTCACAACATGAAGATGCATGTCGCACATCCAAGCACACTAAATCCAACACTCCACCTATCACAAGTGTGGTAACCCAATTGAAATAGGATAATAGAGATTAGTATATCTTTAAGATCATCCTTAAAAAACTTAAAAGAGTCTCCTCTTTATCTTCTAGCAATTCCCTAATCGAACATTTTCTTTCTCTTTACATCTATATCATTTGACTTGAACTATAGCTACACTTAGGATGCTTGATCAAGTGGAAAGGAAAGACCAAATTAAGCATCCTCTTGATCACATACTGTTTCTAGGTTGCAAGGTAAATAGTACAAACAATCCACCCTTTGGTTTCATTTTCCACTTTGTCAAAGGTTGTTGATGCACCAAGTAGATATGGTTCAAGCACTAAACAAGTTTCCCACAAGGAAGAGTTCTTTTTATGCTTAAATTAGATTCACCATTCATCTCACATTAAAAATAATGAAATGGAGTACTCAATATGGTCATTAGGGCCAAAAACGGCTAGAAAAGGGCTGTTTGTTAATCTAAGGATTAAGAAATTGTCCAATTGTGAATTGACACGTATACAATAGTATGGCATTCTTGTCTCCTCTAAATGTCTTCTTAACGGTTCTATTTTAGTGGCGAACGGCTAAAACGGCTTAATTTAGACGTTTACGATGGCTAACATTAAAGTTTGGGTCCAAAATAGTGACATCTTGTTCCATTTTATATTTCAAAAAATCAAGCAAGAAGATACAAAATCTTCTCTTTTCAGGCTCTGAAAACAACGCTATTGTTGCATGACGAATGAAGATCAATACAAGGATGCAACAAAAAAGACACTTAGGGCTCTTGAAAAGAGTTCAAAGTTGTAGATGAATGTGGGAGAGGGCTTGACAATAATCCCACATGGGAACTTTTGGGAGTTCTAGAATTTTTGTATAAAAGGTGGCCCATTTGAGAGCTAGAGGACTCTTTGGTCATTTGGTTGAGAGGCTCATAGAGAGAGCTTACTCCATAGCTCCTTCTCAAGTGCTCTCCCAAGGCTCTCCATTTCCATTCTTGCTTCAATCTTGTACTCTCTATTCTTTACATTTTCAATGATATGAGGTTTTGGTCTACATACTTGCTAATCTAGATTTCTTAATGATGTTTTGATTTGTGAGTTGTAGAGTGCTTGTAATGAAGCTTGTGCTTGAAATAATGTGTAGTTGAGGCTTGTGTGATAGCTCTTTGCATATTAGGTTCCTTGCATAAGTTGCATTTGTGTGCTTAAGTGTAGCCTAATCTTGATGCTTTGATTATGTAAGATTGATTGCTTGAGTGTTGAGAAGGATTGAGTAGGACTAGAAGTCATTAGTGTGTGGTTAACTCTTCTTCTCCCATTCGGGATAGCCTCTATGCGCTAACCGGGTTGCATTCACGGATTGACAAGTGTGTGGGTTGGAGTGTAGCCTCCGCTATGCTATGATGTCCCAAACAATGGCGCCGCTGCCGGGGAACGCACACCTAAGTTAGTGAAGGGTGTTAACCATTACTTCTTACTAAGTGCTCCATTGATTGCAAAATCGTGGATTAGGGTAGATTAGAGTAGAGTTTGCAAGGGCATTGAGTGTGTGATCTCAAGGGCGCCTTGTGTGTTTTCTGTTTTTTGATTAGAAGCAAGAAAATTAAAACCCCATTGCGGTAGAGTAATCCCGCCATTAATTAGCTTTAAGTGCTTTCTGTTTTTGTATTGTTTGGCATACCTTTTGTCACTAATCAACTAACACACTAACATTTGTGTTTTTTGTGTTGCGGTTGGGAGGGCTTTGTGACGCGGCCCTCATCTTTCCTTCCATCATCCTGTAAGAAGATTAGTGCCTACATCAGTGTGGGAGGCGTGAAGTTGAAGAGGCGTGGGGCTGTAGCAAGAAGTAGGAGGCGGCTTTAAAATATATATATATATATATATGTGTGTGTGTGTGAAGGAGGCGCAGCTGGCAGAGTGCTGTGGAGGGCGTCTGCAGCTAAGGCGGCTCAAGAAGGGGCTGGAGCTTGAACAAGACGTCTGGCTGAAGCTAACGAAGGCTGGCCGCAAGTAGTGCAGTGGCGAGGGCGTTGCTGCAGTGGCCAACGTAGGCCACAAGAGAGGTTGTGGCGGCGGTTGTGAAGGCGGCTGGAGGCCAGCACAAATGGCAAAGCAAGCATCGATTGGCTGCAGCTAAAGGCCAGCTGGCTGGCTACAGCTAAAGGCCAGTAGTAGGCGGCTGCGCTGAAGGCCACGAAAGCACAAGAAGGAGGAGTGACTGGCAGCTGGCTGCAGAGCAGACAAAGAAGAAAGAGGACGGGTGACTGCAGCTGAGAGCAGAGCCGCAAGAAGGAGAAGAAGGCGTAGAGCCAGGCGAAGCGATTGTTGCGAAGGTCGGGCCTCAGTTGAAGGCGAGAGCCTGGGAAAGAGAAGCAGAAGGTGAAGAAGGTGACCGGTGGTTGTGCAGCAGACTTGGAATAGGTAGTGGCCACGATGCAAGAAGGCGTGGAGACTGGCCGGTGGCCGTTGCGTGGCCATTGGCTGGCTGAAAAGGTGAAGGAACCAGCTGGCTGGCGAAGAAGCACGTGAAGAGGCTAGCGGCACGGCGACGAATTCGGAAGCGGGCGAGCGGAGGATAAGGTAGGTGGTATTTTCCATTTTTTTTATTTTTTTATTTTTATTAATTTTTCAATGTTTTTTTTGTATTTTTAAATAAAAAACAAAAAAATAATATTTTTTAAATAAAAAAAAAAGAGAAAGAAAAAACAATTAAATTTAGAAAAAAAGAAATTTAAAAAAAAGAAAAAAAAAGAATAGCAAATTTTTTTTAAAAAAAGAGGAAAAACAATTAAATTTAAAAAAAAATAATTTTTATTTTTTGAATCAATTGTTCCTTATTTAAATTTTTGCATAATTAAAGTAGCTTGCATTTTTTTATTTTTATTTTTTTAGAATTTTTGTAAATGATGCATAATTAGTAAATTCATATTTTTTATATTTGGCACGAAATTTATTAGTTAAAAAAAAAACAAACAAACAAACAAAAAAAAACCAACAAAAAGAGAAAAAAACAAAAGAAAACAAAAGAAAAGTTAAAAAAAAAATTAAAAAAAATAATAAATTTTTAAGTGTTTTTAGGAGTCTACCTTTGTGCATATTTTGTAATTCTTCATTTAAATTTTTTGCATAATTAGTATTTTCCTGCATTTTTTAATTTTTGTAACTTTGTGCATAATTAGTATTTTTTTTGGTGTGATTCATAATTTTTGTGTTTAAAAATAATAATAATAATAATAATAATAATAAAATAAAAACATAAAATTATTTAAAAAAAATCATTAAAAAAAATAAAAATAAAAAAAATAGGATAGATAGTGACGCCACACATACTCCTTTTAGTTGTATTTAGTGATTAGGTAGGATAAAATATATATATATATATATACATATATATATATATATTTTATTTAAAAACAAAAAAAAAAGATAAAAACAAAACAAAACAAAAACACATAAAAAAACCAAAAAAATTTGACCTTATGCACTGCGGTCGGGACGTCTTGTAGATTCTGCCATAGGGCCTAGGGCACCTTCTAGAGTACCTACGCAGGAAAGTGGGACCCAATCGGTAGGGAATTTGGCAGATATTGCTGAAATCCTTTCTGAATCCCAATCCGATACCCTTTCCTCCAGAACAACTAGTTCATTATCCATGGACAATCTAGGGCCGACAAATAGTCATCCCGTAGCCCCAAATAGGACACCCTCAAGATCCTTTAATCCATTTGAAGCCGACACCATGGGGTTAACACTCAATGTGAGACTCCAATATGTCTACACAAATGCTCAAGGAGCTGAGATCTTTAGGGATCCACAACAACGGTATCTTGTTAAGATCGCAGACATTTTCTCAGAACTTGATAGAGCACCTCTAGTCAATGACCAGGGTAACATGTACATGGGTGGAGATGGTGTTCGCTACGAAGTCACCTACCATCCAGAAAAGGTAGACAAATTAGGGGAGCTCTCTAAAACCGAGTTCTTAGACTTATCCGAACTTTCCAGAGCAAGGGAGTCTAGAGATGACTGGCTCATTGAGCCGGACATGCCTGGACCCTCCAATGCCCAGTCCTCAAAACCATCCATAGATGATTTACTTCTTGTAGATCTAAATTTGGAAAGGGATAGGAAAGGCAAGAGTAAAATGGATCGGGGGGCTGAAAACCAATGGGAGTTTGTACGACAAATTCCTGTGACAAAGGTCTTACAGGATGACCCACTTCAAGAGGTCTATAAGGACTCGTTAGAGGGATATTATGCCACAACTAAATTGCCACAGCTAGATCTTCCTCTAGCACTGGTGGTGGTAGTTGAGAAGCTTGCAGGACACATAAACCGAATAATTGATAAATGGGCCAATGAATACCGAACCTTAGATTGGAAAGAGATTCGGGAACTCACGTGGAAAGGACAACCATTATTCATGGAAGTGTTCTCAACAAATACAGCCAAACCAGGAGAGACAGCCTTTCTTGGAGAAACTGTTGCTCCTCCCCTACGAGAGTTCACTAGAGAGGGACCCTCAACATCCAAGTGGACCACTGCTAGTAGCCCAACTCTAGCACCAAGATATCATCCTACACCAAATGTGCGACCACAGGTCACACCACAACAACATCTTTCTCACTATAACAATTGGAGGGTAGGGGAGCTAACTCGGATTCCCATTAATGCACCTCCTGAAATGCGGGTGACAAGATCTTTGGAGGGGTTTGGTGAGGCTGGTAATAGGGTACCCACACCAATTTTGGAAACATGTGGACCATCTTTCCAAAGAGAGGAACAATTCCCACTGAGAGTAAGAGGCCGTAGGCCCTATGATGAGTATTCAAGACAAGTAAGGCCATCAACTCTTCAAAAACTGGTAAAGCAGTATGAAGGGTCGGGAGATCCTTATGACCATGTAACAGCATTTAGGCAAGCAGTTCGAGCTGAGCAAGTGGCTGATAAGCATACTCAAATTGAAGGATTTGGACTCACTCTTGAGGGAAAAGCCCTGGCTTGGTTTCAGGCATTAGAGGCTTCAGACAAATCTTCTTTACGAGTTTTGGAAGAGAGATTCATTGCTGCTTTTTCCTTGATGGGAATTCAACATGACACGGTAGCACACATCTACTCTTTCAAGCAAGGCGAGAATGAGAGTGTTAGAGACTGTGTAAATAGAATGAAGCAGTACATTAATCGTTGCCCAGAAGATGAGAAGCCCGCCCAAAGTCGATTAATTTCTCTCTTCTTAAAAGGACTCAAAAATTCAACACTGCATACACATCTCTATGCGAAGAAACATACAAATTTCAATGAGTGTTGCCATGATGCTATGGATTTCACCGATAACTTCAAGTTCCAAGATGGGTCTGGCCCAGAGGTGAAACCTAGAGATCAGTGGGGTGACGACCAAAGTTCAGGGTCTAGCGCGCTAGTAAATCCAGACCAGATAGCTAACCTAGTACTAAGGAGATTGGGACAGACCTATCGTCCACCCATGCAGCCACAACAACAGCAGCAGAGAATGAGGAGTGTACTTCCTACAGGTCCTCATCTTTGTGGAGCATGTGGCGGTAACCATAAAACAGAGGATTGTAATACCTTTTCTCCTCTAGTCACAAACCAACCCACAAAAAAGTGGTGCCAAGCCTGTGCTTGGAACTTTACCCATACCACACAGGAATGTACTCGCATTGCAAGAATGAGACAAGAACGTGAGCAGCCAAGAGGTGGAGTGGCTCCACAAATGTATCAACAGTATACTAATTTTGAACGTAAGCCACCGATGGCACAAGAGCAAGCACGACCTGTTCTTGGTGCTCAACCTCCTGCTGCAGGGACTGCTCCTGTGAGGGTTGTCGACTACGACAATTCAAATATGTGTAGAGAATTGGTAAACCCAGGCTATGTGGAGGAAGAATATGTATCATATTCATCCAAAGAAAATATCTTTGAAAGTCCCGCATACCCAAGCCCAGCACTGGACGCTCAACCAGGGGAACAAAACTCTTTAATGTTGCTAGGCGGCTACCAACCTAGGACTCCAGGCCCCTCAGGTCAATGGCAACCAAGGAAAGTAGAGGCCAAACCAATGGGCCCCTGTTATGAGTGCGGAGAACCCCATTGGGCTCGTGATTGTCCACATCGCTCAAGGCAAGCATCTCGGTCCAATACAATAGTACAACAGTTTCCACCAATTGAAAGATATTGTCTGGGGTGTTGTGTTGAACACTTCCCAAAGGATTGTCTGCTAAAACCACATGAGGAAGGCACCTCTCAACCAAAGGTCTCACTCAACCTTGTAGGGGCAGTTCCATCGCCACCTTCATCTGAGAATGAGGATGTCGTGCCACTTAGAGTCATGACTAGATCACAGACACGAAATGCAGAAATGCAAACTGATGAGACACCTCGAACTAGGGATGCAAAAACAAATCTAGTGGACAAGACCCTACAGTCCAATAGAAAAAAAACCACTCGAAGGAAGAAGAACCGAAACAAGCAAACTAAAAGTGCATCCACTAGTTCTCAAGAAGCCTCAAAACAAAACATGAGGGATAAAACTTTTACATCCCAAGAAGTGCATGAGGAACATCAACCTCAACCTGGGCCTAGTGTTAAATAAGATGAGGCTAGTACGACTGAGGATAGTTCTGGGGGTTCTGTTTTTGTGGATAAAGTGAATGAGACTCTAGAGGCCATCATTGATGCTCATAGAAGTCGCATTGCAGCTTTATCTGAGCTACCCAAGAAGCTTCAAGAATACCCAAACCCTCGTGAGGAGAAGATCAATCTAGCTGTACATCAGCAACTCATTAGGGAAGCTCAGTCAATACTTGAGGGACCACCACCACCTATTCCTCGGGGCCCAACCTCTCTTAAGCCAACATTAGAAACCATACCAGAAGTGTCATCAAGTCGGGAAATGAAAAGTGAGCTCATTTCACAAGCTCAAAGGTCTGCACCAATTGACACCCAATTGAAAGGAGGTAATCTGCCACCACCTAGCCTTGTCTTCCCATGCAATGATGAAGTTATTGATGCTAATGAGGACATGGCAAATGAGATGTGGGCTACAGTTCATGAGAAAGTTCATGAGAACATGTCTTCTATTAGTTCGCCTCCATTCTCTGAGGTGGATTTTACCAGGGGCACGGAAAACAAATTTAGACGCCCAAGCATCCAGGAGGAAGTTCAAACAATTGTTTCTCCTAGAAGTAAGCATACAATGAAAACCTTACCATCATATCTGGGAGAATATGAGAACTGTTCTCAAACCTTGAGGATACCCTCCATGCATAAAAGGTTGACAAAGGAGAAAGATATGAGTATGGTGCAAGCTATTTTGTCAGCACCAGTGGCTTGTACCTTACCTTTGCTTGATTTGATAAAAATTCGACCTAAGTTGTGGAATGATATTGCCACATGTTTGTCAGAGCAGGTATTGCTACAAAAGGGTCACCATGAGTGTACTATACACCCTGAGACAAAACATGTTATGCCAGCTCCTATCAACAAAGTAGGAAAATTTTGTGAAGACGATCAGGGAAATGCTACCCTCCCATTAGAAGTGCGAAAAGTATCTTCAACTGCAATACTTGATAGTGGTGCAGGAGTGGGCATTGTGACAAGGTCCATTTGGGAAAAATGGGGCAAACCAGCTATTAGGAGTACCAGGATGCGCTTGCAGCTAGCAGATGGAAGCTTAGAACATCCCCTTGGACTGCTTGAGAACATATTGGTCACCACATGTGGGATTGAATATGCGCACACCTTTGCAGTAGTAGATTTTGGAAAACATCCAAACTATGAAGTGATATTGGGTAGACCATTCATGCAACAATTTCAAATGATTCAAGATTGGGGATACAATTATTTGTACCTCCGACATGATTCTGTCATCACAAGGGTCAACCTAAGGAATCACTCATATCGTGATGTAACAAGGTCTCCAATAGATGAGTTTGATTCTGCTTCATCTGAGGGCTCAAGAGTTACATTATCAGACGGACGAGAAGATCTGTGGATGTGTGGAGCCTCATGTAGGGATTTCAACATTGAGAGACTTAAGGGTAATCGAAGTGTATCAGACGAGGCATACATTCCACAACCCTTCCCTGAGCATTTAATTGATCCACTAGAATGGAGTCAAGTCCTTGCAACATTATCGACATGTGCTTTACCGAAACCAATTCAATTTTGTGACTCAGATGGATATGATATTATTCCTATACGAATGGTACAACCACGTGATCTTCTAGATGATTTGTACTATAGGAATGCATCCACAACAACACTGTATGTAGAGAAAGTCTCTGCTACTCAACAAGCTTTATCATGTCAAAAGGGCGGTGTTTCTACCTTACACAACCCACTTTCAAAATCTGCTCTTGAAGCTCCAAAACAAATGATGTGGATAATTGATGAGTACTCAAGTGAGGGTCATGGCTGGCATGTTCCAACTACTCTAGTTGCCGCTCAAAGACGGCCAGGCAAGAAGGAATTATCAATGTGGCTACCCAAAGATGCGTACAAACTTGTACCATCTAGTCCAGTTACTAAGCCTCCTAAAAAGCACATCATTTCCAAGCCTAAACCTCGGATTGTTACTCGATGGGTCCCAAAACATGTTCTTAAAGCACAAGGCTACTATGCGAGGGCAACGGTAATTTGGCTTCCAAAATGCCATGCTTTGCTAGGGGTAAAAGAGTGTTTCCGAAAGATGCCAAAAGCCACCCTTGATTTTCCATACCAGTGGGTGCAAAAGAAATCAACACAAACTCTTCAAGAAAGGAAAGGTGGCTGTGCTAGCACCTACAAATCTACTTGTGTTGATCTTCCTAAAACATGTATTGAAACACCGGTTGTCCCGATTTCTCCTTATTACCCAATACCACCATCAACTGGTGTACCTATGACAACTCCAAATGAGTCTCATTTGAGCATAGATTCTAGCATTTCAAAGCCTAAATCCTCTTATCTTGCTCAAATTCCGAGACAATTGCTCAAATTCCCACCTCTTAAAAAGGACATACCTAAAACCAAAGATAAGGCATTAACACTACAATTGAAGCTCTTTGGTAGATCAATGTTTGCATAGAGTGGTTCCTTATGCCTTTAGAGGATTATGTTCTTTTTGAGATAATTTCCACCACCAGGGCAAGGGTAAGCTCAGTGACTCCATAATAAGATCGACAAGCCAGGGCACTTTTCTCCCATTGGGTTTTTCCCCTCGGCTATATTCGGTGTTTGGCACCAATGGCAAATTTTATTCTTTTCTTTTCTTTTCTTGTTTGTTAATAAAAATTTTGCAGAGATCTCCGTAAAAAAACAAGAGCATCAAACACGCCCCAATAGTCCACCTATCGTGCACACAAATTAGGAAGGGGGGAGACATGCTACGCCTACAAAGATCAAGGAGGAGCAATCTGCACAAAATCAACAATGCATCAATGCAAACGAACAACATCAACAGGGCACTACAACAAGTGTATTCAAATCTTAATCTTTATTTCTTTATGTGCTCTTATCTTTCGAATATATGGTTTGCATGTTCACACAATGTTGGCTGGTTTAAGTTTTTGATTAGTTGTTAAAATATGGTGAGTGAATTCTAGACTCTTAGAAGACTTAGTAAAAGATATTTCTATCTAAAGACAGTGTAGGATATATACCAAGGGAGTATGCCAAGTTCTTATGCTTTCAAGGTATATTAAGTGGTAGCTACCTCTTAGATATGAGCTAGGTGCTAGGAGTAATAATAATTTATAAAAAAAATTATACCCTTAAAAAAAATGTACAAAGTAAATTGAGACATGACGTGTCTACAGCCATGAGAAATGCTTGGTAGGACCTGGGGTTGTCTTAGCACCTTGGGGCCGATGCCTTGGTTTCCATGGGGTGAACACTGATGTCTAAAAGCTTCAAAAAAAGACCTTTGAGGAATCTATCGCCTTGATGGATGTTGGTAGGACTCTGGGGTACACTATGGGCCCTCGAGACCGATGTCCTCATCTTCATGGGGTACTCCTTAGGTCATAAAAGAAAGAAAAAGGGTCTGTCGCCCTTGAGATACTTAGCGGTCGTTAGATTCTCTTGGCGGAGGTCTCTTGGCCATTGCTTGGGTCTCTTTGGGATAGAACCTTAATCTTTATCACCTTCTACACACATTAAAAAAAAAAAAAAAAGAGAGTTCCAATCACCTTTGCTCATATTTAGGAGTAGGTTTGCCACTTAGGAACTTACATACTTGTAGGACATTGAGACTGCGGTCATAACCGGCGGTGTACAAAGCACACTTGCCTTTGCATAGCACTATCTACCACTTAAGTCTCACTTTGACTAGTCTTTACTCACCTATTTTAGGACTCATTAAAACTTTAATCAGCCTTGCACTTGTATGCTCACGTGTGAAATTATCATTGCTGGTTTTTCTTTTCTTTTCTTTTTTTCAATAAAAGACTTTACTTGTATCCATTGTTTTTTTGTTGCAGCTCTTGCTACTACCGCGCTCGAGGACGTGCGCAAAATAGGAAGGGGGGAGTGTTGCATGACGAATGAAGATCAATACAAGGATGCAACAAAAAAGACACTTAGGGCTCTTGAAAAGAGTTCAAAGTTGTAGATGAATGTGGGAGAGGGCTTGACAATAATCCCACATGGGAACTTTTGGGAGTTCTAGAATTTTTGTATAAAAGGTGGCCCATTTGAGAGCTAGAGGACTCTTTGGTCATTTGGTTGAGAGGCTCATAGAGAGAGCTTACTCCATAGCTCCTTCTCAAGTGCTCTCCCAAGGCTCTCCATTTCCATTCTTGCTTCAATCTTGTACTCTCTATTCTTTACATTTTCAATGATATGAGGTTTTGGTCTACATACTTGCTAATCTAGATTTCTTAATGATGTTTTGATTTGTGAGTTGTAGAGTGCTTGTAATGAAGCTTGTGCTTGAAATAATGTGTAGTTGAGGCTTGTGTGATAGCTCTTTGCATATTAGGTTCCTTGCATAAGTTGCATTTGTGTGCTTAAGTGTAGCCTAATCTTGATGCTTTGATTATGTAAGATTGATTGCTTGAGTGTTGAGAAGGATTGAGTAGGACTAGAAGTCATTAGTGTGTGGTTAACTCTTCTTCTCCCATTCGGGATAGCCTCTATGCGCTAACCGGGTTGCATTCACGGATTGACAAGTGTGTGGGTTGGAGTGTAGCCTCCGCTATGCTATGATGTCCCAAACAGCTATTAATGACAAAACACCAAATTTTTTCAAACGTCTACTTTCCACCTTCCCTCCATTTTGGTATGGCTCATTCCCTTTTCCACCTTCCCTCCATTTTGGCATATGGATTATTCTCCTTTCTTTGCATCTTCAAAAGACTCACTATTTTTCTCTCATCTGTGAGCTTCTATGGCGTCCTCACATCGTCCTTCTCATAATATAACTTCTTGTGATTTTCATAACACCAGAGAGGATGGTGTTGGGAAACCCATGTCTTTTCGTGTGAATGATTGGGTAACAATGCTTCCCTCTTGCAAAGGTGCCCACAGGGTGAAAAGAACCAAGCGAAATCCCATTGGAAAGGTCGTGTTCTTACCTTCAAAGTGACCGACAATGGCTGGCTTGCAAAAGTTCAACATGTCTACATGGCCAAAGACATGGTGTTGAACTTGGATGAACATCCAATTCTCCATTCTTACTGTAATTTAACAAAACTTTATCTATTTGATACAACACAATATTTCTCCTTCTGATATATTTGTTGTTTGTTTAATTTTAGTTATCTTTCCATCAACAGCTGTGGAGTGGCAGCCTGTTGTTGAGAGCTTAAGTGGCACATTCAAAGCAATTCACAAGGGGATTGCAGATGTAATGTATGCAGACAAACCACCCTCATTTTACAAATCAGTGGTGGATATATTTGTGTATTTTGCAGAATACAGGGTTCCATCTCAAGAGAAGGTGTTCATGGAGAATTCTATGACATACCTATTCCCACATTAATGTCACTCGAATGGGAAGTTCCTGATCCAAATGCCATAATAAGCTTCAAATCCAAAATCAAAGATGATATTCTTAAAGCTATGTCTCCTGGAAGGCTTTCAAGAAGGATAAAAATTTAATGGTTCTTGCCTATACATGTCTTTGTGGCATGTTTCAATACAATGGAATTGGAGAGGACAAGAATGATGTGGCTTAATAGAAGACTATCCTACTGATCTGGACACTGTACTTGGAGAAGGATGGAGTACCAAGGAAACTTTTCATATTGGCAACAATATCAGTTGTAGAGTAAGCCCAAATTCTATGTCTATCTCATACCAACTATGTCGTCAATCCCTAGTTTTGGGCTATGACTATAGGAGATGGAAAAGCAAGCTTGGTAGTTGGGTCCCTTTGGATTCTGAAGAGAATTGTCCAGAGTTTGAATTTAACATCATAGTCCATCCATTCATAGATCCTAGGAACCTTATAGTAACATCAAACTGGAGACTACAACATGTAAGAGAGTCGCTTGAGTTTCTGGACGAAACATCACTTGAATATAGATTCAAAGTAGATGATATTGTTGTCAGTACAAGGATGGAGAGTGTAACCTCATGCATCACATGTCTTCCCCCGAAAAAAGTTGTATTTGAGCCACTTGCAAGGGCAAGTTTGTTAAGCTGAAAAGGATTTCTCCAATAATGTAATTAATATATTCTGCTAAATTTCATCTTGACTTCTTCACAAAAATGGTCAACATATTGTTCGCAACACAAAACAAGGTTTAACAGTTGAATTGATATTGAATTTAAGTACAAAATATAGTCCCAAAAAGGGTGTGTTCATATGGACAAAATGAACAAAACAAAAGCCAATTTGTGGAATCACTCAACAAAATCAACTTTTCTTTTGGCATGGGATGACCCTGGATCTTTAGAGAATCTTTCTCTCTTCTGTTTGCTTTGATCAAATTTGGCTGATTGAGGTTCAAGTTCCAGTGTTTTGAGCTCTTGAGGTGTTGGAAAGGAAGACTTTGCAGTGGATTCCTCAACTGGTGGTAAGTTGGGCTCTTCTCTGAGATCTTTAGGTGTTGGCGAGGGAGATTTGGCAGTGGGGTCTGGTTTTGGAGAAGGCTCTTTGGAGGTTGGCTTTGGAGACTTGGCAGTCTTCTTGGGGGACATGAAAAAGATATTGAATGGAGAGTCAACATTTGCCCTCTTACTTTATTTGTTAGATGAACGACGCTTCTGAATTTTAAATTTCACTGGTGAGTGAAACGGAAGACCTTTAGTAGCACTCTTCTCTTTGACAGGGGTCTTCTCTTTGACAGGGGTCTTCTCTTTGATTGGGGTTTTCTCTTTGACAGGGGTCTTCTCTTTGATAGGAGTCTTCTCTTGAGCTGGTGAAGAGCTCTTCTCTTTAGCAGGAGGGCTAGGGGTTTTCTCTATAGCCTAAGGGCTCTTCCCTTTAGAATGGGTCTTCTCTTTAGTAGTGCTCTTTTTCCCCTTGGAAGATCTGCTCTTAGTAGGGCTCTTCTTTCTTTCCTTCTTCTCTTTGGCAGAGGTCTTTTTCTTTTTGGATGAGCTATCCTTGACATGGCTTTTCTTCTCCTCCTTTTTTCTTTTCTTTGAAGTTGTACCCTTGGCTCCTTTCTTAGGTGGAAAGGGGGAATCAAGATGAGCTATCCTTGACATGGCTTTTCTTCTCCTCCTTTTTTCTTTTCTTTGAAGTTGTACCCTTGGCTCCTTTCTTAGGTGGAAAGGGGGAATCAGGATCAACTGGATCCAATCGCTTGATTCGGGGTATGGCCAAGTGATAGGGGAGGATCCAGAACCAAGCGATGAAGAAGGTCCGATTTGTATGGAGGAGCGCTATCGCTTGAATCCGGGACTAAGCGATGAGAAGGATCCGAGATGTTCGGATGAGATCTATCGCTTGATATGGGTGAGAAGGGTAAAAGAAGATTCCGGGAATTTCGGAGGAGCAATTTCGCTTGATACCGTGTGGGTGAAAAATAGAAATGTTTTCATGAAAATTAAATTTTTATACCTCAATCCGTCCGTACATAGGACCGTTGGATAACGTGTCATGCAATCATTTTTGCCACGTGGCATAAACGGTCACTATTTAAGGTATTTTTGCCACGCTCCACGTGCTTCATCGGATATTCTCAAAAACTCTCTCTCGTTTTTTTTCAAACCTTCGAATTGCCAAGGCCCACACCAGATGATAGAAACATTCCTTAACTTTTGGACCACTTATTTTCGCTTAGTCGGGTTCTATTTTGTTGCAAGCTCTATTTTGCAAAAACTCTCTCTTTTTTTTCGAACCTTCGAATTGCCAAAGCCCGCACCAAGCGATAGAAGCATTCCAAAACTTTTGGACTACTTATTTTCGCTTAGTTCGGGCTCTGCCATATAGTGACTTCCAGGCCTTCTTCAGAATTGTTCCAGTGTTTTTCTCAAATATCACAATGAGTAAAAGTGTTGAGGGATGACATGAACTTGTTGAAGAAAACCCAAGTGAAAGACTCTTGAATGCTATTTTGCAAGATGGTCATGACATGAAGGTATACGCAGATGCAGTGGAGATATTCAATCCAAGGTTTGTTCTTTCGGATGTTTGATGAAGCTTAAGGACATTCTTGAAGAGGAGTACAAACAATTTGAAATGTCAATTGAAGGTCATTGTTTTCATATCAGAGACAATGATTTTTGTCACCTTACCGATTTTACTCAGTTGTCAGTGGAGAAAGCCAAAGTTACAAAGAGGTTCAGTAGATTTTCAAATAGAATCTCTTTCACATGCCCTTCATCCATTTCTTGTCCAATTCATAAGGAACTTTGTAACCTTGTCCCCAAAGATGTCTCCTTTCTTTTCTTTCTATTTTTGAGAGCAGAAATACAAGATAAAGAGCAAGAATAAGATATTGATGTAGAGAAGGAGGAAGAAAACTTAAATGTCACTACAGTCTCAAAGCTAGAGAAAAGTGAGATTTTAGAAGAGGAAGAAATTGATGTTCAAGCTGAGGAGAAAGAAAGTGCAAATCTTGATGTTGCTGAATTTAGGGCTTTCACTGTTACTGAATTGGAACACAACTTTGTTTCACGCTTAAAATAGTTTTTTCTGAACTAAAAACGGGTACCCGGAATGGGTTTAATTAAGCTTTTAAGCCTTTAATCTGCGAACTTCCGACCTAAAATAGTAACTATCCAGGCGTCTAATCAATGAATGGAACACGCCCCCATGGTCATGGGGCAAGGCCGGACATTTTCGTCAAAAAAGAATTTTTGACCCCCAGGACGACGGCGGGCGGCCGGCGTGGGCCCCACCACGGGCGCCGCCCGTGAAAAAAACCGACAATCCACCCGGGACACCTAAGCGTGTACACGACCTAGACGCACCCTCCAGCACACCCCTACACGTACCCCTTCCTCCCAGAACCCTCTATCCACAGGTGTCGCGCTCTCTCTCTCTTGGGGACACCTCCACCCCCGTGTGTCACACTTTCTCTCTCCTCGAGACACCTCCACCCCCAGGTGTCTCACGCCCACACTCTCTCCCGGACACCTACACCACCCAGGTGTCACCTTCCCGCACCCGGACGTCCACCCTCCAGCACCTATAAAACGACCCTCCCAGCCCCCTTCTCCAGACAAGCCCCCAGCAAGCCCCTACGCGCAAGCCCTCTCTCAAGCTCTAGGACATGTCCTACACTCTTCTCCCCCCCCGTGTGAATAGACTTAAAGTGTGCTTCTCCTCTAACCCTTGCCTTACTCTTCTGCCTCCCTAGACGTACACTCTTCTCAAGAGCTCTCCAAGTTAAGGACACCCTCACCCTCTCAATTCCCGCCCCCCATATGCGGCGACTTAAACTTAGGCTAAGAGGTCGTTCTTACCCATAAGCCCAACAAGCTTTTCTTACCCCAAACGGACTCCGTTTTCGTATCCGTTTGAACCAGTAGAATTCTCTCTTTTCTCTCCACGCTCCCAACCTCTTATATTCACCTCGTTTTCTCTCTATCCTCTTAAAACTCTAGTGCTCCTATGGCACCGAAACGCCGCCGAATTGAAGAACCACATACTGCCCAAGGAGGGAATGAAGCGAATTGCGTCCCTGCAAATCGACTTCGCCCCTCTTGAAGCGAATAGGCACGAAAACGATAACCAGGTTGGTCATTTAACAAGTTTAAGTAAAATTCTCTCTTATGAAGCTTAATGCAAAGATTCGAAATATTAGGAAAGGAACCAAGGTTAAACCCCTAGTATAGATGGCTTAAAGTACCTTATGGTCACTCTTAAGTAAAGTTATAAGAAAATAATCTTGCTTTTGAATCATTGTCTTTCCGAAACGATGGTTTTTGTTAATATGTGAATTCATTGAATAAAGGCTATGTCTCTTTTTATTGGATACACTACTGGTTTATTGCTAACATGCAGGTACAGCTTCTCCCCCCCTTAGCTAACTCCGTGCTTGCCTGTGTAGCCGGGCGGAGGATATAGCGAGGCCGGGAGTCGGCCCAGGGTAATCCCCTCCTATGCCACTGGGAATTGGATTTCACCACCAGGGTGATGTATATATGCTGCCTAGTTCTGTGGGTCCAGGCTAGTGTGGTGACTTAACCCCCACCTCATGAGGAGACGTCCCCTCCGAAGGGCGAGAGGGTTTAGTACAAGCGTCAGTACTACCTGAGGGGGTGACAGGACGGCTTGGCCCTCATCGGCTGGCTGACGACGAGGGGAGACAGTCCGTGAGGTTTACCCAGCTGGTTGAGGCTAGAAGATCGAATTCTAGATCATTCGATGTGGTTGTGGTTGTGGTTGTGATTGGATTGTGGTTATGGTTATGGTTATGGTTTGGACATGAAGTTTGGATTGGAATATCGGCCCGGTTCCAGGGTCTTTGTAAATATTTTTCACTGTAAGTATGTTTGTTGATTTCAATGTTGTGCTAAGGAAGATATCTTTTAAGGAATCAAGTGTAATTAATTAACAAAGGAATTTGTTTTTAAGTGTTTCACAGTGTGGTAGGACTTAATTAGAAAATAATTGAACGGGTGAGTGTGTGGAAAGTGGGAGAACGGATGCCCTGACGGTACCATTCTAAGGATGGGTGGACCCGATCAGTCGGGTAGCTTTCTACTAGTCGTAACTTACGATACTTAGGGAATAATAGAGTCCCGAACAAGACTTGTTTTAGGGGACCGAGCCAGCGCGGCCGTGCCTCATGAAGTACGGGGGGGAAAAGGCGTTGGCTTCCTTGAACCAAGTGTGGGTCTTGTTCCATCTCCACGCACATTTCGTGCTGGGGATTAGAATTTCCTTTAGGATGACTATGCTTTCCCTGCGAGATAGAGTTAGGTCCGTCCGTTTGCTCGTAACCTCGTATTTCTACGAGATCGAGGTGTCGTCAATCGGAAAATAACACGAGACTTAATCGCCTATCAAAAGGATTCCCCCGCCCTACGGGTCGGGGTCCTTACAGGTTTGCACCTCATCGTTGGTGACAATGGTGGCATAGCCGCCTCTTGTGTGTACAAGTGAACCTTCCTCCACCTGTGCAAAAGCAGTAAGGCTGATCATAAAGGTGACGATCCTTATTTCCAGCAGGTCAGCTAATTGGGGGTTGGCCAACTTTGTGTGCTTTGCCACATTAGCCCATAATGTGCCCTCTCCAGCCAAGGAAATTAATTCTTCTAAATCAGAGCAACAAGGAGCTCGTAGAGGGTATGGCATATTGTGTTGCTCTGTTGTTTTGACCTCAGAGTAGGCTTCTGGCATGATCCAGTGGCTCAAATGGAATGACTTGCATGAGGACCTTGAACATCAATTTTGGCTTTAAGAGAGGATTGCCAAGCGGGAATGAAACCCTCATACTCGCACTAGACAATGATTCCAAAATTGTGTCATTAGTTAGGGCTTCAATATTATCCTATGGAATAGGATAGCATACCTCTAAAGGGTGCCGTTTGTGGAGACGGATGAGGTACTAGTATCTCCGTGGGGGCGAGAGGGTTAGTGGGAAAATCTGGCTGATGAGGAATGAAGGTTGAGAAAATGTAGTCACCTTCAGATGTGTTAGTAGGTGGTGTATTAGGATAGGGGCTAAGTAGCTTACTAGCAACATTAGAATGAGAATTCTTCTTGACCCTTACCTGTGCTAGGGGGTGGGTGGCTAGGCTTATGAGATTTTATAAATTCTTGTAAGTCAAGGATTTCCTCAAGATTGATAGTAGGATATTCAATGTGGGTAGCATCAAAATTGTACTGTACATTTGTGAACATGGCTTCTAAGTGTTTGTAGATATTAGAGTATAGCTTTAGAATTCCAAAAGGATGATACAAAGTAGACTCACATAAGTTAAGATGTTGGTGAGTATTATATACTTTGAGCGACCCATGACTAATAATCCAATGATAACTACATGCTACCATCTCATAGTTGGCCGGTGTCTCGGAATGTCATATGGGACAAACAGGTCTAAATTTTCGACATTGTTGTCCAAAATTTCAGAATTTTAGAGGAGCCGACACCAACTACAAAGGTTTAACACTATAGGATGTAATGGGTAAAAGAAGATGTCTTGTGGATTAGTTAATAGTATGTCCCCCCACAAAATTCCCATTATTATTGTAGGGTCAGCATCTCGTTCAATATTTTTCTTAATTAGGGTTAGTTCACCTAGGCCTATGTCTTCAGATAGATTTATATCATAAATGAAGTAAAGAGAGAGTTAGTGTAGACAAAAACAAAGTGAGAGTTTGAGGAGGGGCTCAAGGAGTTACTGGCAACAACTGACCCAACTTCGAGGCATGCTCAAGGAGTAGGCATAGGTCATCCCTCGCGGTAGGCTCCGACAGTTGACTTCTATCTTGGATTGCCAACCAACGTTCTAACCCTTGTAAGCGAGGGGGGTCATTGTTGCTGATGAGGAGGTTTGATATTAGAGTTTCCCGAACCATCCTTGTAGCATCCAACTCCTCAAATCTTGGATTACCAACCAACATTCTAACCCTTGTAATAAGCGAGGGTGTTGTTGAGGAGGTTTGATATTGCAGTTTTCTGAACCATCCTTGTAGCATCCAACTCCTCAAATCTCCGGGTTGCATCCTCTTGGGCACGCCTGGCTGTTGCTTCTCTTTCTTGAGCTTCGGTGATTCGTTGGAGCCTTTCGGCAGCCAAGCAGCCTTTGAATGTCCTGTAGTTGCTGTGTAAGTTGTGCCATTGCTTCTTGGTGGGCCAATTCTTTCCTTTGCATTTCAACCTAGCTTGCACTTATAGTGTCGTTAAGTGTTCTTATTTTTTTTGCATGGGCCTTGTTTGATTGTTCTCTCTCTTGTTGTAATTGAGTTGCCCTCTCCTCCACTCCTTTTAGATCTGAGGCTAGCTACTGGATCTGGCATAGCAGCTCTTCTTCTTTAGCCCTAGAATTGTGCTGGAGCTCTTATACTTGGTGGGCATGAAGTGCTATGAGCCCATTGGTGTGGGTGACCTCCTTTTGAAGTTTCTCTTTATCTTGTTCTAGCTTTGCCTTGAGGTCTACATTTTCTTCAATTCTTTGTACAATGGTTTAGCTGAGGACCATATTATTACTTTCTAGGGTTTTATATATGTTCTCCATAGCCTTCAAGCTTTTCATTATGACATCTTTATGTGTGGCTTCAGGTGCTACCAAGTGGTCCTTTAAGGTTTGCACTTGTGTGTTTGAGTCATTAACTAAGGACCATATTATTACTTTGCAAGGTTTTATATATGTTCTCCATAGTCTTCAAGCTTTTCATTATGACATCTTTATGTGTGGCTTCAAGTGCTACCAAGTGGTCCTTTAAGGTTTGCACTTGTGTGTTTGAGTCATTAACCTACTTCCAAAGGGTAGCGTTACAATCATGGAGCATGTGTGTTGTCAGGAGGTGGCAATGCCATACCTTTTGCTCCTGATCCCAGAGTGCACTTGTGCTTGCGCCTTCTTTGAGTCCAGCCCATGGTTGGTTCAGTAGCTCATCCACCCTTCCATTGTCTTTTGCATGAATTGTTGATAGTCAACTTTTTATAAGGAGGCCAGCTGGGGTATTCTTTCCTCATCTTCCAATCACCTTCTTTGCTTGGGCTTGATGGCTTTGCACTTCTTTGTCTTTTCCTTGCATCATTATGGGCTATTGTTTCATGTACTTGAGCCATTCTACCTCAACGCCTTGTGTTTCCTCAGCCTATATTGATGCTTCTTATTCTCGGGTGCTGTCTCTGTTGGTGTGTGTGCCAAAGCTAATTCTTTAAGTGGGGATAGGTCTGTGAATATCAGCTGTGTCGGGCTCATCGGGGGAGTAACTTGTTGCATGGGCTCCTGTGTGGCTTGGCTAATGGTGGTTTCTTGCAATGCTTCTTGGTATGTTTGGATTTCCTGTGCCACCTCTGCTTCTAATCTTTGTGATTCAGCACAGCTATATCTGGGATGATCCCCCTCATTTTCTTCTCTATCTTCTTCTTTCTCCCCTTTTTTTATCTCCTTCATTATTTCATGGGTCTCCATTAAGACTGCTTGCTCCTCTTGCATGACTTCAGTTATCAGTGTTTGTTGCTCTGGCAAGCAGTGCTAGTTGCAGGTGCTCCATTGGTTCGGGCTCTGGGAGAGGCCTTTTTGCCACGTGATTAAGAACTTGGGTGAGCAGGTACCGGTTGCAAATCTTGGACTGGTGAGAGCCTTCAAATAGTTCTCCATCTCTCTATGAATATAGTAGACCCAGTCCTCCTCCTTCTCTTCATGTATCTTAACAATTCTATTCAAAGGCACCCTGTTGTATCTATCCACGGGCTTGACTTGCATCATTAATGACATGGCCCTCCAAGCTTTTTCTGTAGCCTCATCACGGATGTTCTCGTACTCGGCTCCATTGGAGTTGTAAGAAATTTTCTTTAGCATTACGTCCAGAGGCATTTTGTCGAATGCGTGGGTGTGGACTTTGACTGCTACTGGCGGGAGCTGCAGAGAGCATCACATATGAGCTCTTCAATGATCAAGGAGCTACTCTCTGTAGTGCCATTAGCCTTCTAGAATTTGGAGGCACTCTGGGCTATGGTAATGTAGGGCTACCTTTCCATGGGCTATGGTAATGTAGGGCTACCTTTCCATGGGCCGTAAGGGCTTCTTTTACTTCAGCAGCCTCTTCCAGAATTTGGAGGCACTCTGGGCTATGGTAATGTAGGGCTACCTTTCCATGGGCTATAAGGGCTTCTTTGTATGATGGCCCCATGGAAAGCTTGGGCATAAGGGCCCAAAAAATTCAGCTTCAGGACCCGCACTGGTTTCTTTTTCTGACTTGGTGGGGATCCTATGGTGCTGGCTTGAGTGGAAGCTAGGGTCTCAATAGCTTCTGACTCCGAGGCTGACATCTGTACATGAACAGCACATCAACCTTCTAACTTGTGGGGTAGAAGGTACCATTTCCCTTTTTTTTCCTTTTTTTTAAACCAGTTAGTTGAAATGAGAAGTGTGTTAGTGTAGGAGTTTTCACAGGGTGTGTTAATGGACAAGTGAAAGCTGTGGCATAAAGGTGTAGGGTCTAAGTGGTTTCGTAAACCTGCAGGCCGTGAAGTTAGGCTCCGTGAAGTTACAGTTACGTGAAGTGGGTTTCGTGAACCGATAGGGTTCCATTAAGTTAGGTTTCGTGAAGTGAGGCTTTGTGAACCTATGAGGTTCCGTGAAACGGTGAGGTTCCATGAAACATTGAGGTTCCGTGTGAAATATGGTTTTGTGAAGTTAGGTTTCATGAAGTGAGGCGTGAACCAGTGAGATTCCGTGAAATACAGTTTCATCAAGTTAGGTTTCGTGAACCAGTGAGGTTCCGTGAAACGGTGAGGTTCCGTGAACCGGTGAGGTTCTATGAAACGGTGAGGTTCCATGAACCCGTGAGGTTTTGTGAAGTTAGGGTTACGTGAAGTTAGGTTTTATGAACCGATGAAGTTCCATGAAGTTAGGTTTTGTGAAGTGAGATTTCATGAACCTGAGAGGATTCGTGAGGTTCCATGAAATGGTGAGGTTCCGTGAGGTTTTGTGAAGTTAGGGTTATGTGAAGTGAGGTTTCGTGAACCTACAGTTTCATGAACCTCCAATTTCGTGAAACTATAGTTTCACGAACCTAAGGTTCCATGAAACTACAAGGTGATAACCCGTGAAACCTTAGTGAAGGTGCCAAGTTATTTTATTGGTTTTCCATTTTTTCTTCCGTTTTGTTAAAGATTGTGCTTCATGCAAGTGGGGATACCGTGAAGAAATTTTAGAATAATTATAATTCAGTTGTTATTTATGTACAAAAAGTATTGTCAAGAAGATATTGATCATAACATGAAGATCAAAAAATAAAAAGGAAAAAGAAAACAAAAAGGAAATGGACGAAGCTCCCACCTCGATAGAAGACAGTCGATTATAGCATGAAAATCCGAGATGGATGATGCACAAGGATCAACAGCGGAAGCGCAAGCGAGAAGCAATGGTCACACAATGCAAAATGACGAGAAAGGAAAGAAATTTGATTTTATAACATAGTCGTCGGCGGATAGGGCGGCTGCCTTAATGAAGAAAACCATGTGGCATCATTTGATTGGCTCGTGATTGAGAAATACCGTTTCATGAAACGTGAACTCTTTTTGAACTAATGCAGTCGTTTTAGTTCTATGTGTGGGAGTTTTTAATTCTTCCTTCCACCTAACTGAACAATGTTGTTACTGGGTCCTGTGGTTGAGGGCTTTTATCTTTGTCCCTTTGCTAAACTTCTTTGTTTCTACCTTTAGGTTCCCTATTCAGTTCTGTGTGGCTGAAGTGGCTATTGTCATTGCTTTGGCAATTCCCAACCCATTTTGTTGGGTTTTCTTTTTCCTCCACACAAAGGTTGGCGAGGTTCCTACATGGGTTGGGAATTGATGCTATATGCTTTTACTACTCTTTCCTTTGTGTGACTTGAATTGCTTGTGGTGTTGGGCACTGAGTGGGGTTTGGGTACCCATATTGCCGTATTGCCTTGGTAGTATCCTTGTGCTCATAGAGTAAATCTTTTTTGACCCATTGCTTATGGAACCCTTGTGGGCTATTGGGATGCTTGGAGTCCTGCCAATCTGTTTGTGTAAGCGAGGTCTGACTTTTGATTTCCTTGTGGATTTTTCTTGCGTTGTCCCCATATTATTCATCTTCTCCTTCTTGTGGGGTTGGCTTTTAAGTTGAATCTTGGGCACCCACTTGTGTGTACCCTGAGATTTTGGGTATTGTTTACAAGTTTCGTGGGAGGACTGATGCTTGTTCTGTTTTATGAGGTCATGTTACTGTATTCGGTGTTGTTTTTTCATCAATCATGATCTGTTTCCCTCTATTTGTCATCAATCTCCATAATGGTATGGACATGACCTTGTCACCCTCGTTCAAGAATGCTATCCTCTCTTCCCATTGGATATTGCATTTTCTAGCTTAGATCCAGGATCATCCTAGAATCATTTCCTCTTCCATGGAACCTGCAGGCATGACAAACACCTTCCCAACCAAGGAATTTTTTTGATGGAAATGTTAACACTTAAAAATCCCTCAGCTCTCGTAGTTATTAAGTGCACAGTGTGTACTTGCCCATCAATGGGTTTAAGGCGTGGTCTATATAATGCTACCTAGGTTTCATACGAGATCAAGTTATGACTTGATCACGTATCTACTAGTGCAATGCTCATTGCATGGACTTTAGCTGTATTTAGTCCCACCTTGAGTCATGCTGGCTCAATGTTCACTTCCTCTTAGTCCAAGAGAGTCAAGGAAGCCATGTTGACATGTAATAATCTCTTCTGGAGTAATTATTTAGCTTTCGCCTCCCTTGCCTTAGCCTCTTCTTGAGTTTGCTGGGTTTTTTCCTTTGCGAGCTGTTTCTGTTGTTTTAAGAGATGTTCTTGCAAGAGCATCTCTTGGGTCAGTGGTCCAAAATATTTTTTGAGTTTTCTTCCATTGACGTAACCCTCTATCTCTATGCCGTCAATCGTCTCAATTCGAATTAACCCCTGAGTTGTGATCTCAAACACTCGGAATGGTCCCAGGCCTCTATATTTGAGTTTCTTTTCCTGGTGCTTCCTACACCATACATGAGGACAAGGTCCCCCGTTTCCAATTCTTTTTGTTTTAGATTTTTGTCAAACCAATGCTTCCTGCATAGTTTCTCGACCATGAGTCCATGTGATGCTATTAGCCTGGTCTCATCAAGCTTCTCTAAGTCAATTAGACTTTCAGCTAATTCATTCTACGTCAGATGTTCTTGTACTGCAATCCTTCAGCTCGGGACTAGGTATTCCATAGGCATTACTACCTCAACACCATAAGCTAGATAGAAGGGAGTGTATCCCATCGCTACCTTATATGATGTTCAATACGCCCATAGGGTTGCTATCACCTTATGTTCCCAGTCTGTTCGACTTGCTTCCAAGGTTTTTGTCAAGATAGTACACAAAATTTTATTTGTACTCTCTGCTTGACCATTAGGATAATAAGGTGATGATTTCCGATGGACCACTAAGAATCCCGCAAGTAAATGATCAATCACCTCATTAATAAAATGTGAGCCATGATCACTAACTAATTCTAATGGGGGCAGCCGAGCCTTGAGATAATTTGCTGGTGTAAGAATTTTGATGTTGTTCATGCATCAACTCTCTTTGAGGCTCTGGCTTCTGCCCATTTTTTGAAATAGTTCGTGGGGCCACGATCACATATCGGGCTTGGGATGGATGTGCTGCTGGACTAATAGGTCCCACAAAATCTGCTCCCCATTTTTTGAATGGTTGTCTTACAATAATAGGGGTGGGCGGCATCTTGTCCTTTTGTTGTGGGGTAGCGAAACACTAACATTCTTCGCACCTTTTGACAAATTCTATGGTGTCTTTGAGTAACGTAGGCCACCATAATCCTGCTTGAAACACTTTGTGATCCATGATCTCTTCAGCAAAATGCCCTCCTACTATCCCTAAATGAGCTTCATCTAATATCGCACAAACTCATCTTCTCTCACATATCTTCTTAGCACATTATCTTTTCCTTGCTTATATAGTTCTCCTGCAAATCATAAGGTGTAGCACACTTGATAAGCCACCGCATTTTATCTTTGTTCAAAGGTATCTCTTGTGAAAAACCATGAGCTAGATAATCTGATATTTCCTCGCTCCATTCGGGTACCATGTCCAATTTGAACAAAAAAGCATCAGGGAGATCATCTTCAACACCAGTTGTTGGTTCCCCATTTGGAATTCTTGACATATGATCGGCTAACACATGTTGTGTTCCTTTCTTTTACCGTCGTGACTGTAAAGTCGAATTCCAACAATAATAACAACCAACGTGTGATTCTCCCCATGGTGCAAGGCTTATTCACTAAGTATAATAAGGCTTGATGGTCCACGAAGAATATGAATTTGTTTGCCCCAATAGGAAATGTTGATACTTCTTGAGAGCGTAAACCATGGCCAATCATTCCCTCTCTATTGTGGTGTAGTTCACCTCTGCATCATTTAACTAACGGACGACTAGCAAGACTGGATAGTTAACTGACGACTAGCGAAGCAGACTGGATAGTCCAATTTGAACTCACCAGGCTGGGCTAGTACACATCCAATAGCAATGTTTGATGCATCAATATGCACATGAAATATGAGATCCTGATTGGGGGGCCGTAGAATTGGCGCGCTAGCCAATGCTTACTTCAGTCGATCATATGCTTTCTGGCATTCCTCAGTCCATTCAAAGACAATGAGTAGCTTGTATAATGGTTTGGCGATTTCAGCATAGAAAATTATGAAACAGCAATTATACCCCACATGGCCCATAAATCTTTGCACACCTTTGTAATTAGTAGGCGGTGGCAGCTCCAATATCAACTCGACCTTGCTCTATCATTCGTGGATATACCGTTCTTTGAGATAATGTGTCCCAATATCACATCGTGTTTGACCCAAAACTAACACTTTAAAGGGTTCAGGGATATATGATATAATCAACATCGCTTGAACACTTTCCTTAAGCAAGCCAGATTGTCTGCCCATCGAGAGCGTGCACACAGATCATCAACATGAATACCTCCAACCACTTCTATAAGTAGTCTTTGAAGGTTGTACACATCAATCATCGTTGAAATGTTGCTGGGGCATTGGTGAGACCGAAGGGCATAACCTTGTATGCAAATGTCCCCCAAATCATATTGAAAGGTGTCTTATGCTGGTCCTCTAGTGCTATGGACACCTGGTTGTAGCCAGAGAATCCATCCAAGAAGTTGTAAGCTTCTTCACCAGCCACTCTTTCCAAACATTTTTCGTATATAGGGTAGTGGATAATAGTCTTTCCTGGTAGCTACGTTGACCTTTTTAAGATCAACACATACCCTAAGTTTTCCATTCTTTTTTGGCACCATTACGATTGATGAGACAACCAATCCGTATGTTCGATTTCATAGATGAAATCCGGAGTAATGAGCTTGTCTATTTCCTCCTTTACAATTGTCGCCGCATACTTAGGATTCATCTGGTATGATTTCTACCTGGTTGGCCATGACCCTTCCATGATTGGAATTCATAAAAAAGCATCCAACAAAAGCGGCATCCATCAAATATAATGTACACCAAAATTGGCGCCCATAGAAAAAAAATGCATTCTTCAAGAAAAAGCGTGAAATCAATTTGCATTAAGCTCTTTTAGGGCACATAACAAGTATTTACTCTTAGCTCTTTTAGCAACTAGCCTTAATGACGTGTGCTAAACAAGAACACAATCAAGAATCGATTTCCAATCCCTCATATAGAGGACATTTTTGATAAGCTAGAAGGTTCATCTTACTTTAGTAGGATAGACCTTAAAAGTGGCTATCATCAAATAAGGATAGTACCTCATGACATCCATAAGATTGCTTTTTGTACACAGGTTGTCTTCTATGAGTACGTGGTGATGGCCTTTGGTCTTACAAATGCTCTAGCAACCTTAATAGGTTGATGGAAATATTAGTTAGGAAGCATAGGGCATACACTCGAGTGTTCTCGATGATATTATCATCTACTCTAGGACAATGAAAGAACACAAAGAGCACTTAAAGGCAATTTTTGAATTGCGTGTTAATAGACTTTATGTAAATGAGAAGAAAAGTGAGTTCTTCCTTAATGCGGTAAGGTACCTTGGTCATAGGATCTCTAAGGAGGGTATCCAAATGGATCCCGAGAAGCTTAAGGTAATAGATGAGTGGCCACAACCGAAGAACCTTCATGAGTTAAGAAGCTTTATTGGCATGTGCTCCTATTATAGATGCTTTATTTCAAAGTTCTCTATAATAGTGGGTCCACTCCATGATTTGACAAGAAAAAGGTCAAATTTCAATGGACCATGAAAGAAGAGAATGCTTTTAAAGAGCTCAGGGAGAGACTTATGAACAAAACCACTTATTTCCCAATTTTCATAAGCCTTTTGAAGTTCATTTGTGATGCTTGTGGTGATAGCATTGGGGCTATTCTTCCTCAAGAAGGACATCCTATAACTTATGAAAGTAGAAGGTTGAACTCATAAGAACAAGTACTAGGAATCTATGAGAAAGAACTGCTTGCAGTTATTCATGCTCTAGATTCTCGGAAGTATTACTTATTGGGTACACCCTTCATAACACGTACAGATCATCAAAGCATTACTTATTGGGTACACCCTCTATAATACGTATAGATCACCAAAGCATTAAATACTTTCTTATGCAAAACAAGATTTCTGACAAAAGCAAATGAGATGGGCTAATTTTCTCTCTCAGTTTCATTTTCACATAGCCCACAATCCTGGAAAGCAAAATTCAGTTGCGGGTGCATGCTTATGGGGGCCTAGAGTAAATGTTGTCTCCATAGCACATAATCATGATCTTGCAAGTATGATTGACAAGTATGCACAAGATGAAGACTATATCTCTATCATGGAAGATTTAGAGAGTAGCAAGGCCCATGAACCTTTCTCACTAAAGAAGGATTCCTCTTGCATGGTTCACGATTATGTAACCAAGGAACTTCGATGAGAAGCTAATGTATGAGGCTCATGCTCCAACATATGTAGGGCATTGTGATATCCAAGCCACTACTCAAGCAATAGAAACTTACTTCTGTTGGCCCTCTATGCAAGGGCATCCATGATTATGTAGAACAATGCACCGTATCTCAAAAGGTCATGTATGACAGAGGAAAAGCCCCTAGATTGTTGCAACATTGCCAATTCTAGAGCTCCATGATGGGAGAGTATTTCAATGGACTTCATCTTTGGATTGTCCAACTCCATACATGGAAATACGAGTATATGGACAATGGTAGACCGATTGAGTAAATAGGCTCATTTCATACCTGTTAAGAAGACTATTAAGTCGCACCACATGGCTACCATATTCATATCACAAATTTTCAAGTACCACGGGATGCCAAGTTCAATAGTCCATCATGAAAATGGTAATGAGGGCTTTTTTTTGACAATTTTGGACAAGAACTAAGCGCCCTCCCCCTCACATGCCCTACCCATACTCCACTTCTCTCTAGCCACACGGATGCTAATTTTGGCACCACTTTCCACCTTTGCAAGTCGTGAGCTTGAAGGAGGTATATCTCTCTCATCACAAGGAAATTTGGAGTGTTCAAGCCCTCAAGTGAAAGCTCTCACAAAGCTTTTCAAGCTCAAGCACTCATATTGAAATCAAGTTGCATTAAGCTCTTTTAAGGCAAATAACAAGTATTTACTCTTAGCTCTTTTAGCAACTAGCCTTAATGACACTTATGATTTCCTTATAGTTAATGCCCTTAGTAGTGATAGCATGTGATAAGAACAACATAGCGGCTAATGCATTCATTTAGCAACTCACACACATATACAATTAGCATACAAGCACATTAAAGCAAGATCTTGACACAATCAACACAAGATTGAGGGTCGGATTTCTTGAGGCCAACCACCCCTTGAAAGGCTTTGTGTTAATCTTTGCTCTTGAACTCTTTACAAACAGAGAGTAGCTTGAATTAATACATCATTAGGACCATGGAGGTAGGCTAGGATCTCCATAACCCATGAGCTTGTTGGCTTGCTTCTTCCTTGCACTAGGTTGTCCTCTTCTCAAAGCCTCAATGGCTATTCAAGCCAAGATTACTTGCAGAGAAAAGGAGAGCTTTGAAGAGGATTGGGAAGGAGCTTGAGCTGAAAGTGCTCCATAGCCTAAGTATCATACTTAGCTACCAAGGGGTGGTACATAATCTTAAGCATATAGCTTACATATGAGTGCTTCCGCTAGAAGAGCATTGTGAGAGCTTTCACTTGTGCTTTTGATCACTCTAATTAGCTTCTTAATGAGAGAGATAAACCTCCTTGAAGTTCACGACTTGATGAGGTGGAAAGTGATGCCAGTTTTAGCATCCATGTGGCTAGAGAGAGGTGGAGCATGGGCAGGTCATGGGAGGAGGAGGACGCCTAGTTCTTGCCCTCTAATTGGGTTAAAAGTGTCACAAATTGGCCAGAAAAAGCCCTCATTCACATTTTCATTATTCTTTGCCCTCACTCCCACTTTTGTCACCTCTCGTAAGCTGTATTTTAGCAATTTTTAAGTCCTTTGGAGGCTCGTTTGTACTCCATAAAATACTGGTGAGATCCTAGGAAAATTTTCCATGCACTTGTGAATTGGAATTCACCTTTTGGCACTTTCATAGCCTTGAATTCATTTCCATACATGCCTTATTGTCCAACAATATGTGCTTTCTTGTGCTTCTTTCCCAAATGGCCACTTTTAGAGAGAGAAAAGCCTTGATAAAGAACAAAACTCATCAAAATTAAGTTCTTATGACATTACCCGTCCCTTGAAATCGTAGTCATCCCTTGACGATGCTTGTATCAAGTGAAAGGAATCCCATCTATGCTCTTGACGATGCTTGTATCAAGTGAAAGGAATCCCATCTATGCTCTGGATCCACATTTGAGCAAGATTACATTCCTGAACTAGATGGCAAGTCTAGTAGGTGTTTAGGAGACAAAGTCATCATTAAACTATTCCTTGGAAAAATTGGTGTACACACATAAAACATTTTAATGCACATTAGTAAAGAAAAAAAAAGAACATTGCATTAAATCTTTAAACAATTTTATACATTGATGTCTTGGTTATCATTTAAATCATGAAGGAACTTATAATCTTGCAAACAGGGCAAGAGAATCCTTCAGTTTTGGTGTTCATGCATCCATTTAGCATCTTCAAGAGGAGAATTCTTAAACTTAATTAAATAGATGTGTATTACCTTACCACTTCGAAGAATGTTATCCTCATGCTTAAGGATGGCCTCAGATTGTAGGATCTCCTCTTGGTTGTCAATCTCAGGAGGATCCTCTTCACACACATGCGATAGGACCCATCCTTCTTTTGCACTAACAACATAGGTGAGCAAAAGGGAGATGAACTAGGTCGTACCATCCCCTTCTTAAGAAGCTCATTCACTTGAGATAGTATCTCTTCTTGTTGTGCATGAGAGACACGATATGGGGGCTTATTAGGGGGTGTGCTACCTAGAACTAATTCAATCCTATGGTCATCCTCTCCTCGTGAAGGAGGTAACTCACTAGGGATAGAATCTGTAAAATAATCACTATATGCTTCAAGGAAAGACATCATCACATTAAAGCTTATATTAGTATTAGACATTTGCGAGAGTGTATCATGAGAGGAAGGAGAGTCTTTGAAAAAAACCATATACACAAAAAGAGAAGATTTTATTGACTTTTGTATAGCATCACTAGACACAATAGTTATGGTGGTTCCCTTCCTCTCAGTGTTAATACTAATGGCTTTACCTCTATGATGAAAAGTGATAACCCTATTAGAATAAGTGAGTTGTATGGCCATGCGATGAAACCATGGCGCCCCTAAGATAACATCCTCATGCAATAAAGGAGATACATAAAACTCCTCTTGATCAACATACTCTTGAACATGTAGCCTAAGCTTCCCAATCAATGGTGTGACAGGGATGTTGCCCTTTAAAGGCTCCATCGGCATCAAGTGTAGGTCCCATTTCTTCAGTATTGATGCCTAGTTTTGAAGAATGCGCGTGGAGTGTGTGGGAATGTGTGAAGTAGCACAGAGATGGAGAAGAAGAAGAAGACACAAGAAGTGGACTCCTTGTCACAATGAGTGACTAGGGTTTGACAGAGTCCTTATTAGTTAGACTATAAAGAATGGTGTCTGCCCGCCCACTTAGTTAGGGCTGGCACAATGGGCTTTACCACCCCAACAACTTCCCACTTAAAGGCCAATGTGCCTTTAAGTAATGGGGTGCCTATATATATATATATCTACATATACATATAAAAATGGTAGAAATGATTATCTACCGAATGCCCATCAAAGTCCAACAATGTGCGAACCGCTTCTGAAGGAAGCCCCTTGTAAGAAGATCTGTAGGGTTTTCATTGGTGTGAACCTTGGCAAGCTGCATCCGCTTATCCTCCAACACCACAAATGAAGTGAAACTTCATAGCCACACGCTTTGTCTTCACATGAAGCACTGGATTCTTTGCTAGCTGTATAGCGCTTTGACTATCACAATGTAGCATTGACATCTCAATGCTTATGCCCAAGTCTCCCACTGAAGAGAGTGTGTGTGCGGCGAGAGCATGTGCGTGTGTGAGCGTAGAGAAGAGGGAGAGAGAGACACAGTCGATTGGACTCCTTATCACATGATGTGTGATGAGGGTTTTAGTCCTTATTAATATAAGTAAAGTGAATGGTTCCGTTGGTTAGTCCGGCTGCCCAAGTAGTGGGCCTAGCACATTGGGCTTTACCATCCCAACCACCTCCCACTTAAAAGACAATGCAGCCTCTTCCAGAATTTGGAGGCACTCTGGGCTATGGTAGTGTAGGGCTACCTTTCCATGGGCTATAAGGGCTTCTTTGTTGATGATGGCCCCATGGAAAGCTTAGGCATAAGGGCCCAAAAAAATCAGCTTCAGGACCTGCACTGGTTTCTTTTTCTGACTTGGTGGGGATCCTATGGCGCTGGTTTGAGTGGAAGCTAGGGTCTCAATAGCTTCTGACTCCGAGGCCGACATCTGTACATGAACAGCACATCAATCTTCTAACTGGTGGGGTAGTAGGTACCATTTCCCTTTTTTTTCCTTTTCTTTAAACCGGTTAGTTGAAATGAGAAGTGTGTTAGTGTAGGAGTAATCATAGGGTGTGTTAATGGACAAGTGAAAGCTGTGGCGTAAAGGTGTAGGGTCTAAGTGGTTTCGTAAACTTGCAGGCCATGAAGTTAGGCTCCGTGAAGTTACAGTTACATGAAGTGGGTTTCGTGAACCGATAGGGTTCCATTAAGTTAGGTTTCGTGAAGTGAGGTTTTGTGAACCTATGAGGTTCCGTGAAACGGTGAGGTTCCGTGAAACGGTAAGGTTCCGTGTGAAATACGGTTTTGTGAAGTTAGGTTTCATGAAGTGAGGTTTCGTGAACCGGTGTGAAATACAGTTTCATCAAGTTAGGTTTCATGAACCGGTGAGGTTCCGTGAAACGGTGAGGTTTCGTGAACCGGTGAAATGGTGAGGTTCCGTGAACCCGTGAGGTTTTGTGAAGTTAGGGTTATGTGAAGTTAGGTTTTGTGAACCGATGAAGTTCCATGAAGTTAGGTTTTGTGAAGTGAGATTTTGTGAACCTGAGAGGTTTCGTGAGGTTCCGTGAAATGGTGAGGTTCCGTGAGGTTTTGTGAAGTTAGGGTTATGTGAAGTGAGGTTTCGTGAACCTACAGTTTCGTGAACCTCCAATTTCGTGAAACTATAGTTTCACGAACCTGAGGTTCCATGAAACTACAGGGTGATAATCCCGTGAAACCTTAGTGAAGGTGCCAAGTTATTTTATTGGTTTTCCATTTTTTCTTCCATTGTTAAAGATTGTGCTTCATGCAAGTGGGGATATCGTGAAGAAATTTTAGAATAATTATAATTCAGTTGTGTTATTTATGCACAAAAAGTATTGTCAAGAAGATATTGATCATAACATGAAAATGGACGAATCTCCCACCTTGATACAAGACAATCGATTATAGCATGAAAATCCGAGACGGACGATGCACAATGATCAACAGCGGAAGCGCAAGCGAGAAGCAATGGTCACACAATGCAAAATGACGAGAAAGGAAAGAAATTTGATTTTATAACGTAGTCGTCAGCGGACAGGGCGCCTGCCTTAATGAAGAAAACCACGTGGCATCATTTGATTGGCTCGTGATTGAGAAATACCGTTTCATGACGTGAACTCTTTTTGAACTAGTTCACGGTGTGAACATTTTTGAACTGGTTCACTGCATGAACATTTGTGAATCGGTTCATAGCGTGAACATTTTTGGATTATGAATGCACAAGATTGATACCTTCTATTTTTTTCCTTCATGCTCAAGCATTCAAACATGCATGTAATGAGTGAATGATACCCTGCTTACCTTGTATCCATTGTGTAACCATTAGATACCTTCATTTTTAATTGCCACGAAAACCAAGGTGACACCTGGTTTAATTGTCACCAAAACCAAGGTGACACCTGGGCACTTCTGTCGTTTTAGTTCTATGTGGGAGTTTTTAATTCTTCCTTCCACCTAACTGAACAATGTTGTTACTGGGTCCTGTGGTTGAGGGCTTTTATCTTTGTCCCTTTGCTAAACTTCTTTGTTTCTACCTTTAGGTTCCCTGTTCAGTTCTGTGACCAAAGTGGCTATTGTCATTGCTTTGGCAATTCCCAACCCATTTTGTTGGGTTTTCTTTTTCCTCCACACAAAGGTTGGCGAGGTTCCTGCATGGGTTGGGAATTGATGCTATATGCTTTTACTACTCTTTCCTTTGTGTGACTTGAATTGCTTGTGGTGTTGGGCACTGAGTGGGGTTTGGGTACCCATATTGCCGTATTGCCTTGGTAGTATCCTTGTGCTCATAGAGTAAATCTTTTTTGACCCATTGCTTATGGAACCCTTGTGGGCTATTGGGATGCTTGGAGTCCTGCCAATCTGTTTGTGTAAGCCAGGTCTGACTTTTGATTTCTTTGTGGATTTTTCTTGCGTTGTCCCCATATTATTCATCTTCTCCTTCTTGTGGGGTTGGATTTTAAGTTGAATCTTGGGCACCCACTTCTGTGTACCCTGAGATTTTGGGTATTGTTTGCAAGTTTCGTGGGAGGACTGATGCTTGTTTTGTTTTATGAGGTCATGTTACTGTATTCGGTGTCGTTTTTTCATCAATCATGATATGTTTCCCTTTGAGTTTTCTTCCATTGACGCACCTCTATCTGTATGCCGTCAATCATCTCAATTCGAATTAACCCCTGAGGTGTGATCTCAAACACTCGCAATGGTCCCAGGCCTCTATATTTGAGTTCATGTTACTGTATTCGGTGTCGTTTTTTCATCAATCATGATATGTTTCCCTTTGAGTTTTCTTCCATTGACGTAACCCTCTATCCCAGGCCTCTATATTTGAGTTTCTTTTCCTGGTGCTTCCTACACCATACATGAGGACAAGGTCCCCCGTTTCCAATTCTTTTTGTTTTAGATTTTTGTCAAACCAATGCTTCCTGCGTAGTTTCTCGACCATGAGTCCATGTGATGCTATTAGCCTGGTCTCATCAAGCTTCTCTAAGTCAATTAGACTTTCAGCTAATTCATTCTACGTCAGATGTTCTTGTACTGTAATCCTTCAGCTCGGGACTAGGTATTCCATAGGCATTACTGCCTCAACACCATAAGCTAGATAGAAGGGAGTGTATCCCATCACTACCTTATATGATGTTCAATATGCCCATAGGGCTGCTATCAGCTTATGTTCCCAGTCTGTTCGACTTGCTTCCAAGGTTTTTGTCAAGATAGTACACAAAATTTTATTTGTACTCTCTGCTTGACCATTAGCCTGTGGATAATAAGGTGATGATTTCCGATGGACCACTAAGAATCCCGCAAGTAAATGATCAATCACCTCATTAATAAAATGTGAGCCATGATCACAACTAATTCTAATGGGGGCAACCGAACCTTGAGATAATTTGCTGGTGTAAGAATTTTGATGCTGTTCGTGCATCAACTCTCTTTGAGACTCTCGCTTCTGCCCATTTTTTGAAATAGTCCATGGCCACGATCACATATCGGGCTTAGGATGGATGTGCTGCTGGACTAATAGGTCCCACAAAATCTGCTCCCCATTTTTTGAATGGTTGTCTTACAATAATAGGGACGAGCGGCATCTTGTCCTTTTGTTGTGGGATAGCGAAACACTAACATTCTTCACACCTTTTGACAAATTCTATGGTGTCTTCGAATAACGTAGGCCACCATAATCCTGCTTGAAACACTGCGATCCATGATCTCTTCAGCAAAATGGCCTCCTACTATCCCTAAATGAGCTTCATCTAATATCACACCTCATCTTCTCTCACATATCTTCTTAGCACATTATCTTTTCCTAGCTTATATAGTTCTCCTGAAAATCATAAGGTGCAGCACGCTTGATAAGCCACCGCATTTTATCTTTGTTCAAAGGTATCTCTTGTGAAAAACCATGAGCTAGATAATCTGATATTTCCTCGCTCCATTCGGGTACCATGTCCAATTTGAACAAAAAAGCATCAGGGAGATCATCTTCAACACTAGTTGTTGGTTCCCCATTTGGAATTCTTGACATATGATCGGCTAACACATGTTGTGTTCCTTTTCTTACCGCCTTGACTGTAAAGTCGAATTCCAACAATAATAGCAACAACCAACATGTGATTCTCCCCGTGGTGCAAGGCTTATTCACTAAGTATAATAAGGCTTGATGGTCCACGAAGAATATGAATTTGTTTACCAATAGGAAATGTCAATACTTCTTGACAGCGTAAACCATGGCCAATCATTCCCTCTCTATTGTGGTGTAGTTCACCTCTGCATCATTTAACTGATGGGACGACTAGCAAAGCAGATTGGATAGTTAACTGACGACTAGCGAAGCAGACTGGATAGTTAACTGACGACTAGCGAAGCAGACTGGATAGTTAACTGACGACTAGAAAAGCAGACTGGATAGTCCAATTTGAACTCACCACGTTGGGCTAGTACACATCCAATAGCAACGTTTGATGCATTAATATGCACATGAAATATGAGATCCCAATTGGGGGGCCATAGAATTGGCGCGCTAGCCAATGCTTGCTTCATTCGATCATATGCCTCCTGGTATTCCTCAGTCCATTCAAAGACAATCAATAGCTTGTACAATGGTTTGGCGATTTCAGCATAGAAAATTATGAAATAGCAATTATACCCCACATGGCCCATAAATCTTTGCACACCTTTGTAATTAGTCGGCGGTGGCAGCTCCAATATCAACTCGACCTTGCTCTATCATTTGTGGAAATACCATTCTTTGAGACAATGTGTCCCAATATCACACCGTGTTTGACCCAAAACTGACACTTTAAAGGGTTCAGGGATATACGATATAATCGACATCGCTCGAACACTTTCCTTCAGCAAGCCAGATTGTTTGCCCATCGAGAGCGTGCACACAGATCATCAACATGAATACCTCCAACCACTTCTATAAGTAGTCTTTGAAGGTTGTACACATCAATCTCATGGTTGAAATATTGCTGGGGCATTGGTGAGACCGAAGGACATAACCTTGTATGCAAATGTCCCCCAAATCATATTGAAAGGTGTCTTATGTTGGTCCTCTGGTGCTATGGACACCTGATTGTAGCCGGAGAATCCATCCAAGAAGTTGTAAGCTTCTTCACCAGCCACTCTTTCCAAAACATTTTCCGTATATAGGGTAGTGGATAATAGTCTTTCTTGGTAGCTACGTTGACCTTTTTAAGATCAACACATACCCTAAGTTTTCCATTCTTTTTTGGCACCATTACGATTGATGACAACCAATCCGTATGTTTGATTTCATAGATGAAATCCAAAGTAATGAGCTTGTCTATTTTCTCCTTTACAATTGCCGCCGCATACTTAGGATTCATCTGGTATGATTTCTGCCTGGTTGGCCTTGACCCTTTCATGATTGGAATTGTATGTTGTACTACCTCAGGTGGTCCCCCTTCATCTCCTTGTAATTAACTCCTTAAGGAGAGCAACGAGCTCAACTTCTTCAGTCGAAGTCAAGTCCTTAACAATGTATACGAGTCTAGCTTCCTCCCCTAGTTCCACAATATCAACTTCCTTGACTTCTATCGGGCCATCGTATGATGTGGACAGCCCATCCTCCTTAACCCTTGTTGCCAATCGGACCACTTTCCACTCGTCTCAATAGTAGTATAGGTTTTGAAGTGGTCGAGTACTGAGAGCAATTCTGGTTTGTCCTCATTTTCACTTTCTGTTTTAGTCATAATCTTTCTAGCCTCACGTTTTGATTCTACCAAGGCTTTATTGTGTTTTCGACGCCCAGCTTTTGTAAGCTTAGGTGTTCCTAGCTCTTGAAGGGGGTGACTCTCTCCTTGTGTCTTCCTTCTAGTGATATCTTACTCAACTCCTCATTCCAATCCTTAGAAAACTCATCATGTACCTTAGTGGCCTCAAGGTATCTCAACCACTAGGCATCCATGGATTTTCTTTGTAATAGGGCATTTCACATCGGGCAATATATCATTTCTATTTTCACCACCTTTTGAGGTGTTGAGCATTGGTACAGCCTTGTGTTATGGTCCCTTCTCTATACTAGAGGTCTCCTCTTTTGATGCTTCATCAATGGTCTGCCAATATACCATACAGACAAAGGTCGTGGTGGGGACAGTTCCAGATTCCACATACTGGGTCCCCCTGGGTTGCATCACATGCATTGAGTTTTCACTGAAGTCCAGAGGAGGAAATGACAGAGGTCGTGGTGGGGACAGTTCCAGATTCCACATACTGGGTCCCCCTGGGTTGCATACTGGGTCCCCCTATGGTAGCTAACACATGCATTGAGTTTTCACTGAAGTCCAGAGGAGGAAATGACGCATACATTTCCGTTTCCTCTTCTTCCTTGGAATTTCCCACCAAGGGCTGGCATATATTGTATAGATGTGGTTCGTTTTATTATGACCGAATCATTACCAAACAATTGCCCTTCCATGGGATGTGATTTGTTGAAATGTCAAGCTCGTATACAGCTGGAGGATAGCACATGGGTGCTGACAGAGTGACAGTATGGTAGATAGATATCGTGTGGTGTGTTTATGGCCGCGTCCAGCTGGTCATGTGTGGTGTGGACATTACATTAGGTTTACTTTGTAGTGTGGACATAACACTATGTGTGTTCTCCTTTGTGTGTGTGAGAGAGATGATGACTATGGCTTCTCTCCTTCTTTATGATTGATGTATATGGATTAGGGTTTGCTTCTCTTGTGTGTGCTCCCTCCTGCTTCTGTTTTTTATCATGGTATCAGAGCCTAGAGCTCATTAGCTGTGTTGTGAGAGTGAGTGAGAGAAGAGGGAAGAAGAAGAAAAAGCTGTGAAGGAAGCCATTGGAGCTTGGAGCAAAGGAGAAGCTGTGGAGCTCACCTCGGTTACAGATCTGAAGCTTGGCCTAACTGGTAAGAGTAGCAAAACTCCCTTGAGCGGATTGCAGGTGCCAAAGAGCAGGTTCAGTGAAGATTGAAGTGCATAAAGCAAGCAGAAAATTTCTGGTTTTTCTCTAAGCTTTCATGGAAAGCTTGAAGTGAATGTACTCTTGGCAAATGTATACACAAAGGCACGTGTATTTGAACTAGCACATGTATTAGCAAAGTGGGCACAAGCAACATACAGAATCTTGAAGCAGATTGATGCATACAGATTTGAGGAAAATCAAGTGGAAGTGAACTTATGCAGAAGTTTCTGGTTTTTCACAAAACAGTGGACATACCCCCCATGGAGGATTGCAGAAGTTAGAGGAAGAATTGAGCCAAACCCCTTATACCCATGATGCATTAGGTCATTGCTAAGAGGCCTATCATGTCAATGGTGTAAAGCCCTCTCCCCAGGACCCCTACAAGCAGGCGGCGCATTCTGGAGCTGAAGTCCTGATAGTTTTCCATAAAACTCATGTAATTCACTCAATACTACTCCATGTGATGCCATTCAAAGCTTGGGGAGTTTAGCAAAGACATTGCTAAGGCCTTGTGATGCTTGGTTGTAGCTCATTTGATGTATTTGGAGCTCATTGAAGTCATTTATCAGAGGTGTGCAGGTTTGCAGAAAGTCTGTCCACAAACAGAGCATTTTTAATCAAAGCATTAATCCTTGTCTATATCAAATTGGCTTAATTCCTTTGGTACAAGTAAAGTCCTATGAGTTTCTAAACTTTTGATTCAAAAAGTTTTGAATTTGGATAAGATTTGAAGGAGATAGAGCACTTTTAGTGAGAGGTGGTACTGACAGATGCAGAAAAAAGCAAACCAGGGAGCTACAAAAATTGGTGGTTCTCATTCACCTTGAAGAATTTGATCAAACCCTTCTAGGATATGTTGGAGAAATGTGTTGGGAAGCCAATGCAAGTTGAATCATTGAATTTGGACAAGATTTGAAGGATTTAGAGCATAATCTTGACTGGTTACTGGCGAGAAATTACTGGCGAGAAAAAAACCAAAAAAAATTTTGTGAAGGAGTATCATTTGGTTTCAACTTTGATCGAGTGTACATTGTTGGTGAATCATTGTGGGATGTTAATGCACACAATTTGAAAGCATTTTATGTGATTTGGAGAGATTTGAAGCTTTACAGGTCCGGCATACAACTTGTCAAAGGGGTACATCTACTATATTTTTGCAACAATGGGAGATGGTCCGATACAGATTGTTGGAGAGAAGCTTGACCGCACTAACTTTCAAGTGTGGAAGTTTCGAATGAAGAGTTTTTTGAAAGGCAAAGGTTTATGGAGTCTTGTCTCGGAGGAAGACCCGGAGCCATACCTACCTCCTCAACCAAATAATGCTCAGTTACTGGCTCACAAGCAATGGGTCAAGCGGTCTTCGAAAGTGTTGCATTATTTTTCAATATGTGTAACAGATGCCTTGCTTATTCACATCCAAGATGCAGATACACCGAAAGAAGCATGGGGTATATTGTGCCGAATGTATGAGACAGACACTGGTGCAAGGAAGATACAACTAAAGCAACAGATTCACAGTGTAACACGAAGGAATAGAAGTATACATGAGTATGTTCAGGAAATCAAGGGTTATGCAGATTCCTTGTCATCAATCCATGCCCCAATGGATGATGATGATTTGGTTGCTCTCACATTGCGTGGTTTAGGCAAAGAATACAAATCTTTTGACACTTCCATCTCAGTAAGGTTGGGAGGAATGCCAGACTTTAATGAGCTTGTGTCATTGCTCATTGTGGAGGAATTGAAGCTTGTCCTTGGTGGTATGAGTGTTACAGGTGGTGCATCCTCGTCAAGCAATGATGAGCATGCAAGGAATCAGGCTTTTTACTCATCTCGAGGCTTTCGAGGCAGGGGGAGATTTACCCCTCGAGGCCGTGGAGGACGTGGTTGGAATGACAGGTCTACTCAACCACAATCCAATTAGAATTTTCAGAGTTCACAGTCATCATTTGGATCACGTGGAGGTCGTGGATTTCAATCCCATAGGGGGAGATTTGGAACAGGTGCTCGTGGTAGAGGACGATGGCAAGGTCCTCAACAAAATTTGAATGGGATTGAATGTCACTATTGTGGCAAACTTGGACATATGGCAAAAGATTGTTACAAAAAGCAGAATGATATGAGGAATGGAAGACCACAACATGGAAATTATGCATCTACTAGTAACAATGATGGGAGTTCAAATCATCTTTTTGCAATGAAGCACATTATGGGGACAATAGATTCTCAGAATGCAGGAGATGAGTCATGGTATATGGATTCAGGTGCCTCAAACCACATGACATGTCATGGTGAGTGGTTTGAGAAGATGCAACCATTGGATACAAATGGTTATGTGGTCACAGGAGATGATACTCAGCATCTTATAACACATGTTGGCAGTGTGCCATTGAGGATGCATGATGGAAATGTGAAGAATATGTCAGAAGTGTTATATGTACCATCCATCACAAAGAATTTGGCATCAGTGGGCCAAATGGTTGAGCAGGGATTACAAGTAAGATTCAATGAGAATGGCTGTTTTGTGGAAGACTTTAAGCATGGCTGTAGATTGATTGCCAAGGGCAAGAAGGAAGGAAGGTTGTTCAAATTGGATGCAGGAATACCAGAATTGAGCTCAGCCATGTTTTCAAAGAGCAATGGGATTGTGCAGGACATTGACATGTGGCACAAGAGGATTGGACATGTCAATATACAAAGATTAAAGAACATGCAAACAAGAGGCATTGTCAGTGGATTGCCTCGATTCAAATATGACGGACATATGCATGTTTGTGAAGCCTGTCAGTTTGGAAAGTAGGCAAGGTTGAGGTTTCCTAGAGAAGGAAATATGAGTAACAGGCCACTTGAGATAGTACACAGTGATGTATGGGGCCCTGCACAAAATCCATCTATCAAAGGAAGTCTATACTATGTGATATTTATAGATGACTTCAGCAGGATGACATGGATATATTTTTTGAAAGAGAAGAGTGAAGTGCTGGAAAAGTTCATGGATTTCAAAGCTCTTGTAGAAAAGCAATATGGCTGTTGGATTAAATGTTTGAGAACAGATGGAGGTGGTGAATACACCTCAAAAGCTTTTGAGCATTTCTTGCGGAAGCATGGGATAAGAAGACAGTTGACATGCAGGTATACACCTTAACAGAATGGTGTGGCTGAGAGAAAGAATCGCGTCATATGTGAAGTGGCAAGGGCAATGCTCAATGAAAAGAGCATGCCAGATTACTATTGGGCAGAAGCATGTGCTATTGTAGTGTATATCCTGAACAAAACACCTACAGCAGCCATTCATGGAAGCACGCCAGAGATGCGGCTTACAGGTTACAGGCCAGACATTGGACATCTCAAAGTCTTTGGATGCGTAGCTTATGTTCATGTGCCTGATGAAAGAAGACGGAAGTTGGATCCTAAGGCAGAGAAATGTGTATTTGTTGGATATGCACAGGATCAAAAGGCCTACAAATGTTATAACCCTCAAACTAGACAAGTAGTCATCTCACGAGATGTGGTGTTTGATGAGCTTGCTAGTTGGTACAAAGCAAAAGATGAGGGAGTTATTGACTCACTTGAGGCAGATGTGTCTGTGAACTTGCCATCACAAGCAAGTTCTAGTTCTACTACTATGTCTGGGCCAGTAGCAGAAGCTGAGAGTAGCAGTGTACGTCCATGGTCAGGACATTTGAGGCATGAGAGTGTGAGCACTGGGAGTAGTGCTATGGATAAAGGCAAGAAGAAAGTCGAGGGAATTGGGATCACAGGTTATGAGTCCTCTAGTTCTGAGAGTTTGGATGAGGAGCTCGGTATACCTATTTTACGCACACCTGGTGCTAGGCAGGACAGATATGTGCCACCACATGCTCGAGTTACAGGTGTACAGAGTGACCCGCATGCATTGCGGAGATCCCAGAGAGTCAGATATCCAGTGGAAAGATTGACATATAGAGATTTTGCTATGCACTATGCATACATGACATCTATGGTAAAGCATGTGGAACCTACATGCTATACAGAGGCTATTGGAGAGCATGTATGGCAGAAAGCCATGGATGAAGAGATGGATGCTTTGGACAAAAATGATACATGGGAATTGGCTGAGTTACCGCAAGGAAAGAATGCAATTGGTTGCAAATGGGTGTATAAGGTAAAGTGCAAGTCAGATGGCAGCCTAGAGAGACATAAGGCAAGGCTGGTCGCTAAAGGATGTGCACAAACTTATGGTCTTGATTATGATGAAACTTTCAGCCCAGTGGCTAAGATGGCTACAGTGAGGTCTATCATTGCACTAGCAGCACAAAAAGGTTGGGCTTTACATCAAATGGATGTAAAAAATGCTTTCTTGAATGGTGAACTACAAGAAGAGGTGTACATGGAACAGCCAGAAGGATATGTACATCCAAAATATCCGACTTTTGTTTGCAGGTTAAAGAAAGCAATCTATGGTTTGAAGCAAGCACCTCGTGCTTGGAGTGACAAGATCAGCAGATATCTTGTCAGTATTGGATTTGTGGTTGGAAATGCAGACTCTTCACTTTATGTGAAGAAGACACATGATGGTATCGTGATGATAGTCATTTATGTTGATGATTTGATTATCACAGGTGATTGTGATAAAGGCATTGATGAGATTAAGGCCTCTTTATGCAAAGAGTTTGATATGAAAGACCTTGGTGATTTAAGGTTCTTTCTTGGCATTGAGGTGATTAGAACAAGCAAGGGTATATGGTTGGTGCAAAGGCAATATGCACTTGACATGCTGGCAAAGTATGGTATGACAGCATGCAAACCAATGTTGACACCATTAGAGCAAAACATGAAGCTTAGGGCTGATTTGGGTGATGAGCTTGATGATATCACCATGTACAGGAAAATGGTTGGTAGCCTTATCTACATGACCATTACGAGGCCAGATCTCAGTTATGCAGTTGGTTTGGTGAGTCAGTTTATGCAAAGTCCTCGTAAACCTCACTTGGATGCTGTGAGACGTATTCTGAGATACGTCAAAACTACCGTGCATTATGGTCTTTTCTATGAGGCAGGAAAAGACATGCATGTCTATGGATATACAGATGCATATTGGGCCGGTAGTGCATATGACAGGAGGTCTACTAGTGGCTATGTTTTCAGCCTTGGTAGTGGCGCTGTGAGTTGGAGCAGTAAAAAGCAACCTACAGTTGCTTTATCTACCACAGAGGCAGAGTATCGTGGAGCAGCCATAGCTGCATGTGAGGCTATGTGGTTGAAGAAGTTGCTAGATGATGTCAGGTTATAGAGTGATATGAGAGTTGTTATGCATTGTGACAACATGAGTAGTATTCAGCTTGCTAGCAACCCAATTTATCATGCCAAGACCAAACATATTGAGGTTCACTATCATTTCATCAGAGAGAAGGTGCTAGATGGGCATGTTGATTTGACATATGTGCAGACAGATGAGCAGGTTGCAGATATCTTTACCAAAGCACTTGGTAAGGATAAGTTCGAGTATTTCCGTACTAGATTGGGAGTCCTAGAGATGGACATGTCGAGCTTGAGGGGGAGTGTTGAAATGTCAAGCTCGTATACAGCTGGAGGATAGCACATGGGTGCTGACAGAGTGACAGTATGGTAGATAGATATCGTGTGGTGTGTTTATGACCGCGTCCAGCTGGTCATGTGTGGTGTGGACATTACATTAGGTTTACTTTGTAGTGTGGACATAACACTATGTGTGTTCTCCTTTGTGTGTGTGAGAGAGATGATGACTATGGCTTCTCTCCTTCTTTATGATTGATGGATATGGATTAGGGTTTGCTTCTCTTGTGTGTGCTCCCTCCTGCTTCTGTTTTTTATCATGATTTCCATGTTCTCAGATCTATCTTTAAGATTTGTGAATCCCTACACACATACACGTGATCTAATGCCCAATCATACACCAATTTGGACTCCCTCATGATGAATGGTCTCCCCAATATTATGTCATATGAATCTGGTTGGCGCAGGAAGTCCATGACCACAAATGTATAATAGTAGCGAAATGTAAAGAGTTTGAGTTTCACATTCTCTAGAAGTCCAATGGGACTTGAAGATGTTTCTTCAGTCATTTTATAGATCAGATTTTCCACAGTTCTCCCACTAATGTTTTGTGATGATGATAACCCCTGCCCCACCATCCAGGATAGCCAGTGCCTGCTGCTGCTGGTACCCATTATGATGAATCGAGATTATAGCATTTGAGGGATCCATCAGTCCAGCCTAACCCCATCCAATCCCATGGGTTAGCCAGCTGCCCAACCACTGTATTGATAGGATCCATTTAGAAACCTAGATCCACATCACATTCACATCTCACCACATCCATTCAAATATCATCACATCATATTCACATCCGTTCACATCTCATCGCATCCACTCACATCGCATCACATCCATTCACATCTCATCACATCCATTCACATCTCATCACACCCATTCACATCCACTCACATCTCATCACAACCATTCACACCTCATCACACCCATTCACATATCAACTCACATCTCATCACATCCATTCACATCTCATCACTCCCATTCACATCCATTTATATCACATCACATTCATTCACATCTTATCACATCCATCCTCATCTTATCACATCTCGTTCACATCCATCCACATCACATCACGTTCATTCCATCCACATTACATCACATCCACATCTATCCATATCACATCTCATCACATTCATCCACATCTATCCATTCATTCACATTCACATCCATCACATCACATCTCATCCATTCACATCTCATCACATTCATTCACATCTTTCACATTCACTCACATCTCATCACATCCACTCACATTGCATCACATCCATTCACATCTCATCACTCCCATTCACATCCATTTACATCACATCACATTCATTCACATCTCGTCACATCCATCCATTCTCATCCATTTTCATCACATCACATCACATCCATTCACATAACATCACATCTCATTCATATCCATCACATCACATTCACATCTTATCACATCATATTCACATCTTATCACATCACATTCACATGTTATCACATCACATTCACATCTTATCACATCACATTCACATTTCATCTCATCACATCGCATCCATTTATATCCCATCACATCCACTCACATCTCATCACATCCACTTTTAGTACAGTTTCTCTACTTTCGATACGTATAGGACTTTTCTAAGTTTTTGCCAATTGCTTGTCAATGACCTAGTTAGAGGTATTTTTTCTCGATCCCATTAAATTTAAGTACTAGAGTGTTGTTGAAGGTTTAAAAAGAGAAAATAAACCTTATCAAAATTGAATAGTAAAAACTCAAAAAGAGCATTTACGTATTGTATTTTCATTCCTTAAGCTTCATTAATGAGAACTAATCCTAAACTTTTGTTTACTCATTGAATCCTCGATCCTCCTAGAGGGATTCCAAATTCCCTTTTTTGAATAGGAATTGTCCAAGTTTTCTCGATGGATATTTTCACATTCTTTCTCAAATTTCTCAATTAAGATATATTCAATATTCTTCTTTTTGAATAAAAGATTCATGGGATTTACATAAATCAATTCTACCCATATTTCTCAATAAAAAAAATAATACTCAAAATTTGACTTTTGATAAATACTAATAATTTGAATTATGCAGAAAATTCCTCTTTTAACATGTAATTGTTTGGATCTCGAATATCATGGGAATTTCTCTTTTTGCATAAAAGTAAATTTACCAACAATTCATATTTTCTCTTAATTAAATATTTTTGCATAAATACAAAAAAAATCATTCCCATGAATAGATGGAAATCATTGAGGGTCCATTTATAGGTGAGGGAGGCCACTAACCAAGTCCAACTGGGTTCTAGAATTTTCCAGCTTCAGTTTGACTCACTTTGGACAAGATTTGGACCAGTTTGGCTCTCTTTTTTATTTAGTTTGATCCAAGAGAGGAGAGAAAAAAATATCACATTTTTTTAATTAGAAAACCCAACCACATATGTGAAAAAGGTGCCTACCTCAAAGGTCCCCCTCTCCTTATTACCAAGGTGTCAAAAATGCATCATCTCTCCAAAATATCTCATTTTTTTAGTAATTTCTCTTAATTTTTAACTAATAAACCTTGTACTTAGTCAACTCTTCATCTTATGTGAGCATTTACTCACATCAACGTTTTTTTTTTAAGATTTATCTCATCCCAACACTTGGATTAATCCAATTGGCTCATTGGAACCTTAATTGGACCATAATCCAAAAATTTCTGAAAATCTAGACCCTTAGGCTAACGTCCCTGATACCATTTTCAACTAATTCCTAATGCACATTGAAAAGTTCATTTTGAACTTTTGTTTTAGGGGAATCCACTTTAGATACTAGGAGAATTTTTGTATCCAAAGATATCTCAATTTTGAATTATCTCTCTCTAGATATTTTCTCTCTCTAGGCCAAAACAAGATCTTTCTTCTATTTCAGAGAGGGGAATGATTATAAGAACAAAAGGGGAGGTTCTTACACCTTTACATCTCAAAGCTGGAGGGAGGAATCTTAAAAGCAATATGAAGCTTATGGTGGCTGATTTAGGTGATGAACTGGAAGATGTCACCATGTACAAGAAAATGGTAGTCTTATCTACTTGACTATTACGAGGCTGGCAGACTTATGATATGTTGTGGGACTAGTGAGTTAGATTATGCAGAGTCCCAGGAAGCCTCATTTGGATGCTGTTAGGAGGATTATGAGATATGTGAAGACCACTGCCCCATTATGATCTATTTTATGAGTCACGGAAAGAGTTGAATGTGTATGGCTACACAGATATGTGAAGACCACTGCCCCATTATGATCTATTTTATGAGTCACGGAAAGAGTTGAATGTGTATGGTTACACAGATGCAGATTGGGCAGCAGGAATTTCATATGACAAGAGATCTACTAGTGGGTATGCGTTTAACATCGGGAGTGCTGTAGTGAGTTGGAGTTGCAAGAAGCATCCCATAGTTGCCTTGTCTAGTATACAGAGGCAGAGTATAAAGGTTTGGCTATGGCCATATGTGAGGTGATGTGGCTGAAAAAGCTACTTGGAGTTTTGGGTCAGCATTGTGATGATGGAGTTGTCATATACTATGACAATATGAGCAATATATAGCTAGCTAGTAACCATGTCTATCATGGGAGGACCAAACACATTGAGGTCCATTATCATTTCATCAAAGAGAAAGTGTTGGATGGATAGATTGATTTGTCTTATGTAAAGACAGATGAGCAAGTGGCTGACATATTCACTAAGTCACTTGGGAGGACAAGTTTGAGTACTTCCGAGATAGGCTTGGAGTACGAGAGATGGATATGATGAGCTTGAGGGGAAATGTTGAGAAGAAAGTGTTGATAGCCCAAGCTCATTGAAATGGATCTAGAGTAAAATATTGAATCAAACACTTCAAAGCAAGAATCTAGTATCCATTAATCATTCATGAGATTAGTTATCAAATGGCTCATCACATGAATATACAAGAGAGAGAAAATCTATAAGTGCATGTAGCAAGAGAAGATGCACAAATAGCCTAAGTGTGTTTAACCTCTCACCAAGAGGATGGCTTTCAAGTTAGCCATGAACTTGACCATGGAAGGCCAAATCTACATTGATGGAGCCCAAAGGTACAAGATGAACAAAATTAGTAAAAGTGTCAAAAGATCCTACCAATGCCCTATTTATAGTCACTTTCTCCTTTTGCCCATAGGCCCCTATGTACATGTGGAAATCAAGCTCTATGGCTTCATGACACTCATCTTCTTCATCTATGGCTATACATTATGAGCTTGAGAGGGGCGGTTGAGATTACAAGCTCGATGATAGCTAGAGCTAGGCATGATATGTGATGGCATCGTAGATAGCACCATGTGTGTGACAATAAATGGCCGCATCTAGCTTGCCACAGTGTGTGGAAATTAGATAGGGTTATTTGGTGTGTGAACATAGCACATTTAGTGTGTGGTGTGTAGTTCCCTTCTATTATGCATTATGTGAGAGTGGATATGGCTTCCCTCTTTGGTTAGGGTTACACTAATGGATTAGGGTTTGCTCTCTTGTGTGTGTGTGTGCTCTCTCTTTATCAGTCTTTTATCTCAAAGATAGTGTTATTTTGTTGATGGTAGATTGGCCCTATGACCAATCTATCACCAAATTTTATGTAGATTTGTTCATGATATCTTGGCCCTAGATTCAATTGCAAGGGTCACTCTTGCCATGCACATGTAGATATGGGTCCAATGGCAATTCTCTCATACAATCTTGAGAGAATGGCCCTAGAGAAACCAAGAGAATCTAGCTATCACACATAAGAGAATATAGTTTGGCCCTAGGGCCAAGCTACCATGAACAAATCTACATCATGTTTACTGGAAGATTGGCCTAGGGCCAATCTACTAGCAAAGATGGTTTTGCTTTGTTGATTGTAGTTTGGTCCTAGGACAATTATACCAGCAAAGATTATGTAGATTTGTTAATGGTAGCTTAGCCCTAGGGCCAAGCTAGATCTCTTGCAAGGGTCACTCTTGCCATGAACATGCAGAGATATGCCCAAGGGCCATTCTACCATGCAGTCATGAGAGAATGGCCCTAGGGAATACAAGAGAATCTAACACCACACAAAAGCGAATCTCGATTGGCCCTAGCACCAACGTACCATGAACAAATCTACATCATCTTTGCTAGTATCCTGGCCCTAGGGCTAATCTACCAGCAAAGATGGTGTTGCTATATGATGATGGTAGCTCGGCCCTAGGGCCACACTACGAGCAAAGAGGATGTTGATTTGTTCTTGGTAACTTGGACCTAGGGCCAAGCTAGATTCTCTTACAAGGGTCACTCATGCCAAGCTACCATGAACAAATCTACATCAGATTGGCAGCTTATCCCCAGTGCCAATCTATCAACAAAGATGGTGTTGAATTGTTGATGATAGCTTGGCCCTAGGGCCAAGATACCAGAAAGGACGATGTAGATTTATTCTTGGTAGCTTGGCAAAGCTGGATTCTCTTTTAAGGTAGCTTGGACCTATGGCCAAGCTAGATTCTCTTCCAAGGATCACTTTTGCCATGCACATGCATAGATGGACCTACGAAACATTCTACCATGTAATTGTGAGAGAATGGCTCTAGCAAACATAAGAGAATCTACAAGAGAATTTAGCTTGGACCTAGGCCCAAGCTACCATGAATAAATCTACATCATCTTTGCTGGTAGATTGGTCATAGGGTAAGGATACCAGCAAAGATGGTTTTACTTTATTGACGGTAGCTTGTCCCTATGACTAATCTATAAAAAATGATGATGTAGATTTGTTCATAATAGCTTGCACCTAGGGCCAAGCTATATTCTATTACAAGGGTAAATCTTGCCAAGCTACCGTGAAAAAATCTAGATCATCTTTACTATAGAATCTTGGCCCTAAGGCCAATATACTAGCAAAGATATTTCTTTGATGGTAGCTTTCCCCTAGGATCAAGCTACCAGCAACAAAGAGGATGTAGATTTGTTTTTGGTAGCTTGGCCCTATGGCCAAGCTAGATTCTCTTGCACCACACAGAGGTGGTCACTCTTGCCATGCACATGCATAGATGGGCCCAAGGGCCATTCTACCATGCAATCTTTAGAGAATGACATTAGGGAACACAAGAGAATCTCGCTACCACACACAAGAGAATCTAGCTACAACACACAAGAGAATCTAGCTACAACACACAAGAGAATGGCTCTAGAGAAGACGAGAATCTAGCTACCACACAAAAGAGAATCTAGCTTGGCCCTAGGGCCAAGCTACCATGAACAAATCTACACCATCTTTGGTCGTAACTTAGCCCTAGGGCCAATATACCAGCAAAGATGGTGTTTCTTTGTTGATGGTAACTTGGACATAGGACTAATCTACCATAAAATATTATGTATATTTGTTCATGGTAGCTACGCCCTAGGCCCAAGCTAGATTCTCTTGCAAGGGTTGGTCTTGCCATGCACATGCAAAGATGGGCCCAAGCACCATTCTCCCATATACAATCTTTAGATAATGGCCCTAGGGAACGCTACCTACCACACACAAGAGAATCTGGCTTATCCCTTGGGCCAAGGTACCATATCGTCTTTGCTGGCAGATCTACCAGCAAGGATGGTATTGCTTTGTCAATGGTATTACCAATCTACCAGCAAAGATGATATAGATTTGTTCATGGTATCTTGACCCTAGGTCCAACCTATATTCTCTTGCAAGGGTCACTTTTGCCATGCAAATATAGAGATGGTCCCAAGGGCCATTCTTACATGCAATCTTGACCCTAGGTCCAACCTATATCTTGACCCTAGGTCCAACCTATATTCTCTTGCAAGGGTCACTTTTGCCATGCACATATAGAGATGGTCCCAAGGGCCATTCTTACATGCAATCTTAAGAGAATTGTCCTAGGAACAAGATACCATGAACAAATCTACATCATCTTTGCTAGCAGCTTGGCCTGAGGGAAATTCTACTAGCAAAGATGGTGTTGCTCTAATGATGGTACCCACAACAAAGCTACCATTAAAAAGGATGTTGATTTATTCTTGGTAGCTTGGACCTAGAGCCAAGCTAGATTCTCTTGCAAGGGTCATTCTTGCCAAGCTATCATGAACAAATCTATATCATCTTTACTCGTAGCTTTACCCTAGCACCAATCTACCTACAAGATAGTATTGCTTTGTTGATGGTAGCTTGGCCCTAGGGCCAAGCTAGATTCTCTTGCAATGGTCACTCTTTCCATGAACATATAGATGTGTCCAAGGGCCATTCTAACATTCAATATTGAGAGAATGGCTCTAGGGAATACAAGAGAATATATCTTGGCCCTTGGTCCAAGCTACCATGAACAATCTACATCATCTTTGCTGGAAGCTTGGCTCTAGGGAAACTTTACCCACCACAAAGATTGTGTTGCTTTGTTGATGGTAGCTTGGCCTTAGGACCAATCTACCAACAAATATTATGTAGATTTGTTCATGGTAGCTTGGCCCTAGATTTTCTTGGAAGGGTCACTCATGCCATGCACTTGCATAGATAGGCCCAAGGGCCATTCTCGCATATAATCTTGAGAGAATGGCCCTAGGGAACCCAAGATGATCGAGCTACAACACACAAAAGAATCTAGCTTGGCCCTTTGGTGAGATTGTAAGAGCTATGCTTAATGAGAAGTCTATGACAAATTATTTTTGGGTAGAAGCATGTGCTACTGCAGTGTACTTGTTGAATAGGACTCCTACCGCAATAGCTATACAATAGCTATACATGAATAGCTATACATGAAAGTACACCTATTATGAGGATGACAGGATTTAGGTTAGATATTGGTCACTTGAATGTCTTTGGATGTGCTGCATATGTTCATGTACCAGATGAGAGAAGAAGGAAATTGGATCCAAAGGCTGAAAATTGTGTTTTCATTGGGTATGCACAAGCGAGAAAAGCATACAAATGCTATAATCTAGTGACAAAACAGGTTGTCATTAGCAGAGAAGTGATCTTTGATGAGATGGGAACTTGGTAAAAAGAAAGTGAGCATGTAATAGATGGGAACTTGGTAAAAAGAAAGTGAGCATGTAATAGTTGATGACATAGATGCAAATGAGGATGTGCATCTTCCTAATGCAGGAATCTATGAGTATGACTGGACCACTTGAGTCATCTAGTGATAATGTGAGTCCATGGTCAGGAAGATTGAGACATGATGTGAGCACTGAGAGTAGTGCTGTGGACAAAGGAAAGAAGAAAGTGGAAGAAATTTGCATTGGTACTACAGGTTATGATTCATCAAGCTCAGAAAGCCTTGATGAAGAATTGGGGATTCCAAAAATAAGAACTCCAGGTGTTAGCACATAAAGCTCATATAGTGAGCCATAATCAGTGAGGAGATCACAGAGAGTGAGATACCTAGTATAGAGGTTGACATACAGGGGTTATGCTATGCATTATGCATATATGACATCAGTGGTGGTAAAGCATGTAGAGCCTTCATGTTTTCAAGAAGCTATTGGCAAGGAAACATGGGATAGAGCCATGGATGAGGAGATGGATCCCTTGGTGCATAATGACACGTGGGATTTCGTAGATTTGCTAGATGGCAAGAATGTGATTGGCTGTAAATGGGTTTACAAAGTGAAGTGTAAATCAGATGGTTCAATAGAGAGGTATAAAGCAAGGTTGGTTGCAAAAAGATATGCACAAACACATGGTTTGGATTATGATGAGACATTTAGCCCAGTGGCTAAGATGGCTATAGTTAGTTCTGTGATATCTATGGCTGCTTCTCGTGGATGGAATCTGTTTCAAATGGATGTGAAGAATGCCTTTCTCAATGGTGAGCTACAAGAGGAAGTATTTATGAAATATCCAGAGGGGTAGGTACACCCTAAGTATCCCACACATGTATGCAGATTGAAGAAAGCATTTAAAGCAGGAACCAAGAGCTTGGAGTGACAAAATTAGCAAGTACCTTATGAGCATTGGTTTTCATGTGGGAAACTCAGATTCTTCACTTTATGTGAAGAAGACACAAAATGGATTGGTTGTGATAGTCATTTATGTGGATGACTTGATTGTGACAGGTGATCATGGGAAAGACATTGAGGATGTCAAGACATCTTTAAGCACAGAGTTTGATATGAAGGATTTGGATGAACTCAGATTCTTTCTTGGTATTGAGGTGATCAGGACATCTTATGGTATACGGTTGGTGTGCAAAGGCAGTATGCCTTAGACATGTCTAAGGCAATATGCCTTAGACATGTCTAAGGCAATATGCCTTAGACATGTTAGCAAAATATGAAATGATAGGTTGTAAGCCTACGATGACACTTTTGAGCAGTGAAAGATCCCTGTCCGAATTCGGGGGTGCTAGCAGTAGAAGTAGCACTTCTTGCACAGGGCAAAGCCTCTCACTCGGGGCCTCACCCATGGATATTCAAACAAGAGACTAATCTCTCAGTTCTTCCAAAACCGAACCTAGACTAAACTTTCTTCACCCAGAAAGCACGGGTGATTCCTCCAGGAAAATTTATTCTAACGTAGTCAAGAGCCTTAAATTTACCCATTGACATTCCGACCAAACCCAATTGAGTCTTATTTTAGGGATACATTCACATCTCATCACATCCACTCACATCCCATCACATCCACTCACATCCACTCACATCCCATTCACATCTCATCACATCCACTCACATCCCATCACATCCACTCACATCTCATCACATACTTTCACATCTCATCACATCCATTTATATCACATCACATTCATTCACATCTTGTCACATCCATCCTCGTCTTATCACACCTCGTTCACATCCATCGACATCACATCACATCACGTTCATTCCATCCACATCACATCACGTTCGTTCCATCCACATTACATCACATCCACATCTATCCATATCACATCACATCCATTCACATCTTATCACATTCATCCACATCCATCCATTCATTCACATTCACATCTATCACATCACATCTCATCCATTCATATCTCATCACATACATTCACATCCATCACATCCACTCACATCTCATCACTCCGATTCACATCCATTTACATCACATCACATTCATTCACATCTCGTCACATCCATCCATTCTCATTCATTTTCATCACATCACATCCATTCACATATTAGGACATCTCATTCATATCCATCACATCACATTCACATCTTATCACATCACATTCACATCTCATCTCATCACATCGCATCCATTTACATCCACTCACATCTCATCACATCCACTTTTAGTACAGTTTCTCTACTTTCGATATACTGATAGAACTTTTCAAAGTTATTGTCAATTGCTTGACCTAGTTAAAGGTATTTTTTCTCGATCTCATTAAATCTAAGTATCAGAGTGCTGTTGAAGATTTAAAAAGAGAAAATAAACCTTATCAGAATTGAATAGTAAAAACTCAGAAAGAGCATTTACGTATTGTATTTTCATTCCTTAAGCTTCATTAATGAGAGAACTAATTCTAAACTTCCGTTTACTCATTGGATCCTCGATCCTCCCAGGGATTTCAAATTCCCTTTTCTGAATGGGAATTATCCAAGTTTGATGGATATTTTCACATTCTTTCTTAAATTTCTCAACAATTAAGATATATTCAATATTCTTCTTTTTGAATAAAAGATTCATGGGATATAAAAAATCAATTCTACCCTTATTTCTCAATAAAAATAATAATACTCAAAATTCCACTTTTGATAAATACTCATAATTTTAATTATGCCAAAAATTCCTCTTTTTAACATTTAATTGTTTGGATCTTGAATATCATGGGAATTTCTCTTTTTGCATAAAAGTAAATTTACCAAAAATTTATCTTTTCTTTAATTAAATATTTTTGCATAAATACTAAAATTATTTCCCATGAATAGATGGAAATCATTGAGGGTCTATTTATAGGTGACGGAGGCCACTAACCAAGTCCAACTGGGTTCTAGAATTTTTCAGCTTCAGTTTGACTCACTTTGGACAAGATTTGGACCAGTTTGACTCCCTTTTTTATTTAGTTTGATCGAGGAGAGAGGAGAGATAAAAATATCACAATTTTTTTAATTAAAACCACACATGTGGAAAAGGCGCCTACCTCAAAGGTCACCCTCTCCTTACCAAGGTGTAAAAAGTGCATCATTTCTCCAAAATATCTCATTTTTTTTAGTAATATCTCTTAATTTTTAACTAATAAACCTTGTACTCACTCAACACTTCATCTTATGTGAGCATTTACTCACATTAGTGTATTTTCTTTTATTCTTTGGATTTATCTCATCCCAACACTTGGATTAATCCAATTGGCCCATTGGAACCTTAATTGGACCATAATCTTTTTTTTTTTGAAAATCTGGACTCTTAGGCTAAGGTTCCTTATACCATTTTCAATTAATTCCTAATTCACATTGGAAAGTTCATTTTGAACTTTTGTTTCAGGTGAATCCATATTAAGAGACTAAGGTTAAGTAGAAGGGTGAGAGAAGGGTATGAGTGTGAATGGACTTGCGGTCCACTTACTCACCTATTTAAAGGTGAGGCCATGAGGCATTTTGTAGGTGAGCAAGGCCTAGTTGTATGTATAAGCAACTTAATAAGTAAGATATTATTCTTGTATTTTGTGAGTCTCTCCTCTCCACACACTTGATCTAGCATGAGCACCACGTTTTCTCAACATGGTATCTAGAGCTTAGGTGATTTGAACCACTTGTGGTGTAGATTAGGTCAAAAATATCCATTTTTTGCTTATCTTCTTTGTGTGGAGCTTAACCCCTAGCCATTGGAGGCCTTCCACAAGCTGGTAGAGGCAAAATCTCTCAAAGCTTTCAACATGGGAGATGTAGAGGACCCATCAGCGCATCAAAACAAACGACTAATTGCTAGAAATTTCATCTCCACGCATCGGCATTTTCTCTGCAGTCCGCCGGCGCCGTTTTCTACTACGCAGGCTGGTCATACAGCCATTCCTTACCTATGAGCCACCATTAGGGATGGGCTCTTAGGGCTATTGTAGCCCAATGAGTGGAGGGTCTACAGCTCAAATATGAGAGCATTTCATCCACTGTAGCGTCGGCTGGAAGCAAAAGACCAGGCACCATTTTTTCTTCCCCTCATTAAAGCTTGTTTTTTGGAGATTTTTCTTGCTCACATCATTTCCCCTTGCTTTAATCACTCATGAGAGCCTGTGAATGCTTGTAGCTGATCTTTCACTTGATTTTGAAGAGCTCCCATCCACATGAGGTAGCCATAAGCTCCCATCCACATGAGGTAGCCATAAGCCTCATGCTCAACAATCTTCAACATCAACATCAACATTCAAGCCTTCAAAGCTTTCAAAGTGTGCTTTTAAGCACTAATTATGTTGTTTAACACTAATTACTCTATTAATCTAGCAAAGGGAAAGTGTTCTTAAATACTAATAGTGTTATTAAACACTAATGGCGAACTAATCACCAAAATAAGTGTTATTTTACACTAAAAATATGCTTTTTAGCACTAATTGTGTTTTATACACACTAATGGTGATATCATCGACCCAAGTGTTGCTTAACACTAAGGTGGTCTTAACCATCAAAGGAGGAGGTCATTTACATTAAGAAGGCTCTTCTTCATCAACATGGAGGCCGGGCACACACCATAAGTGCCACATTCAAGTCTTCATCGTCGTCAACCCGTTTCTTCCAAGGAAAAATGGTGCAACCATGAACCAAGTGTCTTCATCCCATCACCCAAAGAGGTTGAAGAATTCTAGTTTTTTCATCATAAAACTCAGATTTTTGAGTGGTTTTAAACTTGAACACTAAGTGTTCATCTTCAATGTTTTTGTAAGAGGCATAGGCATGCCATAAAACACCATATTAGTGAATTTGGAAATTTTCCAATTCCCATTTTTGAATACTTAAAAAAGGGGACATGGATAACATGTTTGTAAGTTTCTCAAAACCCTATCATATGACCTATCGTTGGAAAGCGCTTGAAAAATGGAATCTAAAGAGCTATAAAGCGCTCATTTTGGATTAGTGGTGTTCAAGTTATGGTTAATCCAAACTTTTGACCACGTGTCCCAAACTTGTGGGAAATTCCCATATTCCCCAATATGGTGTTATAAGCCATATGTTCTCGTTTCCCAAGCCCAAGGCATGTCATTTCGCTGCAGATTCTGCATTTTCATCATATAAAATGAGTTGTAAGGTTGAGCATAGAATCCCTAAATGCTCTACCTTGTTGTTTGTCATGATTGTAAGCATCTTTTGGCATTGTTTTTGTAAGAGGCATTGACAACATTATGAGCCATGTCCTCTCCTTCTTGAGCCAAAGATGATAAACCTTATTTGTTTGAGTATTTACCTCAACCAATTACTCATTAAGCTTGTAACTTCAAACCCTAAAGGGTATCATGTAACTAACATGCATAAAAGCTATTGTAATTGTGGAGTAGACACTGCCCTTGACCAATCCATAAGGCAAGTGGTAAGACCCTCCCTTTCCCTTTTCCATTTAAATCTACCTCATTGCCCATGGAGAAGATATGGTATTCAAGGGAGCATCAAACATGTTAGAGGACCATCTAAAAGCAAACCACTTAAGCAAGGGTGGTTGCCTTGTCATGATCATTGTGTGAGAATGGTCAAGGTGGAAAGCATGTGGTGGAAGCAATGGCGTGTATGTCTCAAGCATGTCATCTACAAGAAGTCAAGCAAACACAAAGAGTGGGGTGCACCATCATCGAGGTGTACATCTTCATCGACAACAAATAAAGACTTAGATGGCATCAATGTAATAGCCTCAGTAAGGCTCTAGGAACACATTTGTAAATCCTAGATAACCACACCTATATTCAAGCCTTGTACGCCTAATGTTATAAAGGCATTTTATGTCCAATACCACCTATTCCATTCTTTCATAGTTGGTATTGAGGGGGGGGTATTAAGAGACTAAGGTTAAGTAGAAGGGTGAGAGAAGGGTGTGAGTGTGAATGGACTTGAGGTCCACTTGCTCACCTATTTAAAGGTGAGGCCATGAGGCATTTTGTAGGTGAGCAAGGCCTAGTTGTATGTATAAGCAACTTAATAAGCAAGATATTATTCTTGTATTTTGTGAGTCTCTCCTCTCCACACACTTGATCTAGCATGAGCACCACGTTTTCTCAACATTAAGAGACTAAGGTTAAGTAGAAGGGTGAGAGAAGGGTGTGAGTGTGAATGGACTTGAGGTCCACTTGCTCACCTATTTAAAGGTGAGGCCATGAGGCATTTTGTATGTGAGCAAAGCCTAGTTGTATGCATAAACAACTTAATAAGCAAGAGTTGTTCTTATACTTTTTGAGTCTCTCCTCTCCACACACTTGATCTAGCATGAGCACCACGTTTTCTCAACAATCCATTCTTGACACTAGGAGAATTTTTGTATCCAAAAATATCTCAATTTTGAATTACCTCTCTCTAGACATTTTCTCTCTCTAGGCTAAAACAGGTTAAAACAAGATCTTTCTTCTATTTCAGAGAGGGGAATGATTATAAGAATAGAAGGGGAGGTTCTTACACCTTTACATCTCAAAAGCTGGAGGGAGGAATCTTACATCCTACCCCACTTAAAAAACGCGAGATGTCCTTATCTCGCAGGTGGAGGATAATCTCTTTCATCTGCTTCTTCTTCAATCACTTTCAGCGTTACTGCCTTGGAAGTGGATGGCTGATCTAGGAACATCTCTCTTTGACTTCCCCTATTCTAAGGCGGAGGTCTTGCATAACTTTGCACAGAAGCTGAGTGTTGGCTAGAGGGTCTAACCTCTGGGATTTCCCTAATTTTGTCGGAAAGGAACCTGATTACTTTGGAAAGAAGGAGCTGGAGTCTGGAATCTTGGTCCCTGACTTCCTTGCCCCGAGAACCTTGATTCAAAAGGAGTTGGGAATTCCATACTGCAATGTCCAAATCCTTGACAATTATAGCATTTCACTTCTTTGTTCAAGGGTAGAACTTCTAAAGTTAAATTCTAGGGGATTGAGTTCCGGGAAAAGGACCTTTCTTCTATTCTAGAACTTCCCATATCCTGAGATTGACCTTGTTGTCTCTTAGGTAGTGGAAAGTTGGAATCACCTTCTAGAGCTAGAAAGCTTTTGAAAGATGATGGTGCTGGCCTCAGCGGGACCTTGGACTTGGCGAAATCCTTCGCCATATGTACAGCTTTAGCCATAGAAACTGGCTTGGCATTCTTCACCAGGGTATTCAAGGGTTCGTTCATTCCTTGAATGAACCTAGCCCATCAGCTTTTCCTCACCATCAAGCGGTGGCGAGTACTTGAGGAGAAGAGCGAATGCTTGGTGATACACTTCAATAGTTCTGCTCCCTTAGGTTAACTCTAAGAATTCATTCATTTTGGTTTCCAAAAAGCCAAGAGGACAGAATCTCTTCCTTAGGTAAATCTTGAGATCATTCCATGTCTGGGTGTTCTGATCCAGACAGTTTGTCATGGAGTGGTTTCTCCATGCCACTTTGGTTGTTTCTACTATCTTCATCCTTGCAAGAGCCATTTTACTCTTCTCATTGTACCCAGTGACATCGAAGTATTCTTCTATTGCTTCGATCCACTTCTCCACAGCTTCGCCCAAGTTTTCCCCTTCACCCTTGAAAAGTCCACGCTGCGATATATGAAGAGTTTTATGAGCATCCGGGTTGAGCTCTTCCTCATCCAGTTGGGGATTAACATTCCCACCTTGACAACCTCAATCCATGATCCTATCAATACAAAAATTCTTGTTAAGTCCCTTTTTTCCAAATTAACCAAGACGCTCAGGTGAAAAGACCACTTTATTTATAATTCAAATCCGACTTTAGATCCAACTAATTCTAGGATTCTTTATAGTTTGGTTAGCCCCCCACAGAATCTTGGGATAAATATCCCTTTTACAAGAAGAACATACAGAACTCATTACTAGAGAATAATTCATTTATATTCTTAACACAATAATGGTCCATCAGACCGAAAATTCTATCTGAACATTTCCCACGAAAATTTTCATTATGTAAGTTTTAAATTTGTCATTCCTTAATTAGATCCACTGGGTCAAAGGTCAAATAGCAACAATCTATCAACACAATCCACTAATCTCATAGTGATCTGCTGAAGTCATAATTGTCTTCCGGTTATTAACATCATCACTGGGATTCTCTCCATTTATCCTCATTATGGCTTTGTTCAACTTATCTTCTTTTAACCAGAATTCATAAATCATCATCTTTCAATCAGAATCCAAATCAATTCATCAATTCTCAACCAGAATTCTAAAATCGTATCAGCCAGCATTCGAATGAAGTAGCACTTCTTGCATGCAGGGTAGAGCCTCTCACCCGAAGCCTCGCCCACGGATATCCAGACAAGAGACTTATCCCTTGGTTCTTCCAAAATGGAACTTGGAAAAAACTTCCCTCGCCCAGAAAGCACGGGCGATTCCTCTAGGAAAATTCATTCTAACATAGTCAAGAGGCTTAAATTTACCCATTGACATTCCGACCAAACCCACAAGTCACATGGCCAGGTCAAGGGAGGAACTTGCACTTGGATCATAGAGACTGAGGCTTTTTTCCTCCTCAAGAGGCACAACCATTGATTCTTTTCCATAGAACAAGGATTATTTGTGATTTTACTTCCACTATCATAATATATCATAATTGAGTCTTATTTTAGGGATCCATCAGTCCAGCCTAACCCCATCCAATCCCATGGGTTAGCCAAATGCCCAACCACTATATTGATAGGATCCATTTAGAAACTCAGATCCACATCACATCACATCTCATCTATCCACATCCCATCACATCACATTCACATCTCACCACATCCATCCACATCCCATCACATCACATTCACATCTCACCACATCCATTCAGATATCATCACATCATATTCACATCCATTCATATCTTATCGCATCCATTCACATCTCATCACATCCACTCATATCACATCACATCCATTCACATCTCATCACACCCATTCACATCCACTCACATCTCATCACATCCATTCACATCTCATCACATCCACTCACATCGCATCACACCCATTCACATCCACTCACATCTCATCACATCCATTCACATCTCATCACTCCATTTATATCACATCACTCCCATTCACATCCATTTATATCACATCACATTCATTCACATCTCGTCACATCCATCCTCATCTTATCACATCTTGTTCACATCCATCCACATCACATCACGTTCATTCCATCCACATTACATCACATCCATATCTATCCATATCACATCTCATCACATTCATCCACATTCATCCATTCATTCACATTCACATCTATCACATCACATCTCATCACATTCATTCACATCTCATCACATCCACTCACATCACATCATATCCATTCACATCTCATCACTCCCATTCACATCCATTTACATCACATCACATTCATTCACATCCATCCATTCTCATCCATTTTCATCACATCACATCACATCCATTCACATATCATCACATCTCATTCATATCCATCACATCACATTCACATCTTATCACATCACATTCACATCTTATTACATCACATTCACATCTTATCACATCATATTCACATCTTATCACATCACATTCACATCTTATCTTATCACATCGCATCCATTTATATCCCATCACATCCACTCACATCTCATCACATCCACTTTTAGTATAGTTTCTCTACTTTCGATACTGATAGGACTTTTCTAAGTCTAGTTAGAGGTATTTTTTCTCGATCCCATTAAATCTAAGTATCGTTGTTGAAGGTTTAAAAAGAGAAAATAAACCTTATCAGAATTGAATAGTAAAAACTCAAAAAGAGCATTTACGTATTGTATTTTCATTCCTTAAGCTTCATTAATGAGAACTAATTCTAAACTTTCGTTTACTCATTGGATCCTCGATCCTCCCAGGGATTCCAAATTCCCTTTTCTGAATAGGAATTATCCAAGTTTTCGCGATGGATATTTTCACATTCTTTCTCAAATTTTTCAATAAAGATATATTCAATATTCTTCTTTTTGAATAAAAGATTCATGGGATTTACAAAAATCAATTCTACCCATATTTCTCAATAAAAATAAGAATACTCAAAATTTCACTTTTGATAAATACTAATAATTTGACGTATGCCAAAAATTCCTCTTTTAACATTGAATTGTTTGGATCTGGAGTATCATGGGAATTCCTCTTTTTGCATAAAAGTAAATTTACCAATAATTCATCTTCTCTCTTAATTAAATATTTTTGCATAAATACAAAAAAATCATTCCCATGAATAGATGGAAATCATTGAGGGTCTATTTATAGGTGAGGGAGGCCACTAACCAAGTCCAACTGAGTTCTAGAATTTTCCAGCTTCAGTTTGACTCACTTTGGACAAGATTTGGACCAGTTTGGCTCCCTTTTTTACTTAGTTTGATCCCGAAGAGAGGAGAGATAAAAATATCACATTTTTTGAATTAAAAAACCCAACCACATATGTGAAAAATGCGCCTATCTCAAAGGTCCCCTTCTCCTTACCGAGGTGTCAAAATGGCATCATTTCTCCAAAATATCTCTTTTTTTAGTAATATCTCTTAATTTTTAACTAATAAACCTTGTACTTAGTCAACTCTTCATCTTATGTGAGCATTTACTCACATCAACGTATTTTCTTTATTTTTTAGATTTATCTCATCCCAACACTTGGATTAATCCAATTGGCCCATTGGAACCTTAATTGGACCATAATCCAAAAATTTCTAAAAATCTGGACCCTTAGGCTAACGTCCCTTATACCATTTTCAATTAATTCCTAATGCACATTGGAAAGTTCATTTTGAACTTCTATTTCAAGGGAATCCATTTTAGATACTAGGAGAATTTTTGTATCCAAAGATATCTAAATTTTGAATTATCTCTCTCTAGATATTTTCTCTCTCTAAGCTAAAACAGGTTAAAATAATATCTTTCTTCTATTTCAGAGAGGGGAATGATTATAAGAACAGAAGGGGAGGTTCTTAAATCTTTTCATCTCAAAAGCTCGAGGGAGGAATCTTACAAGCAGATTTTTTTACGCTTCGGCCATGGAAACTGGCTTGGCGTTCTTCACCAAAATACTCAAAGGTTCATTCAGTCCCCGAATGAACCTGGCCATCAGTTGTTCTTCATTCAGTGGTGGCGAGTATTTGAGGAGGAGAGCGAATGCTTGGTGATATACTTCAATAGTTTTGCTCCCCTTGGTTAACTCTAAGAATTCGTTCATCTTTGTTTCCAAAAAGCCAGGAGGACAAAATCGCAGTGGTTTATCCATGCCACTCTTGCTGTTTCTACTACCTGCAGCCTTACAAGGGCCATTTTGCTCTTCTCATTTTACCTGATGACATCAAAGTACTCTTCCATTGCTTCGATCCACTTCTCCACAGCCTCGCCCAAGTTTTCCCCTTCACCCTTGAAAGGCCCAGGCTGCGAGCTATGAAGAGTTCTACAAACATCCAAGTCGAGCTCTTCCTCATCGAGTTGGGGGTTATCATTTCTACCACGACGACCTCAATTCATGTTCCTATCAATACGATTGTTAAGTCCCTTTATTTATGATTCATCTTGTTAAGTCCCTTTATTTATGATTCAAATTTGATTTTTGATTCATCTGATTCTGGGGTTCTTTAGATAGGTCGGCTCCCCACAGAATCGTGGGATAAAGATACTTGCATTATCAGATAACAATTTGTTCAGAACATATCATTCATACCTTTAACACAATAATAGTCTATTAGACCAAATTTTTCATCTGAATAGTACTCCCCATGGGGGATTTCAATTTTATACATTTTTAATTTGCCATCCCTTAACTTGATCCACTGGGTCAAGAGTTAACAGTAGCAATCTGTCAACACAATACACTAATCTCATAGTAATTTGCTGAAGTCATTATCATCATTCCAGTTATGAACATCAACATAGGGACTCGTCCCATTCATCCTCATTGTGGTTTTGCTCAGTTTATCGCTTTCAACCAAAAATTCAAGAATCATCATTTTTCAATCAAAATCCAATTCAACTCATCAGTTCTCAATCATAATTTTAAAATCATACTAAGCACATTTGAATTCATCATTTGGATAGCATTTTAGCTTATAATTTTAAAATCTTAGATTTACTCGTATATACTACCAGTAAAGAGCTACAGTTATACCCTCGGTATATACGAGTAGTCACGGTCCTTGGAACTATAAGGTAAATACCATCATGTCTAGGCCTCAAGCAAGTCAGGGATTCCATATAATTGTAGTACTTCCATCTGCTGAAGACCCAATTATCAATTTTGTAATTTCATTCTAAATATCAACTTGTATGAGTTTCATCACACAATTCTAACCTTTTACTGCTTCTTCATAAACTTATGACGTTCTTGGCTTCTCAGTTGATCCACTTTAGCCAAATGGGTCTGATACCAATTGTGAGATCTCTGTCCCCACCGCGCAACGAATTTAGGGGTGCTAGCAGCGAAGTAGCACTTCTTGTGCAGGCCAGGGTCCCACACTCGGGGCCTTGCCCACGGATATCTGGACAAGAGACTAATCCATCGGTTCTTCCAAAACCGAACCCGGAAAAACTTCCCTTGCCCGGAAAGCACGGGCGATTCCACCAGGATAACTTTTCTCTATCATAGTCAAAAATGTTAACTAACTGAACTGATCTGACTGAACCTGTAAGTCCCATAGTCAGATCAAAGGAAAGATTGCACTTGGATCATAGAGACCAACGCTTTTTTCTTCATTGAGAGGCATAGCCGTTGATTCTTTTCCATAGAACATTTTTTATCCGAGATTTACTTCATCTATCGTACCAACAAAAATTTAGTCTCATTTTAGGGATCCATCAGTCCAGCCTAACCCCATCCAGTCCCTTGGGTTAGCCAACCGCCCAACCACTGTAGTGATGGGATCCAATTAAAAATTTGGTTAGGTTTTGTCCCGAGCACCAGGGAAAAGAGTTCCCAGGCCCCCTAGCCGGATATTCATGCAAACTTAAAACTAGTCACACCACTTACACACCCAATACGAAAATTGCCTTTTTCTCAGTATTATCTATCTGTAAAAAACAATCATTGTGTCACTAATCATAATTCTCAAAATCTCTAATTGAATCCTTATTTCCAATCATTCCTTCATCGGTGTATCTATGGCATCATTAGAACGCTCACCACCTGACCACTCAGGGGCCTTTTCAATAGTTCCTAGATCATAGTAACCGATAATATATTCACATATCAAAATGGAATCTCCGTTGAAGATCAGCAAGATCAACCAACGGATCCATATAAAAGAGCCATGGACTCATCGGTTTGAGGACCAGCAAGGTCAATTTACCAGATCCATGCCCTGAATTCAGAAAACAACTCTTACTTCTTATTCAATATCTTCCCTGACATACTTGTGGGTATCTTCGGTGACCCAGAGCCCGAGCACCGTATGGTCAGCACCCTCTACGATTCTTCACGGGTCACCTAGCCCTTCACTCATAGGCCGCTTCCTTGGTCCCTCATCCATCGTACCGGAGTCTCACCATTTAAATCAAACCGAGGCTGGTGGTCTAGACCTCGGCCGACCTTACTACATGTGAGACGTCCTCCGTTGACTCTCCGTCAACTATTGCAACTTTATCAGCTAGGTCTCCACGACCTAGTGCTTCACTCATAGGCCGCCTCCTTGGTCCCTCATCCACCGTACCAGAACCTCACTATTTAAATCAAACCGAGGCTGGTCAAGACCTCAGCCGAGACCTTGCTACATGCGAGATGTCCTCTGTTGACTCTCTGTCAGCTGTTGCAACTTTATCAGCTAGGTCTCCACGACCTCATTCACAAGACGGTCAAAATGCTTCCCCAGCATTCTTGACATAAAACAGTCATTTAAAAATAGGTCATAAATACAATTTCTATAACCAACTGTCCTCTTTCCACATTAATCAACATTACTTAATCCACATTCATTTCATATAAATTCCCATTCTCATCCAATCACATCATTTTTCATCTCATCACTTCTTCCCTCAAATATCCTCATCAGATCTCATCCTCTCGCATTTACCCATATCCATATCCACATCTCATCACATCACATTCATTCACATATCATCCATTTAGACCACATCACATTCACTCACATCACATCTCATTCAGACCACATCACATCTCATTCAGACCACATCACATTCATTCACAACACACCTTATTCAGACCACATCGATCACATTCATTCCCATCTATCCCGATTCACATCCCATCACATCCATTCATATCCCATATTATTCATTCACATCCTGATTCACATGACAACACATCCCATACCATTCATTCTCATCCCGATTCACATGCCATCACATTCATTCACATCCCTTATCATTCATTCACATCCCGATTCATAGGCTATTACATTCATTCACATCCCTTATTATTCATTTACATCTTGACTCACATGCCATCACATTCATTCACATCCCATATCATTCATTCACATCCCTTATCATTCATACCTATCCAATTTAAATCACATCTCATCGCCTCTATTTTCGTTCATATTCATCACATTCACATCCACATATATTCTTCCACATACATCCACATCCATACTTATCACTTACACTTCCACATCTATCTTTTCACCTACATCTACATCCATCCTTTCACATACATACATCCACATCCATTCTTTCACATACATCCACTTACATTCTTCACATACATCCACATCCATCCCATATCATTCATTTACATCCTGATTCACATGACATCTCAACACGTCTATTCACATCACATCCATCCATTCACATTTATGTGATTGCATAGAAAGATGCATAAAGGAATTTTTTTTTTCAAAAGAGTTATTCTCATTAATTTTGATTTTATGCATAGAAAGATGCATAAAGGAATTTATTTTTATTTCAAAAGAGTTATTCTCATTAATTTTGATTTTATGCATAGAAAGATGCATAAAGGATTTAATTTTATTTTAAAAGTGTTATTTTCCTCAAAATTGAATTTATGCATAAAAGGATTTTGTTAAAAGTGTTATTCCCACACTGAAGTTGATTTTATGCATAAATAGATGCGTAAAGAATCTTTTTATAAAAAAATAGAAATTCTCTTAAATTCTACGTTTAAACGAATGTGATGTGAATAGATGTGATGAGAATCAGATAAATGTGAATGAATGGATGGATGTGATATGAATAGAAGTGATGAGAATGTGATATGGATAGATGTGATGAGATGTGATGAGAATCAGATAAATGTGAATGAATGGATGGATGGATGTGATATGAATAGAAGTGATGAGAATGTGATGTGGATAGATGTAGATGGATGTGGATAGATGTGATGAGATGTGATGTGAATCAAATAGATGGGAATGAATGGATGGATAGATGTGATGTGAATCAGATAGATAGGAATGAATGGATTCATAGATGTGATGTGAATCAGATAAATGTGAATGAATGGATGGATGGATAGATGTGATGTGAATCAGATAGATTAATGAGAATAACCTTTTGAAATAAAAATAAATTCCTTTATGCATCTTTCTATGCATAGAAATTAATTCTAATGAAAATAATGCTTTTACAATAAAAATATTTCCAATATGCATCTTTCTATGCATAGAAATTAATTTTAATGAAAATAACGCTTTTACAATAAAAATATTTCCAATATGCATCTTTCTATGCATAGAATGAAAATAACACTTTTAGAATACACAAACGGAGGGGATTACTCTTTTTGAATAACATAAAGATAAAACTTATTTCCACAAAATTTAAGAAAATTTCACCATAACCCCCTTTGTATGGCTGACCATTTTTCAATTTTAACACTCTAAATCTACTTAGAATTTACCCCAAGATGAATTTAGCACTCTAATTTAATCAATTCCCATTTTTTAAAGAGAAAACAATACGAAAAATTTTACTCTATTTATTTGATTACACATCTTGAATAAAGAAGGGCTGAATTCAATGAAGAGAAGGGGGAAGCCTTTCCATCAAGGCATAACATCCAATTTCAATTTAAAAGAAGCAAGAAATCATAAAACCATAGAATAGAATTTGAAAAAAGTAGAATTTCTAACTTACATGGAGTTTTGTGAGCTATCCTTTGGCTTGAGGGATTGAGGGTTCTACTCTTGCTTGGATCAAGAGTGGCCACCAATTCTTTGTAGAGGAAATAGTCAAAAACAAGTGATTTATCAAATGAATTCAATGGTTTTGGCTCTGGGAGGAGTAGAGTAACAGTGCATAAAACACTATTAACCTTTACAAAGGGGGAGGCTTCTATATATAGAAAAAAGTGAGCCTCTAACCAAGCAAACAGATTCTAGAATTTTCCAGATCAGTTTGGTTACTTTTTGACCATTTGTAGGTCAGTTTAGCTTTCTTTTTGGTTCTAGTTGAAATAGGAGAGAGGAGAGATAAAAATATCTCATTATTTGTGAGTTTAAAATTCATCCACACATGTGAAAATAGGCTCCTCCTTCATGAGGGGAATTCCCCACACTTTTTGAATTTCTAATTCAGGGGAAATCATTTTAATAAGAAGGGATATTTTTTCATCCAAAGATATCTAGAAATTGAATTACCTCTCCCTAGAACATTTTCTCTCTCTAGGTCAAAACAGATAGAAACAAGATCTGTAATTATTCTGAAAAGGGGATTGATTACAGGGGGAGAAATTAGACATCTTGAGAGGGGCTGGGGGAGGAATCTTACATCCTACCCTACTTAAAAAACGCAAGATGTCCTCATCTCGCAAAGGTGGAGTATGATCTGTTTCATCATCTTCTTCTTCTTCAATCACTTCCAGTGTTACTGCCTTGGAAGTGGACGGCCGATTTGAAAACAACTCTCTTTGACTTCTCCTATTCTGAGGCAAAGGTCTTGCATTACTTTGGTTTGAAACTGTGGGTTGGCTAGAGGGTCTACCTTTGGGATCTCCCTGATTTTCGCAGATAGAAACCTGATTACTCTGGAAGGAAGGAGCTGGAGTCTGGAATCTTGATCCCTGATTTCCCTACCCTGAAAACCTTGATCTAAAAGGAGTTGGACAATCCATACTGCGATGTCCAAATCCTTGATAGTTATAACATTTCACTCCCTTGTTCAAGGGTGGAACTTCTGTAGTTGAATTCCAGGGGATTGAGTTTTGGGAAAATGACATTTCTTCCATTTTGGAACTTTCCATATCCTGGGCTTGACCCTGATATCTCTTAGGCGGTGGAAGGTTGGAATCACCTTCTAGAACTAAAAACCTTTTGAAAGGTGATGGTTCTGGCTTTGGTGGGAACTTCACATCAAAGGCCTTGGAGAAATCCTTTGCCATTCGCACTGCTTCAGCCATGGAAAACTGGCTTGGCGTTCTTCACCAAAATATTCAAAGGTTCGTTCAGTCCCCAAATGAACCTGGCCATCAGCTGTTCATCATTCAATGGTGGCGAGTATTTGAGGAGAGCGAACGCTTGGTGATATACTTCAATAGTTCTGCTCCCCTGGGTTAACTCTAAAAATTCGTTTATCTTTGTTTCTAAAAAGCCGGGAGGACATAACCTCATCCTTAGGTAAATTTTGAGATCATTCCATGTCTGGGTATTCCGATCTAGACGGTTTGTCTCGCAGTGGTTTCTCCATGCTACTCTGGCTGTTTCTACTACCTTTAGCATTGCAAGAACCATTTTGCTCTTCTCATTGTACCGGGTGACATCAAAGTACTCTTCCATTGCTATGATCCACTTCTCCACAGCCTCGCCCAAGTTTCCCCCTTCACCCTTGAAAGGCCTAGGCTGCAAGCTATGAAGAGTTTTACGAACATCCAAGTCAAGCTCTTCTTCGAGTTGGGGATTATCATTTCTACCACGACGACTTGGATCCATGTTCCTATCAATACGAAACATCTTGTTAAGTCCCTTTATTTATGATTCAAATCTGATTTGTGGTTTTGCTCAATTTATCGCTTTTCAACCAAAAATTCAAGAATCATCATTTTTCAATCAGAATCCAATTCAACTCATCAGTTCTCAATCAAAATTTTAAAATCATACCAACCATATTCGAATTCATTATCTGGATAGCATTTTAGCTTATAATTTCAAGATCTTAGACTTACTCGTATATACTGCCAATAAAGAGCTACAGTTATACCCTCGATATATACAAGTAGTCATGGTCCTTAGAACTATAAGGTAAATACTATCATATCTAGGCCTTAAGCAAGTCAGGGACTCCATATAATTGTAGTACTTCCATCTGAAGACCAATTATCAATTTAGGAATTTCTTTCTAAATATCAACTTGTATGAGTTTCATCACACAATTCTAACCTTTTACTGCTTCTTCATAAATTTATGACATTCTTGGCTTCTCGGTTGATCCACTTTACCCAAATGGGTTTGATACCAACTGTGAGATCCCTGACCCCACCATGTAACAAATTTAGGGGTGCTAGCAGTAGAAGTAACACTTCTTGCGCAGGCCAGGGTCCCACACTCGGGCCCTCACCCACGGATATCCAGACAAGAGCTAATCCATCGGTTCTTCTAAAACCGAACCTGAAAAAACTTCCCTTGCCTGAAAAGCACGGGCGATTCCACCAGGATAACTTTTCTCTATCATAGTCAAAAACCTTAACTAATTGAATTGATCTGACCAAACCCATAAGTCCCATAGTCAGATCAAAGGAAAGATTACACTCGGATCATAGAGACCAACACTTTTTTCCTCATTGAGAGGCACAGCCGTTGATTCTTTTCCATATAACAATTTTTATTCGGGATTTACTTCATCTATCGTACTTACCAACACAAATTTAGTCTCATTTTAGGGATCCATTAGTCGAGCCTAACCCCATCCAGTCCCTTGGGTTAGCCAACCACCCAACCACTGTAGTGATGGGATCCATTAGTCGAGTCTAACCCCATCCAGTCCCTTGGGTTAGCCAACCACCCAACCACTGTAGTGATGGGATCCAATTAAAAATTTGGTTAGGTTTTGTCTTGGGTACTGTGACACGAAGTTGGGGTTTGGACTTCGGTCACTTCTCAGAATCAAAACACACTTGTATGAAACGTCACAGCCTCCTCACCTCCCTTTCTCTCCCTAGGTTAAGATAAAGATATACACATCAAAGGTGAGATCATAATTCATGAAAGGAAAGATAAAAGGCTTCGGAGAAGTAAGAATTTATGCCAGTCTTGTAGCTCCAAACAAGAGGGCGATTCTTTGTTGGAAGAAAATCTTCCGACTCAGGATTATGTGAACAGAAACACACGGGGAATATTGGTAAGGTTCATCCGTTCGAATTGGGCGATTTGGATGGAACGTATTAAAGAAAATAAATATAGCAATACTTACAAGAGGATAAGACACATGGGGTTTGCCTTTTGATAAGAGATTAGGAGGAATTAATCATGATTAAGAAGAAATAATAGCCAAAACTCTGTAAAAACAGATATACACAGGGAATTGCAGTTTTAAATCCATAAAGGCTGTGCAAGAGAGGATTATATAGATGCGTAGAGCTTGAAGAGAGCTTTGCGTCTATATAAAAACTTTCAAAAACGGACAATCGAGCAAAAAGTTATGAGCATTTTACTACAAGACTATAATTCTATAAAAACAGAGATACACAGAGAATGCAGTTTTAAATCCATATAGGCTGTGCAAGAGAGGATAAGATAGATGCGTAGAGCTTGAAGAGAGCTTCGCGCCCATATAAAAACTTTCAAAAACGGACAACCGAGCGAAAAGTTATGAGCATTTTACTACAAGACTATAAAACTGCCAAAATTCGCCTAAAAATTAGCAACTTTGGGAGAAATTCTGATCATCAATGAAGTAAGGGATTAAGAAATTAGTTACATGAGTGGAAAGAGCATAGAAAGAGATTCTTAGCCATATGATCAATTTAAGAAACCAACACCCGAGTGATGAGTAATTACCGGTTGAAATTTGGGTATTGGACCACAAAAACTGCACTTCTCTCTCTTTGCATGAAACCTCAATTTTCACATAGCCTCTTGCCTTTCATCTCCTTCATGATTCAAGCTAGAGGGTAAGGGTTAACATTGCTCAGCAGACAATCGTAAAGATTTACCTATGGTCCCCAAAGTCTTTCCACATGCTCATTACCGCTAAAACCATTGGTACCTCCAAAGGAGGGCGGCAATAAGGCAAGGGCTACCTTGAGAAGTCACAGGCCCGCCAAGATAATAACTCCTTATCCCACTTATCATGAATCATCAAAGAGGTCCAAAATTGGGTTAAGCATGAGGAGCTAATGCTAAATGAGATATTCACATGTAAAGAGAGTGTTTGAATAAGGGTTTGAAAGATAAGAGAATGGCAATGACACAAAATTCTCAATTGAGGAGGCTCATTCCTTGATTTGAAAGGGAGAGGAGGGCTCCTTTTATAGGTGGAGAATCACCCTCTCTTCCATTGTTACAAATTACAACATAAATATCTTCAACCCTTCAGTGACATAAGGGTAGATGTCACCATCAATTGTCCTCTTAGGCTAAGTCTTCTATTGATTATTAAATTGAAGACTTTTCAGCGCCTGGAAGGAGCCCCAGAACAATAAGCTTCCCCAATAAGTCTCTACTCTGATCAACTGGATCTATAATGCCATGTAGGCATTCTAGAAGAATCTTTCCCAATTATGCACCTACACACACTCCTTCACATGCCTTCCACACTCCCCAACTTGTAGCCTTATGGTGAATACCATATTAATAATACAATTAAAATCCATGTGAGCATGAAGGCCCACTTTTATTTTCCACATCACTAGCCTATCTACCATACCAAAGTATTTATCAAGCATACTTGTGGCATTTACAATGTGTGCACCCTAAATCAAGTAAAACCATGATATTTGAAGATAGAATGTTGTTATCAAGGTAGCCACCAAGCCATCGCATCACTACACCGTTATTCCATTGTGGGCGCCGCAATCTTCTTGGACAAGCTTCCACCTTATTACCATTGAGAAACCATCAAAATATGCATAAAATTGAAAATGAAAGATATCAATTTTTCATGTCACATCTTTCCCCCCCAGCAGATCCTCCATGCTTGCCTTGGGGATCTGCTGGCCATGGTGCTCTAGGGTAGAATATCTTTAGCCACCGCCGGTACTCATTGGCACGTCCGGGAACCTCCTGGCCACTTGCATCATCGTCTAGAAGATGTGTTATTTTTGAACTTTTGCTTTATCCTGAAGGGGCCTTCCCAGCGTCGAAGAGGCTTCTTATCTAGCCATTTCTCCACACGGCCATCATACCTCTTTTCCTCCTAGGTCAAATAAAACTATCCCCCCAGCCCCACATTGCCTGGAAGGGCTAAAGGCTCCATCAAAATGCATAGTGAAAGCAGTTGTTGGTGGCGTTTCCAAATCTTCATATACTTCTTTCTTTGCTCCTGTTCCTTCTTCCTCTTCCTTCCTTGTAAGCAAAGCTGCAAGAGAGGCCCTAGTGGTGTTTTCTGTAATAAAAGTGAAAGAGAATTCTTGAAGCTCACAAATCCACTTTACAAACTTCCCTCGTGTAGGATTGGGTTTACGAACCAAGAATTGTAAAGAAGGTTGAGATGTGAGGAAGAAAAAAGGGTGAGGTAACAAGTATGACCTGAACTTCTTTACTGCAAAAGCAAGAGACAAACCACCTTTCTCCATTTCACCATACCTCTCCTCGGCATTAGTGAGTTGTCGGCCTTTTCCAAGTGATCCATGCGGCTTGAATAAATGCAAAAATCATCCAAAAAGACCCTTATAAACTTTCCCAAGTAAGGTGCAAATACCTGACTCATGAAGCGTTGAAAAGTTGCTGGTGCATTGGTAAAGCCAAATGGCATCACCCTATAGGCATACACTCCCCAAGGGGTGATAAATGAGGTTTTCCTTTGATCTTCTTCAATCACAAATCTGGATTTGAAAGTATCCAGAGTATCCATCACACACTGAATACAACTCATGACCTGCAACTTGATCCAAAATCTCATCCTGAAAGGGTAGAGGATAATAATCCCTCTTTGTGCATGCATTCAGAGGGCGGAAGTCCACACACACACGCCATTTTCCACCCTTTTTGGGAGTGACTACAACTGGGGAAATCCACTCTGAATTCTCTACTGGAAAAATAAATCCAGCTTCAAGCAAATTAGTTACCTCCTTCTTAAGCACCTCTGCTTGCACTACTCCCAAACGCCTTAGTCGCTGTACCACTGGCTTACTTTGGGGCTTGAGATCAATCTTGTGCTCTACTAGGGTAACTTGGCATACTTGTGAGTAGCTGTTTGCAAACAGGTTAGGAAATCCATCCAACATTTTTAAGTAATTCTCCCTTTCAGTACCTGCTATGGACTCATCAAGAAGAAGTTCATTCTGTTGGTGAAGACTAGTGAGGTCCACATCTCCTTTCTTGCACATGGTTGAAGAAGCTTCCCCTTCCAAGGCTCCATTGTCTTTAGCATCCCCTCGATCCCTTCCTAGGGAAAGACCAAATGCAACTCCCTCCACCTCTCCTTCTGAGATGGAATCCTCGGAGCTACCACTTGTCTCTTCTTCATCGGATGACTCTGACTCTGAACTTTCGGAAGTTAAAGGTTCACCTCTTACCACTTTCTTGCGAGCGACGACTCTTGATGTTGTAGTGGACCTTCTTATTCTCACCTTGTAGAATAAGATCACCTGTCTCCCACTTTTGAATTGCCTTCACTTGGCGAAGCCATGGCCTACCCAATATCAATGGGTAAGCCCTAGCATCAGGCTTTGTAGAAATGACCTGAAAAGTTGTAGGCACAGAAATACCACATACATCCACTCCCAAATTCCTGACAATTCCTAAGGTTTTCACCCTAGTATTATCAGCAAGTTTGATGCGATAGGGAGAGTTGGTAGAAGACAACTTTAAATCAGCATCTTTCATTGTTTTTTCACTCATGACATTGATTGATGCACCTCCATCAATGTATGCATTAGAAATTGTTTGCCCCTCAATGATGACATCAATCACAGGCACATCATCTCCTACATCAATATCCACTTTTTGAACCATAGGAGTCCCATTATCCCTCTTCTTCTTTTTCTTAGATTCCCTTGTGCTAGCCAGCCTACCCCATTCCTTTCTAAGCTTTGGAGAGAGTGCCAAAAGCTGCCCAAATGTGATTTGTGCTGTTTTCTCCCTAAGATTTGTTAAGAGGTCATAACTAAGAGATCCTTGTCCAAGAGGAAAGTCAGATTGTCCAATTTTTCTCCTAGACGACTTCTTCTTCTTCTTATTTTTCTCCTCTTCTTCAGATTTATCTTCTTGTTCTTCTTCTTCCTGGCTTCTAGTTTTACGACCCCTTTTTGCCATTAATGGCATCAATGTGTCCTCTTCTTCTGAGCATATTTCCTCTAAAAGTGCTAAACTTTTATCCTCAACTTTGGACACTCAGTGCAATAGTGCCCCTTCTCTTGACATTCATAGCATATGACACTACTTCTATCCCTAGGTTTATCCTCAGCTCGTGGAACCCTAGGTGGCCTTGCATTGACTAAGTGTAACTTCAAATCAACAAATTCTGCCATAAGTTGTGCAATGTTATGATCCAAGGATGGAGCTTGTACCTGAGATGTTGAGGCTATCTCTACTCGTGGTGGGGTTGGCACATTCGGAGAAGATTGGAATGTGGACTCAATATGAAGAGTGGCCTCCTTCTTCAAAGCAATACGAAGAGCCTCTTTAAAATTAGTGGGATCTTTGCTAAGAACTTTTCCATGCAAGCGGGGATCCAAAGACCTGATAAACTTGCTCATCTTAAGATGCTCCATTGCTAAAGAACTCTTTGAATCTTCCATAGAAGGTGAAGAAGAAGAAGCAACAACATGTAAAGCAGCTTGTTGATATTTGATGAATAAGGCTTCATACCTCACTGAAAAGGCAGAAACTGACTCTCCATCCTTTTGGAAATTTGATCCAATTGCAATAGTAAAGCATTTGGCGACTCCACTGTCCCAAATCTCTCCTTCATTGCTTTGGTCAACCTTTCCCAATCATTCTTGGACTCCTTTGGCAAAGCCTCATGCTAAGTTAAGGCCACACCCTCCAAGAAATCTGGAAGTATTTCTACCCTTTCCTTCATAGACCAACCCGTCAAGCGACATGCTCGATTAAACTCTCGGAGATAACTCCCCAGGTCTTCTCCTTCCGATCCTTAGAACACCGGAATGTTGAATATCTTGCACCAAAAGATGAGTAGCAACGAGGAAAATTTTCTTATTTCAAAACAACTTTCCTTTGATCATGCGGGACCTTGAGGTTAAAAAAGAATAATTCTAAGTAAAACCTGCCCATCACCTCCACCAAAAGATGTGACACGAAGTTGGGGTTTGGACTTCGGTCACTTCTCAGAATCAAAACACACTTGTATGAAACCTCACAGCCTCCTCACCTCTCTTTCTCTCCCTAGGTTAAGATAAAGATATACACATCAAAGGTGAGATCATAATTCATGGAAGGAAATATAAAAGGCTCCGGAGAAGTAAGAATTTCTGCCAGTCTTGCAGCTCCAAACAAGAGGGCGATTCTTTGTTGGAAGAAAATCTTCCGACTCAGGATTATGTGAACAGAAACATACGGGGAATATTGGTAAGGTTCATCCGTTCGAATTGGGCGATTTGGATAGAACATATTAAAGAAAATAAATATAGCAATCACTTTCAAGAGGATAAGACACATGGGGTTTGCCTTTTGATAAGAGATTAGGAGGAATTAATCATGATTAAGAAGAAATAATAGCCAAAACTCTATAAAAATAGAGATACACAGGGAATTGCAGTTTTAAATCCATAAAGGCTGTGCAAGAGAGGATAATATAGATGCGTAGAGCTTGAAGAGAGCTTTGCGTCTATATAAAAACTTTCAAAAACGGGCAACCGAGCGAAAAGTTATGAGCATTTTACTACAAGACTATAATTCTATAAAAAAAGAGATACACAGAGAACTGCAGTTTTAAATCCATATAGTCTATGTAAGAGAGGATTAGATAGATGCGTAGAGCTTGAAGAGAGCTTCGCGCCCATATAAAAACTTTCAAAAACGGACAACCGAGCGAAAAGTTATGAGCATTTTACTACAAGACTATAAAACTGCCAAAATTCGCCTAAAAATTAGCAACTTTGGGAGAAATTCTGATCATCAATGAAGTAAGGGATTAAGAATTCACAAGACGGTCAAAATGCTTCCCCAGCATTCTTGACATAAAACAATCATTTAAAAACAAGTCATAAATACAAATTTTATAACCAACTTTCATCTTTCCACATTAATCAACATTACTTAATCCACATTCATTTCATATAAATTCCCATTCTCATCCAATCACATCATTTTTCATCTCATCACTTCTTCCCTCAAATATCCTCATCAGATCTCATCCTCTCGCATTTACCCATATCCATATCCACATCTCATCACATCACATTCATTCATATCTCATCCATTCAGACCACATCACATTCACTCACATCACATCTCATTCAGGCCACATCACATTCACTCACATCACATCTCATTCAGACCACATCATCACATTCATTCACATTCATTCACAACACATCTTATTCAGACCACATCACATTCATTCCCATCTATCCCGATTCACATCCCGTCACATCCATTCACATCCCATATTATTCATTCACATCCCGATTCACATGACATCACATCCATTCACATCCCATACCATTCATTCTCATCCCAATTCACATGCCATCACATTCATTCACATCCCTAATCATTCATTCACATCCCGATTCACATGCTATCACATTCATTCCCATCCCTTATTATTCATTCACATCTTGACTCACATGCCATCACATTCATTCACATCCCTTATCATTCATACCTATCCAATTTACATCACATCTCATCGCCTCTATTTTCGTTCATATTCATCACATTCATATCCACATATATTATTCCACATACATCCACATCCATACTTATCACTTCCATATACATCCACATCCATACTTATCACTTCCACATACATCCACATCCATACTTATCACTTACACATCCACATCTATCCTTTCACCTACATCTACATCCATCCTTTCACATACATACATCCACATCCATTCTTTCACATACATCCACTTCGATTCTTCACATACATCCACATCCATTCTTCACATACACCCACATCCATCCCATATCATTAATTCACATATATCCACTTCCATTCTTCACATACATCCACATCCATTCTTCACATACATCCTGATTCACATGACATCTCATCACACCTATTCACATCACATCCATCCATCCATTCATTCACATTTATCTGATTCACATCACATCCTTCCATTCATTCACATTTATCTGATTCACATCACATCTATCCATCCATTCATTCCCATGTATCTAATTCACATCACATCTATCCATCCATTCATTCCCATCTATCTGATTCACATCACATCTCATCACATCTATCCATCCATTCATTCCCATCTATCTTATTCACATCACATCTCATCACATCTATCCACATCACATTCTCATCACTTCTATTCATATCACATCCATCCATCCATCCATCCATTCACATTTATCTGATTCTCATCACATCTATCCAAATCACATTCTCATCACTTCTATTCATATCACATCCATCCATTCATTCACATTTATCTGATTCTCATCACATCTATTCTCATCACATTCGTTTAAACATAGAATTTAAGAGAATTTCTAAATTTTTTAATAAAAAGATTCTTTACGCATCTATTTATGCATAAAATCAACTTCAGTGGGAATAACACTTTTAACAAAATCCTTTTATGCATATATTTATGCATAAATTCAATTTTAAGGAAAATAACACTTTTAAAATAAAATTAAATCCTTTATGCATCTTTCTATGCATAAAATCAAAATTAATGAGAATAACTCTTTTGAAATAAAAATAAACTCCTTTATGCATCTTTCTATGCATAAAATCAAAATTAATGAGAATAACTCTTTTGAAATAAAAATAAATTCCTTTTATGCATCTTTCTATGCATAAAATCAAAACTAATGAGAATAACTCTTTTAAAATAAAAATTAATTCCTTTATGCATCTTTCTATGCATAAAATCAAAATTAATGAGAATAACTCTTTTGAAATAAAAATAAATTCCTTTTATGCATCTTTCTATGCATAGAAATTAATTCTAATGAAAATAACGCTTTTACAATAAAAATATTTTCAATATGCATCTTTCTATGCATAGAAATTAGTTCTATGCATAGAAATTAGTTCTAATGAAAATAACGCTTTTACAATAAAAATATTTTCAATATGCATCTTTCTATGCATAGAATGAAAATAACACTTTTAGAATACACAAATGGAGGGGATTACTCTTTTTGAATAACATAAAGATAAAACTTATTTCCACAAAATTTAAGAAAATTTTACCATAACCTCCTTTGTATGGTTGACCATTTTTCAATTTCAACACTCTAAATCTACTTAGAATTTACCCCAAGATGAATCTAATTTAATCAATTCCCATTTTTTAAAGAGAAAACAATACGAAAAATTTAACTCTATTTATTTGATTACACATCTTGGATAAAGAAGGGCTGAATTCAATGAAGAGAAGGGGGAAGCCTTTCCATCAAGGCATAACATCCAATTTCAATTTAAAAGAACCAAGCAATCATAAAACCATAGAATAGAATTTGAAAAAAGTAGAATTTTTAACTTACATGGAGTTTTGTGAGCTATCCTTTGGCTTGAGGGATTGAGGGTTCTACTCTTGCTTGGATTAAGAGTGGCCACCAATTCTTTGTAGAGGAAATAGTAAAAAACAAGTGAATTATCAATGAATTCAATGTTTTTGGCTCTGGGGAGGAGTAGAGTAACAGTGCATAAAACACTATTACCCTTTACAAAGGGGAAGGCTTCTATTTATAGGAAAAAGTGAGCCTCTAACCAAGCAAACTGATTTTAGAATTTTCCAGATCAGTTTGGTCACTTTTTGGTTCTAGTTGAAACAGGAGAGAGGAGAGATAAAAATATCTCATTATTTGTGAGTTTAAAACTCATCCACACATGTGAAATCGGCTCCTCCTTCATGAGGAAAATTCCCCATACTGAGGTGTCAAAAATGCATCATTTTCTCTAAATATCTCTTCTTTTTTAACTAATAACCTTGTCCTTAGTCAACTCTTCATCTTATGTGAGTATTTACTCATTTTTGGGAGATTTTTCTTTTATTCTTCAATTTGTCTCCTCCCTACCTTTGGATGAATCTTATTGGTCCATAGGAACCTTAATCCAAAATTTTCAAAAAATCTGGACCCTCAGGCTAAGGTCCTTTTTTAATCTATTTTCAATTTATTCTAATTACACACTGGAAAGTTCTTTTTGAATTTCTGTTTCAAGGAAAATCATTTTAATAAGAAGGGATATTTTTCCATCCAAAGATATCAAGAAACTGAATTATCTCTCTCTAGAATATTTTCTCTCTCTAGGCCAAAACAGATAGAAACAAGATCTGTTATTATTCTGAAAAGGGGATTGATTACAAGGGGAGAAACTGGACATCTTGAGGGGCTAGGAGAGAAATCTTAAAACTTCAAAGCTCTTGGATTCAACTTGCACAACTCCTTCCAATCATGGAGATATTACTTGTCTCCACCATATAATGAAGAATAGTCACACCTCTTGGTTGAAGAGAAGATGATAAAAAAAAGCCCAAGACCTACTTCTTGTATGGTTGCAGAATGGACCATAAAGGTTACATTATTAATTTAAAACATTTCATCAATTGGAATAGGAAAAATGGATGTTCCAAGAGAATCACGCTCTCTCACACATATCGCACAACACATGGTATAGGGAGGTATGCTTGATTTTCTGGGTCTGTACCAAGCACAAGCAGTATAAGGGAAATTAGAAACCCGTGCCATAACTATTCTATACTAGCTTATGCATTGTACATGGTTGTATGTAGATACGAGTTTACTTTGCAACATTAGTAGACACAAGGGAGACTAGGTAGATAGGCACCTGTTGTACACTCTAATATCCAACAAGGTACAAGAGGGGAGTAGATGCCAATCTTCATCGAACACAAAAAAGCAAAAAATCATGTCTTGAAGCCAATATAAAATGGTAACAAAGGTATAAATTTGATCTCTCTTCTTTAAAGAAGAGAATATCTCTCTTCTTTAAAGAAGAGAATATCTCTCTTCTCATCAATATACGGAGCATAAATTTTCCCTGAGGCCACTCTATGCTCATCTATATGTGGAGAGATAAGAATTGACCTATTATGCACAGGAGCATGCAAGAAAGTTGGGTGATCCATCAAGCCCATTCTAGAATGTCCCCAGGGCCATTCTTGCATGCCTAAGAATGGGCCATTCTTACACTTCTTGTGCATGAAAAGAATGGCCCTAGGGCCATTCTTGTTGCCCCCCCATGGCCATTCCAACACAACCTTAAGATTGAAAGAGGATGCAACAATGGCCTTGGAGAATGGCCCTTGGGTCATGCAAGAATGGCCTTGGGATAATTCTTTGACTTGTGGTGCAAGAAACGAATGGCCCACAGGCCATTCTTGCACTTGTTGTGCATGACAAGAATGGCCATTCTTTTAGGCCACTCTTGAATACTCTTTCAGGCCTTATTTGTCATGAAAGAACAGCCCTAGGACTATTCTTGCACCTGAGACCATTCTAGGATGCCCCAGGGCCACTCTTGCATGTTGTTTGAGGCCTGTAAGGCAAGTAATGGCCGTTTCTTGCACCTCTTGTGCATGAAAAGAATTACCCTAGGGCCATTCTTGGATGCCCCATGGCCATCTCAAATATGACCTTGAGTCCATCGGGTAATGCCAGAATGGCCATGGGACCATTCAAGGATTTCCCAGGGCCACTCTTACATGTTCTTTGAGGCCTTTAAGGCAAAACAAGGGCTTTATTTTCCATTCAAGGATGGCCTTAGCCAGGAGCATGCAAGAAAGTTGGGTGATCTACCAAGCCCATGCTAGAATGGCCCCAGGGCCATTCTTGCATGCACAAGAGCATCAAGAATGGCCCATTCTTACACTTATTGTGCATGAAAATAATGGCCCTAGGGCCATTCTTGGATATACCATGGCCGTTCTAACATAATCTTAAGACCAAAAGAGGATGCAAGAATGGCCTTAGACTTAGAGAATAGCCCTAGGATCATGCAAGAATGGCCCACGAGAAATTCTTGCATGCCCTAGGACAACTCAGAGGGTGCTTTTTTTGAGGCCCTTAAATCAAAATAGTGGCCTTAGTTGCCATGAAAGAATGGCCCTAGGGACATTCTTGCACCTGTTGTGCAAGAATAGAATGGCCTTAGGGCCATTCTTAGGTGCCCAAGAGCATGCAAGAAATTTGGGTGTGGCACCAAGGCTAGAATGGCCCGTGACCATTCTTGTATTCACATGCTCATCAAGAATGGTCCTAGGGCCATTATTGGATGGTCCAAGGCAATTCAAATATGATCTGAGGCTTGAAGAGCATGCAAGACTGGAATGGTCCTGGGGCCATTCTTAGAAGAATACACTAGAGCATTGCAAGAATGGCCCTAGGGCCAATCTTAAGGTTGATGTGCATAAAATGAATGGCTCTATGACCATTATTAAACGATTATATTGTGCATACAAGAGACTATGCATAGCAAAAAAACCTGACTTTTCATATGTATTTTGGACCTAGGGCCATTCTATTGTGCATAGAAGAGACAAGAATAACTTCCATAAAATATTTAACTAGACACCTTAAGGTAAACAACAAATTTATATTCAATAAATAAAAAGACATTTACAAAATCAATGTCGCTAGCTGATGAGACTCCTTGTAGAAGAAACCTCTCTTAGCATCTAGTGAACAATTACACAAATTATTTTCTTTTCTCTGAGCGTATAAGGTTAGAAACCAAACCTACAATAGAAATTTGTCTCACAGGCAAGTGTTGGGCTTCTTCAACTACTTGGGAGGTAGAAGTAGCAATTGGTTGTGGGTCCTTAGGGATCTTTTCCCACTGTCAACACTATGATCCAAATTTGCAAATGCCAAGAGTTTGGAATGCATGTCATCACGGTCTTGAGCTCTCTCAACTAGACATATTACCTCTCTTCTTGCCTTCAGTGCTTGCTTTGACACAAAGCCATTACTATATGCATCAATCATCATAAGATCTTGCATACATATACTCTTTATGCACTGATCGATGTGCACTGATCGATGAGACCATGGCCTTTTTTAGTTGTAAAAAGACTGTGGGTTCCATACTCTTTACTTTATCATACTCCAATGGTAACATAGTTGCATTTAAGATGGGACCCTGAGCACCAACATAGTTGTCATAGCCTTTATACGTGTTTTCCTTGCTCAAAAAATAAGCACACTGAAGAGCTCGATTGCACCGCTACATGGTGCATCATGCACAAAATGTAGAGCACCATAGAACATTCTATGCCATCTAGGAACTTTCTGTAGAGCATCTTGCAAATGCACAATATTAAGAATCTTTAAAAAGGCAGGGAATGCATATTGTGATTGTGAGACTACCATGATGCCATTCAGGAATTGAGAAAATCTCTCAATGCTCCACTTCATATCTCTTGCACTCCCTTCTGTGCTATCCAAGATCTAATCGGCATTTGATTTTGATAAAATAGAGCTAAAAAGTGTTTGCCTTCCTCCATCTCTAAGCTCACAATGGGAATATGCCATGGAAGATCACTCACAACCTATTGTTCCCTATTGATAGCAACAATCCATTGTATGTAACCTTTTTCATCTAATGAAAACTCCAAGTTTGTCTTACCAACCTGCAATCTTGCCTTTATCCATGGCTCACACTTTGGTAGACACTATCATTAATGTGACAACTTGAAGCCATCTCGTGCTGCCAGTCGTTGCATTTCTTTGAATCATTAACATTGTTGAATTGAAGCAATAGATGTTCTTGCAAAACCTTAAGCTCACAATGGGAATACGCCATGGAAGATCAGTCACAACTTGTTGTTCCCTATTGACAGCAACAATCCATTGTATGTAACCCTTTTCATCTGATGGAAACTCCAAGTTCATCTTACCAACCTGCAATCTTGCCTTTATCCCTGGCTCACACTTTCGATGAAGCACATGGTAGACACTATCATGAATGTGATAACTTGAAGCCATCTCCTGCCAGTCCTTGCATTTCTTTGAATCATTAACATTGTTGAATTGAAGCAATAGATGTTCTTGCAAAACCTTATCTTGCTTCAGTAGCATCACTCTATCAACCATGTCAATCTTTTCCTTGTCTACAACCCCCTTAGAGGGCCAGATGTCTCATTTCAAAAGCTCTGTTTGAATAAGCTTGATCATGTCCTCTTCTAAACCACACAAGCATCTGAAATGAGATGGATTAGGCTTCTTTCCCCCAAGTTTGCCATTCTCGACATCTTCTATAATCTTAGCCAAGTATAGAAGATGTCGTGGGACATGTAACCATGTGTGTCTGCTTCTGTGCAAAGTAGGCACCCATTGATGATTCAGCACTCAAAGAGAAATTCTGACATCAGGAAAAAATAAACAAAACATAAACAACAAGACAATTCCAATTCTGGTATATCAAAAAATCTATCAAATAAGATTAGAAAACATAAAATACAATGACTTATATCCCAAATTACACGAGAAGGGTGTCCCTTTGGGAATTCAACTACTGGTCTTGAAGGCTTTTTATAATGCTCATATTGGCTTCTTAAGTGCTTTAATATGTCACTATAGGTCTCCTTCATGAAATAATGCCTGTGCCTCTAGATTTTCCATCTTGGAGATGGCCACTATCTTTGTTGGAGGTACATTCACAATCTGAGCCTTTCAATACCTATAAACATCTTTCAAGTAGAGTAACTATTGAAATATACAAGTGAATAGGGTGTGTGTGGGAATAAGCCAATATACAAGTGAATAGGGTGTGTGTAGGAATAAGCCCTTAGAGCAACAGGCTATAAAAGAGCATCTGTAAATGTGAGAGAAGCTGTGAAAAGGTGAGAAGTTTCTACTAGGAGAGAATAAAGGGTAGCATGAGAAGATTAAGGAGGTGTGGAGATATTCTGGGAAGAGGTGGAGAGAATCAAGCAAAAGAGGTGAAGTGAATCAAGGAGAGATCAGTGGGATTAGATGCTTGGATGTAAACTCTATAAATTGAGGCATTGGCCTAATGAGAATTTGCTGGTTTTTTATTATCCATGCCTACATTAAGCTATCAATTAATTGCTCACTAATCAAATCTTAATTATCGTCATCTCTTTTCTAATGATGTTGATTCTAGCATTTGATCCACCATAGCTCATCACATTGCTGCAAATTTAACATGGTATCAGAGCCTAGCCTAGAATCCATCAAATTTATGAGCCCATTATTTTGCTAATCACCTAGCTAATTAGGATTAGTAGATAATCAAGTTTTTTTTACCTCTTTTTCAATTTGCCTCTGTACCCCCACTAGGTGGAGGAGCTCTCTCTCCCTTCACACATAAAATTGGCCCAAACCCTTTTAGCCAAGCATAGCCATACCCCTTCTGCTTTAGCCTATCCAATCACATCAGCAAACCACCAGCGCACGCGCTGCAGATTTCTGTATTTTTTCAGGTGCCTTTTTTCTGAAAGAAATTTGAGATCTTTTCTGCACCAAAAGACATTTTTCTAATTCCTCTTGGCCCCAAGGGTTTTCAAGGGTGCTCTACAAGCTGGGGAAGTCAGTTTTTTATTTCATCAAGTCTATAGTGCGATCCAAGCTCTTCATCAAATCTACGGGTGACTTTGGTAAAATAGAGATTAAGCATTCAATATGTTTGGTCAAATCTTGTGTTTCTTGGCTTAATCCTCTACTAGACTAACTGCTATTGATGCCTTTGAAAGGATTTGAGCTCATTTGAACTTTAAGAATCCAAATCTGGACTCCCCGCATACTCTATTTTTTGCACACAAAACAGAGGATTATTTTGCTAATCAGTTGGTGATTAATCAATACTAATCACTGTATCTTGGTGCAATTGAGGGTTCAAATTAACCATTGGGTATCTGATATAGATCCCTATAACTTTAGATTGCAATTCAAAGATGGTTTGATACTCCAACCATTCAGTACAGATTTGTTACCCTTGGTTTAATGCAATTTTCAATGAATTTATGCTGATAAATCTATATTGTAATCATCACCTAAACACCAGATTGAGTTATAAAAGGGTAGACACTGCCCTTGAATCTTGAAATTGGATCAAGAGGTAAGACCCCCTTCACATCATCATGAGCATGGCGCAAGAGATAGCCAAATTTAATGGGGAGCAGTTTTATACAACATGACAAAACAAAAACCATGTATTTGCTCATGAGGAAAAATCTATGGGGGCTAGTTGAGGGAAGAGATGAACGCCCAGAGGTGAGTGGGGAAAGTGAGTGGAAGAGCAGGATCAAGACAAGGGTGGATCATTTCACAAGGTTCGACAAGCTTATATTGAAGACAAAGAGGATCATCACCCAAGTTTTCATTTTACTTATGGTGCTATGCACAACCCAATGTTTTTATACAAATCCAATAAAGCCAAAGGCAAGGGTCATGCATCTCCAAATGAAGGCTCAAGATTCCCAAGGAGTAATGTTTATATTTCATTCAAGGGAAATACTCATCCAGGTGGTGCTTCAAGACCTCATGTTGAGGAAGATCTTGATGATGAGTTTCAGCATAACAATGGTCAAATTCCTTGTTCTTCTTCATAAGCCATGGATGGAGAAAATCAATGTGTTAAGTTCTATGGTAGATCCACTACTAGAGTGAAGGCAAGACAAGGTAAATCAATGTATGTGAATTCTTGGTACCATTTCATGGTTCACCTCTTACTTTGAGAGGGGATGGAAGAGCTATTATACACTCTATTTTGAAAGAAGTTGGCTTTAATAAGGACAAACAAGGAATTCCATTCATAATCACATTTGGAAATTGCATAGAGTATGACTATGTGGGTCTTTATGCACACATTGTGGGTGTTGAAGTGGATGAGACACTTGTGTAATTTCTAGACAGCAACAAGTAAATGAGGAGATATCGATGCCAGTTCTCTCTCAACAAGCCATAACCGATGTGTTCGTGGTGGCCAATGGGAATACGCAAGTTGAAAATGTAAATGCTTGGTCTACTTCCATAAGTATTTTGATGATACATTTTTAGTTTATGATATGATGCCACGAGATCATGAAGACATGATCATTGAAGATATTTTGAATGTGCATGCAATTGTGGTTAACAGAATGGATGATGATTCATGTGATCATGTACATGTCTATGAGGTTGAATTTGACATAGGTCTTGCACATGAGGATGAGGATTACACACATGGTGGAGACACATGCATTTTTGGTCATGGTGACATTAGGCATCTTGATGATGATGCTTATGCAATTGTTGATGACTCATCTACCATCATTAATAGTGAGATGAGGAGAGCATCTATGATGATGTGGATGATGGTAATGTGCATACACATGCTATGTATGATGAGGATATGAGTCCTATGATGCTAGTGAGCATGTGGATGACATCATCAATATGGATGACATTGATGATATAGATGACATCGATGATGAGGCTACTCATGCATCTAGTAGTGAGCAACTATTGGATACCTCATGGAGGATCTATGGGAACCTAGTCTATTATCCTTTATTGAGAGATGAGTGGAGAGTTTGTGATTGTGACCTCTACAAGGGTTATGCGGATAGTGATGAGGATTGTGACTTGGTACATATGGATCATGCTCAGGTAGTCACTTGTGAGGTGGATCATGCCTATGGACCTATGCATGTTGGTGGTTACTGTGAGGACATGGATTTAGATTTGATGGAGCATGTTATGGAGTATGAGGCATTCTTTTCTGATGCTCATGGATGCCTATGCATTCACACAAACACAGTCTTTCATGCATTCACTCTTGGACATGATGTATACACCTATGATCCAAGTGGGTGGTTCTATATGGGATATCATGTACCCATAGGGTCCAATGCATGGGTGCATTATCCTTTTGACCCAAGGGGACGTTGGATGTATCTTATTGATGGATGTGGTGCATTACATCATCCATTTAATCCAGGATGATGCAATATTGATATGGTCATGGGTCAAGCATAGCTTGGATTTCCATTCGATCCAGGCATCATTATCATTAGCTTCACCATTGTTGATGACACCCTCCTATCCTTTCCATTCGATCCAAGCAAGCATCGTGGACATGTTTTTTATTGGGTGGATACACCTAGGCCATGAGAAATGTTTTGGCTTTTGTATATAGCCTCTTGTATATGCCTTATGCATGACCACCCTTTGATTTCAAGCATGAAATCATTGTAGGAGGGGATGGTTTGTAATGAAGTAGATTTGGTTGCACATGCACATGGGGAACGGGGCCTAGGTAATTGGGCTTATGGTCATTTACATGTGTACTTTGGGGGCCTTGGGCTATATTACACATAGGGATAATGGGCTTTGTACCTTTTTTATCATATACATTTTCATGAGCACACTTACTCTTTAGAGCTCTAAGCTTCCATGGTGAACTTCTCCCTCTTGAGCTGTGTGTAATCCATTATGAGTGAAATAGGTGCTACTCCCTATGATGAGTGGGACATGTGTGTACTTAGGTTCCCTTTCTTGTAGGCAGGTGGCTACTCGCTTCCCACGACATTGCCTGACTAGTCTGCTACTTCAGACGGTTGTCTTGCCATTCCACCGAGAGGGAAATCGGCCGCAAGAAACACCATCGTGTGATGGGGGTGAAATTTTGTGAGTGGGTCCATGGGACTAGTACCCCACCACTTGCAAATTTTTGCCACCATCAGATGCCAGATGGCTAGGAGAGGATGTTGCCACCTGCTATTTTTTGCATAGTGCCCAAGGGGTCCCCTATGCAAAACATTATGGGTTTGGGTGGGACACATGCACGTATGGCATCTGATGGGGGTGAAAGTTTGCAAGCGGGTCTATGGGACTACTACCCCTCCACTCTCGTAAAGGGGCACGACCATTGGATGCCATATGGGCGGCGGGATGGTTTGTTGCCACACCCACTATTTTTTGCATAGTATCAAAGGGGTCCCGTATGTAAAAATATATGGGTTTAGGTGGGATATCACACTTCTATGGTGTTCAATTGGGTGGAAACTTTGCGAGTGGGTCCATGGAGCTACTACCCCTCCACTCACAAAGTTTCACCACCATTGGACGCCGGATGGGCAAGAGGGTGTGTTGCCACTGCTATTTTTTACATAGTGCACAAGGGGTCCCCTATGCAAAGATTAGAGGTTGGGGTGGGATATCATGCTCGTATGATGTTTGATGGGGATGAAACTTTGCGAGTGGCTCCATGGAGTTTCTACCCCTTGACTCACAAAGTTTCACCACCATCGGAGGGTGTGTTGCCACCCGCTTATTTGTGCATAGTGTCCAAGGGGTCCCCTATGCAAAAATGGGTTTGGGTGGAACATCATGCTCGTATGGCATCTAGTGGGGATTAAACTTTGAAATTGTGTCCAAGGTAATGCTACCCCTCCACTCACAAAGTTTCAACACCATCAGATGCTAGATGGGCACGACGGTGTGCTGCCACCCGCTATTGTTTGCAGGGTCCCCTTTACAAACAAATGTGGGTTTGGGTTTGGGACATCATACTCGTATGGCATCCGATGGGGGTGAAAATTTTCAAGTCTTTCCCTGGGGATACTACCTATCCACTCGCAAAGTTTCACCACCATCGTATGCCGAATGGGAGGGAGAGCGTGTGCCACCCGATAATTTTTGCATAGTGGCGCCCAAGGGGTCCCCTATGTAAACAATTACGGGTTTGGGTGGGACATCACGCTCATATGGCATCTGCTTGGGGGGTGAAACTTTTCAAGTGGTTCCATGGGGATTCTACCCATCCACTGACAAAGTTTCAGCATCATCAAACAACGGATGGGTGGGATGAAGTGTTGCCACCCGCCGCTATTTTTTGCATAGTGCCCAAGGGGTCTTCTATGCCAAAAATACAGGTTTGGGTGGGAAATTACACTCGTAGAGCATCCAAGGGGGTTGAAACTTTGCAGGTGGGTCCATGGGGCTACTTCCCTTCTACTCACAAAGTTTGCAGGTGGGTCCGTGGGGCTACTTCCCTTCTACTCACAAAGTTTCACCAACCATAGGGTGCCATATGGTGTTGCCACCTGCTATATTTTTGTATACTGTCCAAGGGGCCTCCCATGCAAAAAGGATGGGTTTGGGTGGGGCATCACGCGCATATGGTTTTCAATAGGGGTGAAACTTTGTGAGTGGGTGCATGGGGATGCTACACCTCCACTCACAAAGTTTTACCACCCACAGATGCCAAATGGGTGGGACGGTCTGTTGTCACCCACTATTTTTTGCATAGTGCCCAAGGGGTCCCCTATGCAAAAAATTACAAGTCTGGGTGGGACATCACTCTTATATCGCATCAGGTGGGAATGAAACTTTGCAAGTTGGTCCATGGGCCTGCTACTCCTCCGCTCACATAAAGTTTCACCACCATTGGATGTCAGATAGGCGGGACCGTGTGTTGCCATCCTCTATTTTTTGCATAGTGCCCAAGGGGTCCCAAATGCAAACGTTTACGGGTTTAGGTGGGACATCACACTCTTATGGCGTTCGATGGAGGTGAAACTTTGCAAGTGGGTCCAGGGGTGCTAATACCCCTCCATTTGCAAAGTTTCACCACCATCGGCGTGGGACGGTGTGTTGCCATCCGTTCTTGCATAGTACCGAAGGGGCCCCCTATGCAATAGCGGGTTTGGGTGGGACATCACGCTTATATGGAGTTCGTTGTGGTGGTGAATCTTTACAAGTACCCCTCCATTTGCAAAGTGTCACTACCATTAGGTGCCAGATGGGGGCGAGACGGCGTGTTGCCACCCACTATTTTTTGCATAGTGCCCAAGGGGTCCCCTATGCAAAAAAGTGCATGCACCTTACATATAAAAAATTTATAAAAATGCAAATTGGAAAAATGACAAAGTCCAATATACAGAACAAAATGTGATACAACTAGGATGTCATATATAGACACATGAGGTCATAGATACAAATGGCATGTAAACTGGTTGATACAAAAGCATGATGGGATATACATCTACATGATGGCTAATCCTCATTTGAGAGGATCTCGTAATCGCCATGATGATATGCCCACCAAAATCCTCTGACATATCCTCAGCAACATATCCATCATCAGCCATGATATTGAGGATAGCTTGCCAATGAGATTAGTGCTACCAATGAGATTAGTGCTACCGATGGGCCTCCATGAGACAAGATCCACAGTATGCTAACCCTAGGTACAAGTCGTCTATCCCCCAAGGACAATATAGGCCAAACTCTACACTACACGAGCAAGTCAAACACCTAGCACTTATCGCCAATCAACGGACAAGGCAATAAAGATGAAACTGGTGGGGAGCACCCTAATGTGTACCACCCCCAAGTGTTAAACTCATCGAGAGACAAACTCTACAAACTGTGGTACCGGCGTCCACACGTGGTCTCGCTAACCAAAGAGTATGGCCAAAGGGGATAGATTGCAATGCTTGGCATGTGGGATTTTTTGGAATCACATTGATTACCTATAGGCTTTTTAATTTCATATGAACTCATAGGCCAAATTATAGTCGTAATGCAGAGCTGTTTAGACTATATTTGGATCAAAGGCTTTAATTTACCAGTTTCTCATTGCTTTCCAAAGTTTTTGGATATGCATTACTCCATAAAACATATATATGGTGTAATATAATCCGTCCTAGGATCAAAAATCAATTAGAACTTCAAAATTTAGGTCTTAATGAGAATTATACGATATTTAACTGTCTCAAAAAATTTGACTTTCAAATCAAGACTAGGACCAAATCTTGCACACATGTTCAATACAATGTTATGCTTTGTTGGTGCATTTTGTGAGAGTCAATCATATATACACCTATCCTTTTAAGCACTTTGTTTTAGACAAAAGTTTGCAAGTTTTGAACCATATTTATTACTATAGAAAAAGAGACTACTTGATGCATTTTTAAACATCTCATAAGGCTTTAATTGGAATATTTAGTCCTTTTATATAATCATACACACTATTTTTATAATTTTCACACTAGATGATCCAAATATAAGCAAGGGTTCATATACGTTATTTTTTTATCAATGTAGTTTTGAAAGTTAAGACCATCACCTTGTCTTCTGACTAAATTGAATTGTTTAGATATGTATTCTTGACCAATTACATTAGTCGAGACATTGATTTCTTCGTATAGATAAAGTAAATCACCATATAACTTCACACTATTGTTTAGATATGTATTCTTGACCAATTATATTAGTCGAGACATTGATTTCTTCGTATAGCTAAAGTAAATCACCATATAACTTCACACTATTATCGTATTTTGGGTGTCAAAATACTTAACAACTAAAAAAAGATTATAAGAAAAAAAATTAGTTGAATTAATTATTAATGCAATAAAACATTTTATCATGAAAAATATATCTCTCATATATTAAATACTATTGACAGTTTAGGAGAAATTTATAATGAGTTGAGATCGCTGTTTTCTTGCATGTAGGAATCTACTTTGTAAATTCCTCACTTGTTTGGATTATAGTGCTCGATATAACTCTACTTATGGTGATTTTGTAATTATATTTATTGAGGTTATTAATTCATTTTTAAAAATGTCTAAGGTTCGCCATATTCATGGAGACGTGCCTTAGAAGAGAAATGCTAAAATGCCACTCCTATTCACAAGATATGATTTTTTTAGCAAACCCTGAAAAGACATATTTATGTTCTACTAAGATATCAAACTAATGTTAGAGAAAAGGGAGAAATGGCTCTTTATCCATATCTCCAAACTATATGGCTCCAATACTATATCTCCACCATGCCATCATGAGCTATCCACCTGTAATGCACTGAGCTAGACTTAGAGCCCATGTTATGGCTCTGAAGCCATAACCCACTAGAGTAATAAGAGATATTTCTGTAGGGTGATATCTATACAATCTATGGCTACATGGCCATATCTTCATTCGTTGAGCCACCTACATATGGAAATGATATGGCCCAAGGGGAATTACTTTAGACCCACTTCTAGAGGCATGAGCCACCAATCTCTTGAAAAGATATGGACCTTCATCTATTTCTAGAGGAGGCAAGGCTCTAACACCAAAATTTATTAAAGAAAAGGGTCACATGGCTTCATGGACATGTCATAAATAATAGAAGATGGTGTATGGCCATATCTCCATACCATGATCTACCCACATCTAACACCTTGAGCTAGACCTAGAGCTCATGTTGTGGTTCTAAAGCAATGTTTCATGTTGTGGTTCTAAAGCTCATGTTGTGGTTCTAAAGCAATGTTTCACTAGAGTAACGGGAGATATTTCACTAGGGCCATTATTATCCTTAAAAGATATAGCTTTAGGGCCTTATCTGCATAACTTGCACTACATACCTCTAGAAGATATGGCCATAATAAACTAGAGGAAGGGGAGATATTACACTAGTGCCATATCCTTGAAAGATGTATTGACTCTATGGCCATTTTTTCATACCGTTGTGTGGATAAAAATAGGAGTTGAAATGTGTACATACATGTACAGGCCGTGTGTGAAGTTTTGCTTTTGAAAGCATTGTCAGGTGTACAGAGTAAATGCATTGATGTGAGCATGTATAGGCCTGTCTGGAGAGAGGTCCACTGAGGATGATATCAGCTGCTTGATGGCTTTGATTGTGTGCGCGTCCTAAAAAGTAAGTGGGCACTCGTATGCTGCATTTGGAATGTGTATGGAGGCGTGGGCATTGAACACTGAGAGGGCCGGTGTTACCTTGAGAAAGAGGAGTGTGGAAGGCGTGGAGTTTTTTTGATGATTGATGGCCCAATGCAGCTATGGGCATTGGTATGAAAAGGGATAATATAGTGGCCATCTTTAGACCTTGGGAATAAATAAAAACAAAAAGGATAATGTAGCCAGCTGGCAGTAAGGGCGTGGAGCATCGAGAGGGCTGCCAGCGCATCTTCGAGAGGATTCTCCAGAAGGCTGGCGAAAGGGAAGACGAGCGACGGGGTCGCTTGGTTAGGAGCTGAAGAGGGCAGCTGGAAGGCGAGAGAGGATAGCAGCGTGGGGGGTCTCGTTGGAGAGCAAGTGTGGAGGCCGTGTGTGTTTTTGGCTAGCTGCAGCCAAAGGAGGTGAATCGTGTAAGCTGGGGAACTCTCTGGGGTTCGCTGGCTGTAGCCATCAGGCACAGAGAAGCTAAGCGTGGGCTGAGGAGGCCACTTTGTTGGTTTTTTTGCTTTCTGGGCGAAGTTGCACACACAGATGAGTGCGCAGCAAAGAGGACTTGTCAAGTGCGACGTGTGGTAGAAGTCGTGGTGATTCGGCAAGTCAGAGGGAGCCGCGTGCCAGGTGTGGAGGGTATGCAGCTTTGTGGATGAAGCGCAGCTAGTGTTCAGCCTGAAGGGATTTAGAGGTGACGGGCTCCTTATAAAGAGCCCAAAGAGAAGGCTTAGGTGCCGCAGAGGAGAGAAACGGCTAGAGGAGCCTGACTGAGGACAGGGGTGGGACTGCACCGCGAAGGAGGGGACTTCTTAGCGCGCCAACTACAAACAAGCGAAGAGAAGGGCTGGCTGCAGATAGTGACGATGTGAAGGGGTCGAGCTGGCATTGGCGTTGAGAAGAATCACCTTACGGTGGTAAGCATGATCGCTGGCAACAAGTAAGTGAAGGTGACGATGGAGAGGAGCCGCTTATGAGAAAATGGTAAGTGTGTAAGCTGAAGATGATTGGGGTGGTATGCAGAGAGTAGAGGGCGCAGATGTGACGGGTGTCAAAAGCAGCTATACAGGTACTAAAGGTGAAGGTCCTAAGGTGTGGTAGCGCAAGTGGCTGCCTGGTAGAAGGCTGGTGAAAAGGTGACTGGCTAATGAACCTCTGTGGGAGCAAGTATGGAGAACACATCTGCAAGTTCATGCAGAGGAGACCGATAGCCAGGCGTAGGGTGACAGGTGTGGGCTGCTAGGTGAGACTAGACAGTGGACAGCAGAGCGGGTACCGTGATTGGATAGAGAAGGACAAGTGTTGCTTTTTAGCTGGAGGTCTGCAGTTATAGAGGGCCAGAGAGAGAGGGTGTGTGTGTGGTTTTTTGTGGATTTCCACCTCTTCTGGGGACTCAAGCCAGAGTTGTAAATTCTTTTGATTAGCTGTGTCTGGTGTTTGGTGATGCCAGAGAGTTTCTTTTTTTCTCCTTTGTTCATTTGGGAACAAGTTGTGAAAGCTAGATCTGAAATATAAGTCTTGTTCATGCTTTTTGGTCTGGTGTTCTGGTGTGTTTGTATGCATGTGTGGAAGTGTGGCATGCTATAAGGGCGTAAACAGCTTTACCGCTTCCGTGCCATCACTTTTTGGTGCCTCCACAGAGGAGCAGATTTCCTCTGGTTTGTGAAAGAAGATAGGGGCTGTGTGAAGAAAGATTTGAAAGATGGCTCAAGATTTTCCAGAGTATTGGGGATTGCCACAGGAAAGTGCAGTTAGGTTTCTGGAGAAGATGGAGTTTACAGCTTTGATGAAAGACAGGGCAACCCCGGAGATCCTTTCTCAGATTTTGGCTTATTGCTTGCAGGGTGATGCAAAAACATGGTTACAGATGTTTGTGACTACACACAGGAACATTCATCAGCAGGATCCTGAGTACCGTGTAGTCAGAGCTGCATTCTTGGCACAGTTTGCCCGAGTGAGGAGTCCAAATGAGGTGTGGAAGGAGTTGTGTAACATTCAGCAGAAGGATGGTCAGGATGTGGATCAGTACCTGATAGAGTTTGGTAGAGTGTGGAGTCTATGGTGTGAGGCTCTGATTCCTGAAGTACCCCCGCAGATGATAAAGAGAGACCAGTTTGTAGCTGGTCTGGAGCCAACCCTCCGTCTGAAGGTGGAGCTGAAGAACCTGGATAGCTTTGAGGAGGCTGTCAGAGTAGCTCGTGAGAAGGAGTGGAAGGTAAGGCGTCTGAGGTAGATGGGAATACAGGAAGAGCCGAAGAAGTTTGTGAAGATGCCAGAGATTGAGAGTATACATCCTGAAAGGGAAGCTGCTGTTGTTCCAGAACAGGAAGACACTTTGAAGAGGGACATACATGATGCAGTGGAGCTCATGAAGTCTCTAAGTTTGAATTGGATGGAAGCAGGTGGAAAGGGAAGAAGCCGAGGTGCACCAAATAATAGAAGGGACAGTATCTCAACAGGTGAAGGGAACATGGGAGGAACAGGGAGAGGACGGGGCTACTATTTGAGTAATGTCCAATGCTGGAACTGTGGGGAGCGGGGACATATCAGCCCTCAATGTGACAAGCCGCCCAGAGCAGGTGGTGGAATATATCCTGTGATGCAGAGGATTAATGATAGATCGGGGGACTATAGTGTTGAAGTAAAAGATCCAAATCAACCCTCTACCAGTGGAGTCAAATGGGAGGATAAGGGAAAGGGACCGGCTCTCAGCTTGATAGAAGTGGAGACCATTCCAGAGATTATGCCTGTGGCAAAGAGGACGAGGAGTACAATGGCAGAACCTGAACCATCTTCTAAGAAAGGTAAACATGTCCAATTTGATATAAGCCCTCAACCAGAGAAGAAGAAGAGGAAACCAAGGAGACATTATAAAACTTCAGATTTGCATATTGGTCAAGGTCAGGAGGAGTATACATTGATGGGAGACTTAAAGGGAAGGGTAGCCAATATAACATTTGCCCAATTACTTGGATTGTGTCCGAAGCTTAAGAGAGAGTGGAAGAAGTTGGCAAATCCGAGGAAAGTAAATGAGCAGGAACCCACACAAGGCGAAATGGAGCTGATGTCTGTGGAAGACCTTCCTGATATTTGTCCATCAGTTGATGCCTGGTGTGGAAGTGTGAGTGTTGGAGAAGCATATGTTGATGGCGGTGCACAAATCAGTGTGATGACTCAGTCCTGTATGGAGAGATTGGGGTTGAAGCTGAATGCTAGTTCAGACTTTAGACTCCGTCTGGCAAATCATGCAAAAGTAAAGTGTCTGGTTATATGCACAGAAGTGCCAGTGATGACTGCTTTTGGTGTGGTTTGCAATATAAATTGCCATATTATGCCGGCTGGTTTGGGAGCTTATCCGCTGATTTTGGGCAGACCTTGGCTCAGACAGGTGGATGCTATCCAAAACTGGAAAAAGGGAACCATAACAGTACATAATAGGAGAGGGAGAGCCAGGAAATTCAATATGAGTAGTAAGCGGGAAATGAAGAGTGAGCCTGAAGAAACCAGTGCTGATGAGTATACAGATAGTGAAACTGAAGAAGAGAGTTCTACTTCTGATGATGAGAGCCAGGTATCATTTATAATGAAGGAAGAAAGCAAGCATATGATGCAAGTTGAAGAGGAGATAAAGAGGGAAGAAGAAAGCAGATTTGAAGATATGGACAGTCTGATGCAGCCTCCATCACCTAGTGCAGAGAAGGAGAAGTTGTTACAGGGCATGCTGAATCCTAAATTGCAGCCAGTGGAGAAAGAAGAATATATGAAGGTAATACATAAATTCCCTCATTTGTTTATTACTTCATATGAAGAGATCCGAGGATTCAAATGTGAGCCAATGCCTATAGTATTGAAAGAGGGTGTGAGGCCAGTGTTTCAGAAACTGAGGAGGATAAATAGAGAGTTGTTGCCTGTATTAAGAGAGGAGCTGAGTAAGTTGTTAAAAGCAGGGTTAATTTATCCAGTAGATCACTCAGATTGGGCAAATCCAGTGGTCTTCACTCCAAAGCATACAGGTGGGTGGAGAGTCTGTATTGATTACAAGCCTCTGAATGCTGCAACAAAAAGCAATCATTATCCTCTGCCGTTTATTGATGATATTTTGGACAGGGTAGCTGGATATGAGAGGTATAGTGAATGCGATGGCTTTTCTGGATATTTTCAGATCTCAATTGCTGAGGAAGATCAGGCTAAAACCACCATCATTACACCGTGGGGTTGCTTCTGTTACGGAGTAGTACCATTTGGTTTGAAAAATGCACCCTCGTGGTATCAGAGGAACACTGATAGAGTACTTGCACCTCTTACAGATCATTTTGTGAGAGCTTTTTTGGATGATATATGTGTATATAGTTCTCAAAAAGAGCATGGTAATAAATTGGAGCAAGTATTTTCTAAAATGGATGATGCAGGTGGATAGCTGAATCCAAAGAAGTGTCATTTAGGACATTCAAAGGTGAAGCTGTTGGGGCATATGATATCTCAGAATGGAATTGAGCCTGATCCAGAGAAGATAAAAGCTCTTGTCTTATTATCTGCACCATCAACATCCAGGCAGCTGCAGACTTTTGTCCAGAAGGTAAAATATATGGCAAGATTTGTTCCTTTAATGTCTCAACTGCTTTATCCTCTTCAGCAGGCTATGAAGAAGGAACCATTGCAATGGAATGAAGAATGCGAGGAAGTGTTTGAGAAAGTGAAGGAGGTATTGGGAGGTATTTCCAGTGTGAAAGCTCCGGATTTTTCTCAGGTCTTTTATGTGAATCCATCTTTTGGTCCGGATGTAGTTGGAGCAATCTTAATGCAGAGAGGAGATGAATCCAGATATATGAAGCCTGTGTATTTTGCAAGTAGAGTGAAGACAGAAGCAGAGAGGAAATATACTGAGGCTGAATTGGTTTTGTCAAGTCTGGTATATGCTTGCAGGAAATTCAGGTCATATCTCCTGATGAAACCATTTGTGGTGCTGACAAATTATACTTTACTCCCTCAGCTGGTGAATGGTACTTCACTCTCAAAAGGTATGATGCGATGGTTAGTGGAGCTTCAAGAGTATGATTTCTCATTTTTGATTGAGGATACTTGTAAGGCAACTCTGGCAGATCTTCTAACATACAAAGATGGCCCGATACTGGTGAAGGAAGTGGATTCAAAGATAGAAAAAGAGGAACAGATTATCATTCCTGGAGCTCATGTTTTATTCTTTGATGGTTCGTATAAAAGGAGTATACATCAGGCCACCGGGGGATATATAATCCAGGATTCAGAAGGCGTGCTGATTCTAAAGAATGGAATGCATCTGGAAGCTGAAAGTAACAATGAGGCTGAATACACAGCATTATTTCAAGGGTTGCAGGCTGCTCTAAAGTAAAAAATTCAAAAGTTAATCATAAAGGGAGATTCTCTATTAGTGGTAAAGCAGGTCTTGGGTAGCTGGCGAGCAAAGAATCCGAGATTAAAAGAATGTCTGGCTAATGTTAGAAGGCTGCTACATCAATTTACAGCATGGAGTATTCAACATGTGTGGCGGGAGGAAAATCATATGGCACATGAGTTGGCTCAGGAGGCAATTAATCAGGATCCAGTGATTGCAAAAATCGAAGAGCCATTGTACAGAGGGAGAGAATATCTGTCCAGAGTGGTGGATTATCTACTCTCAGGTCGCTTGCCTGAGGAGCTTAAAAAAGGCCAAAAGTATCATTTTATCAGGAAAAGTAAGCATTATGTCATGATTGGGGATGAATTATATATGCAGGGAGCTGATCAGGTATTGAGGAGAATTCCCTGGAGGGAAGAGATTTATTATATTCTGTCTTCAAATCATGAGGGAGCATGTGGGGGTCATTATGCATTCAAGATCACCTTGCAGAAGATATTACTGGAGGGTTATGTATGGCCTTCCATCCAGAAGGATATTCAACACTGGTGCATGTCTTGCCATGAGTGCCAGAGAATGGGGAAGAGGATCTTAAAAATGGAGCCGAGAAATATCATGCTGGTATATGACATTTTTGAAAGATGGGGAGTAGATGCAGTTGGACCATTTCCCAGGACAGCCAGAGGAAAGTGTTATGTGCTTACTGCGGTGGATTACCTATCAAAATGGGCAGAAGTGAAGGCAGTAAAGAGAGTGGATAGTAAAGAGGTGGCTGATTTTGTGTATGAACATATATGCTGCAGGTTTGGAATTCCTCTGGAGATACTATCAGATAATGGACCTGAATTTAGAGGAGAGGTAGTTGACCATTTATGCAGAAGATTGAGTATCAACCACAAATACTCCACTCCTTATCACCCTCAATGCAATGGCTTGAATGAAAGGTTCAATGGTGAATTTAAGCTGATGATAACCAAAATGACAGAAGGCCATATCAAGAATTGGGATATAGAGATGAATCGTGTATTATGGGCATACAGGGTTGCTGTAAAATCTGGTACACAATTCTCACCCTTTCATTTAGTTTATGGGAAAGAAGCACTCATGCCTATTGATGTGGAAATTCCAGCTTTGAAGTTTTTGATTGAAGAAGGGCATGAGCCTATCAATTGTTACAGAGAAAGATTACTGGCTTTGCAAATAGTTCAGCTGGACAGAGAGCTAGCATTTGATCACTATGCAGCTATGCAATTGAAAAGACAAGAAAGAGAGAATGAGAAGGTGGAGCAAAAAGAAATTGAAGAGGGTGATCTGGTTCTCAGGTATAATAGCAAGCTGGATAGTACTTTTCATACTGCATTCCAGACAAAGTGGGAGGGTCCGTATAAAGTTGAGAGAAAATTTGATAATGGGAGTTATCAGCTTGCTGATTTGGATGGAAAGAAGCATAAAAGGAGAGTGAATGGTCTACGACTGAAGAAATATTTTGCTCGATTGATGTTAGCCGTGAAAGAAGAAGATCAGGAGGCTTATGATGCATGTCAGGAGGATGTGGAAGGTACAAAGGAAGATCTGAATATTTCATGCCTCTTTGTACAACTGCTGGACATGAATGTCTCAGCAGAAGTAGGGGGTTGCTAAATATGTGTGGATAAAAATAGGAGTTGAAATGTGTACATACATGTACAGGCCGTGTGTGAAGTTTTGCTTTTGAAAGCATTGTCAGGTGTACAGAGTAAATGCATTGATGTGAGCATGTATAGGCCTGTCTGGAGAGAGGTCCACTGAGGATGATATCAGCTGCTTGATGGCTTTGATTGTGTGCGCGTCCTAAAAAGTAAGTGGGCACTCGTATGCTGCATTTGGAATGTGTATGGAGGCGTGGGCATTGAACACTGAGAGGGCCGGTGTTACCTTGAGAAAGAGGAGTGTGGAAGGCGTGGAGTTTTTTTGATGATTGATGGCCCAATGCAGCTATGGGCATTGGTATGAAAAGGGATAATATAGTGGCCATCTTTAGACCTTGGGAATAAATAAAAACAAAAAGGATAATGTAGCCAGCTGGCAGTAAGGGCGTGGAGCATCGAGAGGGCTGCCAGCGCATCTTCGAGAGGATTCTCCAGAAGGCTGGCGAAAGGGAAGACGAGCGAAGGGGTCGCTTGGTTAGGAGCTGAAGAGGGCAGCTAGAAGGCGAGAGAGGATAGCAGCGTGGGGGGTCTCGTTGGAGAGCAAGTGTGGAGGCCGTGTGTGTTTTTGGCTAGCTGCAGCCAAAGGAGGTGAATCGTGTAAGCTGGGGAACTCTCTGGGGTTCGCTGGCTGCAGCCATCAGGCACAGAGAAGCTAAGCGTGGGCTGAGGAGGCCACTTTGTTGGTTTTTTTGCTTTCTGGGCGAAGTTGCACACACAGATGAGTGCACAGCAAAGAGGACTTGTCAAGTGCGACGTGTGGTAGAAGTCGTGGTGATTCGGCAAGTCAGAGGGAGCCGCGTGCCAGGTGTGGAGGGTATGCAGCTTTGTGGATGAAGCGCAGCTAGTGTTCAGCCTGAAGGGATTTAGAGGTGACGGGCTCCTTATAAAGAGCCCAAAGAGAAGGCTTAGGTGCCGCAGAGGAGAGAAACGGCTAGAGGAGCCTGACTGAGGACAGGGGTGGGACTGCACCGAAGGAGGGGACTTCTTAGCGCGCCAACTACAAACAAGCGAAGAGAAGGGCTGGCTGCAGATAGTGACGATGTGAAGGGGTCGAGCTGGCATTGGCGTTGAGAAGAATCACCTTACGGTGGTAAGCATGATCGCTGGCAACAAGTAAGTGAAGGTGACGATGGAGAGGAGCCGCTTATGAGAAAATGGTAAGTGTGTAAGCTGAAGATGATTGGGGTGGTATGCAGAGAGTAGAGGGCGCAGATGTGACGGGTGTCAAAAGCAGCTATACAGGTACTAAAGGTGAAGGTCCTAAGGTGTGGTAGCGCAAGTGGCTGCCTGGTAGAAGGCTGGTGAAAAGGTGACTGGCTAATGAACCTCTGTGGGAGCAAGTATGGAGAACACATCTGCAAGTTCATGCAGAGGAGACCGATAGCCAGGCGTAGGGTGACAGGTGTGGGCTGCTAGGTGAGACTAGACAGTGGACAGCAGAGCGGGTACCGTGATTGGATAGAGAAGGACAAGTGTTGCTTTTTAGCTGGAGGTCTGCAGTTATAGAGGGCCAGAGAGAGAGGGTGTGTGTGTGGTTTTTTGTGGATTTCCACCTCTTCTGGGGACTCAAGCCAGAGTTGTAAATTCTTTTGATTAGCTGTGTCTGGTGTTTGGTGATGCCAGAGAGTTTCTTTTTTTCTCCTTTGTTCATTTGGGAACAAGTTGTGAAAGCCAGATCTGAAATATAAGTCTTGTTCATGCTTTTTGGTCTGGTGTTCTGGTGTGTTTGTATGCATGTGTGGAAGTGTGGCATGCTATAAGGGCGTAAACAGCTTTACCGCTTCCGTGCCATCACCGTAGGCCATCTACCTCTAGAAGAGATATGGCCCACGGATCATGTATTCACACCCCCCAATTCTAGAGGCATGAGATACCAATATCCAAAGGAGATATGTCCCTTAAGAAATTTTCAGATCCATCCCTACCCAATCTAATCTATATAATGTGTCCATAGAGTCATTGCTCCACTTCCACATGGCTATGCAACTCTAGAGACAAGAGCTAGACTTTAAGCCTCATGTTGTGGCTCTAAAGCCCTATCCACTAGATGGTTAGAAATGGCTATATGTCCATATATCCACACCTAGATCTATCCCCCTCTATATGAGATATGACCCACCTCTAAAGAGTTATTTATTGTTCCCTATCTCTAGAGGATGCATCACTCTAGAGACATAAGTTATTAGAGCAAAGGGACACATGGCCTTGGGGATATATCTCCAAATGATATGTCTCTATGGCCAGACATCCATTCCTCCTTGAGGTACACACATCTAACACCTTAAGATAGACTTAGAGCCCATGTTGTAGTTCTCAAGCCATAACCAAGTAGAGAAAGGGGAGATATTCCACTAGGGAAATTTTAGTTTATAGATATGGCTCTAGAGCCATGTTTCTATACCTTGAGAAACCTACCTATAATCTAAGAGGTCATTTCTCCACACCCACATCTAGATGCACAAGCTACAAATATCTTAAGGAGATATGGCCCTATAAATATTTCTTTAGGGCCACCTACCTCTAGAGGAGATATGGTCCAAGGGTCTTTTCTTCACATACTCCTCTAGAGACATGAGATAATAATCTCTTTAGGAGATTTGACCCTTGAGCCTTTTTTAATATCCATTCCTATAAATTCTAAGCTAGATGTGGCCACAGAGCCATTTCTTCACACCATAGCCATGAACCTCTATAGCCAAGAAGTAGACTTTAACCCCATGTTGTGGATCTACTAAAGCCCTGTCCACTAGATGGGGATAAATGGATCTATTGGAAATATATCCAAACCTTGACCTATCCACCTCTATATGAGAGATAACCCACCTCTGATAAACTATTTATTTAGCCCTATTTCTAGAGGTGGCCTAGCTCTAGAGCAATAAGTCATCAGAGAAAAGGGAGAAATGGCCTTGTGTTATATCTCCAAACCATTTGGCTCTACTTCCATATCTCTATGCCATAATCTACCCATCTCTAATGCCTTGATCTTGACTTAGAGCCCATGTTATGGCTTTGGCACCACTAAGAGGAGATATTATTCTAGGGTTTAATCCATAAACACTATGGCTAAAGGGCCATATCTCCATTCTTTGATCCACCTACATTTGGAAGAGATATGGTTACATGGCCATATCTCCATTCCTTGATCCAAGAGAAGAGATATAGCCTAAGGATCATTTCTTCACACCGACCTCTTGAGGAATGAGCTACAAATATCTTAAAATATATGGAACTTAATCCGTATCTTCATGCCTAGAACAATCACAAATATAGATGGGAAAATATAACTCTTTGGCCATCTCTCCATAGCTTAAGCTAACCACCTCTCATTCTACTACATGAGATATGAACCACCTCTAATTAACATTTTATTTTTCCCTATCTCTAGAGGAGACATGGCTCACACCAGAATATATAAAGCAACAAGTATTGTGCCCTCATGGCCAATACTTTAATGATATGTCTCTAAGATTTTATTTTTCCCTATCTTTAGTAGAGGAGGCATGTCTCTAATGCCACAATCTATTAAAGTAAGAGGCGACATGCCCTCAATGGCCAACACTTTAATGATATGGTTCTAACATTCTATTCTGCCCTATCTCTAGAGGAGGCATGGTGGCTCTAACACCATAATCCATTAAAGCAAGAGGTGGGATTCCCTCATGGACATAATCTAATGACATGGCTCTATGGTCATGATCCACCCATCTCTATCACCGTGTAGAGGAGGATGACCGCACTATCAACCTCTCCTTCCAATAGTACATGGAAGTTGTTGAGGGTGCCCTATGTCACAAAGTCCCAGCTCCAAGTTTGAGAAGAAAGTAGACATGCTGATGGACATAGCCACTGGGCTCCCAACCCTCACTATCCCTCCCCAAAACCCCGCCCAAATCCTCGATCTTAATGTCCGAGCCATCCGCCTCAACCTCCTACAACATAAAATCTTCCTCGACGACAAACCCATCTCCCCCTCCACATTTTCATACATCCTCCCCTTGGCCTCCATCTACTTTCTTGCAACTCTTTTCTTTTAAGGCCAACTCTCTTTTACTCAATCCACCACCCTCTTTGATTTCCTTATCTACCTCCTTCAAGCCAACCTCCTCAAACTGGCCCTCTAGTTTAGACAACCCACCTCCACTGACGATGCCATTGACCTCGCCATCCCCAAACGGGATCTACCCATATCCCTACTCCTCCTTTGGCACAACCAAAGGCCTCCACTTCCTCCACCATAGGGGTGGGAAATCATCTATGTGGCCTTACAAGTCCCCAAAGGAATTCTCACCCTTTACCACAAGTGCCACCTCCAACTCCAAATTATCTAGGCGACTAGGATCATGCAATTTGATGACACCCATGTGGCCTTTCCCCTAGACTTCACCTCCCAAGAGGCCGATGATGCCCGCCAATTATTCTACTCCAAGGTCCCCAACAATAATGACAATGATCTCAAGATGGAGGAGCATCCCCCAGGAAACCCCCCAATGAGCAACCCCCAAGAAACCCCCCCAATGAGCAACCCCCACCCTTGTCTCCTCCTCTAAACCCCCTCAGTTCACCCATCTCAACCAAGTACCAGCTGCCAAAACTGCCACCACCCCCACCACCCACAGGAAACACCCTTTCTCTTTTTCACTCACAATCCTCTACACCCCCTCATATACCCACTCTGCCTCTCAAAGACATTCCCTCGACATCTGAAATGCCCCCACCTCTTCTTACTGCAACCCTCACCCCATGGTACCCTCTTTGTCGATAGCCCCTCCACCCTCATCACAATCACACCCCAACTTCCCTTCCCCCACACCTCTGCTGGAGGAAGGAGAAATCCCCCCACCCCCATTGTAGGAGAATGAATAAGCGGACCCACCCCTTACCCCCCTCAACTGGCGCGATCCCTTGGATTTCACGGAGTTCAAGCAGGCCATCAACATCTTGCTCGGTCAACAACTCTAAGAAGCTCCCATTAGTAGGGTGACTGACCGTATGGACATCCATGCCAAGAACAATGCATATAAACACACGCACCCCCATCAAGGACATTACAAGGTAACCACCCTATTGACCCCATCACTTTTGAACTTATGGGTGAGTAGCCTACCTCGTGTTGGCCCTTTCTTCTCAAGACATTTATCTAGGAGCAGTATTGCAAGGTGCTAGGTCACCTCCAAATCGACCTTGCCTACTTGCCCATCCACCAACGTTGGGCTTGGGAGCTCTTCCATAAAGACAAAACATCAAACCCTAAACTCCACTACAACTTTCCATGGTTTTCCCCACAAATGTCCCAAAGCCCTTGAGCTGAGGCCACCATCCTCATGAAGATCCATGCCTTCATCTCTCGACAGATATGGGGAGGTGCCAAATCTAGTAATTGTGGCTACCATCCGCTTCTTCCACCTGATTATTACACTTCTAGAAGCCTTCCCGAATCGGAACCACTACCACAAGGGCAACCAAAGGCCTCGCCTTCAACCTCAACAAAGGCCTCACTCTGAAGCAATTATTTGGCCTACTATGAGTGCATCCAATGGATGCCTGCCTGGCACCTGAAGACCTTGAAAGATATGATGGAAACCACTTTGTGGGGATGAGCTACAAAGTCTTCCATCATTCCCCCCACATCCCACGTTGCAATTTGACTTCATCCACACGTACTCTATTTACTACCACTAAGTACCCTTGCCAACTCCAAGGAGACGGATCTAGGTTAGGGAAGGGGGTTTGTTAACCACATTGGTTAAACATCATTTTTCAAGTGTGGTTACACTTGTTGTAATCCATTTTTATATAACGGTCCTAAGCACTTAATAAAATGGATATATAGGAAGATGACCGATCCTATGACTTGTGTAATGGCAATCAAGAATGAGAGTAGATGTACATAGAGCTAGGAAGTTAGTGGCTATGGCTGTAGGCTTGTACTGGTTGATGCATGCTTGCTTGTATTGGTTGATGCATGCTTGTTTGATTGTGGTGTGTGCATGTAGGAGATCATTCTTTCCTTGTCTTATCTCCCCCCCTCTTTTTGTCTCTTTCTCAAGATCCCTCTTACATACACAAAGTCATGGAGTAGAGGTGGTTCTTTCCATAGCTCCCTTCCTCTTTGATCTCTACCTAGCTTGTGAAGCTTTATTTGAGTGACACAAGTGGAGGTGGAGTAAGCCCCTAACAGCCTCACATTGGGGATTCAACCCTCATTAGGATTGGCTAAGTGCTAGTCTCTCAACCGACCCTTGCATGGCATCTTTCTCTTCTTCTCTCCCTCTCTTGTGCAAGGTAGCATGTTGATTTGGTTAACATTTCCCCACGGCTGATAGGCAAGAAATTACATCTCTCTACATGCTGAGCGCCACATGCTTGCCTGACACTATGAGCCAGGAATTGAAAAGATGTAGGGGAGGAGAGAGCTTGAGCTTGAGCTTTTGCGAGCACACACACACTCACACAAACCCTAGAAGAGAACACACAAGGTGAGGCTGAAAATTCTTCTTCTTCTTCACACAAAAAAAGAGGTCTACAAAGAAGATAAAGTGACTAATACACATAATAGAGTATATAGAAGTGGTCCATAATGTGAACATGCTAAGAGGAGTGGATAGATATGGACTAGTCGATGTAGTCTAGCTGTAGAATCTCTGGTGAAGATATGTCGGTGCTACCAGCTATCAAACTCGTGAGTGATATAAATGTCGAACATTCATAGAGGTGCCTCATGAGTGTCAGCTCATGTTGAGCTTGACATCTCAACACTCCCCCTGAAGATCAACTCTAGCTCATGAACTCCAAGCATATCTCAAAATTTGCAGAGCTTCTCAACTCCCAAGGCCTTCGTGAGATGTCATCAACCTAATCTTGTGTGCTGACATAAGCCAAGTCGATGTTGCTACTGCCAAGACTCTCTCCTCCCTGATGAAGTGGTAATTCACCTCAATGTGTTTTGTCCGCGCATGGAAAATTGGGTTCATGGCCAACTGTATACTGCTAAGATTGTCACAATATATGACAACCTTTCTCTCCACATTCAACCCCAAATCAGCAAGTAGCTTATGTAACCAAGCTACCTCACATGTTGCCACCACTGCAGCTCCTCTGTACTCTTCCTTTGTACTTAACAAGGCAACTCTGGGCTGCTTCTTGCTGCTCCATGTCACAGCAACACTCCTCAGGGAAAATATAAATCCACTGGTAGATCTCCAGTCTGAAATGCTACCAGCCCAATCTGCATTTGTGTACCCATATAGCTCCAATGGTACACCTGCTGCATAAAACAATGTATAATTAATAAGCGGCCCTTAAGTATCGAAGTGTGTGTCCCACACTGTCAAGATGTGGTTTGCGTAGAACCTGCATAAACTGGCTCTCTAAGCCAACACTGTAGCTCAAATCTGGCCTGCTGATTATGACATAGATTAGACTCTCCACAATATTCATGTACATAATAGTGGGATCCTTCCAACACATAACGTGTATTCGCACTAAGCTTGTTATTTTGATCTAATGGCACCGAGATTGGCTTACAATCAACCATCCCATACTTGGACAACATGTCCAATACATACTGTCTCTGTGGTGATAGCCGAATACCCTCAGGTGTGCGAATGGCCTCAATTCTCGAAAAGTAGCGCAGATCTCCAAAATCCTTCATCTCAAACTTCCTTTTGGAGAAGAATTTTCACATACTCAATCTCTTCCAAGTTGTCTCCCCCAATAATAAGATCATCTACATATATGGTTATGATCACAATACCCTTATCACTCTTGCACACATACAAAGAGTGATCTGCATCTGCCATATTAAAAGCAATAGTGACAAGATACTCAACAATCTTGTCATGCCATTCTCGTGGATCTTGCTTCAACCCATACAAGGCCTTACGAAGCTTACATACATACTCTGGGTGACCTGTATCCTCAAAACTTGGTGGCTGATCCATATACACCTCTTCTTGCAAGTCACCATGCAAGAACTCATTTTTTACATCCATTTGATGTAAAAACTAGCCTTTAGCTGCAGCCACCACAATCACAACTCTCACAGTTTCCATCTTTGAAACTGGGAAAAATGTCTCCTCATAATCAATCCCATGTGTCTACGCATATCCTTTGGCTACCAATCTAGCCTTGTACCTTCTTATGCTACCATCACTGCCAGCAAAAACTAGATTCTTTGTAATCTTTGAAACATGAAGTACATCTACAGGGTACTTCACCATCCTACATAGACAATGGCACATCTCCAACATGGGAAATCGGATGAGCAGTGTCATTCCCTATTTCAACAAAACCTGGTCTTTCAAGACTCTTCATTTCCTTAAACCACTCACCATGACTTGTCATGTGGTTCGAAGCACCTGAATCAACATACTATACATCATCCTTACATGCTGCTACATCATTTCCAGACACATCATTAACCACATGTTGCATAACAAACAACCTCTCATTATCCTCATTATTTCTGCTAGAGGATGCATATTGTTTTGCTGCACTTTTCCATTTCACATGTTACTCTTCTTATACTGCACATGCCTAGGCTTACCACAGTAAAAACACCCTTGTGTATCATTATTCTGCATTTGCCAATTACCACGATCTCTTTGACTCCCCCTGCCTCTAAATTGGCCTCTTCCACCTGTCTGTTGTTGTTGTGAATATTGGGATTGTTGTTGTTGTTGACCATAATTATGATTCTCTATTCGGCCACCACCTTGGCCACGTCCACGACCTCTACCTCATCCTCTACCTACACTTGTGTAGAAGGCCTAGTGCTTTGAACTAGTTCTGTTTCGTGAAGACTGTTGATCTTCACCCAAGTTCTTCTTTTCAATGATCAACATAGACACCAAATCTCTGAAGTTGGGAGGAATATTCTTCCGAGTCTGAATAGACGTCTTGAATGCCTTGTATTTTGGCCCTAGACCACGCAAACACACTTCCACCTTATCATCATTATCAAAAGAAACACAAATTGATGCAAGGGATTCCACAATGCCCTTGATCTTCAAAGCATAATTATTCACATACATATTCTTCTTTTCCACAGTATGAAGCTCATTCTTTAACTGAATTTTTTGTGCCTTGGTGTTGGTTTCATACAGCTTCACCAAGGTGTCCCATGCCTCCTTAGGTGACTTGGCATCCTGTATATGCCCAATCATAGTGTCCTGTATGCTGATAGAAAGCCAATACATGACTTTCCTTACTCCTTGATTCCAATCCTTGAACTCTTTTATATCTATAGCAGTTGGACTAATCTTCGGTGCCTCCTCATGTCCACCTTCAATCATGTCCACCTTCAATCTAGTCCTAGTAACCATCAGGAAATCGGTCAATCTAAATCTCCAAGCATGGAAGTTGTTCTTGTCAAGATTCTCTACAACAATCTGGTTTATTCCATCATTTGACATCTTTTCTGCAACACAAATTCACCAGCGGAAGTGAGGACAACAAGGCTACAACTTGCCTCAGGGCAAGTTATGGTCATCATGATAGATGAAGAGACGGAGTTGTGGATCCCATCACCACAAGGCATACAATCCTCTTCACCAATCCCAACTTTTATCACCACTAAAAAAAGAAAAAACTATACCACCAAAAAATATGCCAATAGGCTGCCCAAAAAACAAAGGCACTAGAAAAGACCACTTTGTCCTCAAGCCACAATCACCTAAAGATGGGTACCTAAGGATCTCCTAACAACCCAGAAGTTCTATGTAGGCAAAAGAAGTATATGGATACCTAAGCTCCCGATGTGCATAACATCTAACCCCGCACAACCAATGGTGGCCAAAGCTAATCATAGTTGTTACCACTAGTACTCTGCCAGATAAGGGAAAGAAGAAAGTGTAGGAGGGGACACCAAGGACAAGACTACTACAACAACTGATTTTATCAGTGCTACAAGAACCCCACCTATCATCACGTGACTCCCAAGCCACAACTTTTCCTCTGCATAAGCAATCAAAACCAATACATCCATCAAGCTCACACAGTGCCCCTTGGCCTTTTTTTATACCCATACGCTTCCCCCAAATTTGTTATTGTCCTCGCCTACCTAGAGTAACAAGTATTGAAATATATTTACATGGACTACAAAGCCCTACTTTACTGCACACAATCAAACCATACTCTCCCCAAGGCCTCCTTTTACTCTACGGCAGGATATACCCTTAACTAAAACTTATAGCAGACATTGCCATAATCCAATCTGATGACTCCCATGTGCTTTCCCCCAAGACTTCACTGTTGAAGAGGCATGAGCCTCCCACTCGTGGAGACCCACCGTTGAAGAGGCATGATCCTCCCACTCATGGAGACCCACCTACCCCACAACCTCACCCCCCACAGCACTCTCCTCATGTCCCTAGCTCACACGACCATGAAAGCTTTCCCTCTACCACCCAACCCACCCCAATCGGCACCCATGAATATCTCCTCGAACCCCTCATTTCCATGCCAAACTCCTCTTTGGCACCAAGTTCCCCCCTGCAACCTCCTCCTTGACCATCCTTCCCCTATTTCCCTCACCCCATACTACCGTGCCTCATGTACCCTTGCCAACCCCCCTTCCCCAAATCCACCCTTGCCACATTCCTCCCTCTATCTTGGATTGGGCTTGCTGCTACTCCCCCTTGATTAACTTTTGTTGTATGGCACGCCCACCCATCCTCCTTGACGCCTTACTCAACACCACACCCTATACATCAAAACCCCTCCCCATGAATAACCCCAACCCTTTGCCCTCCCTTCCCCTATTCCCCTAGAGGAAGGCTAGATCCCCCCCAGCCCCACATGAAAAGGATGAGGTGGATCCTCCACTCAATCCCTTCAACTATGTTGTGATCCTCTAGATCGCATGGAATTTGATCATGCAATCCAAATCTTTCTTGGCCACCAACTACAAAATGCACCGTTGAGACAAACATCACTAATCGCATGGACATTCATGTCCTTCAAATTTACATTGATTCCAATCATGATGCCTGGAAAATATAGCACCTGCACAGTTCCAAAATGAATAGTAGTAGCGGAACTTGAAGGTTTAATTGAACTTCAGGTGTTCTCCTCGTGTTTTATTCCCCCCACTTTCGGCCATCCCTACATAGAGGAACACAAGATTTCTCGGCTGTAGACACTCACAGCACCAAGTATGAGAAGGTTCCTGATCTTGCCATCATCACCACCACCATCCACTTCTTCAACTTGATCATCACCCTCTTAGCAAACATCCCTACTTGGTAACACTATGATGAAGGAGCCCAAGGCCTTGCCTTCAATATTAACAAAGGCCCCACACTTAAGTAGTTCACATTAGGAGATCCACGAGACAAGAGGCAAAGAGCAATGGTAGATAAGATGTTTAAAGAAGTTGAAGAAGCAGGTCTTTGAATACTTATGCTTCTTATTGAGAGTGACTCATTTTATCTCTACAAAGAGCTTTTTCTCATGAAGAATTATTAGTTTTATGTAGCATTGGAATTGTTATTTTTTTCTTATAATAGAGAAGACTTATGCTACGTTGTTTGTAACAATGTTTTCAATTGTCTGTGAAAAATGTACAAGAACTTTTTTTATGTCACTAAATTTTTGCATTGACGTTTTTCATTGAATAAGCATCTTCAGAGCCATGCCTACAAAGTTTAAGCAAGATATGTCCCTAGAGCCATTTCTTTACTTACATAGCATGCACCTCTAGAGCCAAAAGTGCACGACTTTAAACCCCATGTTGTTGATCTATAAATCCCTACACCCACTAAATGGGGAGATATGTCTCTATGACCATATCTTCATACCTTGAACTACCACCTCTACATGAGATATGGCCCACCTCTAATTAACTATCTAACTTACCCTATCTCTAAAGGAGGCATGGCTCTAATTTCATAGTCCACTAAAGCAAAGGGATACATGGCTCTAATTAACTATCTAACTTACCCTATCTCTAAAGGAGGCATGGCTCTAATTTCATAGTCCACTAAAGCAAAGGGATACATGGTCTCAAGGCTATATCTCCAAATGCTATTATTTAATGGCCATATCTCTATGTACCCACCTCTAACACCATGAGTAATACTTAAAGCTCATGTTATGGTTTCAAAGAAGAAATAATTCACTAGAGGAAGTGGAGATAATGCTCTTTGGGTCATATCTTTAGATGATATTGCTTGGACCATATCTCTATACCTTGAGCTACACACATCCAAAAACAATATGGCCCTATATCCTTTTTCCCAATGCCATGACCACATACCTCTAGAAGCCATGAGATAGACTATAAGCATAAACATGTGCCTCTGAAGCCATATCTATTTTAGTGCATGTCAAAGTGATTTTTCTTGGTGTTATAAATCAACATCTTGAGCTTCTCTAATGTATAGATTATATGGCCTTGGGGTCATTTATTCAAATCCACCCTTATAGAAATAAGCTACCAATCTCTAGAGGAGATAATATTATGGCTCTAATGATATTCTTTCTGAGCCATGAGTACCTATCTTGAGCTAAATGTTAATCGTAGCCTTAAGGCCATATCAAGAAATGATATGGCTATAGGGCCATATGGTATATGTCCTAAGGGCCATATCTTTAAAAAATTATTAGAGATGGCCACTAGGCCAAAACTTTACACAATTCTCTAGAGCCATGACCACCACCAAGTCTTGAGGTAGAGGTTGATCCCAACCTCAAGGCCATATCATGAAATGATATGGCTATAGGTACATATCTACATAGCAAGGAGAATATGGCCCTAGGGCCATATCTTTAAGAAATTATTGAGTTGGCCTGCTAGGCTAAACCTTTACAGCCATGACCAAGAGGGATGCCTTTTTTTCTCTAAACCCACAATCCATTAGACATGGCAAGTTTGTAACTATCGAGTTTAAACTTTCACGTATAGATTGAATGATGGAAACTTCATGTATGTTAAGTGTACATGAATATATTTTAATATATTGACATTGATAAACCTTTTTTTAACATCTAAATACACCTTCTTTGATGTCTAAATACGCCTTCCTTAGCCTTTTTATCACTAATTCTTTATATCTTGCTTAATTATGGGCTAGTTAGAGAGATTAGGGACATGATTCAAAGATTTGGCTGAAAGTTGTTGTACAAAGGAAAATTTTGACATTGCAAGAGCATTGGCAACACCATTCCTCTCAACCGTGCATCAAAACAAGTCTCTTGGAGATAGTTTTCTTGATTATGCTTTGAAATGAGCATAATTAGTTATTATTAAGAGTTTCAATGTGAAATTAAGGGAATGTTGACTATCAAAGTTGTGGGGTATCATAATGTTAAAAGTTAAAGAATGGAAGTTAATGAAGGAACCCTAATATTAAATGATTTTCTTTAAAAATGTGATTCAAAATAGATAAATCACATATTAAAATAATACTATGCTAAAGTTTCGAGAATTGTTGGGTGTAATTTGCTATTTATTAATTAATTTCCAAAATCATGGTAGAATAAAAAAATATTTATTATGGGGATTTAATTAAAGAATTTATTTAAGTAGTGATTTATCAAAGAGCCATTTAATTATGTTTTACTTCTTTAAACATTTTGAGCATGTTTTGAATTGTTTTACTATGAGTAAAAATGAAATTATTACATATTTTTATGAACAGAGTATGGAATAAATATTTTTTAATAAATAGTAAATGATTTTTTCTTATTTTAAAAAATTAAAGGTAGTTTTCAAGGATGTTATGGAATTTGAAGGAAGTGAGAAATCATCAAAAAGTTATTTTAAACAGAAAATAATTAGTTTACTTTATTTGTGGTCTAGTTTTTAAAAAATAAATATTTTAACATATATAGCAAGTGTAGAGAAAGTCTAAAAAGAAACATAGGTTTTTTTTTAATCTTTGTGTTAAAGGGTTTTTACAAATAATGAACTTTTTTATAGTTGTCATGTTGCAAGAAACTAGGGTTGGCCACTCAATGCATGGAGTGACAACATGGGTGTGGGTCACCATCCTAACACCTGCATGAGAATCATTATCAAGATGCCTAATGTCACCGTGGCCAACAATGCATGTGTCTCCACCATGTGTGTAATCCTCATCCTCATGTGCAAGGCCTATTTCAAATCCATCCTCATAGGCATGTACATCATCACATGAGTCATCATTCCTTGTGTCAACATAACAATTGCATGCACATCTAAAACATCCTCAATGATCATGTCTTCATGATCTCGTGGCATCATCTCATAAGCTGAAAATGTATCAATAATATCGCTTGCTTAGATGGATGCCCCCTTGGCATAATTGGCTGAAAAGGGAAAAGGGCTAGTAGAAGGCCTAAATGGTGTTGGAAATGAATGATCTAGGTCTCTATCGATAGATCTTGTTGCATAGTATCCAAATATGCAAGAACAAATTATTTTTGGATAGCCCTAATATTCTTTATTTTAGGGGTTGTACAACACTGCTAAAAATAGAAATTAGGCTATAGAGTACTCAAAACTCATTGGATTTAGATGAAATTTGGTGTGTGAGCTTATGATGATGAATACTAACTATGCCTAAGAGGGTTTGTTGACCAAAGTCAAAGTACAGGTATACTCTATTTTGACTTTTTCTTCAAGGTAAACCATTTGGGTTTGATCATCAAAATGACATCGAATTCGGGTGTATTATGGATTGTTGGAGAGCCCTAATGATGTGTATCGATCTTATGATGTCATTTGTCCCAAATAACTTGATGTTTCTGATTGGTACCAAGTTAACCTCCGATGAAAAATGGCAAGTTGAGGATCCAATGATGTTGAAAAACGGAGAGGTTGAAGTCTTGTTGGGAAGGTGTAAGGGAGTACTAAGAGCCTATATAATCACCAAAACTCTAGGCCTAATATTATTTTACTAAATTAGGGTTTTGTGAATCTGCAGATTTTGCTCAAGTGCTCTTTTGGTACCCATTTGCCTTCCACAAAATGGCAAGTTGAGGATCCAATGTGTGTTGAAATTTGAGCATTGTGATGAGCTATGGTGGATCAAACACTAGAATCAACATCATTAATAAAGTGATTAGTAAATAATTAAGATGTAATTAGTGGGTAATTAGCAAATAGATTAATGTAGGCATGGATACTCAAAAACCAGCAAATTCTCATTAGGGCTATGCCTCAATTTATAGAGTTTACATCAAGCATCAAATCCCACTGATTTCTCCATGATTCACTCCACCTTTTTTCCCTGATTCTCTCCACCTCTTCACTTTTCCCAGAATATCTCCACACTTCCCATAATATCTCCACACTTCCTAAATCTTCTCATGCTACCCTTTATTCTCTCCCAGTAGATTCTTCTCACCTTTCACATGTTCTTTCACATTTACATCTTTTCTTTTATAGCCTCTAACCAAGGGCTTGTTCCCGCACACACCCTATTCACTTGTATATTTCAACACCTCCCCTCAAGTGAATACTCCTAGTACACCTAGACCCTATACCAAGTTTGCCTCCCCTTACTTGATAGTCCGCGACCAGTGTCTACTTCGCCCCTCAAGTTAACTTAGCACACCTGGACCCTATATCAAGTTTCTCTCTTACTTGACAGTCCGCGACCAGTGCCTCAAGTCCCTAAACTCCATAGTCCACACTCTCTCTCTCTCTCTCTCTCTATGTGTCCAAGGCTACTATAAGTGCCCGCGACCTTGACTAAAGTGCTCACACATACATCTACCACGTGGCCTACATCATCGGTGGCTCAGAGGTGGTTTTACTTTGTTGGGGCAGGTTACATTGGGTTGTGCGGTCTCTCTCTCTCTCTCTCTCTCTCTCTCAGAGATTTTCACATGGCTCCTCACTCTTTGGAGCCTCACATCTTCTCTTGTCTTCAGTCTTCTTGTCGTGGCAGCTTCTCTCCACGTGTCCATCTCTTCTTTCAGTCTTCTTGGGGCATCTCCTCTTCTCGTGGCAGCTTCTCTTCTCATGTCCATGTCTTCCTTTAGATCTTCTTGGTGTGGATCCTCTTCTTGGAAAGAGATATTCTTCTTCTTTCATGGCTGGGGCCATGAGCTTGTCTGTCAAGTCTTCTTGCTCCATGTGAGCAGCATGTTTAAATGTTTTGCTGATAGTTCCTTTGGGCTTTTTATGTTTATCTTTTGTCATTATGCAATGCAAACCCAAATTTATGCGGGAGGTCTTACCTCTTGCCTTATTCTGGACAAGGGCAGTGTCTGTTCCCATTTTTACACTGATGCAATGTGCCCAATACATAATGCATATAGCATTCATTCTTATGCACATTCCCAAATGCAACTCTGGCTGTGAATAATCTTGAATTTGAGTGAGATTTATAGGCATTAACCAAGGGTTAAATGCAAAATGATGATTATCACAAATTTATCAGCACAATTTTCCCAGAAATTACATTAAATCAAGGGTAACCAATTTGCACGGGATAGTTGGAGTATCAAACCAACTCCGAATTGCAATCTAAAGTTATAAGGATCTGTATCAGATACCTGGTTAATTTGAACCCTCAATTATACCAAAATATAGTGATTAGTATTGATTAATCACTGATTAGCAAATTAATCCACTGTTTTGTGTGCAAAAAATAGAGTATGCGGGGAGTCCAGATCTGATGCCTTAGACTTCAAATGAGCTCAAATGCTTTCAAAGGCATCAATAGCAATGAGTCTAGTAGAGGATTAACCAAGAAACACAAGATTTGACCAAATATTGAAAGCTTAATCTCTGTTTTACCAAAGTCACCTGCAGATTTGATGAAGAGCTTGGATCTCATTGTAGACTTGATGAAACTGAATTCTGTCTTCACCAGCTTCTTATAGAGCATGCTTGAAAACCCCTTGGGCTAAGAGGAATTAGAGACCTTTGATTTGTGGAAGTAGTAATGTCAAAAACAGCTCAGAAAAAAGGTGCCAGCGAAATCGTCGATTTCTCCTAAACGTTTTGGCGGTTTTCGCTTCCGTTTCAACTGGCTGCAGCTCAAGGATGGTGGCTACCATGTGCTAGAAGGGTTTGCCCTAATTGTGAGTGTGCAAGTTGAATGAGATCCTCCACTGGCTGGGGATGAACGGGTGAAGTGAAAATAACTAAAATTTTGATTATTTCTTAATTATCTACTAATTCTAATTAATTAGATAATGGGCTCATAAATCTGATGGATTCTAGGCATGGCTCTGATACCATGTTGAAATTTGAGCATTGTGATGAGCTATGGTGGATCAAACACTAGTATCAATATCATTAACAAAGTGATTAGCAAATAATGAAGACATAATTAGTGGGTAATTAGCAAATAGATTAATGTAGGCATGGATACTCAAAAACCAACAAATTCTCATTAGGGCTATGCCTCAATTTATAGAGTTTACATCAAGCATCAAATCCCACTGATTTTACCATGATTCACTCCACCTCTTTTCCCCGATTCTCTCCACCTCTTCACTTTTCCCAGAATATCTCCGCACTTCCCAGAATATCTCCACACTTCCCAGAATATCTCCACACTTCATAAATCTTCTCATGCTACCCTTTATTCTCTCCCAATAGATTCTTCTCACCTTTTCATAGGTTCTTTCACATTTACATCTTTTCTTTTACAGTCTCTAACCTAGGACTTGTTCCCGCACACACCCTATTCACTTGTATATTTCAACAATGTGGCCGAAAAGGAGAGGTTGAAGGCTTGTTGGGAAGGTGTAAGGGAGTAATAAGAGCCTATATAATCACCAAAACTCTAGGCCTAATGTGATTTTATTGAATTAGGGTTTTATGAATCTGTAGATTTTGCTCAAGTGCTCTTTTGGTACCCATTTGCCTTCCGCTTGCTTCTAAAGCAACTTTGGCATCCAAAAGCCCCTTACGTGTACCCATAAATGCCCTCAATCCAATCCATGCATGTAATTGTTGAAATTTTTTGGCATGGTCTCCTTTGTATTAGGGACCAAATCTCAATTTTCCCAATGAACTCAATCCAACAATTAATGCTCCCTTGGAATTTGGCATAGAATTAATAGCATATCCTCATTGCATCATACATTAACCAATGGAATATTGCATGTAACCTTTGTGTCGATGAAGATTTAGTGTTGATGGAGAGATTTTCTTGCTAATATCCTAGCCAAGACTTCCTACCCCCTTAGCATGTATTCCGAAAGACAAGAGTTGGGGCCAAGTATTCACTGCCATACCTAATCCTCCACCTTACCACTTTTCCAAGGCACTCATGTCAAGGAGGATTCATAAAGACACTCCCCTTGGCCTCTCCAACTGATTCCCAAGCTACCCTCACACACATTCAAGATTCTAGGAAGAGAAATGTGAATACAATGTGTGTGTGGGATTTGTGTAAAATGCTTTAAGAGATTAGTAACTTCGCTTACAAGGTTGTTTGTATGACCTCATGTCAATATTATAACCATTTACATTTCTTAGAGCATGTACTCATGCTCTTCTCATCTTGAAGGCATAGTTCCACTGATATCAACACATCAAGTTTCCACAATATGCCCTTACCATGGCATAAGAGAAGCATAGGCAATCTAACAAAGCATCACTTAAGCATAGGTTGCATCAAAGCATGTGTATGATGAAGACTCTCTTGAAAAACCTTGATTGGATATACCAATTAACTCAATCTTGCTTGATATATGTTAATCATGCAAAAGAATCTCTAATCAAGGCATTAACCATTCCATTATGCATCAATTGTCTCAATCTTGCTAGATGTGGTGTGAATTCATGCAAGAGAGTCTCAAACAAAACATGCTTTACCCTAATGAAATAAACCCCGAAACTTATCCATGGAGAAACAACAAGACATAGCCCATAAGCCTTAAGAAGACTCACCATTTATTTCAAGCTTTGCAAGATTGAAATCATCCAAGAGAAGAAAACTATTGGAGAGCCTTGATTTGAAGCAATGGCAAGTGATTTACCCCAACAAATGCAGGTCCAAATGGTGCAAAAAACAACGCATAGCAATTACAGCCTCTTTGTAACTCAAATCGCCAAGAAAGCCACCATCACTAAGCTTGTTATGCACCATAAGCTTCTTCTGCATCTTAGGCTTCCTTCTTAGGCTCTAGCTCCGTATGAAAATGTGCAAGAATGTGCAGGAATCGACGATGGGCGTACAGTCCCTTCACGCCCAAAAATGTGAAGAAATAGCCCTCCATAGTGCTCAAAACAAGCTCAAACCCTACGCATAAGGGCTATGCATAACCTTTATACTATGCATAACTTAACCCGAATTCCCATCACCCAAGGGTGCAAAGACACTATAAAAAATAAAAAAAGAGGGCTCACCTCTTCTTTTAGAACATGTATAAGTCTGGAAGCCTAAACGACGCTGATAGTTCGAGACATTTATAAACCTACAGAAATAGAAGAAGCATAAGCCTAAATACTAAACCGTAAGCATTTACATAAACCCTAAACCCTATTGCATAAGGGCTATGCATAACCCTATTGCATAAGGGCTATGCATAACCCTATGGATAAGCCTTATGCATAATCCTATGTATATGGGCTATGCATAAGGACTACGCATAAGCCTATACACATAAGGGCTATTGCATAAGCCTATATGCATAAAGGATTATGCATAAGCATAACCCTTATGTGTAACCCTATTGTATAACCCTTATGAATAACCCTATGAATAAGGGCTACGCATAACCTAACCCTAATCCCCGGCACCCAAGGGTGCAAAAGCACAAAAAGAAGATGCATATATAAAAATTGAAAAAAGAGGGCTTACCTCTTCTTTGAGAAGCCGTATGCGTCTGATAGCCTAAAGGCTTGATAGTTCGAGGGGTTTATAAACCTACAAAAAGAGAAGAATCGTAAATGAATGTGGAATAGTTTTGAGCATTGGTTAGGAGAATTAAACATGATTAGTTCTTTTTAGGATATATTTTAAGGTTAGTAAGGAGTGGTTATCTATAAAGTAGGTGGCCATAATGGAGGGGGAGCCCTCGATCTTTCTATTTTCCTTCACTTTTTATTAAAGAGCAGTTGCCTTTGGCTTCAACAGTAGGGAGTGTGTGGAAAGTTCTCAAAAGCTATAACTTAGGAACTATCCACCCTAATCGTCTAAACATTATCTTGGAAAGAATTAAAAATGTAATTATCAATAATTAAAAATGTAATTATGTAATCAATAAGCTTAGAAGTAATATAGTGATCTTAAATGTAAGTAGATAACATATAAACTAGCTTTTTAGTAGCATAACAACCTAATACTTGACTAGCTAGTAACCCCATTAGGTGAAATATGAACTCTAATGTTTGCCTGTTAAGGATTTTCACACCTCCTCTCTCTAGAAAAATGGACTCATGGTGAAATTTTTTTAAAATTAAATCAGAAGTTGGTGGAGATTGCACATTTGGAATCTACTCATTGAGACCTTTCCAATGATATATACCATGATGGAAAATTTTGATTATTCAAGAAGTCCCCAAATTGGTGATAACATGGCATGTCACATCATCACCAAGAATCCTCTATTTCCCTATCTTTCCACCTAATTTTAACCTCAGGGACTAGTCAACTACAAAGTTTTCTTTCCCTGAATTCAAGTACATTATCAGGTTCATGTGGAATATAGGATAATTCTTCGACTTCAACGAGTTCTTGAGTAGTAGCTATGTTATCTCACCTCCCAGTTTCCTTTTCAATCTATTGATATGAAAGACTGGATGAACTCTAACATGTGGAGGTAGTTTAAGTTCATACGCAACCGTGCCAATCCGATGTATAAATCAAATGGACCACAATATCTAGGAGATAAATTTCAGCATTTTTCTTTCGACAAAGTCTGAAAATCTTTAGGAACTTTTAAACAAACCAACGCTCCTGATTCAAAAGACCGAGATGAGCGTCCCCTATTAGCATAAAACCGTGCCCTATCCTGAGCACTCCTGATAGAATCCCAAGCTTTGGTCAGCATTTCCTACATATCATGCAAGAAATCCCTCGATGCATCAAGCTCGATGTCCTTAAGACCGACATCAATAGGTGCCCATGGTTGATACCCATACATAAGCACGAACGGACTAAAACCAATAGCCGTATGCTTGAAACTGTTATAGGCAAATTTCATCATTGGAAGATATTTTTCCCAATTTGATGCTTTTCTAGAGACATATGCACGAAGCATATCGTCTACAATCTGATTCATACGCTTTGTTTACCCATCAGACTGTAAATGATAAGAGCAATTCATACTCAAAGTAATTTCCTCGTTGTTGTAAACCATTCGGAATAAAGTAGAAAAACATGGCATTATAACACCAAGAACCAGGGATTCATCAGTGCCCTGACGTACCCACAACTGCACATGGAATTATCGGTGTCCCGAGTTATCCATATCAATATAGAGAGTCATCAGCATCAATATAGAGAGTCATCAGCATCAATATAAGCATCTCGATGAGTCACATATGTCCATCCGTAAACCATCAAGTTGACTGTATAAATCACCTAAGGTATGGAACTAGAGAAATAAATGCCAACAAAGGAAGAATCCAAATTTCCTTATTGGAATACAACATGACAAACTTGTTTGAACTCTAAAGAAAGAGATTTCAACAAGTGAAAATGTCGACGAGATTACACTTCATCAATACTTGTAGGCTATAGATAAAAGAAGTTTATCTAGAGAATGCCCACACTATAACTTCTAGTGAATTTAGAAAATGAGATTGTCTTTGAATATTGAGGTCAACATGCTAAGTGATGTAAGCAAAGCATAATCTTGAGCCCAAATTATCCTATAAGATAATATATGTGAGGGATCACTAGCATCCCATACCACCACGATACCACCCATACACATACCTTAACAATTTGAAAACTCCCTAGTATGCCGTATAGGAAAATATGAATAAAATCGTGTATAAAAGAAATAAGATGGCCTTATCCCAAATTTTCACATACTAAAATCTGTCTCTATATACTTCATACATCAAGGAATAACTCCTTCCGAGTACATCATTAGAAAAGAATTTTGAATTATTGGCGCCTTTCTAATGATAATTACCCAATACACAATAAAGTTAGGGTAGAAAAATAATTCACCTAGATACATAAGCAACTAGGTATCCGAGTTGGAATATGTATAAGAGTACAAGGAACATAGTCCAAAATTACATGCAAAAAACGAAGGCAAATGCTACCTTCAAAGCACATGAAATTATCCAAAAGATCAAAAGATCCTTATAAAACTATGGATAAAAGCATAGAAGCTCCTCGAATCCATGAAAACCATAGTTGATCATAAAAATCAATGCATACCATCTAATGGTCATTAATCATTAAGCATTAAAATTGGTGGCCAACTCATCAATCCGGAGTATATGAAAGCGGTGTCGTTCAAGAAAAACTTCAAAGTAAGCAAGTGAAACACATGTGTGTAGCACTCATTAAAAAACCCCTAGACACAAGTGATCTAGGAAAAACCTCATGCGTCCATATAAAACTTGGAAAACATCCAATAAAATCCACCAAAACAAACTGATCAACTAGCCCATGATAGAATTTGTCTTAGGCTTAGAAAATTAAGCATAGACCACACTTGAACAAGTGCAAAAATTATCATGAAAAAATGTCAAAGGTGAGACACACTTTGAACGCAAATTCTAGCCATCAAAAGTAGAGCTTCAGCTCGTGTTAGGGCATTGAGTGGTGTGATATTTCTTGGCTGCACACTAATGTTTTGGATGGTGGCTTGATTGGTAGTAGAAGTCGAACCACTTGCACGGTATGGACAATCCTTGATCAATGATCAATACCACATTCAGTACAAGTGAGTACTAGCATGTCATTAGGCGTAGTAGTCACTTGTTGGGGTTGGTGCGTATGAACCATATTCTTATTTGGGCACTCATCATCATCAGTGATTCGATGCGGCCCTCCGCAGCCAAAACATTGTAGCGGTCCTCTCCTCATGTTCGAGTTCATGTCCTTGCCCTTCCACTATAACAATGTGGTTCAAAACACAGGTACTAGCGTGTTATTCTGTAGATGTAGAATTCAAGTGTGACCTCCGCAATTTCCTCATAATACTCTTCGCTAAGTTCTACTTCACGCACCACATCATCTTTTGATGGCTCTTCAATCAATACTTGGTTGATTTTAGCCTACGGTGGTTGTGGTGGTAGAAGTGGTGGTGGCAAACGTAGATAAAGCCAATGGAGCTCTAAGTGCTAGTAGCTGTTCAAAATCTTAGAATCTTGGATATCTGCACATTGAAGTGTCATGATTCTCTAATTTTACACAGTGTGCACAATAGAGTAATGGCCTTGCTCTTAATTGTGGACAATAGAGTAATGGCCTTGCTCTTAATTATGGACATTTGGTGGTAGTGTGATTCAATCTGTACATAAAGCACTACACCAATTCCCTGGGGGGTAAAGATGGTTATGCCCATGCCCAGATGTTTCTCTTCCCTTCTTTACTTTCAATTTCTCTAGTATAGCATTACTGAGCTCGTCCACAGTCATGTTTTTGACTTGCTTACTCCGAGTTTCAATTTCTTGGTGACTCGAGACACGAGAAGTCGTAGTTGCTGAAGATATTCTTACATCTTCTGATTGCGACAATTCCAGCATATTATCTTCATATTCAATTGCTAGTTTATAACATGCATCAAGAGTAGTTGGTCGGGCTAGTACCAGATAATCATGCATCTTGTGGTTCGGAAGCAAGGCAATAACCGATCGTCACTTAACATCTCCCGTAGTTTGCACCTTGAATTTAAGTGCTTAAGTCAAGACACATAGTTTCTCATCGACTCCACTTCTTTTTGTTTGATATTATACAACTATGCCACAGGGCTCCATCTCTCATCACGTCGGCAATGCTGGGCACAAACATATTCTTGAATCATGTGAAGTCAACCTATCCTCGAGCTTGAGGGTTAGGAACCACTAATGTGCTTTCCCTTCCAGGGTCAGGGAGAAGGCATGAATCATTGTCACATCACTAACAGGCCTTCAGGTTTCACATGTGGATTAAAAAATCTCTACTTGTTGGGTAGGATCTTCATCCCCAGAGAATTTTTGGGTGAGTTTGGAAATGATATGTTGCTTCATCTGGGAGGGTCGGGATTCTAGAGTAGTGCCTAGTTCTCTAAACATTCCTCAGCCCATCTGTCGCCATATTTAGCAGATTTGTCCTTGTGGCTACATCATTGAGGTCAATGGTTGGATCCATCCTTGGTCTTTGAGGGATTGCTCCCCCCTTCCTAGACCTCATCCTCTTCCTGTATTGGCTCTTCTAGGTATCTCCGATCCATGGGATGGTCCTGCCACCCACTGTACCTTGGAGTGGCTCATCTTATCATTAGTTGCCTCTGTATGCCTTTGTAGAATTAAAAGTTCCATGTCTTATAGGAACATAGGATGATTGATCATCTGCTCAATATCGTTTTTGGTGTACAAACGATCCTCCACTTTGCCCGCCACACTCTTGCTAGGTTATCCTCTTCTTCTATGGTTGCAAACCCTTCCTCAGCTCTGGGCTCCTCATTTATGGGTTCTAAGTTTGGAATTTCTCCCTCACTTCTTCCCATGACCAATTCCGGCTCCTTACCCCGTGATTGGAGTAGGTTTAAACTTCCCATTTCCTTTTGCTTAGCTCTCGCCCTTTGAGTATTGAGCTCTTGTTTCCTTAAGCTCAACTCTCGTAGACTATCGTTCCACCTCGTTCCATCTGAGATCTAACTCTACCGGGAAGAATACTTGACCCATCCTGGTTGCACTTTCCATGTCCCGTCTCATTCGAGGGGGGTGCCGGTGTTTGACAGCCTTGAATTTGATGTTTGGATGGGCACTTCTTGTCTTGGACCAAGTCCAACAGTGGTTGACATACCCATGCCCGCAAATTGCACTTCTTCATCTCATAATAACTGATTTGGAGACCAAAAATCCTCGAGTGATTTCAATGATACCACTAGACCTGGTTGGGGATGTTGAGATATCGAGCTCGTCTAGTGAGGCGGTGGCCACTGATGACCCGCTTGGGGGATAGGCCCCACACTTACACCACTGGCATGGTTGGTGAGATCATGGGAGATATGTGGCCAGTGGGATGACAGGCTGTGTGACAGCCATTCTAGAGACTGGCATAGTTATAGCGCCAGCTCATTTAGTCGGGTTCACACTATAGAGAACTCATGTATGTATTGGTTGAGTACCTTTCATATTATGTGTACTCTTATTCTTGTATATGGTGTGTGTTGAGTGTTGAGTAGAGAAGAAGAAGATTTTCAGCCTCTCACCTTGTGTGTTCTCTATTAGGGTTTTGTGAGTGTGTGTGTGTGCTTGCAAGAGCTCAAGCTCTCTTCCCCCCTGCATCTTTTCATGGTATCAGAGCGTGGTTCGTGCTAAGGGCTGAGCTGCAAGCAAGAGAACCACAGGAAGCGGTACGAGGGTAAGAGCTTCAACTACTCTTCCCTATTGTGTTGGTGACTACACCCTTGTCGGGAGCTCTACGGGAGGCACCGGCAAACGGTCTCTGATTAAGGAGCTTTCTTCGCGGGAGTAAAGCTATAGGGCAACTATACAGTCCTTCGGACTACAATTTTCGGGCCGAAAACGCGTTTCGGGCGCGTCTGGACCTCCGTTTTTCAGAAAGCAGGCGATTTCGAGCACTGCGGGTAAGTCATCGATTCTCTGCAGAACTCTGTTTTAAGTACTGCAGGAAGACATATTGACTGTGCAGACACTGTGGGTGCTGCAAAGAGGTCTACAGTTGCCATTGGGTGTATGTATGCACATTGAAGTCACTGTTGGTGACATTTGAGAGTACTAGAATACCGCTGTGCAGAAAATACAGCAGTTTGTGCAAAAAAACCAGAGTGCAGTTTCTGGTAAAATTGTGTGTTTGGCAAGATGTCTAATGATGGCATAACACAGATTGTGGCTGAGAAGCTGGATAAGAATAACTTCCATGCTTGGAGATTCAGGTTGACTAATTTCCTGATGGGAAAAGGCTATTGGGACTACATAGAAGGTGAACATGAAGAGGCACCAGAGATACCGGACATAAATCCTACTACTGCAGATGTGAAAGAGTTTAAAGACTGGAACCAAGGAGCCAGGAAGGTTATGTATTGGCTATCCATTAGTATATAGGACACCATGATTGGGCACATTCAGGATGCCAAGTCCCCTAAGGAGGCGTGGGACACCTTGGTAAAGCTTTATGAAACAAATACCAAGGCACATAAGATACAGTTGAAGAATGAACTTCATACTGTGGAGAAAAAGAGCATGTCTGTGAATGACTATGCACTGAAGATAAAGGGTATTGTGGAATCCCTTGCATCTATTGGTGTGTCAGTAGATGATGAAGGTGGAAGTCTGTCTACGTGGTCTCGGGCCACAATACAAGGCGTTCAAGACGTCCATTCAGACTCGGGAAAACATTCCCAACTTTACAGATTTGGTGTCTATGCTGATTATCGAAGAGAAGAACTTGGGTAAAGACCAACAGTCTTCACAAAGCAAAAACAGTTCAGAGCAACAGGCCTTCCACACGAGTTCAGGAAGAGGACGAGGTAGAGGAGGCCATGGACGCGGTCAAGGAGGTGGTCAAACAGGTAATCAGAATTATGGCCAGCAGCAGCAGCAACAACAATAGTCCCAAAATCAACAACAACAACAACACGCAGGTGAAAGAGGCAAATTCAGAGGTAGGGGGAGTCAAAGAGGTCGTGGAAATTGGCAAAGACAATATAATGATGCACGTGAATGCTATTATTGTAGTAAGCCTGGACATGTGCAGGCAGAATGTTATAAGAAGCAGGCTGACATGCAAAATGGGAAAGTGCAACAAAACAACTATGCATCCTCAAGCAGAAATAATGAGGATAATGAAAGGTTGTTTGTTATGCAGCATGTTGTGAATGCCATGTCTGAAAATGTTGATGCAGCACAAAAAGATAATGTATGGTATGTGGATTCAGGCGCTTCGAACCACATGACGAGTCATGGGGAGTGGTTCAAGGAGATGAAAAACCCGGAAAGACCAGGTTTTGTGGAAACAGGGGATGACACTGCTCATCCAATTGCCCACATTGGAGATGTGCCATTGTCTATGCAGGATGGCAAAGTGAAGTATCTTGCAGATGTACTTCATGTACCGAACATAACAAAGAATCTGGTTTCAGTTGGCTAGATGATTGAGCAAGGTTTGCAGGTTCGGTTTAACCCTGCTGATGGATGTTATGTTGAAGATTTTAAAGACAAGTGCAGGTTGGTTGCAAAAGGCAACAGAGTGGGCAGAATGTTTACGTTGGATGTAGACATGCCTGAGATGAGTGCTGCGATGTTTGCAAATGGTTCAGGAATTGCTGCAGACACAGACATATGGCATAAAAGAATTGGACATGTGAATGTGCAAAGATTGAAGTCTATGCAGACAAAAGGAATTGTGACAAGTCTGCCAAAATTTAAAGTGGAAAGTATGCATAAAATCTGTGAAGCATGCCAATTTGGGAAGCAAACAAAGCATGTGTTTCCACGTAACAGATATGTGAGCAGAAATGCACTAGATGTTGTGCATTCAGATGTATGGGGTCCTACGAAGACCATATCTATGGGAGGCTGCAGGTATTATGTGACTTTCATTGATGACCACACAAGGAAAGTATGGGTATATTTCATGAAGGAGAAGAGTGAGGTGTTCACTCACTTTCAGAATTTCAGAGTTTTGGTTGAAAAGCAAACAGGGAAATATGTAAAGTGCCTAAGGTCAGATGGAGGGGGAGAGTACTTCTCCAATGAGTTCTCTGAATATTTGAAGAAGAATGGTATTCGGAGACAGTATACATGCAGATACACTCCGTAGCAAAATGGAGTTGCTGAGCGGAAAAACAGGCACATTGCTGAGATTGCGCGAGCATTGATGGAAGAGAAGAATATGCCGCATTGCTATTGGGCTGAGGCTGTTTCTACAGCAGTATACATCATGAACAGGACTCCAACTGCAGCCATACATGATGTAACTCCAGAGGAGAGGTTTACTGGCAGAAAACCAGATTTGTCTCATCTGAAAGTTTTTGGATGCATTGCATATGTGCATGTGCCAGATGAGCTGAGAACCAAGCTGGATCCGAAAGCTAAAAAATGTGTGTTTATTGGATATTCCCTTGAGCAAAAGGGATACAGGTGTTATAACCCTGCTACACGTGAGTTGAGGGTAAGCAGGGATGTTGTCTTTGATGAGATGAGCAGCTGGTATGCTGCTGAAAAAGAAGCTGTTGGGGCTGATGTGAGTGGAAGTGTGGTTGCACAGAATGCAGGTCAGCAATCACAGTCTTTGAGTGGACCAGGAGAGTCCTCATCTACTGGGTCTGTTGATAGACCATGGAGTGGCAGGCTGCGTCATAATACCAGCCCTGCAAATGTGATTAGTACATCACGTAAAGGAAAAGAGAAAGTGGTTGAGCCCCTTGGTATGCCTGACATTTCTGCAGGGCATTCTCATGTTGATGGAGAGTCTAGTGGCTCAGATATGAGCCTTGATGAGGAGCTTGGGATCCCAGCTATGAGAACACCTGGTGTAAAGAAGGCTATGGAAGCCATGAATGAGAAGCTGCGAAGATCTGGTGAGAAATCCTGTGCAGAGATTTACCTATGATGGTTATGTGGCACATCACTATGCATATATGGCAAAGGTTGTGCAGGTTGTTGAGCCCACATGCATTGATGAGGCTGTTGGAAATGTGTGTTGGGAGAAAGCTATGGATGAGGAGATGGGTGCACTATATGGAAATGAAACTTGGGATTTAGTGCAATTGCCTGAAGGCAAGAAAGCCATTGGATGCAAGTGGGTGTACAAAGTTAAACATAATAGTGATGGAAGCATAAACAGGTACAAGGCTAGATTGGTAGCCAAAGGATATGCGTAGACATATGGGATTGATTATGAGGAAACTTTCAGCCTAGTTGCCAAGATGGCAACGGTGAGAGTTGTGATAGCAGTGGCTGCGTCAAAGCAATGGTCTTTACATCAGATGGATGTAAAGAATGCATTCTTGCATGGGGATTTGCAAGAAGAGGTGTATATGTTGCAGCCACCTGGTTATGAGGATGTGGGTCACCCCGAGCATGTTTGCACGTTGAAGAAAGCCTTGTATCGCTTAAAGCAAGCACCAAGAGCATGGTCTGACAAGATTTCTGAATATCTTGTCACTATTGGCTTTCATGTAGCCAATGCAGATTTCTCATTGTATGTGAGACATGGTGATAGAGGAGTTGTGCTTGTTGTCATCTATGTAGATGACTTGATCATTACGGGGAACCATGATGCAGAGATCTTTGATGTAAAGATCTTGCTAAGACAGAAGTTTGAGATGAAGGATCTGGGGGAGCTCAGATATTTCTTGGGCATTGAGGTGATTAGGTCACCACATGGTATTGGATTACTGCAGAGACAGTATGGCTTGGACATGTTGTCCAAGTATGGTATGACAGGCTGTAAGCCTATTTCTGTGCCATTGGATCAGAATGGCAAGTTAAGTGCAGATTCAGGAGAGATCTTGGAGGATCCTACTATGTACAGATGCATAGTAGGAAGTTTGATCTACATGACGATCACCAGACCAGATTTGAGCTATGCTGTTGGGTTGGTGAGTCAGTTTATGCAGGTTCCACGGAAACCGCATTTGGATGCAGTGAGACGCATACTGAGGTATGTGAAGTCTACTTTGCATTGTGGACTATTGGTAGTATCTCAGATAGAAGATCTACCAGTGGATTCATGTTTTCTTTGGGGAGTGCTGCTGTGACTTGGAGCAGCAAGAAGCAGCCTACGGTTGCTCTATCGAGTACAGAGGCCGAGTACAGAGGAGCTGCTATGGCAGCATGTGAGGTAGCTTGGTTGAGAAAGCTACTTGCAGATTTGGGTCTATCAGTGGATAGACAAGTTGTCATTTTCTGTGACAACATTAGCAGTATACAGTTGGCCAGGAACCCAGTCTTTCATGCTCGTACGAAGCACATAGAGGTTCACTACCACTTCGTCAGAGAGAAGGTCTTGGCAGGAGACCTTGACCTTGTTTATGTCAGCACAGAGGATCAGGTAGCTGACATCTTCACCAAAGCATTGGTACAGAGAAGCTCCGCAGATTCAAGGCTTCGCTTGGTGTACATGAGATGGAGTTGAGCTCGAGGGGGAGTGTTGAGATATCGAGCTCGTCTAGTGAGGCGGTGGCCACTGATGACCCGCCTGGGGGATAGGCCCCACACTTACACCACTGGCATGGTTGGTGAGATCATGGGAGATATGCGGCCAGTGGGATGACAGGCTGTGTGACAACCATTCTAGAGACTGGCATAGTTATAGCGCCAGCTCATTTAGTTAGGTTCACACTATAGAGAACTCATGTATGTATTGGTTGAGTACCTTTCATATTATGTGTACTCTTATTCTTGTATATGGTGTGTGTTGAGTGTTGAGTAGAGAAGAAGAAGATTTTCAGCCTCTCACCTTGTGTGTTCTCTATTAGGGTTTTGTGAGTGTGTGTGTGTGCTTGCAAGAGCTCAAGCTCTCTTCCCCCCTGCATCTTTTCAGGGGAGGGTGGTTTCTCCTCTTCCCCAAACCTAGAGTATCTGAGCCCTTCTTCCATGGATTCTTCACTACTAGTTTCAACAGTGGTCAAGTTCCCTGAGACACTCAGGTGAGTGCTTGCTAAATGATGACCTGAACCCACACTTTTTTGATAGGAAGATCTTGGGTGATTTGATGCACTATCGTCATACAGGTGTAAGATCGTCTCCGATGAGCTTTCAAGATCTTAAGTGCATGTATGTATGATTTGATAAGCTATTTTAATGACCCAATTTAATCTTGATCCGATTTTGTTGATCTGTTTTTGAGGCCATGAGATTACAAAGAATACTTCATGGCGTGAAGAACTCTCAAAAAACAGTTCACATCGTGAACGTTTTTCTGCACTTTCACGTGTTCAAAAAAATTTTGCTCTAAGGGTCAGAACCCCTCGTCTTTGTTGTAGGCTTCCCTTCGTTACTGACCTTCATAGCCTTAGCTTGACTGTGCGTTGGACTGGACTAAACCATGAGTTTGCAGGAAAATTTCGCATCGTGAACAAAAAAGGGTTCATGCCGTGAAGGTCTTCTAAATGGCTCATGTCGTGAACAAATTGATTCATGCCATGAAGAATTCTAAAAAAGTTCACAGCATGAATGGATTTCTAAACTCCCACAATTCTTTATCTTATCAGACCTCGTGGCGTCAGAGGTGTCAGGATAAGGCTACCTATTTTTGGCAAGGCAATCCCATGATTTGCAGTGTTAATTGCGCCGCTGATGTCAGGAGCAATTTGCGATGTGAAGTTGCAAAAAATGGTTCACGACGTGAACATTTTTCTGTAGTTTCACGTGGAAACTTCTCTCGCATCGACTATTATGATTTTGGGTGCAAAACACTTATCCAATGGCTCCCAAAATGATTGTGCCGCATCTAAGGAGTGGAATACAAGTTCTAGGCACAGTCAATGGCTCCTTTTTTTGTGAATTTTTGTGGAAAAGAAGAAAACAAAACACCAACCTTCTCATTCACATTGATGCTTCCAATGATGAAAATATAAAAATTAACTAGAAAAAACAGCGAAGCTCTATTCTAAGACCACTCCACCACACACATACACAACAACCACAACCAATTTCACACGATTTCTTACTTCCACACAAATCTTATCCATTCATTTTATACACAATGCAACACTACCAGAATGCAAGTGCAATCATGAATCTTATGCAATGGGAGCTAAAACTCCAAGAAGAAGGAAGAAACAAAGGTGTTTCCCCTCATCACAGCAGCGCCAAAAATGTTATGGGGGCTACCACACCTCCAAAAGGGAACTCAATGCATTCACCTAAAGGATGAGCAATAGATCACAACTATCGTAGGGCACTTACCAATGCTTCGAACTTGAGTCCCTTGAGGCCTCCAAGCTCACTTGTTAAGCTCCAAACCTCTAAGCTCCACCTCCATGCTGTCACCGTAGAGTCGCTCGCACCGTCGCATAAGGCAATCACTCTCTCTCACTCTCCCACAAGCATGAATCATATAAGCATAGAAGAGGAACAATGCTAGAATGCTCTATCTCTCAATCTCTCAATGCTCTATCTCTCTCAATCTCTCTCAAGACACAAGGAAGAGATCTCTATAGCACAAAAGAGGGATTGTATCTTTTCATTATGAGAACGTGCCTTATATAAATTTGGCCCTTATTCACACTTGGGCACCCAAAACTTACTTAACTAGGCCTTGGGTGGCCAATATCTCATAATGTACAACTTTTATAGTGCCGTTTCATGACACTTATAAATGTCCTCAATTGGAGGATCATGTTTGTTAATACAAAATGGGATTAACAATTGTTTGACTCTCCTATTATTGGAATAACAAGGTATTCTATTGTTATATCTTTATCAAAGATATAATATGGTTCCTCTCCAGTGGGTCTAGCTGACTGGATCAGTATAAGAAGACCTACCCATCATCTTGTGGTTTGATTGCAAAAACTTTCAATCCAGAGTGAGAACATAATATTCCATCAAAATCATCAGCTTTAGTAATATAAAAACGACCCTATACAGTTCTAACAATAGTACAGTTCTAACAATAGGATCACTCTCCAAACCTTTCAAAAAAATGTGAAAAGAAGTGTTCTCCATGGCAAGAAAAGCTCTCAGAAAACTAGCTCATAAACACACAAGCTCTCAGAATACTAGCTCACAAACCTTTCAAAAAAATGTGAAAAGAAGTGTTCTCCATGGCCCAGAAGGGGTCACTTAAAAAAATGTGACTATCACAAGAATTCAAGAGAAGCACATTTTTAATTTGTGAAACTTACAAAGAAATATTTAAAGAAGGGTATTATTCAAACAAAATTCTAAAAAATTTATAGATTTGTAAAGAAAGGGGTACATTATATTTTGAAAAAATTCACGAATAATGGATTTTTGAAAAAAGCACGGAACGCATGTGGTATAGTGGGTATTTTGTAGAGTGAACCCTTCGAGAAATACCCCTGCCACTCTCTCTCCATATTGTAGCCTTTTTTTGACTTGCAGATGTGTTGAGGGCTCTCGAAATGGGAAGAGGTCTCGTAGTGAATCAGGAGAGGATTTTTGACTGATCTTGTTCCTTCAAAACTTAACGTGCTGGAGTGCTTCCACGCGTGGTGAGAGCTGTACAAATAGGAATATGACATAACTCTTGAAGGGCTGATTCGAGTGTGGGGTCGAGATGAGGTGGAATGGCTTGTGAGCTTGAGCTATGGTAGTAAGAAATCAAGCATCAGATGATGGCGCATAAGGGAGGGGTGGAAGCGGTTCATACCTTTTTCTTCAAAACACTATTCTTGGCTGCCTTCCTACCTTCTTCATCCTCCTCTTGCCGCTAGTGGTGCACACTATATTCTCGCCTACGGTGGACAACTCAGCAATCTCAACATGCCCTTCCAACGTCTCAGCAACAACCACCTGCTGTTGCGGCTCCTCGAGCTGCCCTTGCATTGTCTTAGCAACAACAGCAGCAAACACCTGCTGTTGCGGCTCAGCAGCAGCTGCTGCGGCTCCTCGACCTTTGTCTCAACAGCAGCTGCTGCGGCTCCTCCACCTCTGTCTCAGCAGCAAGCACCTGCTGTTGCGGCTCCTCGACCTCTGTCTCAGCAGCAGCTGCTGCAGCTCCTCGACCTCTGTCTCAACAGCAGCTGCTACGGCTCCTCGACCTCTGTCTCAACAGCAAGCACCTGCTACTGCGGCTCCTTGACCTGCCCTTGCACTGTCTCAGTAGAGCAACAACCTACTGCTGTGGCTCCTCGACCTCTGTCTCAATAGTAGCATCCTCGTGATGACAAACAATTACAAGGTAACAACGAGGTAAACAGGCACACAAAGAACAATGGTCAGGGCACACTCACACACCAGCTTTTCTAACTCTTTTCTAATTTGCTCAATTTGTTTTGTGTGGTAGGCCAGCTCATCTCTGAATTTGCGCTTTCTTGACTCCAAGTCCTTACCTATGTACACATCATGAATTCATATCATGTAACCTACATTGAAATATTATACTGTACACAGTCATTAAATGTTTTCATACCTACACTTGCAGGCTGAAGACTATCATACTCTAAAAGCTTGGCTGCAACAATTCGAGCCCTCTTCCTTTCCACTTTCTCTTGCTTACTGATTCTTTCTTCTTCTCAAGCCTTCGTAGCTTTCAAGTCGGCTACGTATTGCTTGACATCTTTGTATGTACTTTCCACCTTGCTTAGGGCCCATGCCCGATTCTCAAGTGCAAGAAAAAAAAAAGTCCGAACTACCTATAATCCTTAAAGTCTTGGCATCTTCTTCACTTTTAGACTCACAAAGTTTGCTCAAAGCATAATCAAATTCTTCTTGTGTAGCATTCAATAACATATTATGTATTTTCTCAACATAGGCATCCGTGAAAGATGCTTCACCCAGATATTGTGGGGTGAAGATCTCACAGATCAAAGGGAGAGGACGTAACAGTAGTGGGCTTTGAACAATTTCATCTGGGACAGCATACTTTGCATATATAGCAGCTTTGTTCTCTATAACACTCCTACATTGAGAAAAAGAAAGAACACACCTATCTAGCCTCCAATCAACCTTGAAGTCTTTACTACTGAGACGACTGGTCCTCTGAAAGCATCAAAAACTAGTCAACCATTACCTATAAACTTCAGAAGACAGGTGAGTTTGTTACATACCTGGCCATTTTTGATGGGGGTTTTGAGAGGGGTTTTGATTGAAAGTTATCGTCGTTGCATCGTGCATTCACATTTGAGAATGCAAAGTTTGCAAAAGAATGCATACATTGGGAGGCAGTCAAAAGTGTGATGAGATATTTGAATGGCACTAAGAATGTGTGCATAACTTTTGGAAAGAAGGAAGCATGTGTAGTTGGCTACACGGATGCAGATTATGTTGGTGAGTTGAAGGTCCACTTTTGGCTATGTCTTTCTATTTACTGGGGGGGCTGTTTCATGGCGATCTCATTTGCAAAGTTGTACATCATAGTCTATTACTGAGGTAGAATATATTGCAGCTTTAGAAGCATGCAAGGAAGCATTATGGCTTGCACGTCTAGTAGCAGATTTGGGTATAACTAGTGAGATGCCGGTTTTGCATTGTGATAGTGAGAGTGCTATCATGTTGGCCAAGAATCCAGTATTTCATGCAAAGAAGAAGCACATTGATGTGAAGTATCACTTCTTGCGTGAAGTGCTTGATGATAAGCGTATGCAGCTTTTCAAGGTTCACACAGATGACAATCCTACTGATCTCTTAACCAAAGGCTTACCTTCGCAGAGCAATATGCACATTGCAGGGCACTCATGGGTGTTGGGTAGATGGTCATTGTCTACCTATATTTTGTATTTGTATGTATATATATACATGTTCACCCCATGCTTAAAGGCACATTGTTCTTTAAGTGGGAGGTTGTTGGGGTGGTAAAGCCCAGTGTGCCATGCCCAGTACTCGGGCGGCCCGGACTATTCATTTTACTTAAAACAATAAGGAAACCTCATCACACAAGAATGTGGTAAGGAGTCCACAAACACTCTGTGTCTCATCTCTCTCTCTTCTTTGCACGCACAGCTCTATCCTCGCACACTCCCCTTCCTCATTAGGAGTCTTTTCACCCTCATATGACTTGATAGTCATCTTGTTGAGAGGGAAAATCTTGTTACCCACCATTGAGTGATGGATGACTTTGAAGATGGTTTTTGGCTTTTGTGCATGAACATATCCATGCACATCTTCATGAAGCCCAACCAAGTACTGTTGCTTCTGCTCAGAAAAGTTTATCTTCTCAAAGACAATGGCTTTGAGATGCAAATGCCAAAACTTGTCTATATAGTGTTGCAAAGTCTCTCCCTTTTCGAGCTGGAGAACACGCTATGCCGTTATTAGCACATCATCCTTGGCTTGTTGACCGGTTAGGAATTGCTTCATGATAGCAACCCTACATGCTCACCAAGTCTTGGGCTACAGTCCTTGAGCTCGAAGACTTGCCCACCATTGGCGAGTAGACCTTTTCATGTACATAGCTACATGGCATAGCTTTGATTGTTCGGTGAAGTTCTTCCCACCAAATGCCGCATGGATAAAGTTTAGTACTTTATCCGTATTGCCATATGTTCCATCAAATGTGAGAAAAGTCACCCTCTTCGAACTTTTGAAGCTTGCGAGCTCTCTTCCAAGCATAGTAGGTCCTTTTGCGCCTCCGCGGTGTGCGAGTAAAAGCGCTTGACTTTTCTTGTGGAGAGCTTCCTTTATCATATTTTGAGGGTGAAGAGCTTGGTGAAGATGAAGGAGACCTTCTTCATCATTGATGGAAATGGCTTCTTTCACTTCTTCCACTTTTGGATGAGGAGGACCCATCACTGGAAGAAGATCTTTGCCATCTACTATGGTTAGGAGAGCGATGGGAACATCATTCTAGAGGAGAACTTGATGGAGATTTCCCCTCCCATTCCAAAGGCCCTCTAACATGCTCACTCCCTTGTGGAGAATTGACTTCTCAAGGAGGAGACCTTGTTGTAAGAACCATGCCATGAGTAAACATCAAAGCTTGAACCGTGGGCCTTAAAGATGGATTATGTTGTGCATCAGCTTTGTGCTAGATTTCTTAAAGCATGGGTTCCTTGTGTTGAAGCTTCATCTTCCTTAAAGTTTACTTGGTGCCAACTATGTTCATTGTGTGGAATAGAAGACATGATTCCTTCACAAAAATCACTACCTTTTATGTGAATGCTTAGATTGTACCTCAATTAAAAGTACTAGAGTTTTAATTAAAGCAACACCTACAAATCTCTGATACCAATGAAATGAAGTTGCATTAAGCTCTTTTAGGGCAAATAAAAAGTCTTTATTTTTATCTCTTTTAGCAACTAGCCTTAATGAAACTTAGGATTTCCTTATAGTTAATGCCCTTAGTAGTGATAGCATGTGATAAGAACAAAATAGCGGCTAATGCATTCATCTAGGAACTCACATACATATACAATTAAGCATATGCTTAGAAAAATTGAGATTTATCAGTCATAGCAGCGGAGCTATGGCAAAATTTGTATAAAAATTATGCATAAAATAATCTCATTCAAAGCATAAAAAGAGGACTTCCTACCATATTCTAGGAATTATCATCCTAGATTAATTGAAAGAATTTCATTACAATCATGGAGAAATTAAATTTTAATATCATGCATAAAGGATAAGTTTTTATATCAAAAGTGTTATTTTTACCATTTTTATTTCATGCATAGAAGTATGCATAATGGATAAATTTTTATATCAAAAGTGTTATTTTTACCATTTTTATTTCATGCATAGAAGTATGCATAATGGATAAATTTTTATATCAAAAGTGTTATTTTTATCATTTTTAATTTTCATGCATAGAAGTATGCATAAAGGAAAATTTTTTATATCAAAAGTGTTACTTTTATCATTTTAATTTTCATGCATAGAAGTATGCATAAAGGAAAAAATTTTATATCAAAAGTGTTACTTTTATCATTTTTAATTTTCATGCATAGAAGTATGCATAAAAGAAATTTTTTTATATCAAAAGTGTTACTTTTATCATTTTTAATTTTCATGCATAGAAGTATGCATAAAAGTTGATTATTTTATTATAAAAGGCACATTAAAGCAAGATCTTGACACGATCAACACAAGATTGAGGGTCAGATTTCTTGAGGCCGACCCCCCCTCGAAAAGCTTTGTATTAATCTTTGCTCTTGAAATCTTTACAAAAAGAGAGTAGCTTGAATTAATACATCATTAGGACCATGAAGGCTAGGATCTCCATAACCTATGAGCTTGTTGGCTTGCTTCTCCCTTGCGCTACAATGTCCTCTTCTCAAAGCCTCAATGGCTATTCAAGCCAAGAGTAGTTGTGGAGAAAAGGAGAGCTTTGAAGAGGTTTAGGAAAGGAGCTTGAGATGAAAGTGCTCCATAGCCTAAGTATCATACTTAGCTATACCAAGGGGTGGTACATAATATTGTGCTTTTGATCACTCTAATTAGCTTCTTAATGAGAGAGATAAACCTCCTTGAAGTTCATGACTTGATGAGGTGGAGAGTGATGCCAGTTTTAGCATCCATGTGGAGAGAGAGCTGGAGCATGGGCAGGTCATGGGAGGAGGAGGGCGCCTAGTTCTTGCCCTCTTATTGGGTTTATAAGTGTCCCAAATTGGTGAAACAAAGCTCTCATTCCCATTTTCATTGTTTTTTACCTTCACTCCAATTTTTGTCACTCTCGTAAGCCGTATTTTAGCAATTTTTAAGCCCTTTGGCCCATTTGTACTCCATAAAATACTAGTGAGATCCTAGGAAAATTTTCCATGGACTTGTGAAGTGGAATTCAACTTTTGGCACTTCCAAAGCCTTGAATTCAATTCCTTATATGCCTTATTGTCCAACAATATGTGCTTTCTTGTGCTTCTTCTTTCCCAAATGGCCACTTTTAGAGAGAGAAAAGCCTTGATAAAGCACAAAACTCATCAAAATTAAATTCTGATGACATTACAACTCCCTTGAAATCATGGTCATCCTCGACGATGCTTCTATCAAGTGAAAGGAATCCCATATATGCTCCGGATCCACATTTGAACAAGATTACATTACTGAACTAGATGGCAAGTCTAGTAGGTGTTTAGGAGAAAAAGTCATCGTTAAACTATTCCTTGGAAACATTGGTGTACACACATAAAACATTTTAATACACACATAAAACATTTTAATACACATTAGTAAAGAAAAAAAAAAGAACATTGTATTAAATCTTTAAACATTTTTATACATCGATATCTTGGTTATCATGAAGGAACTTATAATCTTGCAAGAGAATCCTTCAGTTTTGGGGTTCATGCATCCATTTAGCATTTTCAAGAGGATAATTCTTAAACTTAATTAAATACCTACGTATTACCTTACCAGTTCGAAGAATGTTATAATATTGTAGGATCTCCTCTTGGTCGTCAATCTCAAGAAATTCCTCTTTTATAGGGTTCATTGGGGGTGTACCTTTAAATGGCTTAAGTAGACTCGCATGAAAGGCATTATGTATATGCCAATGCTCTAGTAACTTGAGTCTAAAAGACATTGCATTGATCCTTTTAAGAATTTGAAATGGACCACAATACCTCTTAGAAAGCTTAGGATAAGTCTTTTGATGACCTGCGGGCCTTCGTTGCCAATCCTTGTTCGTCTTTTGATGTAAACAAGCCTTGGGAAACTTGAGCAAAACCCATTCATCCTCTTTTAGCTCTAAAGGCCTTCGATGCTTATCAGCAACCCGTTTTTGCTTTTGTTTTGTCACCTCAATAGCTTCTTTTTGAAAAGCTATCTTGATGTCATGCACGTACTCATCAGCTCTACGAATATATTTGAATGCATCCTTAAGATAGGTTACAGGTAGGTGGAGGCTTTGGACGGCCTTCAACAATCTCAAATGGAGACTTCCCTCCTGTAGCGGTATGCACCATGTTATTATATGCAAACTTTTACCAAAGGTAAGTATTTCCTCATTGTTTACTTTGATCTTTCTCCCCAACATAGCTTTTGAGAGAAGTACGAGGTCTCTCTTGTATAATTGCATTCTTGATGCAGTTTGGCACCTTTTGTGTTCATCTCTCCCCACCATCCTTGAAACCAAGTTTACTATAAGCTTCTTTATAGAGCAAATAACAAGTATTTACTCAAGCTCTTTTAGTATTGAGTTCCTTTTAATTTTCACCCTTAGTAATGATAGCATGTGATAGGAATAACATAGTAGCTAATGCATTCACACAAACAACTCACATATGCATTCATTTGGCTACTCACACACACACCAACCACTAGCTCATGCATTCATTTAGCTACTCACATACACACAAACAACTAGCATATGCAAAACAAGCATGCAAATCAAGAACTTAACACAAGCAAGATTGAAGGCCGGAATTCTTGAGGCCGACCCCCCCTCGAAAGGCTTTGTATTAATTCTTTGCTCTTGAACTCTTACAAAAAGAGAGAAGCTTAAATTAATACAGCTCTTGGAACATGGAGGCTAGGATCTCCATAGCGCTTGAGCTTTTGGGCTTGCTTAGGACCTTGAGCTACGTTGTCCTCTTCTCAAAGCCTCGATGGCTACTCAAGCCACGGAGAAAAGGAGAGTCTTGAAGAGGATTTGGTTAGGAGCTTGAGTTGGAAGTGCTCCATAGTCTATATACTTATCTACCAAGGGTTAAGCATGTAACTAGCATAAGAGTGCTTGAGCTTGAAGAGCTTGATGAGAGCTTTCACTTGTGCTTTTCACACTCTAATTGCTCTCCTAATGAGCAAGATAATCCCCTTTTAAGAACTCGAGTTGACGAGGTGGAAGCTTGATGCCATTTATAGCATCCATGTGGCTTAGAGAGAGGTAGAGCATGGGTGACACATGGGGGAGGTTGGGCGCCTATTTCCACCTCTTTCATTGGTGGAAATGTGTCCTAATTGGACCAAATAAAGCCTCCTTCCCATTTTCATAATTCATTGTCCATGCACCCACCTTGGATACCTCCCGTAAGCCGTATTTTAGCCGTTTTAGGTCCTTCGAAGGCCCATTTTTACTCCGTAAAATTCTGGTGAGATCCTAGGAGAATCTTCCATGCACTTTTGAAATGAAATTCACCTTTTGGCACTTCTCTTGCCTTGAATTCACTTTCATACATGCCTCTTTGTCCATCCATATGTGCTTTCGTGTGCCTTTTCTATCTCAAATGGCCACTTTTAGAGAGAGAAAAGCCTTGATAAAGCACAACATTCATCAAACTTTAATTTTGATGACATTACCTCTCCCTTGAGATCATAGTCATCCTCGACTATGCTTGTATCAAGTGAAAGGAAGCCCATCTATACTCTGGATCCACATTTGAGTATAACTCACTTGGACTAGATGGCTAGTCTAGCAGGTGCTTAGGAGACGAAGTCATCATCAGTAAGCTGAGACTTGGTTACTCTTTATCACTCCGCATGCACATTTGAGTGATAATGACATTCCTCAACTAGATAGTAAGTCTAGCAGGTGTTTAGGAGACAAGTCTCGCTAAACCGTTTCTTAAAAACAGTGGTGTACACCTATCAAATATTTTAATGCACATTTAGAAAGAAAAAGAATCTTTGCATTAAACCTTTGTACCTTTTTATACATCGATGCCTTGATTATCATCCAAAGCGTGAAGGAGCTTATAGTCTTGCAGTAGAGCAAGAGAATCCTTCAGTTGGGGTTCCTGCATCCATTTAGCATCTTCTAGAGGATAATTCTAGGATAATTCTTAAACTTAATTAAATACTTACGTATTACCTTACCACTTCGAAGAATGTTGTCCTTATGCTTAAGGATGACCTCAGGTTGTAGGATCTCCTCTTGGTCCTCAATCTCACGAGGATCCTCTTCTATTGGGTCCATTGGAGGTGTGCCTTTAAATGACTTTAATAGATTCACATGGAAGGCATTATGTATATGCCAATGCTCTGGTAACTTGAGTCTAAAAGATGTTTCATTGGTTCTCTCAAGAATCTGAAATGGACCATAATACCTCTTGGAGATCTTAGGATAAATCTTTTGATGGCCTGTGGGTCTTCCTTGCCAATCCTTGCCCGTCTTTTGACATAAACGGGCCTTGGGGAACTTGAGCAAAACCCATTTATCCTCTTTTAGCTCTAAAGGCCTTCGATGCTTATCCGCAGCTCGTTTTTGCTTTTCTTGTGACACTTGAATAGCTTCTTTTATCTTTTGAAAAGCTATCTTGATGTCATGCAAATATTCATCATCAGCCCTGCCACCGCGAATATACTTGAATGCATCATTAAGATTGGTGGAAGCTTTGGACGCCCTTCCACAATCTCAAATGGAGACTTCCCTGTAGAAGAATGCATCGTGTTATTGTATGCAAATTCTACCAGGCGTAAGTATTTCTCCCATTGTTTGCTTTGATCTCTCTCTCCAACATAGCTTTTGAGAAGATCAAGAATGATAGAGTTCACAATTTCTGATTGCCCACATCCGTTTGAGGGTGATAGGCCGAGGAGAAATTGAGCTTGGTGTCCAAATTTTCAAATAGTCCTCCCAAAAGAGACTTGTCATTCTTGGCTCTCTATCGGAGACTATTGAACTTGGCATTCCATGGTACTTGAAAATTTGGGATATGAATATGGTAGCCATGTGGTGTGACCTAATAGACTTTTTAACAGGTATAAAATGAGCCTGTTTACTAAATCGGTCTACCACTATCCATATGCCCATATTTCCATGTATGGACTTTGGCAATCCAAAGATGAAGTCCATTGAAATACTCTCCCATGGAGCTTTTGGAATTGGCAATGGTTGCAACAATCCAGGGGCTCTTCCTCTATCATATTTGACCTTTTGACATACCATGCATTGCTCTACATAATCATGGATGTCCTTGCTCATGGAGGGCCAATAGAAATAGGTTTCTATTGCTTGAGTAGTGGCTTGAATGCCACGGTGCCTTGCATATGGAGGAGCATGAGATTCATACATTACTTTCTCACACGAAGTTCCTTGGTTACACATAATCATGAACCATGCAAAAGGAATCCTTCCTTTAGTGAGAAAGGTTCATGGACTTTATCACTCTCTAAATCCGCCATAATAGAGGTAAAGTCTTCATCTTGTGCATACTTGTTAATCATGCTTTCAAGATCATGATTATATGCTATGGAGAGTGCATTTACTCTAGGCCTTAGCAAGAGTGCATCTACAACCACATTTTGCTTTCCAGGAACATGGGCTATGTGGAAATGGAATTGTGAGAGAAAATTAGCCCATCTCATTTGCTTGTCAGAAAGCTTGGTTTGCGTAAGGAAATACTTAATGCTTTGGTGATCTGTATGTATTATGAAGGGTGTTCCTAACAAGTAATGCTTCTAAGAATCTAGAGCTTGGATAACTGCAAGCAGTTCTTTCTCATAGATTCCTAGTACTTGTTCTTGTGGGTTCAACCTTCTACTTTCATAAGCAATGGGATGTCCTTCTTGAGAAAGAACAGCTCCAATACTATCACCACAAGCATCACAATGAACTTCGAAAGGCTTATCAAAATCGGGGAGCATCAAGAGTGGTTTTGTTATAAGCCTTTCTTTGAGCTCTTTGAAGGCATTGTCTTCCTTTGTGGTCCACTGAAATTTGACCTTTTTCTTTGTCAAGTCGTGGAGTGGACCTGCTATTATAGAGAACTTTGATATGAAATGTCTATAATAGGAACACATGCCAATGAAGCTTCTTACCTCATGGAGATTCTTTGGTCTTGGCCACTCATTTATTACCTTAAGCTTCTCAGGATCCATTTGGATACTCTCCTTAGAGATAATGTGGCCAAGATATTTAATCTCTTTAAGGAAGAACTCACTTTTCTTCCCATTAGCATAAAGCTTATTAGCACGCAATTCTTCCAAAATTGCCTTTAAGTGCTTTTTGTGTTCTTCCATTGTCTTTGAATAGATAATTATATCGTCGAAGAACACTCCAGTGTATTCTCTATGTTTCCTAAATAATCTTTTCATTAACCTATTAAAGGTTGCTGGAGCATTTGTAAGACCAAAGGGCATCACTACATACTCATACAAACCAAACTGCGTACGAAAAGCAGTCTTGTGGATGTCATGAGGTACTATCCTGATTTGATGATAGCCACTTTTAAGATCTATCCTACTAAAGTAAGATGAACCTTGTAGCTTATCAAAGATGTCCTCTATTATGCGAAGGACTGGGAATCGATTTTTAATTGTGTTCTTGTTTAGTGCACGATAGTCCACACACATGTGATATGAATGCGTACCTTGAGCTTCCCAATTAGTGGCGTGACAGAGACTTGTGGCCCTTTAAAGGCTCCGTCAGCATCCCATCGAGTGCAGGTCCCATTTCTTCAGTCCAGATGCATAACTTTTGGGCTAACTCAACTGAAATCAAATTATGGGATGAGCCAGGATCAAATAATATAAAAGCATCTTGATCCTTAACTTTTCCCCACACATAGCATAATTGATTAACATCTTTTTTGCATATTAGATGGGAAACTTACTTGTGTGGCTTGAGGAGGACCCTTCTTGATGACTTTTGTGGGACAAGCGCAGTAGGAGTACCCTTGTTCTCCACACTTGAAGGATCAGTTCTCCTTCTTATACCTTTTAAGCTCCTCAGGTGAGAGCTTGTTCTGCCCCTTGTACACCCCTTTCTCCTTCTTCTTCATTTGACTTTTTGAAGTCTTGAGAAGGCCGCTCATTGTGGATAGTCTTTTCACCTTTCTCGTATAACTTAATAGTCATTTTGTTGAAAGGGAAAATCTTGCTACCCACCAATGAGTGATGGATGACTTCGGAGATAGTTGCGGGCTTTTGTGCATGAACATATCCATGCATATCTTCATTGAGTCCAACAGCCAAAAACTGCTGCTTTTGCTCCGAGAAATTTCTCTTCTTAAAGACAATAGCTTTGAGATGTAAATCCCAAAACTTGTCTATGTAGTGCTGTATACTCTCTCCCTTTTCGACCTTAAGAGCATGCCATGATGATAGCACATCATCTTGAGCTTGGTCGCTTAGAAATTGCTTCATAATAGCATTTCTACATTCCCGCCAAGTTTTGGGCCGCAAACCTTGAGCTCGAAGACTCGCCCACCATTGACGAGCGGACCTTTGCATGTACATGGCCACATGACAAAGCTTGGAATGTTCGGGGAAATGCTCTCCACCAAAAGCCGCATCAAATTGTTGGATAAAGTCGAAGACTTTATCCGTGTTGCCATATGTACCATCAAATGTGACAAAAGTCACATTCGTTCCACCCTCCTTGAACGTTTGAAGCTTGCGAGCTCTCTTCCCAGCATAATAGGTCCTTTTGCGCCTTCTTGGTATGCGAGTGCATGCGCTTGACCTTTCTTGTAGAGAACTCTCTTCATCACCTTTTGAGAGTGAAGGGCTTGATGGACGTGAAGGAGACCTTCTCCTACTTCGATGAAAATGACTTCTTTAGCTTCTTCCACTTTTGGATGAGGAAGACCCATCACTTGAAGAAGATCTTCGCCGCCCGCCGTCTACAACGGGAACATCGTTTGGTGAGGAGCACTTGATGGAGATTGCCCCTCCCGTTCCATGGACATTCTTACATGCCCACTCCCTTGTAAAGAATTGGCTTCTCGTGGAGGAGACCTTGTTGTAAGAACCATGCCATGAGAAAACATTAAAGCTTGGACCGTGGGTCTGAAAAAGGGATTATGTTGTGCATCATGCAAGCTTTGTACTAAGTTCCTTAAGGCATGAGTTCCTTGTGTTGAAGCTTCATCTTCCTTAAAATTTACTTGATGCCAACTATGCTCATTGTGTGGAATGAAAGACATGATTCCTTCACAATATTCACTACCTTTTAATGAGAGTGCTTGGATCGTAGCTTAATTAGAAATCCTAGTTTTAATTAAGCAACACCTACAATGCTCTGATACTAATGTAACCAAGTTTACTATAAGCTTCTTTATAGCAAATAAAAAGTATTTACTCAAGATCTTTTAGTATTGAGTTCCTTTTAATTTCCACCCTTAGTAGTAGTGATAGCATCTGATAGGAATAACATAGTAGCTAATGCATTCACACAAACAACTCACATATGCATTCATTTGGCTACTCACACACACACACCAACCACTAGCTCATGCATTCATTTAGCTACTCACATACACACAAACAACTAGCATATGCAAAATAAGCATGCGAATCAAGAACCTAACACAAATAAGCAAGATTGAGGGCCGGAATTCTTGAGGCCGACCCCCCCTCGAAAGGCTTTGTATTAATTCTTTGCTCTTGAACTCTTACAAAAAGAGAGAAGCTTAAATTAATACAGCTCTTGGAACATGGAGGCTAGGATCTCCATAGCGCTTGAGCTTTTGGGCTTGCTTAGGACCTTGAGCTACGTTGTCCTCTTCTCAAAGCCTCAATGGCTACTCAAGCCACGGAGAAAAGGAGAGTCTTGAAGAGGATTTGGTTAGGAGCTTGAGTTGGAAGTGCTCCATAGTCTATATACTTATCTACCAAGGGTTAAGCATGTAACTAGCATAAGAGTGCTTGAGCTTGAAGAGCTTGATGAGAGCTTTCACTTGTGCTTTTCACACTCTAATTGCTCTCCTAATGAGTAAGACAATCCCCTTTTAAGAACTCGAGTTGATGAGGTGGAAGCTTGATGCCATTTATAGCATCCATGTGGCTTAGAGAGAGGTAGAGCATGGGTGACACATGGGGAGCCTATTTCCACCTCTTTCATTGGTGGAAATGTGTCCTAATTGGATCAAATAAAGCCCTCCTTCCCATTTTCATAATTCATTGTCCATGCACCCACCTTGGATACCTCTCGTAAGTCGTATTTTAGCCGTTTTAGGTCTTTCGAAGGCCCGTTTTTACTCCATAAAATTCTGATGAGATCCTAGGAGAATCTTCCATGCACTTTTGAAATGAAATTCACCTTTTGGCACTTCTCTTGCCTTGAATTCACTTTCATACATGCCTCTTTGTCCATCCATATGTGCTTTTGTGTGCCTTTTCTATCTCAAATGGCCACTTTTAGAGAGAGAAAAGCCTTGATAAAGCACAACATTCATCAAACTTTAATTTTGATGACACTCCCCCTCTCTTTTTCTTGCACACTCATCATTGTCATTCCTGTATGCATATGCATACGCTACCTCCAAGACACCATAAACTATTCCAAGACATTTCATTTCTTCTATCCCTGGCCTAGGGAGTGACAAAATAGAAAAAAAAGCCATTAAGAAAAGGCAACAAAAGAACTTGCAAAAAAGTAATGTTATTGATGCATATAAGGATGCACATACCGACACATATACGGATGCATATATAGACACACATATCAATGCTTATACTGACGCTGTGGCAAGAGTTGGTTATTAGCTGTGGGTACGCAGAGATCCTGTAGTGATGTGGGTGCCATCTACTGTTCCACAAACATTAGGAAACACAGTCATGGCAGTCATGGCATTGAATTCATTAATTAGGTTACCGAGCGTATCACCTTCAAGTATAGAGATGTAGCGTGCTTTTTACTCTTTTTTTTTGAAGTGCACAATGCACATGCGGGATACGCAGGCCTGCTATCCATTTTCTCACATGCGTAGCACTTTTATAATAAAACTTCTACCCTAACCCTACCGGCACAAGCCACAGCGATGGTGAGAGAAATCGCGCTACACCCGGCGAGCGAGATGTCCGCCCACCCACTTACTTAGGGTTGGCACAATGGGCTTTACCACCCGAACAACTTCCCACTTAACGGCCAATGCCTTTAAGTAATGGGGTGCCTATATATATATATACAAAAGATCTGGAAATTTTTGGATATTGTGCAAAATAGAAGCAAGCGCAGCCTTTTGGAAAAGGGAATCCCGAATCTTGGGCTGCAAAAGGTGGTGAGGGCCGCATTCCTTGCGGGAAAAAAGAGGAGAAAACCAGAGTGTAGGGGGCGGCAAAAAATCAAAGTTCAGATATCTGCAGAAAACGGGAGAACCAGAGCGCTATCTACCAGAGAATTTCATTACAAGGATATACCTACTGTTCATGGCTTGTAGGTGTTAGATTTGAAGAGGGTTTTGAGTACTATAATAGGAGATGCTTTTTGGTTTCCACGCTTCCTTCATCGAACAGTCTGCAGCGAAGCGGCTCTTGAGATTAGTGAAATAAAGTCAAGAAAAATTACACTTGTAAACCTTCAGATAAGTGGTTTGTTTTTTATTTATTTTTATATACTATCTCTTCATACGATTTAGAAAAATCGTATATCTCATATATCCTTAAGGGATTTGGAAACGAGTAAAATGCTTTGGAGAAAAAAATTAAAGGATTTGGAACTTGGAGAATTGTGAGAAAAGGGTATCAAAAATACTTTCAAGCTGTGGGAAGTTGGATTCACTTCTACTCGATCCAATTTTGGAATTCATGAGCATGTTATAGCTATGCAGTATACTATCTTTTGTTTGTGAAATGTTAGAATTTAAAAGCAGGCTCTCAGGTGATAAAGGACATCTTGGAATGATGGATTTGAAGGCACTGGATGTATAGAATGTAAATGGTCACATGTATGTTGGAAAAAATTGAAGGTTATGTTATGCCTACATGTGATTGGTTCGAGGGATATGGAAAAAGGAGCCAGTGAATCTATGCTTGAAAATGGACAAGCACTTGGTACACAATTTTGTGCAATCATCAGGATGAGTTCAAGGATGTATTGAGGTGAATTGACTCATGAATATGTCATTAAAGAAATGGAGATGTCCTATGCTCCTTGGGAAAATTTTGTGTGCAAGTTTCCTTGTTAAATTTGGCACCAACTCTCATAGCTAGAAGCCTCGCACTTTCCCAGCGACACCGCCCACGTCACGACAACGTTTCCACTTGTAATAGTCTTTCTTCATGTGGCCCTTATTTTTGCAGTAATAGCACTCAATGTCCTTCTTGCTCTTCGACCACATGATTTGCTACGAGACTGATTTCTCTCTATCGACTTCCCCTTTGCATGGGATCTCTCCCTCACCACCATGAGGGCACTGGAACCCTTGGCTGGTTCCATGTTCTTTCTGTTTACTTCCTCTGTTAGCGAACCGCCTTCAACATTTGCACTAGTAAGACCATCAGCAGAGCAGCAGGGGCAGAATTACTAAGAGCTATACGAAAAGTGTCCCAGCTTTTTGGTCATGTGACCAACAAGAACATAGCTTTCACAAAATCATTAAATGTAATGCCGTGTGCTGACAGCTGACTGAAAATAGTATTGAACTCATTAAGATGATTGGACATGGAAGTCCCTTCCTTCATCTTCAAGTCAACCAATTGTTTTAGCAAATAAACTTGCTGAGAAGCTGCACTCTACTTCTCATATAGGTCACATAATTTCTACCATAAATCATAACTAGTGGTCTTGTCTTTGACATTGAAGTAAACAGATTTAGAGAGTGTTAGCATGATGGTAGACTTGGTGAGCTCATCCAAGTCTTGCCATTCCTCCTGTGGCATCGCTTCTGGTTTGACTCCTTTCAGCTTGATAGGCTTTATCTGTTTTTTCTACACCAAGACATTATTTGGCTTTTGTTAATGAATATATCCATGCACATCTTCATGAAACCCAAACAGGTACTATTGCTTCTGCTCATTAAAGTTTATCTTCTCAAAGACAGTGGCGTTGAGATGCAAATGCCAAAACTTGTCTATATAGTGTTGCATAGTCTCTCCCTTTTCGAGCCTGAGAGCACGCCATGCCATTAGCACATCATCCTTGGCTTGATCGGTTAGGAATTGCTTCATGATAGCAACCCTACATGCTCACCAAGTCTTAGGCTACAATCCTTGAGCTCGAAGACTTGCCCACCATTGGCGAGTGGACCTTTTCATGTACATAGCTACATGGCGTAGCTTTGATTGCTCGGTGAAGTGCCTCCCACCAAATGCCGCATGAAATAAGGTTTAGTACTTTATCTGTATTGCCATATGTGCCATCAAATGTGAGAAAAGTCTCACTCTTTCCACCCTCTTTGAACTTTTGAAGCTTGCGAGCTCTCTTCCAGGTATAGTAGGTCCTTTTGCGCCTTCGTAGTGTGCGAGTAAAAGCACTTGACTTTTCCTGTGGAGAGCTTCCTTCATCATATTTTGAGGGTGAAGAGCTTGGTGAAGGTGAAGGAGACCTTCTTCTTCGTTGATGGAAACGACTTCTTTCACTTCTTCCACTTTTGGATGAGGAGGACCCACTAGCCAGTGGAAGAAGATCTTCACCATGTACTATGGTTAGGAGAGCGATGGGAACATCGTTCTTGAAGAGAACTTGATGGAGATTTATAAATAACCTTACAATCACACATAACCTTAAACCTTCAAGAGCAAGCACATAACATATCCGATTTTAGAATCGAGCATAGTTTTGGAATCACGGCTTTATGCTCTTCACAATAATACAAACAAAAACATATTTGTATGTACAAAAACTTAATTGGTGAGACAGGTGTGATGTATGATTGTGTGTGTGCGAGAGAGAGAGAGAGAGAGAGAGAGAGAGAGAAGGGAGGGCGTTATGGACGAGATGGAGGAAGGTGGCGTGATTGGAGGTCATGAAGCAAAGAGAGAGAGAGAGAGAGAGAGAGAGAGAGGGGAGCTTTTCCTTCTATCCATTTTCTCACATGCGTGACGATATGCTCGGAGAGAGAATAGAGCCAACCCTACCGGCACAAGCCACAGCGATGGTGAGAGAAATCGCGCTACACCCTGCAAGCGAGATGGCCACAGATCCAGACACGCTTGACAGGAGGGAAGTGAAACGCGTGCCTGTGCCAGACAATCTTGAGAAGGGCTTAAAGGTTTGGCTGATGGATGCGCTTTCTGTGGAGTATGTGTATGTGGAACCATTCGGGGCATGGTGTCCAATTGCATTCGGGGATTGGTGTCCAATTGCAGCATTAAATAGTGTAGGTCGGTTGCCCAACGTCGTGCACGCTCGCTTATTTGACGAACCAGGAGGTATGTATGGTGCCTAGGTTCTGTGTGTGTCTGTGAGTAGGGCTTTGGAGATTGGAACTCAACTGCTTCATTCTCTATTTTCAGGCCCACCCAAAAAGCAGCGGATGCAACCAGCTGCTTCAGATGCCAGAGGTAAGCCGACTGACTGGAGGTAGGCAAAGATTTCTGACCCCTGCTCTCTGATTTTTTTCTCTTTTTCATGCTCTTTCAGAAAGGGCGTTTAAGCTGGAATACCAGAACTCGGACAATGTCTCCACTATGTATCGAGCTTTGACATGCATAATGCAAAAGGGTGGCTATGCTCCGAGTGCTGGCCTTTTCCAGTCTAGTGGCTGGGGGAAGAGCAGGCTGGTATGCGAATTGTGGAAGAAGGATGTATGGGTGGTTTATTGTTCGTTTGCGGGCGGGAGTGGCTATCCCAAGAGCTCTTGGATTGCAAAGTGGTTCTGTGAGCAAGCTATGAAGCATCTTGGCAGCGATGAGAGCCTACAAGGGCAACTAGCGTGCATGAATTTTACTTTGGCTTACTTCATCGCATGCATTCGTATGCTGGCAAACAGAGTCAAGAATAGTGGTTGGAGTCATGAACAATTTCTGATAGAGACAATGGAAGGCTCCATGTATTGGAAGGACGTGCAAGAGGAGACCAACAAACTTCTAGAGGAAAACTTCGCCAAAGGTGGTTTGACACAAATTCAGGGTAGCAAGCAGCTTACGTGGACTGTCTGGGAAAAGGAGACTAGGGTGATATTTGAAAATTTACGGCCTAAGGATATTATGATAGAGCATGATCGAAAGTTGGAGATTTTATTTGTGTTTGATGAAGCTAGGTATCTGGTGAGGAATGATAATCACTTGAACTGCTTCCTTCCAATTAGGAGAGCCACCCGTGCAGCCAGTGGAAGCGGAGTTCTAGTGCTGTTTATGGACACATCCTCCGAGATATCAAATTTTTCTGCCCCGGATTGGGCTGACCCTTCAGACCGAGCAGCTGCTTGTGATGTCATGCTAGCACCTCCAATCTGGGGGACCTTCTCAGCAGACATCTCAGAAAAGGATTCACTGCAGCTCTTTTCCACCAAAACTCTCAACAACATTGCTAATCCCCATTGGGCTGTGAGATATGGCAGGCCATTGTGGTGGGCTACTTTCAAGTCTTATTTGCCTGATTTACCTGAAGGGGAGGAGTACACACAAGGAGGGAAGCAAGTTGCCTTCAATGAAACGTACAGCCTTGCTAAAGATAAGCTGTTGGGAGGGCCTGCTAAATGGTATGAATACATCATTAAAAGGAAGGACCTCCCAGAAGAGGCAGCATTGAGTTTGTTAGGAGCTACCGTTGGGCTTGATGTCGATCCCCGTTCTAAACTCGCGTCAGAACTGGTGGCGAATCATCTTCTGTCAGTTCTTTCTGTTTCACCAACTCGTGAACTGGTGTGGACAGTGTGGAGCTCTGAGCCACTTGTATCGATGGCTGCAGCAGAGGCCAGTAGAATTCTGAATAGATCAGGAAGGAGTCGGGAACTTTATGGGTCACTAGTGAACGCGCTTGCAGGTGGATGGATTGATGGGGGATTTACAGGGGAGCTGGTAGCTAAGATCATACTTCTACATGCCAAAGATGACGGAGAGCAAACACAGCCTGGCCTCTACACTGTGGATGATTTCTGCAAGCACCTGGTTGGAAAGTCGTTGTTGGAGTTGATTGGGCGAGCATTGACTGACGCGGAAAAGAAGTTAGCCAATGCCCGGTTGCATTTCAACTCTTTTCGAAGGATTTACAAGAAGCTCTCTGATATGACATTTGATGACTTTTTGAAGTGTGCTGAGCGAGGCTGTGCTATCCAATGTGCTGCGGGTGCATGGGGGGTTGATCTGCTCATCTTTGCCTTTACTGGTGGTGATGATGATGAGTTGACAGTGGACAATATAACGGTTATCTATGTTCAGGTGAAGTTAAGGGAAAAAGAGGATGCTACAAATGTAACTGCTGCCAAGGCTTCTCCTCATTATGCAAGGTTGAGTGTAGCATTAAAGTTGCCTTACATGAGCTTATATATGAATGTGTTTGATAAAGGCGATAAAGCAAGGGCCTATTGGGTGGATCCAATGGTAATTTCAGCTTCAGTAGAAGCATCTGCTTCAAAACCCATCCAAACTGCTCTGAAGGAGATTACGAAAGAGCAGGAGATGCAGGGGAGCAGCAAGCAGTCTGACGTTGATTTCATGGAGATTGAAGGAGATCAAGGGGAAAAGAAGGGACCAGCTGGTCAGGCATGGAAAGCTTGGCTCAAAGTGAGAGGTGAAAATCTGCAAACTGTCCTTGTCGTAGAGGGCTTGGAGGCTTTTGTGCTGGATGAAGGCCTGAAGGAGCAGCTTAAACTAATTGTGAAGACTTCAAGATCTCCCTTTTTCACGGATGATCGTAATGATCTTCACAAGGAGTTACTGGAGCTCCAAAAGTCGGGTTTGCAAGAGATGTTCAAAATTGAGAATTTTTGGGACTTTTGAGTAAGGGACTGCAAAGAGGTAAATCCATTAAGCAGGTGACTTCCATTTTGACCTTTGCCTCTCTCTGATGACACCAATTGCATGATATGTCTTAAGTGATCGCACACTGAGCTGCTTTGAATGGATGTAGTGGAAAGGTTATATTTCCCAATCCAACCACCTTCAATTGCTGTAGCTTTAAAGCTTGTGGGAGCATGGGAGGTGGGGCAAGATTGCTACATGGGGTTATTCGAAAACGATATTGCACTCCAAAATGTTTTGGTGGACATTGGATGTGTAAATGTGAGGTGGTGTTCTTGAAGATGTTTGGTGGATATCTATGTCGTGTTTTTGGTGTCTTGGTCTTGTTCTATTCACTTGGTCTGTACTAGTAGACATGCCCAGTAAAGCCCGGGTGAGTAAGCAGGGGAAGAATAGACATTGAAAATTAATTTTGCATAGACATTGAGAAAAAATTGAAGATGGTGTTGTTATGCGGGAGATGCCAAGAATGTTGTATGGGGTTGCTTAGGACTGATATTGTGCTTAGTGCTACTCTATTGGATTGTTATTTTAAGTGGGTTGCCCTTTTTAAAGCACAAGTGCTTGAGAAGCTCCCTCTTGGGATGTTGCCCCTTGAAGTATACAGAAGCACGATGAGTTATTTGCTGTGCAGACAAAACACCCGATGGGATCACAATGAACTATTTGCTTTGTAATTAGAAAGGGTATGCCCAATGGCATCAAAGTAAGAAAGCATTCGATACGAGATCATTTCCCAAATGAAATTGTGTTTTTTCTTATTAGTTTGTAGTTTTGTCTACATTGTTGGTTATTAAAACTTGGGTCAAGGTGAATATTTGGGAATGGGTTGATTATGTACGTAAAGACTCGGAAGCTTATGAATTTGAAAAAAATTGTGTGTTTGTGCAATGGAGTAAATACATACTCATCATTATGAAAAGAATTAGAAGCTTGTTATTTTCATGTGTAAGCAGGGCTGATTTATTATATCTTTGAATTATGAATTTGAAAAAAAATAGTTTTGTTTGGCAATGGGTTGATGTAAAGGCTTCCAAACTTGTTATTTTCATGTGTAAATAGGGGTAGTTTTAAATATCTTTGAATTATGAATTTGGAAAAAAACTTGCTTTTATGCGTCGAGATTATATAGATACATAAAATTATAGAATTATATTTGAAGTTTGAATGTGCACATCGAATAAAGAATTAAGACATTTGAATTAAAATGAGAACATGGCTTGATCAAATAAGTAATCATAGAGAAACAAAGTTTGTGCTAGACCTTTTTTTTTGCATTGGTGGCCAACACACACATTTGCCCCTTGGTCAAACACATTTTCAATGCGACATTTTCTTTATTATTCCTCTAGAAGTAGTCTATTTTTGTCATCTTAATTGTTAGTGATAATAGTTTTTACTACATGAATTGAAAATTTTAGCTTTTTCAATGGTTTTAATAAATAAAATTAGTTTTTGATGGCACCAAAGGATGACAATAAAACAACATTTGTGATAGAATGTGCAAAATTTACAAGTAATGTCATGACATTTGATTAATAGGATATCCCTACTATATTTCAAACATGGGTCCAAGAAGCATTTTCTCCTCTTCTCACAACATTAATGAGAGTGTTTTGCACAACTTTAGTGGTCACTACCTATACCCTAGAAGTACCCATGCAAATCCAATGAGGGATGTACCCAAGAAGCCCATTCATGCCTAGGTCTCCACTTGCCCTACCAAAAGCCATGGTACCTCTAGAACCCTAGCCACACGGCAACAAGCAGCCATTTATGTGTGTGTGTGTCTCACACACACACACATATATTTACGTATGTACATATATATATATATATATATATATATATATATATATATATATATATATATATATATATATATATACGTGTGTATGTGTACCTATATATATCTTTATAAATATATTGTAATAGGTCTCTAGTAAATTTTTCCATAATGAAAGTTTGGAAATGGTTTTTAGATGATTTTAATCAAGTAGAGAAAGTTTGATAGCAGTGTATTTTTACATTCTCTCTCTAGACTTTTGGAGGGTGTTTTTGTGTGGTAATTTAGAGCATGTTAGAGTTAGAATTTCGGAAAGGTTTGTATGAGAGAGTTGTAGTTTTTAGAACTTCGAAAAAGTTTTTAGGACTTCAAAAAAGTTTTTAGGACTCCTCTTGATTAACATAGCCTTGGACATGTAGCTTGATCAAAGGAGATACATGCATCAAGCAAGATACATAATCTTGCATAGTCTCTCCCTTTTCGAGCTTGAGAGCACGCCATGCTGTGAGCGCATCATCCTTGGCTTGATCGGGTAGGAATTGCTCCATGTGATAGCAACCCTACAAGCTCTCCAAGTCTTGGGCCTCAATCCTTGAGAGCGAAGACATGCCCACCATAAGCGGGACCTTTTCATGTACATAGCTATATGGCACAACTTTGATTGTTTGGTAATCTGCTCCCCACCAAACGCCGCATCAAATTGATGAATAAAGCTTAGCAGTTTATCTGTATTAACATACGTGCCATCAAATGTGAGAAAAGTCACACTCTTTCCACCCTCTTTGAACTTTTGAAGCTTACGAGCTCTCTTCCAAACATAGTAGGTCCTTTTGCACCTTCGTGGTGCGGCATGACTAAGAGCACTTGACCTTTCTTGTGGAAAGCTTCTTTCATCATATTTTGGGGGTAAAGGTCTTGGAGGTGAAGGAGACCTTCTTCTTCGTTTTGATGGAAACCGCTTCTTTCACTTCTTCCACTTTTGGATGAGGACCACTTGAAGGAGTTCTTTGCCTTCTATGAGTGTGGTTAGGAGAGCGATGGGAATGTCGTTCTTGACGAGCACTTGATGGAGATTTCCCCTCCCCTTCTCCAAAGTCCTTCTAACATGCTCACTCCCTTGTGGAGAATTGACTTCTCAAGGTGGAGAACTTGTCGTAAGAACCATGCCATGAGAAAACATCAAAGCTTGAACCATAGGCCTTAAAGATGGAATATGTTGTGCATAATGCAAGCTTTGTACTAGATTTCTTAGAGCATGGGTTCCTTTTGTCGATGCTTCATCTTCCTTTCAGTTTACTTGGTGTCAACTACGTTCATTATGTGGAATAGAAGACATGATTCCTTCACAAAAATCAGTACCGTTTATCTGAGTACTTAGATCATAACTTTATTAAAAGTTCAAG